>NC_091291.1:26060888-26728414 GCF_032444005.1 Ranitomeya imitator | reverse complement strand
CAACTGCTAACAGAACTACAGAGAAAAACTGCTTATAATTGTAGAATTGGGAACCAGAGTTCGGCGGCTTACGCACCCTGATATGTTTCCCATCAACAGCTCCAATGCAGTTAGGGAAGTCACAATTATTTTGGAAACCAGTGGCGATTTTGAGCCAATCCTCCATTTTTGGCTCAGGCATCACAACTTCATTAAGTTGCAGCCATATTTGGGAACAGGTTGTCCTAACAATGCATGAAATTGTCGAACGCCCAATGAGAAACTCCAGGTGTAGACCCGCATAGGACAAGCCTGTGGACAGGAAGCTGCAAAACAAGAACAAAAAGCACAAACAAAACATGAGGAATATGAAAACAGGAATAAGCACAAGTGTCTATTTAATTTTCTCAGTCATTATTGACTAAGCAAAAAGGGTCATTTCACATTATTTTACGATACTCTAATATGACCCCCATTTTTAGAACGGTGCTTGTGGCTTCATGCCCAAGTAAAGTACCTGAAACATATTAGGACAAAACACATTTGCAAACCAAAAAAAATATAAAAGGTAAAAAAACATACCGTAATGTTAGGAGCAGACGCTCCTCAGCAGAGATGGCTTTTCTCATCCAGGTGTCCTGATAGGTGAGCCCAGGACGTAACATCTCCATCAACATGTCAAAAGTCCTGATGGACATGCGAGTATACAGGTAAAATTTGTCTGGATGGGCCCTCAAAGCTGAATATAGTCTCTGGAAATGTCCTTTACTCTGGCGTTGGGTCAATAGAGGATGCACCCACAATCTTCGTCTCCTCCTTCGCGGATCTACATTGACCGGATATGGCTGGCCAAAGCGACGAGACAACACCCAGTGAAGCAACACCCGCTGAGTTGTGCTTAAATACACATGGTCAGACATGTTTGTAAGGTCAAAGTAACACAGCCAAAATATGCTAGAGAACATATAGGGCAGATGGGAGGGGTACACCTGTTGTCGAGGGCTTAAATAGGGTTGTTAATGATGGTTTAAATGATTTGCAGGCCTGAAAACCGTTAAATGTCCATTTTGTGATGGTGCGTGTCAAAAACGCAATACGGATCACATACGGATTACACACGGACCAGTACATGCGCAAAATACGCGACCACACCTAGGCTACGCAAGAACTACGGAAAGAGATTACGGAGACATTTTGGCGTATTACGCGCGTATTACGGACGTATAATACGTTCCGTAATGTCTTACGCCGAGTGTGACGCCGGCCTTAGAATTTGACTTCTGCATTTAAAGGTCCCCGTTCACTGGATTTTAAAAAATAATTAGACTAGTACCTCCTCCATTTGCCACTCCTACATTGGTTCTGGATCAGTTTTTCTTTTTCTTCTGTGCCCCTCTGTTACAAAGTTATGCTCACTTCAAATAAAATTTTCTTTTCAACCAACTGGACTTCTCTGTGGGCGTTTGCTTTTGTTCCTTGGAGGCTGGTCAATCAAAATGGCCACGTCCATGAATATTTTCATCATTATTACCAGGGGGTATAACTTTGGAATGGAGGGGCACAGAAGAAAAAGAAAAACTGATCCAGATTCAGTGGAGCAGCACTTGGCTATGGTGTGGGAGCAGCTCCTATGCCCCCGTTCACTGGCCTTTGGTACCCGCAGCTACACTTCCAGTTTTGGCACAGGAGAGAGCATGTATGTTGACATGTTATAAAAAGGGCTGTGTAACTGCCTATTTCACTGGCCAAGCCAGCCCCTTTCCCCTGACACAGACGATGTACAGACAGAGAAGGGGGCTGGCTTTGCTAGTGAAATGAGCAGTTAGCCAGCTCCTTTATCATGTGGACACACACGAGGAGACTGGTCTATAAAGTTTCTGCATTAAACCATTATTAAGTTACAGATGTAGCAGAGATGACATGGAGAAGAGATGAGATTGTCACTTGGCAGGATTCATGGCGATATAACAATGTGTTTGTTATCTCAGTCCTTGTGACAGTCCTATGTAAAAAAAAGCAGATAACATATCTGGGTTTTTTTTACGTAGGACTGCCACATGGACTGAGTACACTTCTACAGGCCTTGACATTCCATTAACTCGTAATAAAGGGGTATACAATATGTTCTGTATAGGTTCTGTATTAAACACGCATAGGCTGCTGCGGAACCTCTTTTCCAACAATTATGGGAAGAGATTCGTATCCACTGTTCAACTGAAACTCTTTCATCCTTCTCACTAAGAAGGGACATAGAAATAGATGAGACCTGCTGCAGCTGCTGAAGAAGCTCTTCTTACAGAGAGAGAGCACCGCAAAAGTGATTTGTGAGTGCATGAGATAAACAGCGCATGCAATTTGCGGCACTGCAGATTGTGGCAATAAATGTAAAGTTTCTACTCATTATTATCAATGGGAAACGATCATTTTGCGCAGACTGATATGTGACCCCCCCGGAGGGTTCTCACCCAGTGACCAACTATGTAGCTCAAAGGGTTAAATTACAATTCTTTCTACATTGGAATGAATTTGTCGCAGATGGGGAACTAAAGTGGACACTTATAATAATAATTATAATAATAATTTTTATTTATATAGCGCCAACATATTCCGCAGCGCTTTACAAATTATAGAGGGGACTTGTACAGACAATAGACATTACAGCATAACAGAAATCACAGTTCAAAACAGATACCAGGAGGAGTGAGGGCCCTGCTCGCAAGCTACAAACTATGGGGAAAAGGGGAGACACGAGAGGTGGATGGTAACAATTGCTTTAGTTATTCGGACCAGCTATAGTGTAAGGCTCAGGTGTTCATGTAAAGCTGCAAGAACCAGTTACCTGCCTAAGTATGTAGCAGTACAGACACAGAGGGCTATTAACTGCATAAAGTGTATGAGAACATGATGCGAGGAACTTTTTTTTTTTATTTTTTTTTTTTAATTATAAATAGGCCACACAGGGATCGTTAGGTTAATGCATTGAGGCGGTAGGCCAGTCTGAACAAATGAGTTTTTAGGGTACGCTTAAAACTGTGGGGATTGGGGATTAATCGTATTAACCTAGGTAGTGCATTCCAAAGAATCGGCGCAGCACGTGTAAAGTCTTGGAGACGGGAGTGGGAGGTTCTGATTATTGAGGATGCTAACCTGAGGTCATTAGCGGAGCGGAGGGCACGGGTAGGGTGGTAGACTGATACCAGGGAGGAGATGTAGGGTGGTGCTGAGCCATGGAGTGCTTTGTGGATGAGGGTAGTAGTTTTGTACTGGATTCTGGAGTGGATGGGTAGCCAGTGTAATGACTGGCACAGGGTAGAGGCATCGGTGTAACGGTTGGTGAGGAATATGATCCTGGCTGCAGCATTCAGGACAGATTGGAGCGGGGAGAGTTTTGCAAGAGGGAGGCCGATTAGTAGAGAGTTACAATAGTCCAGACGAGAATGAATAAGTGAAACAGTAAGAGTTTTTGCAGAGTCGAAAGTAAGAAAAGGGCGAATTCTAGAAATGTTTTTGAGATGCAGGTAAGAAGAGCGAGCCAGTGATCGGATGTAGGGGGTGAATGAAAGGTCAGAATCAAGGATGACCCCAAGGCAGCGGGCATGTTGCTTTGGAGTAATGGTGGAACCGCACACGGAGATGGCAATGTCTGGCAAAGGTAGGTTAGTAGAGGGAGAGAACACGAGGAGTTCAGTTTTTGACAGGTTTAGTTTCAGATAGAGGGAGGACATGATGTTAGAGACAGCGGTAAGACAATCACTGGTGTTTTCTAAAAAGGTCGGTGTGATATCAGGAGAAGAAGTGTATAATTGGGTGTCATCAGCATAGAGATGGTACTGGAAACCAAATCTACTGATTGTTTGTCCAATAGGGGCAGTATACAACGAGAAGAGTAGGGGGCCTAGGACTGATCCTTGAGGAACCCCAACAGTAAGGGGAAGGTGAGAGGAGGAGGAACCAGCAAAACATACAGTGAAGGATCGGTCAGAGAGATAGGAGGAGAACCAGGAGAGAACTGTGTCCTTGAGGCCGATGGAGCGGAGCATAGTGAGGAGGAGCTGATGATCCACAGTGTCGAATGCTGCAGAGAGATCCAAGAGAATTAGCATGGAGTAGTGACCATTAGATTTAGCTGTTAGTAGGTCATTAGAGACTTTAGTGAGGGCAGTTTCAGTAGAGTGTAAAGAGCGGAAGCCAGATTGAAGAGGGTCGAGAAGAGAGTTATCTGAGAGATAGCGGGTAAGACGGGAGTGGACCAGGCGTTCGAGGAGTTTAGAGATGAAGGGAAGATTAGAGACAGGTCTATAATTAGCGGCACAGTTTTGATCGAGGGATGGTTTTTTAAGTAATGGATGTATGATGGCATGCTTAAATGAGGAGGGAAAAATACCGGAAGTGAGGGAAAGGTTGAATATTTTTGTTAAGTGAGAGGTGACAGCCGGGGAAAGGGACTGGAGGAGATGTGACGGAATGGGGTCACTGGTGCAAGTGGTCGGGCGAGAAGATGCAAGGAGCCTGCTTACTTCTTCTTCTGTAACTGCTTCAAAGTCAGAGAGTGAACTAGATGCAGTGGGGGAGGGAGGACAGTGCATGGTATGAAGAGATTGGGAGATGATTTCCTGTCGAATGTGGTCAATTTTTTCTTTGAAGTAATTGGCCAGATCGTCAGCACGGAGATCAGTGGTTGGGGCCTGCTCTCTTGGGTTGAGTAGGGACTGGAACGTGTCAAAGAGACGTTTAGGGTTATTGGACAGGGAGGTGATGAGGGTGTTGAAGTAGGTTTGTTTGGAGAGGTGAAGGGCAGAATTGTATGTCTTTAGCATGAACTTATAATGGATGAAATCTTCGGGTAGATTAGATTTTCTCCACAGACGTTCTGCGCACCTGGAGCACCGCTGCAGGAAACGTGTTTGCAGCGTGTGCCACGGTTGTTGCCGTCTGTGCCGAGTTGTTTTATGTATAGGAGGAGCAGCTTCATCCAGAGCACTTTGCAGGGTTTCATTGTAATGCTTCAATGCAGAATCAGGACATGAGATGGAGGAGATAGGGGCCAATGAGGACTGCAAGTTCTTCATAAGTTTCTGGGTGTTAATGGCCTGTATGTTTCTATAAGTGTGGAAAGTGGGGGTGACCTGAGCAGGATGGCAGTTCTTGATAGAGAATGAAAGAAGGTTGTGGTCAGAGAGCGGGAGAGGGGAGTTTGTGAAATCATCCACTGAGCAAAGTCGGGAGAAGACCAAGTCAAGGGAGTTTCCATCTTCATGTGTTGGAGAGTTAGTATGCTGCGAGAGGCCAAAAGAGGAGGATAGAGATAAAAGGTGAGAAGCAGATGGGGAGAGGGGAGAGGCAATGGGGATGTTGAAATCACCCATGATAAGGGTGGGGGTGTCACAGGAGAGAAAGTGTGGAAGCCAGGTGGCAAAGTGATCCAGGAACTGATGAGAGGGGCCGGGAGGACGATACACCACCGCCACTCGCATGGAGAAGGGGACGTAGAGTCCGACCACATGGACCTCAAAGGAAGGGAAGACAAGTGAGGGTACTTGGGTCATAACTTGGAAAGTACATTTGGGTGAAAGGAGCAGGCCAACGCCTCCACCTGCTCTGTTGTCTGATCTTGGGGTATGAGAAAAGTGTAGTCCACCATATGAAAGAGCAGCAGCAGCAGTGGTGTCTGACTGCTGGATCCAGGTTTCAGTAAGAGCCAGGAGATTAAGAGAATTAGAAAGGAAGAAGTCATGAATGAAGGAGAGTTTATTACACACAGAGCGAGAATTCCAAAGGGCACAATTGAAAGAGACAGCAGGCATGCAGGGAATATTAATAAGGTTAGAGGGGTTTCTGGGTGTAGCAATTGGGAGGTTTGACTGGCTATAACATGGGGGGCCGGGGTTTGGAGATATGTCTCCAGCGACTAGGAGAAGGAGGATTGAAAGAGTGAGCAGATGGTTAAGTGATTTGTGAGAGCGTCTCTTGTGTTGGATGGTGGGACTGAATGGATCTGTGCTGTTGAGCAATGTGAACAGAGCATGAGTGCTATACATAGGAGAGGCAAGGACAGAGGGGCCGATATGGATGGAGTGTAGAGAGTTAATGCGAGGGCGGTGAATGTGAGTGAATGCAGCAGCCAGAATATAGATTATACAAATAAATATGGTGAGTATTTGTGCTGTTTCAAGTGAATATGGATTAGATTTAGTTTTCTGTCTAACTGCCATGTTATAACTGCCGAGTACTTAGAAAAAAAAGTACTTTGAATAAAAAATACACGAATAACAGTGCACGAATGCACCCCTGCACGAATGCATCCCCAAGCTAAATCTACATTTATAGAAGGCTAGCCCTTAGATCTCTTTTTTTTTTTTTTTTTGTGTTAAAGCTCGTTAGCAATCAATCTAACTCAGTTGAGACAACAGGACACAATAAATGTAGTGATCAGATAAACAAATGTCCAGGTCTACATGGATCATAAACCACTTTGAAACAGTTATGTGATCTCTCTGAGTAAGGGCATGCAAAAGTGAGTTAAATATCTATAAACACAAACAAATGCATAATAGGATGACTAACAAATATAGATATATGCAGGATTCAATGCCGAAGATAGAATGACTCAGATACCATCCAAGCTGCTTGCTGTCAGGGACTGGAGCAATAGACATGCAGGATATTTCAGCTCAGAGAATGAATGATATGTTTATGACACTTCATCATGAAGTGCCATAAGAAAAGTTTTCAAGACCTAAAGTATGTCGAGAACAGAAACGGAAAAAAAAAAGCGAGATACAAATGTGGTGAGACTAAATGAAACATGGTAACTCCACCTGCATTGGAGAAGATCAGATGGATCATTTGGAAATCCAATCATTATATAATGCTGTTTTTTCGGTCGCCATACCTCCTCCAAAAAACAATCTAAATGTCAGATATACCTCTAAATTGTACCAGTAAAAGCTAAAGGTCACCAGGCTAAAAAACAAAACAGCTTCATTGACAGAAAAATAAAAAAGCTTTTTTTGAAGATTTCAGAATTTTTTTAAGCTGCTAAAATAATAATGATGAAACAAACAAAACAAAAAATAAAATAAAAATAAATAAAAATAAAATAAATAAAAATAATAATATAACAAACAAAATAAAATAAAACAAAAATAAATAAATAAAAATAATAAAACAAAATAAAATGAATGCAAATAAATGCAAATAATAAAACAAACAAAACAAAATAAAGTAAAATAAATGCAAATAATAATAATAATAATAATAATAATAGTAATAGTAATAATAATAAAACAACCGGTACAAATCTGGCATCGCTGTCATCGTACCGACCCCGTGAATCATTATTGCCCGATAGTTTTTAGTGCATTACTAACACTTTAAAAACGAACCCAAAGAAACAATATTGGAATTGCTTTTATTAACCGTTTCATCTAACATGGAATTGTATTCCTGTCTTTCCAAACATTATATGGTAAAAAGGATGGTATCTTACAAAACTGCAACACGTCCAGCAAAAAACAAACCCTTAGGCTGTGTGCACACGTTGCTGTTTTTTCGCGTTTTTTCCCGATAAAAATGCTATAAAACCACAAAAAAAAGCATACAATAAGCATCCCATCATTTAGAATGAATTCCGCATGTTTTGTGCACATGATGCGTTTTATTTCCGCGAAAAAAACGCATCACGGTAAAAAACGCAGCATGTTCATTAATTTTGCGGTTTGCGAAATGTCCGGAAAAAAACGCATCAAAAACGTGGCAAAAACGCAGCAAAAACGCAGCAAAAACGCATGCAGATTTCTTGCAGAAAATGTCAGGTTTTTCTCAGGAATTTTCTGCAAGAAATCCTGAACGTGTGCACATAGCTTAAAAGAGCTGTCCTGAAGGAAAAATAAAAAAAAAATGTATGGCTCTCAGACGAAAAGGAGGAAAAAAATGAAAGTGCAATAGAAAAAAATGACGGCATCCTTAAGGCTATGTGCACACGCTGCGGAAAGGTGTGCGGATTTTTCTGCATTGATTTTGGTAAATCCGCAGGAAAATCGCACTGCGGATTTACTGCGGAATTACCGCGGATTTACCACGTATTTTCCACGTTTTTTGTGTGGATTCCACCTGCGGTTTTACACCTGCGGATTCCTATTGATGAGCAGATGCAAACCGCTGCGGAATCCACACAAAGAATTGACATGTTGCGAATAAACAACGATACGTTTCCACTCGTTTTTTTTCCGCACCGTGGGCACAGCAGATTTGGTTTTCCATAGGTTTACATGTACTGTAAACTCATGGAAAACTGCTGCAAATCCACAGTGGTCAATCCGCTGCGGATCAGCAGCAAAATTCACAACGTGTGCACAGACCCTTAGGAGTAACCGTCATTTTAATGTTTATTTTTATGAAAGTAACTTATTAGACACTTTGTAATATATCCTATCAGAGAAATATGATCAAAGGATTTTGAGAAAAGTTTCTTCTTATGTTCTGCCTTTGGGGGATTGTTCCAAAATCTGGATCAATGCTCTGAGAGAACAGGTTCGGCCGGATTGACTTCTGCGTTATGTTGTGCCTTTTGGATCACTGTTATAGAGATCTGTGATATAATACCCAGATGATCATTTTGTTCTCTGCGCGTCTCACATTTTATAACAATTTTTTTCTTCTAATAGATTCATATGGAATTTGAATCAGATATAGTGATGAGCGAATATACTCGTTACTCGAGATTTCTCGAGCGCGCTCGGGGGTCCTCCGAGTATTTTTTAGTGCTCGGAGATTTAGTTTTTCTTGCCGCAGCTGAATGATTTACATCTGTTAGCCAGCATAAGTACAAAGTACATGTGGGGATTCCCTAGCAACCAGGCAACCCCCACATGTACTTATGCTGGCTAACACATGTAAATCATTGAGCTGCGGCAAGAAAAACTAAATCTCCGAGCACTAAAAAATACTCGGAGGACCCCCGAGCGTGCTCGAGAAATCTCGAGTAACGAGTATATTCGCTCATCACTAATCTGATACTATCAGCAGGAAGTAACCTCCAGCCGTTCCATGCTTCTTCATTGTTGACTTTGTACTTGTCTATTCAGAAGGTTTTTCAGCGGCAATAAGGAAGTATTTTTCTAACCTTTGTATATTTCTTTGTTGATAACGCTGCCTACTTTTGACAAACTCAGACTCATCCGATAACTACCAGATAGAGAAGTGCGATCCGCCAATGTACAGAACACATTCACTCCAGAGTTCATTGGTGGCGACTTTACACCACTCTATCTGATGTTTGTCATTGTGCATGGTGATGTACGGCTGAATATTCTATACAGGAGGATGTGTAGACAAATTTTATACACCGGGGTAAGAGGGGTCAGATGCTATATACCAGATGTTGAGGGGCTGGATGTTATATACTGGGGCAATTAAGGAAAAAACTGAATTTTATCATTAAAGGGGTTAGCAAACTTTTGGGGCATTTTTTTTTAAATTTAAATGGATATATTTTGGGCTAAGAATTGTTTTTGCATTTTGGGTTCTTTACACATTTTGCCCTGTTTGGCTTTTACAGGCTTTTTGCTTTCCAACACAACAAACTTTAATATGACCTGTGGTCATAAATGAGCTGAAAGGAGCTCAGAAAAAGACAGATAAAATAGTTTCAAACGTCCAATGTCAGAACGAGCTCACTGACTGATTCTCTGTTGAGTGTTATGCCCCAATACTTCCACAAATAGTGTATGTCTGTATCTGTAGAGGGAAGTGAGACACTTCTTCTACATCCTCCTTTTCTCATATTTTTTATAAGTAGTGATTAGTTATTTTTATAACAGTAAATGTAGTTTAGAAGTGTCCATAAATCAATTAAGTCTTCTTCTTTAGGGCTCATTCAGATGTCCGATTTTCACGTACGAGTGTCATCCAATCAAATCAAAAGATTTTTTTTTGCTCAAAATATTGCTTTAATTGAAAAATAGAGGAGTTTGTCATTTGGCACAGTGCATCATTCTACCACCTTGTGTTACCTGCTATTTTAGAGTGGATTGTTGACAAGTCCACTGAGATATCATGGGGCACTACAAACAAGTTCAGCTCTGCTACATCTGAAGCGTATTGGTAGTCGTTCATATTTCACTTTAAAATTCAATTCTCGCCCACATTAGCGTATAAAGCAGACCATTGAGAAAACATTGCGTTGCGCTCTGACCAATGTTATTCAATGAGTCAGTGCTGATCTGCACATATTTCCTCAGCTCTAATCGGACTATGGAAAAAAATCGCTGCATGCTGGGAGTGGATGCGAGATTTGCACTCGCCAATGCAAGTCAATGGGTGCAAGAAAGAAATCGGACGGCACACAGACCATGCGTAGGACAGTGTCACAACTCTTTTATCGGGTGTCCCTTGACCACGGGCTCCTTCCCTGTCCATAACGCTATGGACGCCCTAGCTTGCCCTGCTCCCCGGATTACTTCTCATGGTGAAGATTCCAGGGCCACATACCTTGTCTTATCTCCTAAATCCACCCTCAGTCTGTACCCTTCCCCGATCCAGGGAAGAGCGGAGTAGTAGTGTACCATACTACATCAACCAGACTAACAAAGTAATATGAACAGAGATATTTGAAAATACCAATCATACAAATATACTCACAGAAACAACAGAGGTAAACACCGGGGAGTGGAGGATTGGGTTAAATCAAAGTAGAAGAAGAAAGGGAATTATCACACACTCAAAACCTAGCAACAGTCACCGATAAATCCACCAAACGTCTTCTCCAATAGCAACTACCAACAACCTCCAGTCTTGCAGCATAAGCTATCTCTGACAATGAGTGCTAGCCAGGACCCAGATTATATAGGAGATGCGAGTGGCTAACAGTGCACAGCTGAGAGCCTTAAAGCTCCAGTAGCTCTCAACAGAGCAGATTAACCCCTTCACTGCCAAAAGAAATTTGAAGGTGAAGTGCTTCTATTCACTGCAGGAGTAGGAGAAATCTAATGCTGTGGTCTTCTTGCACCTCTATGTCGCAGTAACCCCATGACAGCTATGTGTGGGCTCAAGCTGTGTATGGGAGGTTATGTGGGGCTCAGGCTTTATAAAGGGGGCAATGTGGGGGCTCACACTGTATGTAGGAGGCTATGTGGGGGCTCATGCTGTATATAGGAGGCAATGTGGCGACACATACTGTGTATAAAGGGGCTGTGTGCAGGTTCATACTGTGTATAGGGGTTGTGTGAGGGCTCTTACGGTATATAGGGGTGCTGTGTATGGTCTCATACGGTGTATAGGGGATGTCAGCGTACTTAATTCTGATCAATATTAAGTGATACAATTAATATAAATATAAAATTATTATAA
The DNA here is from genome assembly GCF_032444005.1 of Ranitomeya imitator. Taxonomy (NCBI): domain Eukaryota; kingdom Metazoa; phylum Chordata; class Amphibia; order Anura; family Dendrobatidae; genus Ranitomeya; species Ranitomeya imitator. The sequence goes on along the minus strand of NC_091291.1, from coordinate 26,717,086 downwards.
TTAACATGTTAATATTAATATTAAGCCAAATTAATTTCAGCCTATTAGTTTGGATCTACACAACAGCTATGGTGTTGCATGTGACCCCTTGGAAAAATTAATTGCTCACCCCTGTCCTAAACACATAAAAGGCACTAAAGGGTGCAAGTTTATTATATGTAGGGGGCTTGTGAAATTATATATCTACAGGACATCTATGTATTCTACATATTCTATGTATTTATCAATACTATTCTATATATCTATCATCTATCTCTCTATTCTGTGGGTTCTAGCTGTGAATTTACTGTACTTGGCTGATGAAATGTCGGGTTTCTTTTGAGATGTATGAGTAAAAATTGGATAGCATACATATAGTCGGCGTGCCGTCCAATTTTTTTCTTTCTGCACCTATTGACTTGTATTGGCAAGTGCGATCTGATTCTCGCATCCACTCACAGCATGCTTCGATTTTTTTCCTAAGCCCGAGTCCAGCTGAGGGAAAACTCAGATCTGCACTGACTCGCTGAATAACATTGGTCAGAGTGCAATGTGACATTTTCTCGCATTACACTCGTTTGATTTATACACTCCTGTGAGCAAGCCCTTATAATATAATACTGAAGTGTCATCTACAGGTCTGGAATTCAGATTGTTATTCACAGCCATAATGACTCAGTCTCTCACTACTGAAGATGAGCGGAAATTTTGAAATTCAAAATTTTCAAAATGTCCTCAATACATGTAGGGAGAGAGAGAGAGGACCCGCTGATCATAGGAGCTTACACTCTACAGGAGAGAGAGGGCACCGCTGACCATAAGAGCTTACACTATACAGGAGAGAGAGGACCCCACTGACCATAAGAACTTACACTCTACAGGAGAGAGAGAGAGGACCCCACTGACCATAAGAGCTTACACTCTACAGGAGAGAGAGGACCCCGCTGACCATAAGAGCTTACACTATACAGGAGAGAGAGGACCCCACTGACCATAAGAACTTACACTCTACAGGAGAGAGAGGACTCCACTGACCATAAGAGCTTACACTCTACAGGAGAGAGAGGACCCCACTGACCATAAGAGCTTACACTCTACAGGAGAGAGAGGACCCCCACTGACCATAAGAGCTTACACTCTACAGGAGAGAGAGGACCCCACTGACCATAAGAACTTACACTCTACAGGAGAGAGAGAGAGGACCCCACTGACCATAAGAGCTTACACTCTACAGGAGAGAGAGGACCCCGCTGACCATAAGAGCTTACACTATACAGGAGAGAGAGGACCCCACTGACCATAAGAACTTACACTCTACAGGAGAGAGAGGACCCCACTGACCATAAGAGCTTACACTCTACAGGAGAGAGAGAACCCCCACTGACCATAAGAGCTTACACTCTACAGGAGAGAGAGGACCCCACTGACCATAAGATCTTACACTCTACAGGAGAGAGAGAGGACCCCGCTGACCATAAGAGCTTACACTCTACAGGAGAGAGAGAGAGGACCCCACTGACCATAAGAGCTTACACTCTACTGGAGAGAGAGAGAGGACTCCACTGACCATAAGAGCTAATACTCTACAGGAGATAGAGGACCCCACTGACCATAAGAGCTTACACTCTACAGGAGAGAGAGAGGACCCCACTGACCATAAGAGCTTACACTCTACAGGAGAGAGAGAGGACCCCACTGATCATAAGAGCTTACACTCTACAGGAGAGAGAGGACCCCACTGACCATAAGAGCTTACACTCTACAGGAGAGAGAGGACCCCACTGACCATAAAAGCTTACACTCTACAGGAGAGAGAGAGGACCCCACTGATCATAAGAGCTTACACTCTACAGGAGAGAGAGGACCCCACTGACCGTAAGAGCTTACACTCTACAGGAGAGAGAGGACCCCGCTGACCATAAGGGCTTACACTCTACAGGAGAGAGAGGACCCCACTGACCATAAGAGCTTACACTCTACAGGAGAGAGAGGACCCCACTGACCATAAGAGCTTACACTCTACAGGAGAGAGAGGACCCCGCTGACCATAAGAGCTTACACTCTACAGGAGAGAGAGGACCCCGCTGATCATAAGAGCTTACACTCTACAGGAGAGAGAGGACTCCGCTGACCATAAGAGCTTACACTCTACAGGAGAGAGAGAGGACCCCACTGATTATAAGAGCTTACACTCTACAGGAGAGAGAGAGGACCCCACTGACCATAAGAGATTACACTCTACAGGAGTGAGAGGGCCCCACTGACCATAAGAGCTTACACTCTACAGGAGAGAGAGAACCCCACTGACCATTTGAGCTTACACTCTACAGGAGAGAGAGGACCCCACTGACCATAAGAGCTTGCACGCTACAAGAGAGAGAGGACCCTGCTGATCATAAGAGCTTACACTCTACAGGAGAGAGAGGACTCCGCTGACCATAGGAGCTTACACTCTACAGGAGAGAGAGGACCCCACTGACCATAGGAGCTTGCACTCTACAAGAGAGAGAGGACCCTGCTGACCATAAGAGCTTACACTCTACAGGAGATAGAGAGAGAGGACCCCACTGACCTTAAGAGCTTACACTCTACAGGAGAGAGAGAGAGAGAGAGAGAGAGAGAGGACCCCACTGACCATAAGAGCTAACACTCTACAGGAGAGAGAGAGAGAGGACCCCACTGACCATTGGAGGTTACACTCTACGGGAGAGAGAGGACCCTGTTGACCATAAGAGCTTACACTCTACAGGAGAGAGAGAGGACCCCACTGACCATAAGAGCTTACACTCTACGAGAGAGAGAGGACCCCGCTGACCATAAGAGCTTACACTCTACAGGAGAGAGAGGACCCCGCTGACCATAAGAGCTTACACTCTACAGGAGAGAGAGGACCCCGCTGACCATAAGAGCTTACACTCTACGGGAGAGAGAGGACCCCGCTGACCATAAAAGCTTACACTCTACAGGAGAGAGAGGACTCCACTGACCATAAGAGCTTACACTATACAGGAGAGAGAGGACCCCACTGACCATAAGAGCTTACACTCTACAGGAGAGAGAGGACTCCACTGACCATAAGAGCTTACACTCTACAGGAGAGAGAGGACCCCACTGACCATAAGAGCTTACACTTTACAGGAGAGAAAGGACCCCACTGACCATAAGAGCTTGCACTCTACAGGAGAGAGAATTACTCAGTGACTGGAGATGGAGATTGACTCTGCCTTATAGACTGTGCTCCACTGGGAGCCGCTGGTCTGTGATGGCACACGGTACCACTGACCACCACTGTGCAAAGTGTGATAATCCGCTATATGTCATAGGTGCTTGGCGTTATGGGGAGGCCCTGCGACTCTGCAAAATGACATGAGCCTGCTCTCTGATACTTCAGCAGTGTGGGAAATGGTGCTGGGCAAGTTTTTGTGTGTGAACCAAATCACACCAAATGTCAGTATTTGCATGAAATCGAAAATTTCATGAAATTCAACTCAAACTCGATCCTTTGAGGATCGAGTCGCTCATCTCTACTCACTAATTTTCGGTTAGACGGCGGCAACCTCGGCATTCCCTGTGGCTGTATACCTTTCATATTTTGCAAATTTATGAATATGTTTTGGATTTGTGGGGTCTCCAGCACCTGGTCTTTTGCACCAAGCTCCTGGTGTCAAAGACCACATTGGATGACACATGCGTGTTCCACCTTTATCAGTGCCCTATGTACAACATACAGTTATGTCTTTGTAAACAATATATATATATATATATATATATATATATATATATATATATATAGCAAGGTGGAGATTGCCAGTTGTCACAAAATAAAGTAATATTAAGATCTATGAATCTCATTCCAATTGAGATACCACAATTGATCAAATTGTCAATGGCAATGATAACTCCAGCTCTGCTGACCATATATTCGGCTTTGCACTTACCTGGCCATTCTGCCTTCCATATTCACCATTTCCGAGCATTGTGCTGTCTTGGCCAGTAGACTGTTCACTGTCACCTGCAGGTACGGGTTCTGACCCAGATCCGGGGTCTTATCTAGAATTTGCCGCAGATGCTCCTTTGTGTCCCGTGTAATGTCTGGAAGGTAGGGGTGACTCCTTTGCAATTGGGGGACCCCATTAAGCCTTGATAATCCATCCAGCCCCTGTATGAGCTTCTCCATCGTCTTTCTGTCCAGGTTGCCGTTGTGCCTTCCATGTAATGTGTGCATGGGTATATAAGGGGGCCAAAAGAATTAGGATCAATAGTAGGGGAAACCTCAGATATAAAAGAGGCTTAGGTCTGCGGAGCAAAAGGAGTCCCACGATGAAGAAGATCAGGGCAGGCACAAAGCGTCGAGTCGGAGAAGAGGAAGTAAAGGAATGAGGCGCAGAAGTAGATGTTGGGAGTTACAGTTATGGGAAAGTGAAAATGAGTCAAGGGGAGTAGGAAGAGGCTGAAAATCAATGTGAAAAGTTATGGGTGTAAAGTTCTATATAGTCAGTGACCTGAAAGCAGAGAGTGACAGATCCACAGCGCAGGATCTCTTCCTGTTTGTGTGAGTGTCACACCCACTCCACGTGAGCACAGGTGCTCCTGCGATGGGTGGCACTTCACTGATACTGTATCACACATGATGAATGCAGGAAGCACTCGCTTTCATACACAGAAGACATTATGGTTTCATACAGTGACACAAAACCGCTCTTGTCAATAGCAATTATCATAGACTGAAACCCTTCAGTGATGAGTAAGACCTTACCTACATGAAGCCATGGAGGGTGCTGACATTCCAAATGCAAAGTGTAAGCGAATACTCCTCTCCCCTCCATCAAACTTAAAGGATCTATCCAGGACTTTTTTTATATAGTGGTTAGTACTTATTGGCAGGTAGTTGTTAGCTACCGGTCTGTTCTACAGTGCGTTGATCACTCCAAACTCAAAGCAGTCATGGACATCTCCTGCTTACAGTGACATCAACAAAGCGGCTCCTTCTATCCTCTATGCTCTGTCAATGGGGCGTCATTGGGAACGTCATGTTGATTGACATCACTGCCTAACTGCGGGGAGCCGACTGTCAGTCAACATGATGCCGACAATGATGCTCCATCGACACAGCAGAGTGGAAGAGAAGAATCTGCTCTGTTGACGTTACGTCAATGGAAGCAGATGAATCGTCGGTAGGAATTGTCCAACACCACTTTGAACTTGGAAGGATTTTCAAGTGGCAGAACAACCAGGTAGCTAACAACTACCTGCCCTATAGCATTAAAAAAAGGTCCTGGATAACCCCTTTAAATTTTTTTACTTGTCGAAGACATGAAAAATGGAAAAGAAAGTCCAGTTTTCTAATGGTACATAAAAAGGTAGATGGTCTATTGGCTGCTTATGTTTTGTCTTAGAGCTATAAGCATGTATCCTTGAATATTTCTCACTCAGCCAACCACAACACCGCATTATACTGATGAGGGGCAAGAACCCAGAAACAGTTGTTTAAAGATGGGTGTCTCTTCATTTTGATTAAATTGTAGTTCTTCTTTAAAGGTACAGTCAGATGGCTGTGACTCTGAGTCACTACTCAAGCCATGAGCCAGGGTGGTAAGGAGGTCTGAGGTCAAATACAGGGAGGGCTCATTGTACGAAGGGGCGGTACAAAAGTGTGGTCATGTAAAGGCCTGGGTCCAAATGCCAGGAGGGTATGACAAGATAAAGGGATAAGACAATGGATAGTCAGCTGCCAAGTCCGGGGTCTGGTACCTGAGGTCAGGGAGCGTCAAGAGCAAAAGAGAAAACATATATGAGTAGTCACAATGAATCCTAGGCCCGGTAACAAGATCAGGAAGTCAGAAACAAAGCACATACCTCACAGAACAAAGCTACAACTGACAGAGACAAGAGGCAGACAGCCAGCTAAAAAGCCTGGAATAGTTCTGAACAGGAGACTTTTGTAGGAAGCCCAGCATGCCCAGGCCCTGATTGGCTGACTGGACTATCACTCATCATACTGACATTCCAGCATGCCCAAGCCCCAGATTGGATGGCTGAGCTGTATATCACGATACTGACACTTCGGCATGCCGCTGCAGCAGGTTGGATGACTGAGCTGCCACTTACCACACTGGGAGGCGAAATCATGACATTGGCCATATACATCTGACCAAGATTTGACTGCAATGCATGGACTGACCAGTGGCTCTTCTGACTCAAGTGCGACAGCTTCATATACTGTATTTCTATGTGATGCTCAGGTTGGGAGAGCCATGGCCAATCCGAGCATTGCGGTCCGATCTCGGTCAGATTTATACAGCTGTCTGTGCCCTTAAGCTCTTTAATGGGTTGCTGCCTCTAAAAGGTAGCACTGGAGATACAGTTTTCTTCATCCTGGTAGAAACCTAATTTGTCTTAATGTTTCCCCAAAGCATTGAATGTTAGACTTCCCGTGCCAGTTGGTGATCTGAGCAAGGAGAAAGAAGCAATACCCCTACTACTCACTAGTCCTGTTATTAGCATTCATCTCTGTTTCCTTCTATGATCGCCCCCAGTGCTGTAGTCCACACTTCTCAAATAACCTGATATTATCATCCAAAGTCTTTTAAGACCGACTCAGACAGCTATGCACTGTCTGAGTATTTATTATTAATATTATTATTATTATTATTAAAGCACCATTAATTCCAGGATGCTGTACATATGAAAAGGGTTACATACATATAACATATGCAAGATTAAATAATCTGACAGACTGGTAGAAAGTGGAAGAAAACCCTGTCCTCTCAGGCTTATAATATAAAGGGTAATGGGTTGGAGTCAGCAGGTAAACATAATATTAATTTCCATGTTGACCCCTGGAATTTGCCTCACCATCCATATCTCTCAGCTGACTATTTCTCTCCTGCTTATTTATCATCTATCTGCAATCATTTCCTAGATTTCCTAGCTTAGATCTGAGGTTAACCATTCACCTGCTGTAAGTAGATGAACTCTACTATACTGATGCTATTCACACTATAACTCTGCTGTAACAGTATTATTATTATTTATTGTTATAGCGCCATTTATTCCATGGCGCTTTACATGTGAGGAGGGGTATACATAATAAAAACAAGTACAATAATCTTAAACAATACAAGTCATAACTGGTACAGGAGGAGTGAGGACCCTGCCCGCGAAGGCTCACAATCTACAAGGGATGGGTGAGAATACAGTAGGCGAGGATAGAGCTGGTCATGCAGCGGTTTGGTCGATCGGTGGTTACTGCAGGTTGTGGGCTTGTCATAAGAGGTGGGTCTTCAGGCTAGAGTCTGATGTGTTGTTGTAGAGAGTTCCAGAGTAGGGGTGATACGCGAGAGAAATCTTGTATACGATTGTGGGAAGAGGAGATAAGAGCGGAGTAGAGAAGGAGATCTTGTGAGGAGCGGAGGTTGTGTGTAGATAAGTACCGGGAGGTCACAGATGTATGGAGGAGACAGGTTGTGGATGGCTTTGTACGTCATGGTTAGGGTTTTGTACTGGAGTCTCTGGGCAATGGGGAGCCAGTGAAGGGATTAACAGAGGGGAGAGGCCGGGGAATAGCGGGGGCACAGGTGGATTAGTCGGGCAGCAGAGTTTAGAATAGATTGGAGGGGTGCGAGAGTGTTAGAGGGGAGGCCACAGACCAGGAGGTTGCAGTAGTCAAGGCGAGAGATGATGAGGGCATGCACTAGGGTTTTTGCAAATTCATGGTTGAGGTATGTAAGGATTCATGAAATATTTTTGAGTTGAAGTTGGCAGGAAGTGGAAAGGGCTTGGATATGTGGTTTGAAGGAGAGACCAGCGTCAAGGATTATCCCGAGGCAGCGAGCTTGTGGGACTGGGGAGAGTGGGCAACCATTTACTGTAATGGATAGGTTCGTTGGGGTGGTCGCGTGAGATGGGGGAAAGATGATGAATTCTGGGGAAGAAGAAGGATGAAATAGTGGACAGACATTGAGGGATTCTGGTTAGTAGGGAGGTGATATCTGGTCCAGAGATGTAGATCTGTGTGTCATCAGCATAGAGGTGATACTGAAAGCCATGAGATTCTATGAGCTGTCCCAGGCCAAAGGTGTAAATGGAGAAGAACAGGGGCCCTAGGACTGAACCTTGTGGGACTCCGACAGATAGTGGGCGAGGTGAGGAGGTGGTGTGTGAGTGGGAGATGCTGAATGTCCGGTCTGTAAGGTATGATGAGATCCAGGATAGGGCGAAATCTGTGATGCCAAGGGATGAGAGGGTCTGTAATAATAGGGAATGGTCTACTGTGTCAAAGGCAGCTGACAGGTCGAGGAGGAGGAGGACAGAGTAGTGTAGCTTGCTCTTGGCAGTTAAGAGGTCATTGGTGACCTTAGTTAGGGCAGTTTCAGTGGAATGGTGTGACTGGAAGCCAGATTGTAAGCGGTCAAAGAGGGAGCAAGAAGAGAGATGGGAGGACAGTTCAAGGTAGACGTGTTGTTCCAGTAGTTTGGAGGCATATGGGAGAAGTGATATAGGGCAATAGCTAGATACAGAGGATGGGTCAAGAGAAGGCTTTTTGAGGATAGGTGTGATGGAGGCATGTTTAAAGCTTGAGAGGAAAACACCATTTGTTACTGAGAGGTTGAAGAGATGGGTTGGGGTTGGGATGAAGACTGTGGTGTGGTTTGGGATAAAGTGGGATGGGAGCGGGTCAAGTGCACAGGTGGTGAGATCCGATCTTGAGAGTAGAGTGGAGAGGTGATCTTCTGTAATGGTGGAGAAGTTGGTTTTGGAGCTAGAGGGCTGGGAAGTCGGGAGGAAGGGCTCTGGGGGTTGTTGATCAAAACTGTCTTTGATCTTATCAATCTTCTGCTTGAAAAATGAGGCAAAGTCTTCAGCTGAGATAATTGGGGAGGGAGGAGGTGCTGGGGGACAGAGGAGAGAATTGAAGGTGTTGAATAACTGTTTAGGGTTGTGAGACAGGGAGGATATGTGAGATGAGAAGTAAGTTTGTTTAGCTGTGGCGAGTGTGGTCTTGAAAGTAGTGAGGGACTGTTGGAATGCGATGAAGTGCTCGTTGGAGTGGGATCTTTTCCATCTGCGCTCAGCAGCCCTGGAAGCTCGCCTCTGTTCTTTGGTCAGGCTGGTATGCCAGGGCTGTCTGTTGATTTTGTGAGCTTTGGTATGTGTAAGTGGGGCAGCAGATTCCAAAGCTACAGCTATTGTGGTGTTATATGGAGCGGCAGCGTCATCTGCGTTGTGTAAGGAACTTATATCTGTGAGAGGGAGGAGGGATTCAGAGAATGAATGTAGGTCAAGATGTTTAAGATTTCTGCGAGGGTGTGAAAGTTTGTGGGGTGGGGATTGTAGACATGGAGTGGAGAGGGAAGAGAATGTGAGAAGGTTGTGGTCAGAGAGAGGAAGAGGTGGGTTAGATAGGGAGCAGAGGCAGGTGAAGATGAGGTCCAGTGTGTGACATCTTTGTGAGTGGCTGTAGAAGACCATTGAGTGAGGTCGAAGGAGGAAGTGAGAGCTAGAAGTTTAGTGGCAGCTGAGAGGGAAGTGTCAATGGGGATGTTGAAGTCGCCCATGATGATAGTGGGGATGTCCGCGGAAAGGAAATGAAGTAGCCAGGTGGTGAAGTGGTCAAAGAAGGTGGTGGCTGGCCCTGGGGGGGCAAAAAATGACTGCCAGTTGGAGGTTGGAGGGGGAGTAGATGCACACAGAGTGCACCTCAAATGAAGGGAGGGTAACAGAGGGTGCCAGTGGGATTGGGGTGAAGGAGTAGTTATCTGACAGGAGAAAACCAACTCCTCCGCCATGTTTGCTGCTGGGGCGGGGTGTGTGAGAAAGGTGGAAGCCACTGTAAGAGAGTGCAGCAGGGGAGGCTGTGTCAGAAGGGGTGAGCCAGGTTTCAGTGATGGCAAGGAAGGAAAGTTTGGTTGTAACAAAAAGATGATGGATGTACATTGATTACATAACAGTATGTAATATTTACTATACTGTTAATCACTTCTGTCTTCTGTTAACTATTTGTTTTCTGAGAGTCTACATTTCTGCTATTAGTTTTCTGTCATGCCTATAGCACACAACTAAACCATTAACCATTTGTTAGCTGAAAGTTATGGACTGACTATACAGCTACAGTTCCTGTGGATATTCACATTGCTGGCTCTGTGTCTTCCAGTGATTCCTGTTCCATTTGTCTGCCATCCTGCACACCCTGGTATCCTGGTACTGACTGATCAAGCAAATCCAGCTAGCTGTGCTATCACCTTTGCTTTGTGTTGCTCACCATCACCTATGGCTTAAAGAATCCAAGTATCCAGGTGAGCTTGTAACAATCCCTAAGTGATCATGTGGCACCCCAGGAGTCCGTACGCCACAGTGGCAATGCCTCTCTCACAGGGGGTGATGTCATGCCTAGAAGAAAGAAGGGATTTCCTTAGCAGGTACATCAGCATGCAACACTTTCCTGACTCCAGACCAGAAGGGGGAGCTCTAAACACGGTTTCAGAGGAGTTTCCCTGATAAGTTCTGTTCTGGAGGCAGGGTTAGTCAGTCAGCGCTAGTCTGAGGAAGAGGAAGCAAGTGAGGAGAGCCTGGGATTGGAGCTGCGACTGAGCTCACCCCAGGACTGAGCACCAAAGATCGGACACTGGAGTCTGGTTATTTTTGAACTGCAGTCCCAGCAACTAAAACCGGAGGACCGGAGATTGCAGGTCTCCTGGTCCCATCTGACAACTGAATGCACAGCAGTAGATCAGAGCCCGGAGTCACCATGAGGGAGTGACACCTGAACAGGCTCAGGCTGCCTGTTATTCGGGTAGTGTACCATTTAATGGACTGAGAGTAAGAGAGACTTGAATAGAGCATAAAGCATCAGGAAGCCAGAGAACAGCGCAGCAGGGAGGCTTCTATCCCCACCTGACTAGGGGAATTCCGAATTGCTTCAAGGCCACCCGGATCTCCAACACCACCTGTTACATGTGCTCTGGACTGCACCTTTGACCAGGAATTAAAGGTAAAGGAAACTGCAGCCCTTGCGTCCTGTACTCATTTTTCCCGCACCCTCAGTCCTGCACCCCAACATCCACCATCCCTCATAAACTATACCGAGAGCCCTGGGGCCCCACTCCGCCTGTGGGGAACAGAACCATCCCAGCTGTATCTCCATTGGCCCCAGCGGACTCTAAGTATCGTCGGCCATTTATAGCTGAATACCACAGGTGGCGTCATGAACAATCCCCTACAAACATTCCCTCATCCCTTTTATTGAGCACTCAGGGCCACAGACAAGGTCACCGCTGCCGTGACCACCCCTTTAAGAGCCATGCGACCCCGTTCTGAGTACCCCATGGCCCTTGCGCGTGTTGCAATCAGTTGAACTAATATTTATGGAGGAGTTTTTATAGGGCCACACACAATTAAGCAAGAGCAAAGGCATAGTTATAGAGGATGCAGTCACAACCAGAACAGTAAATTAAAGAGACACATATAGTACTAGTGAACCCCATTGCCACAGTGTTATATCAGGGTGGAATAAACTGCAGGATTTAACAGTGGCCAATAAACAAGCTTTATTAGGCCTCTTTCACACCGGTTTTTTACAATCAGTCACAATCCGTCAAAATGTTGAAAAGATGGATCCTGTGCAGATTGTAAAAAACTGATGAACTGGATCTGTTTTTTTGACGGATCCATTGAGGCAGTTCCCTGAATTTAAGCTATGTGCACACGTTGAGTTGTGTATGCATTTTCGCTGCGAAAACGCATACATAACACAGCCCATTGAATTCAATGGAAAAGATGCTCAGTATTATGTGTGACCTCCACGTGCCTGTATGACCTCCCTACTGTACAACGCCTGGGCATGCTCCTGATAAGGCGGCGGATGGTATCCTGAGGGATCTCCTCCCAGACCTGGACTAAAGCATCCACCAACTCCTGGACAGCCTGTGGTGCAACGTGATGTTGGTGGATGGAGCGAGACATGATGTCCCAGATGTGCTCAATTGGATTCAGGTCTGGGAAACTGGAGGGCCAGTCCATTGCTTCAGTGCCTTCATCTTGTAGGAACTGCTGACACACTACAGCCACATGAGATCACGCAGCGAGCCCACCCCATACCCGGAAGGCAATGGCTGGGTAGATCGGAGCGACGCCCGTGATTGTTAACATGTTAAATGCTGCTGTCAATCCCTGACAGCGGCACTTATCTCTCGCCAATGAGCATGCTCATCAGTACTTCTGCCCATCAACGCACCGTGACGTGATCGTGTGTCGCCGACAGGTTGTCATGACAGCCTGGGGTCTGCTAATGACCCCCATGCTTGATGGCAAAATAGCGTACAGGAGGGGTCACATGCAGAGTTGTGGGATTCTGCTCAACAATCCAAAAGTTTGGATTTGACTTTTGCTTCACATTTGGATCCTTATTTCGCCTGTGCATTAGTATCAAAGTATTTATCACTATCAGATAGCACCTCATACATGGGGAAGAAGTACCCGCCCCCAGTGAAAACTGTCTGGTAACACCCACTTTAACTTAACAAAAGTTAACTCATTAGGTGACAAACACTTTTAATTGCAAATATCTCCACAACAGAGGGGCAAAATAATAATATTGAAAAAAAAAATGTTTTATTTCGCCCTGCAGCTACTGTTACATCATAGCTCCAGTTCAACACAAAAAATTTAGAGAAAGGTCCTCTTTAAAATCGCAGCCAGAGATGAATAAAAGGTGCTCTTTAAGGTTATGTATGGAATTGCCATTAAGCCTTTTACCTTCTGGTAACTAAGACATGGATTAAACACCAAAGTCTATTTAGGGAAAATAATCCTTACCAATATTTATTAGTAGAACGTTTCTGGATTTCCACAATCTTGAATATTCCAGCTTCGGGCTGTTATGTTTGTCATGTAAATAGGTGACAGTTTCCCTTCTAAACTCTGGATGAATGTTAATTAGCAGCTTTTTATGAACTGAAGCCTCTACCACTGTTGTCCTGAAAGGTCACCGTTGTTGGACAATGTGGAGAACCGGTTCTACCGCAAGTCAGCAATTTCTGTACATATTAGAGTATTAAAAGACTCAATAAGAAACAAATATTGTCATGCTACTATGGGTAGGTTCTTGTGTGGTATATTCCAGTGTGGATAATCTGTAGTAAAATCCACAGCAGAAGATTTTGCTATGGAAAATGTGCAGATGTTACATGTATTTCAGACTTACTAGCAAAATGTATAAAAGAGAGCTGCAAGGTTCCCCTTGTTGCATGGGTCTAGCAGAGTGAACAACCAGTACTCTTTTTTTGGCCAAGATGAATGTAATGCTTCAGTCACAGGAAAGGCAGTGGAATATAAAGTTGGCCATATGTGCCAAGCTCCCTACAGCCAACACTTCCCTGTCTGCAGAATGATGACTACTCTCCATTTCCTCCTCCTCCATCTCTTCCTCCTCATTCTCCTCCTCAGTCATTCACGTAGGAGAGAGGAAACAGAGCTTGTGTGATTACTAGTCTTTGTTGCACTAGCAACCAGCTCCTATTCCTACTTCCCCTCAGGGTTACCCAATCTGTGCTGAGCAGATGAGATGAGTCTGGGCTGGGTAGTATCTCCCTGTCTCATGTCTTACTTCATCTCCACCTGGTACCAATGCAAAGCTTCAGCTTTAATTGTGAGCAGTGACTGTTTAAGTAGGCACAAAAGCGAGATCATTGTGCTGATTATGGAGTCATCACTGCTCACCATCTCCAAAGACTTGAAGAACCACACAAATTTCAACCAGCCATGCCCACTCTTCAGTTGTTTTGTACAGAGGCTGCCCAAAATACTATCCAGCATGTTGGAGCTGGTATTGAACAACTGGCCTCTGCTGCTCACACAGTCTTTCCAACATGTGCAGTGTGAAGTTCAAGCGTGTTGTGACATTGCATACCAGTCGGTGAGCTGGCACTTGCATGCCCTTCTGCAGCACTGCCAGAGCAGCAGCAGCTGTAGCTGACTTGCGGAAATAGGTGCTGGCTCGACGTATATTGACCAGACGCTCTGGAAAAACTTGGGTAGGTTTTCACGAAGCTGAGCACATTTGCCAAGCATGGTATCTGTGTGAACTTTCCAAGCTTCACAGCCACCACCAGGTTATGCCCATTATCACACCCGACCATGCCTGGTTGGAGGTTCAGCGTCAAAAACCTAGATCTGCCTTTTTTGTTATTCCTTTCAATAACTCTGCTGTGGTGTGCGGTTTGTTTCCTACACAAATTATCTTCCGAAGAGCCTGCTGCCACCTTGCTGAGGCAGTGCTGCAGAGTTTCCATGTGTCTTGCCAGGGTGTGACTCAGCCCCAGCCTTCACAATGTTCACTCAGTTTGCAGTCAGAGAAACGTAGCGTACCTGGCCACTAGAGCTTGTCCACGTATTGGTCGTTAATGTACTACAGTAACAGTAACTACATTGGTAAGAGTATGGGTGCTGTTCCTGGACACATGCTGGTATAAGACCATGACGCCACACCAGGAGAAAAAGTGGCAGCTGAGGACCGGATACCAAGGAACAGCTGCTGCAATGAGTCAGCGGAAATACTTTGTGTCTGCAAGCCTATATTTAGCAACAGACTGCAAAGCACTTTGCTAAGTTAAACTGTTCTCATAGGCCTGGATTGTTGGCAGATATGGAATAGATACAGACTTATTTGTGTGAAGGAGGAGTTTACACTTTTCTGACAGTAGATGGCGATGTTGTTACTGTTGTATACTTAGTTGAATGTAATGCATATACTTGTTGTTCTTTGGTTTCACATTCTCTCTGGTAAAAGGTGCTTTAGACTTTCTGTTATGCTGTATTAAGAATCTGATGCATGTAACTCATGTTCTGTGTAGATAAAAGTTGAATTGCCCAACATAATCTACTCTCACAATCAGTGTCAGACTGGAGCACTTTGGGCCCACCAGAGAAAATCATTCTTGGGGCCCACTGCATAGAAATAAGTTCAAGACCATCAATTGTGTGGTAAAACACGCTAATATCAGGGTATAATATAAGGTAGAACACGTCTTAATTATGTAGCAGAGGTTTGGGTAGCCCCCTCATAGAATATAAAGTAGCCCCACTCATAGAATATAATGTAGCCTCCCTCATGGAATATAATGCACCCCCCTCATAGGGTATAATACAGCACTCCACAAAATATAATGCAACCCCGCCATAAGGTATAATGCAGCCTCCCATAGAATATAACGTAGCACCCTCATACGGCATAATGCAGCCCCCCCTACAGTATAATGCAGCCCCTCCATAGAATATAATGTAGCCCCCTCAGAGTATAATGCAACCCCCTCATAATGCAGGCCCCCATAGAATATAA
The DNA here is from genome assembly GCF_032444005.1 of Ranitomeya imitator. Taxonomy (NCBI): domain Eukaryota; kingdom Metazoa; phylum Chordata; class Amphibia; order Anura; family Dendrobatidae; genus Ranitomeya; species Ranitomeya imitator. The sequence continues at coordinate 26,701,773 of NC_091291.1, read as the reverse complement.
TGTAGCCCACTCATAGGGCACAATGCAGCTCCCCTCATATAGTATGATGTAGCCCCCTGAGAGAATAATGCAGTCTGTCCACAGAATATAATGTACCCCCTCAGAATAGAATGCAACCACCTCATAAGGCAGCCCCCATAGAATATACTATAGCCCCCTCATAGGGCAAAATTCAGCTTCCCTCATAAAGTATGATGTAGCCCCCTGAAAGAATAATGGAGCCCCCCACAGAATTATAATGTATCCCCCTCATATGGTATAATGCAGCTCCCCTGAAAGGGTATAATGCAGCCCCCCTCCACCACCATCACTGTGCTCATCACCACCTCCATCATTGCCTTCTCACCCACCACCTCCATGATTGCCTCCCCACCATCATCATTGCCTCCCCACCACCATCATCATCATTGCCTCCCCACCACATCATCATTGCCTCCACCACCTCCATTGCCTCCCCCACCAACCATCATCATTGTCTCCCCCACCTCCATTGCCTCCCCCACCACCATCATCATTGCCTCCCCCCACCACCATCATTCTCCCCCACCATCATTGCCTTCTCCCCCACCACCCCCATCACCCACATCACTGACAATCTCCAATATCTCCAATACACACACTACCACTATCACACATACAGCACCACACACAGACAGCACCGCACCACTCTCTCTCACACACACACACACACACACACACACATCATACCACATACACACACAGCTGTACACACGCAGGCAGGCAGAGACACACACACACACAGACACACACAGACACACAGCACCAATTCACCTCTCCGCACATTCCCAGCAGCCGCAGCACATCCCAGCAGCTTCCTCTCTGAAACAGCCTCGCTGAATCAGGACATCATCCAGCCGCACTGAGTCAGACAGGAAGTGCTGGGGAGGAAGGAGGATGGCATCAGCTCCCTGCTGCTCCACTCCGGTCCCAAGCAGCAGGGATCGCAATCAGGGTTCACTGCCCTTTAGGGGCCCATCTCCGGGGCCCTGATTCAGCAGCACCAGCGGGCAATGTTAGCCTCAGCCTGCGGCTCATGCTGCCCGCTATTAAAGGAAAATGGTATTCACTCCTCTCCACGCCCATGGGGCCATGGGGAAGAGTGAATATTAATTTCTCTTTAGCAGTGGGGACAGGCTCCTGTCTCCAACTTCTGCTCTCTTGCACCGGGAGGGCCCCACTTGACTCAGGGGCCCCATAGCAGCTGGGTGTGCTGCTATTAGCGACAGGCCACTGGCTGGGGGGCCCCTGGAGCACTGGGGGCCCTAGGCAGCTGCTGGCCAATATGCCAGCAGGTGTCAGAGACTGGGCCCACCACAGAATCCTCTGGTTCTCCGGTGGGCCAGTACGACCCTGCTCACAAGTTTCTTCTGCGATCAAACTAGGCAACATGGATAACTGCTCTCTCCCTCCTATCAGAACTGGCCTTGAGCTGTGAAATGGCATCAGCATGGCAGCACCTGTTCTTGTATAATGATAAGGCCAGCCAATCACACTAATACCACTACCAAGATGGCTACAGCAATACAGTGACTGGCAGACAATCCCCGCATGCTTATTGGCTGTCTAACAGGTGCCAAACATGTGGGGTGGGGATTCAAGCTTCAAATCAAAGTAGCAGCCATTGCTCATCTTGTTCTGAACACATACGAACACCAGATACTCGTGTGATATCCAAGTATCACCGAGCACATTCGCTCATCCCTTTTGGATTTCTTTGCTGGTGTGGATTGGATGGGTTGCTACCGACATCTGCTGAGAATTTCATATCAATAGCACCTTTAGAAGTATATTTACTTAGAAAATTCGTGACGTGTTAAATATTTATTTCACCCACTGTATATTAACAATTAATAAACTATTCATTTTTTTTGTTGACTTCGGGATTAAATTGACGAAGTGTTATGGCATGTGTCATCAGAAACTGTATAGCAAAGGCCCAAACCAGAGGCACGTTGCTCTATAGTACAGAGGGACATGATTGTGAATTGTATACACTGTATGTAAAAAGTTGGATGCCTTCTCCATAGTGGTTGGACTGATGCTGATCAGCAAGTTACCACATACCTCTTTATGGCTATGTATGGAAAAGCCATGGAGGAGACATGGATTTATCAGCAGTGCCTTTTGTTGGAACTTTTTCACCAATATCTATTTGTTCCTGGAATTCTACAATCTTGAATATTCCAGCTTCGGGCTGCTATGTTTGTCATGTAAATAGGTGACATTTTCCCTTCTAAACTCTGTTTGAATGTTAATTAGCAGTTTTTTTTTATGAACTGGAGCCTCTGACACTAATGTCATGAAAGATCACCATTGTAGAACAACGCAGAGAACCGGTTCTACCGCAAGTCAGGCAATTGCTGTACATAATGGAGTATTAAAAGACCAAATTATCAGCCATAATTATCTTTTATCCCTATGTTACTTGAAGAGGTTCTCCACTACTTTATCATCATCAAGATAGGTCATGAATGATCAAGCAGGGTCCAACATCCGGCACCCCTGCCGATCAGCTAGTCAGCGGCAGTAGTCACCACCTGAAACAGCTTAATTGCGGAGCTCCTCTGTCTTCTGATAGTAGCCTCAGGAGGGTACTATACATCCGCGTCCTATTCAAATCAGTAGGAGGCGGATGTGCAGTACCCTACCGCGGCCAACATCAGCATACAGATCAGCTACACAATTGAGCAGTTCCAGTCAGCACTCGACTCTATCAACGAGAACAGCTAATCGGTGGGGGGTTTCGGGTGTTGGACAACGGCCGATCAGACATTGATCCTAAGTACAGGTCATCAATGATAAAGTAGTGGACAACCTCAAGTTTATGTTCCTGGGTGATGTCTTCTCAGTGAATGTCCCATAACATAAAAAACACAGTATAATTTGCATTTTTCTGTATTAAAGGTGCAGATTTTATGCATTTTTCACCCTATGCATTGTATGAAGTGACATTCATCAGATTTCAAACCCATCATGAAGGTCTGTTTCCACAGCAGATGTCCTTTTTGTGGTTGCTTAATTACTCTAGGGTGAAGAAGTGTATATTTACTAAGGTAGGTAACTTTTTCTTGACTGTCAACGTTGGTAAAGTTCTTATAAAAAAGTGCAAATTATGTGTCCATCTCTACAGGTCACCTCTTGGTCTTCAGACATTTGGATGGGATGTCAGAGTTTCAAGTCAAGGCGTGATCTGCATTAAAGTACCTATACATTTATAACAAAGTAAGAAAACAGCAAGGGTAACTGGCACTACTTGTAATTTCCAAATGATAAAACATCCAGAGGAGTCATAATAAATATGTAGTTTGGAGACAACGTTACAACCTTGTACAGGGGCCTTCCACAGCCCTAATGATACATCCCACCAGGTTCTTGAGGAACTGATTAAGAAGAGGTTTGGGTAGCTTCATAGCAATTACTCGGAGCACATAATTACTAGCTGACACAATTAAATGGCAACATTCTGTAGAAACTCTTAAAGTAGAGGATTGAGTAGTTTTAGGTCAACCCTTGGGACAAGTAGATCTCACTTCACCCACATAAAAAGGCTTTGTAAAAGGCAGGAGCAACGTTCCCATAGTTTGGTGGAGAGGAGCATTCACTGAATGTGGCTGGTATAAAAGGAATGAGCTAGGTCGTGACAAAAACAGTAAAACACCGATGTCATGTGAAAATTGATATTAATTATTATTGGATAATTATTTGACAACCCATGTCACAGATGATAAAAATCTTGAAAGCTCTGTCTATGTCACAGATGAAAAAAACAGCATACTTATACCTATGCAAAAATTTTTTGACTAGGGGCTGAAATTGTCATAATGAACGGTGGCATGTTTTATCAGATGCTGTGTTACGAAAGCGCAATGCAGAGGAACATGGCTCCGAAGTACAGAGATACGCGACTATGTATTATATATACGGTATATAAAAAGCTAGCCTATACTATTACATGATAGCAAGTCATGTAAAATGCACAAAAATAATTAATCCCATTCATAGTATTATTACCTGTGCTATGTAATGCAGAAAATAAAGCTTGTGAAGTACCAAAAAAGTTTTCAAAGTTTTTGAAATTGAGTAATTTTATTATTACCTTTTAAATATGCGGCTTTATATTATGTAACCTTATTTTTCCCTTGTTTTTAGTTATACTGATAGGTTAATTTTTGTGAAATAGTCTAAGAAAATATGAACTGTGACAATATGGAGTGATTAATAATTATGCCCTTTACAACAGACACTTTTCTATTTGTAAACCATAAGGTGAAAATGTAGAACTTCCAAAAAAGCTAGTAAATGTGATAAGGTCACATTTTTTAGTGAAGTTCTCCTTACTTACCAACAGAGAGAGTCTGGACACTGAGTGTTCATATATAAAAAAACGCACATTCAGCAGTAGGTGTATAGGATCTCTCCTGCCAGCAGAGGGCTCATGTACCAGAACAGAATATGGTTACTTTGTAGTGAAGAGTAGGGTTGAGCGACCTTGACTTTTTTAGGGTCGAGCCGGGTTTCGCGAAACCCGACTATCTCAAAAGTCGAGTCGAGTGAAATCGGCCGATTATGGCGAAAAGTCGAGGATCGACCGAAACACGAAACCCAATGCAAAGCCAATGGGAATTTTTTTTTTTTTCTCTCTCTCTCTCTCTCTCTCTCGCGATAGGCGTCCACGCCCCTAAGACCTATGTCGTCACTCTGCCCACGCCCCTTCATTGGCTGAAAAAAATGGGGCCAAGCGCGTCATACGAAACGCGACTTTGGCGCGAAAGTCGCGTACCGCATGGCCGACCCCACACAGGGATCGGGTCGGGTTTCATGAAACCCGACTTTGCCAAAAGTCGGCGACTTTTGAAAATGAACGATCCGTTTCGCTCAACCCTAGTGAAGAGCGATCATTCTTGGATATGCAAATTGCCTCTTCTGAGAAAAAGAGGACTTAAATCTATAGAGCCACCTGTTGGAAGTAGCGATCCTACAAGTCACAACCAACCCTCTAACGAGTCGTGCAATATGACTTAGCATTAAAGCCAAATCAGTATCTCAATTCGCAGACACGGTGTTTCGGGCTGTTGGCTCTCGTCAGTGTGAAGCATGAGAACTGATTGGCTAGGTGAGAGGCTCTGGACTGGGGTCTAAGGGGTAAGGTTTCTCCTTATGGAGAGTGACATACCATCTCTGGCTTGTCAAGGTAAGGAGGCTTATTCGCCGTGCAATGCTCCTCTGGGAAATTAAATATGCAAATTGCCTCTTCTGAGAAAAAGAGAACTTAACTCTATAGCGCCACCTGTTGGAAGTAGCGATCCTACAAGTCACAACCAACCCTCTAACGAGTCGTGCAATATGACTTAGCATTAAAGCCAAATCAGTATCTCAATTCGCAGACACGGCGTTCTTGGATAAGGTGCTATCCGAGCATGTGTATGGGATTTGATATGTTACGTTCATACCCTTGCCTTTTCCTCTTGTCCCTTTGCTGCAGATTATCAGTGTTGGACTATTTATTAACGTATGTTGGTACTGCTACACGATTTAGTGTATTACCACTCTTATACAATGGTATTGCTACACTGTCAGGTGTATTACCATGTCTTATTAAATATATATTTCATTCTTTTTCTAACAGGGATAGGGTGTCTACATTGCTATATACTACGTGGGCTGTGTTATATACTATGTGGGCTGTGTTATGTACTGCGTGGCCTGTGTTATGTACTGCGTGGGCTGTTATATACTATGTGGGCTTTGCTATATACTTTGTTGGCTGTGCTATATACTACGTGCCTGTGCTATATACTACGTGGGCTGTGTTATATACTGCATGGGCTGTGCTATATACTACGTGGGCTGTGCTATTTACTACGTGGCTGTGTTATATACTACGTGGGCTTTGCTATATATTATGTGGGCTGTGCTATATACTACATGGGCTGTGCTATATACTACGTGGCTGTGTTATATACTACGTGGGCTGTGTTATATACTGCGTGGGCTCTTATATACTGCGTGGGCTGTGCTATATACCATATATACTCGAGTATAAGCTGAGATTTTCAGCCCAAATTTTTGGGCTGAAAGTGCCCCTCTCGGCTTATACTCGAGTCAAGGTGGGTGGCAGGGTCGGCGGGTGAGGGGGTGAGGGCGCTGAGGCATACTTACCTGCTTCCAGCGATCCTGGTGCTCCCCGCCTGTCCCACGGTCTTTGGTGCTGCAGTTCTTCCCCTGTTCAGCGGTCACGTGGGACCGCTCATTAGAGAAATGAATAAGCGGCTCCACCTCCCATAGGGGTGGAGCCACATATTCATTTCTCTAATCAGCGGTGCCGGTAACCGCTGATAGAGGAAGAAGCTGCGGCACCGAAGACAGCTGTACGGGGGAAGGAGCCGGACGCCGGGACCAGGTAAGTATCGCATATTCACCTATCCCCGTTCCAGCCGCCGGGCGCCGCTCCATCTTCCCGGCGTCTCTGCGCTCTGACTGTTCAGGTCAGAGGGCGCGATGACGCATATAGTGTGCGCGGTGCCCTCTGCCTGATCAGTCAGAGCGGAGAGACGCCGGGACCGGACGCTGGGAGCTGCAGGCAAGAGAGGTGAGTATGGCATTTTTTTTTTTGTATTGCAGCAGCAGCAGCAGCAACAGCACTGGCACAGATATATGTGGAGCATCTATGGGGAAATATGAACGGTGCAGAGCACTATATGGCACAGCTATGGGGCAATAATGAAGGGTGCAGAGCACTATGTGGCACAGCTATGGGGCAATATGAACGGTGCAGAGCACTATATGGCACAGCTATGGGGCAATATGAATTGTGCAGAGCACTATATGGCACAGCTATGGGGCAATAATGAAGGGTGCAGAGCACTATGTGGCACAGCTATGGGGCAATATGAATGGTGCAGAGCACTATATGGCACAGCTATGGGGCAATATGAACGGTGCAGAGCACTATATGGCACAGCTATGGGGCAATATGAACGGTGCAGAGCACTATATGGCACAGCTATGAGGAAATATGAACGGTGCAGAGCACTATATGGGGCACAGCTATGGGGCAATATGAACTGTGCAGAGCACTATATGGCACAGCTATGGGGCAATATGAACGGTGCAGAGCACTATATGGCACAGCTATGGGGCAATATGAACGGTGCAGAGCACTATATGGCAGAGCTATGGGGCAATACGAACGGTGCAGAGCACTATATGGCACAGCTATGGGGAAATATGAACGGTGCAGAGCACTATATGGGACACAGCTATGGGGCAATATGAACTGTGCAGATGTTGTGAATTCTGTGGTCAAGCTCCCTCCTGTGGTCATGAATGGTACTTCGGCTGGTTCTGTCCATGGACTTCCTCTGGTGGCTGTGGGTGTTTCTGAGTTTCCTTCTACAGGTGACGAGGCTAATTCGTTAGCTGGCTGCTCTATTTAACTCCACTTAGACCTTTGCCCCATGCCAGCTGTCAATGTTGTACTATTGGTCAAGTTCGCTCCTGGATCGTTCTGGTTACCTGTTTACTCCAGCAGAAGCTAAGTTCCTCCTTGCTATTTTCTTGTTTGCTATTTTTTCTGTCCAGCTTGCTATTGTGAATATTGTCTGGCTTGCTGGAAGCTCTGGGATGCAGAGTGGCGCCTCCGCACCGTGAGTCGGTGCGGAAGGTTTTTTTATCCTGCATACTCTGCGTGGCTTTTTGTAGGTTTTTGTGCTGACCGCAAAGTGACCTTTCCTATCCTCTGTCTGTTCAGTAAGTCGGGCCTCTCTTTGCTAAATCTATTTCATCTCTGTGTTTGTGATTTCATCTTACTCACAGTCAATATATGTGGGGGGCTGCCTTTTCCTTTGGGGAATTTCTCTGAGGCAAGGTAGGCTTTATTTTCCTATCTTTAGGGCTAGCTAGTTCTGAGGCTGTGAAGAGTTGCATAGGGAGCGTTAGGAGCAATCCACGGCTATTTCTAGTGTGTGTGATAGGATTAGGGATTGCGGTCAGCAGAGTTCCCACTTCCCAGAGCTTGTCCTGTGTTATTGTAGCCATCAGGTCTTTCCGGGTGCTCTTAACCACCAGGTCCATTATTGTCCTAACCACCAGGTCATAACAGCAGAGCACTATATGGCACAGCTAGGGGGCAATATGAACGGTGCAGAGCACTATATGGCAGAGCTATGGGGCAATATGAATGGTGCAGAGCACTATATGGCAGAGCTATGGGGCAATATGAACGGTGCAGAGCACTATATGGCACTGCTATGGGGAAATATGAATGGTGCAGAGCACTATATGGGGCACAGCTATGGGGAAATATGAATGGTGCAGATCACTATATGGCAGAGCTATGGGGCAATATGAACAGTGCAGAGCACTATATGGCACAGCTATGGGGAAATATGAACGGTGCAAAGCACTATATGGCAGAGCTATGGGGCAATAATGAACGGTACAGAGCACTATATGGCACAGCTATGGGGCAATATGAACGGTGCAGAGCACTATATGGCAGAGCTATGGGGAAATATGAACGGTGCAGAGCACTATATGGCACAGCTATGGGGCAATATGAACGGTGCAGAGCACTATATGGCACAGCTATGGGGCAATAATGAATGGTGGAGAGCACTATATGGCACAGCTATGGGGCAATATGAACGGTGCAGAGCACTATATGGCACAGCTATGGGGAAATATGAACGGTGCAGAGCACTATATGGCACAGCTATGGGGAAATATGAACGGTGCAGAGCACTATATGGCACAGCTATGGGGCAATAATGAACGGTGCAGAGCACTATATGGCACAGCTATGGGGAAATATGAACGGTGCAAAGCACTATATGGCAGAGCTATGGGAAAATAATGAACGGTACAGAGCACTATATGGCACAGCTATGGGGCAATATGAACGGTGCAGAGCACTATATGGCACAGCTATGGGGCAATATGAACGGTGCAGAGCACTATATGGCACAGCTATGGGGAAATATGAACGGTGCAGAGCACTATATGGCACAGCTATGGGGAAATATGAATGGTGCAGAGCACTATATGGCACAGCTATGGGGCAATAATGAACGGTGCAGAGCACTATATGGCACAGCTATGGGGAAATATGAACGGTGCAGAGCACTATATGGCACAGCTATGGGGCAATATGAACGGTGCAGAGCACTATATGGCACAGCTATGGGGCAATAATGAATGGTGGAGAGCACTATATGGCACAGCTATGGGGCAATATGAACGGTGCAGAGGACTATATGGCACAGCTATGGGGCAATATGAACGGTGCAGAGCACTATATGGCAGAGCTATGGGGAAATATGAACGGTGCAGAGCACTATATGGCAGAGCTATGGGGAAATATGAACGGTGCAGAGCACTATATGGCACAGCTATGGGGCAATATGAACGGTGCAGAGCACTATATGGCACAGCTATGGGGCAATATGAACGGTGCAGAGCACTATATGGCACAGCTATGGGGCAATATGAACGGTGCAGAGCACTATATGGCACAGCTATGGGGAAATATGAACGGTGCAGAGCACTATATGGCACAGCTATGGGGCAATAATGAACGGTGCAGAGCACTATATGGCACAGCTATGGGGCTAGAATGATCTATTTTTATTTTTGAAATTCACCGGTAAATGCTGCATTTCCACCCTAGGCTTATACTCGAGTCAATAAGTTTTCCCAGTTTTTTGTGGCAAAATTAGGGGGGTCGGCTTATACTCGGGTCGGCTTATACTCAAGTAAATACGGTACTATGTTGCCTGTGATATATACTGCGTGGCTGTGCTATATACTATGTGGCTGTGCTATATAGTACATGGCTGTGCTATATAGTACGTGGCTGTGGCCCTGGCTTCACTAATTGTTTGCGGACGGCCGGGCGCGACCAATCAGCGACAGACGCAGTCTGGCCACGAATTTTAAGTGGGATTTGAACCACGCCTCGCTAATTGGTCGTGCCCGGTCGGCTAAATCCTGTGTATTCATTGCATTATTCTGAAATCTTCATAAATAAACTACATACATATTCTAGAATACCTGATGAGTTATAATCGGGCCACCATCTAGTATATATATATAACATATATATGTATAACAACAATACAACAGTATAACATATATATATATATATATATATATATGTTATACTGTTGTATTGTTGCTATGTTTAGAATAGGGAAAGTGTAGTGTCCAATTATAGCCACTAGATGGGGGGCACTGTAGTATTCATGGTGTATATGGGAACTTAGTGTAAGTAGATGGTTAATTGTAGGAGGGGCTGCTGCGTGGTAAGTGAGTGTGTTATGTTAGGTGAGTTCAGTAGGGCCTAGGTGCCTGAAGCTTCCATATGGGCACTAAGCCCAGGACACAACAGCAGCCACGTAACTTTTTAAAAGAGAACACTTAGAGTCCTATAGGGGCAGAAGGACAGTATACAGCAGCAGAGCTACAACAGTTTGGAGAGGAGGAAAAGAAACAGTCCAGGAAAGTACAGGGTACATATGGTTCAAGGTGTGGCAGATCATTGCATGGGCAGATACTCTCAGATTTGGGGCAAAACGGATGAGGGGAACCCTAGAAACAGTGAGTCTGGACAAGGAGAACGCTGCTGTACTGCCTAAGGCGTTATTACCCGGTAATGTACTGAAGGACATAGAATTGAGTACAAGGAATATGCAGGATGTCTACTGTATGGAGCCTGATGTATATGCTGATTCTGACAAGAATGTGCTGCAAAGTGTATTGAGTAAAGTTCTTCCTTTTGCATTTGAACCAGACTGTGTCTCAGTTCTTGTGAAGTATATTAAAGAAAATCCCCAACACCGCAAAGGAGTCCCTGACAGTGTGGTGAAAGAAGACACAGGTAGACTTGAGCGAAACGGATCGGACAAATTCAAAAGTCGCCGACTTTTGGCCAAGTTGGGTTTCATGAAACCCGACCCGATCCTAGTGTGGGATCGGCCATGCGGTCGGCGATCTTCGCGCCAAAGTCGCGTTTCGTATGACGCATTTGGCGCCATTTTTTCAGCCAATGAAGGAGCGTGGGCAGAGTGATGACATAGGTCTTAGGGGCGTGCACGCCTATTGCCATCTTCTCGCTTGTGCGCTGTAGCGTTTAGCAATGTGTAACACCAGCTTTTCTGTTGAGAGAGAGAGAATTTCCACTGACTTTGCATTGGGTTTCGTGTTTCGGTCGATCCCCGACTTTTTGCGATAATCGGCCGATTCCACTCGACTTTTGAGATAGTCGGGTTTCGCGAAACCCGACTCGACCCTAAAAAAGTAAAAGTCGCTCAACCCTAGACACAGGTATGCTGAAAGATGAATGTTATTTTTCTATGAGGGGAGGCCAGGACACAGAAGCCCTGGTGTTCTCGGCCATGACTACGGTCCTGGTCGAACCTTGCACATGCTCGGGTGCTAATCGAGCATCTTTGGCATGCCCGAATACTACGTTCGAGTCTCCATGGTTTCAAAGTCCGGAAACTGCTGGGGTGCGTTTCAGGGTCTGGCAGCCATGAGGGAGGTGTTTCGAGGCCCTGCAGACACGGGGGCGCATTTTGGGGTCCGGCAGCCGTTCGGGCACGTTTCGAAGTCCGGCAGCCGCCTGCGTGCATTTTGAGGTCTGGCAGCCGACTGATCGTGTTTTAAGGTCCGGCAGCCGCGAGTACGCATTTTGGGGTCTGGCAGCTGAGGGGGTGCGTTTCGAGGTCTGGCAGCTGCGGGGGCGCGTTTTGAGATCCGGCAGCCTCAATGGTGCGTTTCGGGACCCGTTAGCTGCAAGGGCGTGTTTCGGGGCCCAGCAGCAGCCAGGGTGCGTTTCAAGGTCAGCCAGCCACGGGGGTGCGTTTTGAGGTTCTGCAGCCGTGTGGGCACGTTTTGGGGCCTGGCAGCCGTGGGGACGTGTTTTGAGACCCGGCAGCCGCAGTGGAGCGTTTCGAGGTTCAGCAGCCATGCCGGTGCGTTTCAAGGTCCACAGCCGCTGGGGTGCGTTTTGAGGTTCGGAAGCCGGGGCAGCACATTTCGAGGTCTGGAAGCTGTTGTCGTGCGTTTAAAGGTTCGGCAGGGGTGGGGGTGCTTTTCAAGGTCCTGCAGATGTGGGGGTGCATTTCAAGGCTCAGCAGATGCAGGGGTGCATTTTGAGATCTGGCAGCTGGCGGGTGCGTTTCGAGGTTTAGCAGCTGCGTTGGTGCTTTTCGACGTCCGGCAGTCGTGGAGGCGTGCTTCAACGTTCGAGGATCGGCAGCCGCATGGACACATTCTGAGGTCCGGCAGCCGCGGTGGTGCGTTTCGAAGTTCGGCAGTTGCGGGGGTGCGTTTCAGGGTTCTGCAGCCGCAGTGGCGCGTTTTGAGGTCCTGCAGCCGTGGGGATACATTTCGAGGTTCAGGCAGCCGCGGTGGAGTGTTTTAAGGTTCAGCAGCTACGGTGGCGCATTTTGAGGTCCGGCAGCCGTGGGAGTGCATCTTGAAGTTCGGCAGCTGCGGCCGCTCGATTTGAAGTTCGGCAGCCACGATTGTGCGTTTTGAGGTTTGGCAGCCACGGGGGTGCGTTTTGAGGATTGGCAGCTACGGGGGCGCTTTTCAAATTCTGGCAGCCACGACATGTTTCGAGGTCCGGCAGCCGCGGGGGTGCTTCTCGAGGTCCAGTAGCCACGGTGGGGATTTTCGAGATTCGGCACCCGAGGGGATGATTTTCGAGATTCTGCACCCGCGGCAGTGATTTTTGAGATTCTGCGCCCGCAGCGGTGATTTTCGAGATTCGGCGCCCACTGGCTGATTTTTGAGATTTGGCACCCGCAGCGGTGATTTTTAAGATTCGGCACCCACGGGGATGATTTTCGAGATTCGGCACCCGCGGGGCTAATTGTTGAGATTCAGCACCCGCAGGGCTGATTTTCGAGATCCGGCACCCGCAGCGGTTATTGTCGAGATTCGGCACCCGCGGCGGTGATTTTCGAGATTCGGCACCCACGGCGCTGATTTTCGAAATTCGGCACACGCGGGGCTGATTTTCAAGATTCGGCACCCGCGGCGGTGGTTTTTGAGATTCGGCACCCGCGGCGGTGATTTTCGAGATTCGGCACCCGCGGTGGTGATTTTCGAGATTCGGCACCCGCGGGGCTGATTTTCGAGATTTGACACCCGCTGGGCTGATTTTCGAGATTTGGCACCTGCGGTGGTGATTTTCGAGATTCGGCACCCGCGGCGGTGATTTTCTAGATACGGCACCCGCGGGGCTGATTTTCGAGATTTGGCACCCGCGGCGGTGATTTTCGAGATTCGGCCCCCGCGGGGCTGATTTTCGAGATTCGGCACCCGCGAGGGTGATTTTCGAGATTCGGCACCCACGGCGGTGATTTTTGAGATTCGGCACCCGCGGGGCTGATTTTCGAGATTCGGCACCCGAGGGGCTGATTTTCGAGATTTGGCACCCGGAGGCGGTGATTTTCGAGATTCGGCACCCGCGGCGGTGATTTTTGAGATTTGGCACCCGCGGGGCTGATTTTCGAGATTCGGCCCCCGCGGGGCTGATTTTCGAGATTTGGCACCCGCGGAGGTGATTTTCGAGATTCGGCACCCGCGGTGGTGATTTTTGAGATTTGGCACCCGCGGGGCTGATTTTCGAGATTCGGCACACGTGGGGCTGAATTTCGAGATTTAGCACCCGCGGCGGTGATTTTTTAAATTCGGCACCTGTGGGGCTGATTTTTGAAATTCGGCACCCGCGGCGGTGATTTTTGAGATTCGGCACTCGCGGTGGTGATTTTTGAGAATCGGCACCCGCAGCGGTGATTTTCGAGATTCGGCACCCGCGACAGTGATTTTCGAGATTTGGCACCCGCAGAGCTGATTTTCGAGATTCGGCAACCGCGGTGGTGATTTTCGAGATTTGGCATCTGCGGCAGTGATTTTCGAGATTCAGCATCCGCGGGACTGATTTTCGAGATTTGGCACCCGCGGAGGTGATTTTCGAGATTCGGCACCCGCGGCGGTGATTTTTGAGATTTGGCACCCGCAGGGCTGATTTTCGAGATTCGGCACCCGCGGGGCTGATTTTCGAGATTTAGCACCCGCGGCGGTGATTTTCAAGATTCGGCACCCGTGGGGCTGATTTTCGAGATTCAGTACCCGCGGCGGTGATTGTTGAGATTCGGCACTCGCGGTGGTGATTTTCGAGATTCGGCACCCGCAGCGGTGATTTTCGAGATTCGGCACTCGCATTGGTGATTTTCGAGATTCGGCACCCGTGGGGCTGATTTTCGAGATTCGGCACCCGCGGCACTGATTTTTGAGATTCGGCACCCGTGGGGCTGATTTTCGAGATTCGGCACCCGCGGCACTGATTTTCGAGATTCGGCACCTGAGGGGCTGATTTTCGAGATTCGGCACCCGCGGCACTGATTTTCAAGATTCGGCACTCGCAGGGCTGATTTTCGAGATTCGGCACCCGCGGCGGTGATTTTCGAGATTTGGCACCCGCGGGGCTGATTTTTGAGTTTCGGCACCTGCGGCGGTGATTTTCGAGAGTCGGCACCCGCGGCAGTGATTTTCGAGATTCGGCACCCGCGGCAGTGATTTCCGAGAATCGGCACCCGTGGCGGTGATTTCCGAGATTCGGCACCGGCGGTGGTGATTTTCGAGATTCCGCACCGGCAGGGCTGAATTTTGAGATTCGGCACCCGCGGCGGTGATTTTCGAGATTCTGCACCCACGGCGGTGATTTTAGAGATTCGGCACCCACGGCGGTAATTTTCGAGATTCGGCACCCGCGGCAGTGATTTCCGAGAATCGGCACCCGTGGCGGTGATTTCCGAGATTCGGCACCCGTGGCGGTGAATTTCGAGATTCGGCACCGGCGGTGGTGATTTTCAAGATTCGGCATCGGCAGGGCTGATTTTTGACATTCGGCACCCGCGAGGCTGATTTTCGAGATTCGGCACCCGCGGCGGTGATTTTCGAGATTCGGCACCCGTGGTGGTGATTTTTGAGATTCGGCACCCACAGCGGTGATTTTCGAGATCCGGCACCCGTGAGGCTGATTTTCGAGATTTGGCACCCGCGGCGGTGATTTTCGAGATTCGGCACCCACGGGCCTGATTTTTGAGATTCGGCACCCGCGGCGGTAATTTTCGAGATTCGGCACCTGCGGCGGTGATTTTTAAGATTCGGCACCTGCGGTGGTGATTTTCGAGATTCGGCACCTGCGGTGGTGATTCTCAAGATTCGGCACCCGCGGCAGTGATTTTCGAGATTCGGCACCCGGGGGGCTGATTTTTGAGATTTGCCACCCGCGGTGGTGATTTTCAAAATTCGGCACCTGCGGGCCTGATTTTCGAGTTTCGACACCCGCGGGGCTGATTTTTGAGGTTTGGCACCCGCGGCGATGATTTTCGAGATTCGGCACCCGCGGCGGTGATTTTCGAGATTCGGCACCCACGGCGGTAATTTTCGAGATTCGGCACCCGCGGCAGTGATTTCCGAGAATCGGCACCCGTGGCGGTGATTTCCGAGATTCGGCACCCGTGGCGGTGAATTTCGAGATTCGGCACCGGCGGTGGTGATTTTCAAGATTCGGCATCGGCAGGGCTGATTTTTGACATTCGGCACCCGCGAGGCTGATTTTCGAGATTCGGCACCCGCGGCGGTGATTTTCGAGATTCGGCACCCGTGGTGGTGATTTTTGAGATTCGGCACCCACAGCGGTGATTTTCGAGATCCGGCACCCGTGAGGCTGATTTTCGAGATTTGGCACCCGCGGCGGTGATTTTCGAGATTCGGCACCCACGGGCCTGATTTTTGAGATTCGGCACCCGCGGCGGTAATTTTCGAGATTCGGCACCTGCGGCGGTGATTTTTAAGATTCGGCACCTGCGGTGGTGATTTTCGAGATTCGGCACCTGCGGTGGTGATTCTCAAGATTCGGCACCCGCGGCAGTGATTTTCGAGATTCGGCACCCGGGGGGCTGATTTTCGAGATTTGCCACCCGCGGTGGTGATTTTCAAAATTCGGCACCTGCGGGCCTGATTTTCGAGTTTCGACACCCGCGGGGCTGATTTTTGAGGTTTGGCACCCGCGGCGATGATTTTCGAGATTCGGCACCCGCGGCGGTGATTTTCGAGATTCGGCACCCACGGTGGTGATTTTCGAGATTTGGCACCTGCGGCAGTGATTTCCGAGAATCTGCACCCGTGGTGGAGATTTCCGAGATTCGGCACCCGCGGGGCTGATTTTTGAGATTCGGTACACGCGGCGGTGATTTTCGAGATTCGGCACTCGCGGTGGTGATTTTCGAGATTCGGCACCCGCGGTGCTGATTTTTGAGATTCGGCACCCGCGGGGCTGATTTTCGAGATTTAGCACCCGCGGCAGTGATTTTCGAGATTTGTCACCCGCGGGGCTGATTTTTGAGATACGGTACCAGCGGCAGTGATTTTCGAGATTCGGCACTCGCGGTGGTGATTTTCGAGATTCGGCACCCGCAGCGGTGATTTTCGAGATTCGGCACCCGTGGTGGTGATTTTTGAGATTTGGCATCTGCGGCGGTGATTTTCGAGATTCAGCACCCGCGGGGCTGATTTTCGAGATTTGGCACCCGCGGTGGTGATTTTCGAGATTCGGCACCCGCGGCGGTGATTTTTGAGATTCGGCACCCGCGGTGCTGATTTTCGAGATTCGGCACCCGCAGCGGTGATTTTCGAGATTCGGCACCCACGGTGGTGATTTTCGAGATTTGGCACCCGCGGCAGTGATTTCCGAGAATCTGCACCCGTGGTGGAGATTTCCGAGATTCGGCACCCGCGGGGCTGATTTTTGAGATTCGGTACACGCGGCGGTGATTTTCGAGATTCGCCACTCGCGGTGGTGATTTTCGAGATTCGGCACCCGCGGTGCTGATTTTTGAGATTCGGCACCCGCGGGGCTGATTTTCGAGATTTAGCACCCGCGGCAGTGATTTTCGAGATTTGTCACCCGCGGGGCTGATTTTTGAGATACGGTACCCGTGGTGGTGATTTTTGAGATTTGGCATCTGCGGCGGTGATTTTCGAGATTCAGCACCCGCGGGGCTGATTTTCGAGATTTGGCACCCGCGGTGGTGATTTTCGAGATTCGGCACCCGCGGCGGTGATTTTTGAGATTCGGCACCCGCGGTGCTGATTTTCGAGATTCGGCACCCGCGGGGCTGATTTTCGAGATTTAGCACCCGCGGGCGGTGTTTTCCAGATTTGGCACCCGCAGGCTGATTTTTGAGATTCGGTACCCGCGACGGTGATTTTCGAGATTCGGCACTCGCGGTGGTGATTTTCGAGATTCGGCACCCGTGGGGCTGATTTTCGAGATTCGGCACCCACGGCACTGATTTTCGAGATTCGGCACCCGCGGCAGTGATTTTTGAGATTCGGCACTCGCGGTGGTGATTTTCGAGATTCGGCACCCGCAGCGGTGATTTTCGAGATTTGGCACCCATGGGGCTGATTTTCGAGATTCGGCACCCGCGGCACTGATTTTCGAGATTCGGCACCCGTGGGCTGATTTTCGAGATTCGGCACCCGCTGCACTGATTTTCGAGATTCGGCACCCGCGGCAGTGATTTTCTAGATTTGGCACCCGCAGGGCTGATTTTCGAGATTCGGCAACCGCGGTGGTGACTTTCGAGATTTGGCATCTGCGGCCGTGATTTTTGAGATTCAGCACCCGCGGGGCTGATTTTTGAGATACGGTACCAGCGGCAGTGATTTTCGAGATTCGGTACTCGCGGTGGTGATTTTCGAGATTCGGCACCCGCGGCGGTGATTTTTGAGATTCGGCACCCGCGGTGCTGATTTTCGAGATTCGGCACCCGCGGGGCTGATTTTCGAGATTTAGCACCCGCGGGCGGTGTTTTCCAGATTTGGCACCCGCAGGCTGATTTTTGAGATTCGGTACCCGCGACGGTGATTTTCGAGATTCGGCACTCGCGGTGGTGATTTTCGAGATTCGGCACCCGTGGGGCTGATTTTCGAGATTCGGCACCCACGGCACTGATTTTCGAGATTCGGCACCCGCGGCAGTGATTTTTGAGATTCGGCACTCGCGGTGGTGATTTTCGAGATTCGGCACCCGCAGCGGTGATTTTCGAGATTTGGCACCCATGGGGCTGATTTTCGAGATTCGGCACCCGCGGCACTGATTTTCGAGATTCGGCACCCGTGGGCTGATTTTCGAGATTCGGCACCCGCTGCACTGATTTTCGAGATTCGGCACCCGCGGCAGTGATTTTCTAGATTTGGCACCCGCAGGGCTGATTTTCGAGATTCGGCAACCGCGGTGGTGACTTTCGAGATTTGGCATCTGCGGCCGTGATTTTTGAGATTCAGCACCCGCGGGGCTGATTTTTGAGATACGGTACCAGCGGCAGTGATTTTCGAGATTCGGTACTCGCGGTGGTGATTTTCGAGATTCGGCACCCGCAGCGGTGATTTTCGAGATTCGGCACCCGTGGGGCTGATTTTCGAGTTTCGGCACCCGCGGCACTGATTTTCGAGATTCGGCACCCGCGGCAGTAATTTTCGAGATTTGGCATCCGCAGGGCTGATTTTCGAGATTCGGCACCCGCGGGGCTGATTTTCGAGATTTGACACCCGCTGGGCTGATTTTCGGGATTTGGCACCTGCGGTGGTGATTTTCGAGATTCGGCACCCGCGGCGGTGATTTTCTAGATACGGCACCCGCGGGGCTGATTTTCGAGATTTGGCACCCGCGGGGCTGATTTTCGAGATTCGGCACCCGCGAGGGTGATTTTCGAGATTCGGCACCCACGGCGGTGATTTTTGAGATTCGGCACCCGCGGGGCTGATTTTCGAGATTCGGCACCCGAGGGGCTGATTTTCGAGATTTGGCACCCGGAGGCGGTGATTTTCGAAATTCGGCACCAGCGGCGGTGATTTTTGAGATTTGGCACCCGCGGGGCTGATTTTCGAGATTCGGCCCCCGCGGGGCTGATTTTCGAGATTTGGCACCCGCGGAGGTGATTTTCGAGATTCGGCACCAGCGGCGGTGATTTTTGAGATTTGGCACCCGCGGGGCTGATTTTCGAGATTCGGCACACGTGGGGCTGAATTTCGAGATTTAGCACCCGCGGCGGTGATTTTTTAAATTCGGCACCCGTGGGGCTGATTTTTGAAATTTGGCACCCGCGGCGGTGATTTTTGAGATTCGGCACTCGCGGTGGTGATTTTTGAGATTCGGCACCCGCGGGGCTGATTTTCGAGATTCGGCACCCGCGGGGCTGATTTTCGAGATTTAGCACCCGCGGCGGTGATTTTCAAGATTCGGCACCCGCGGGGCTGATTTTCGAGATTTAGCACCCGCGGCGGTGATTTTCAAGATTCGGCACCCGCGGGGCTGATTTTCGAGATTCGGTACCCGCGGCGGTGATTGTTGAGATTCGGCAGTCGCGGTGGTGATTTTCGAGATTCGGCACCCGCAGCGGTGATTTTCGAGATTCGGCACTCGCATTGGTGATTTTCGAGATTCGGCACCCGCAGCGGTGATTTTCGAGATTCGGCACCCGTGGGGCTGATTTTCGAGATTCGGCACCCGCGGCACTGATTTTCGAGATTCGGCACCCGCGGCACTGATTTTCAAGATTCGGCACTCGCGGGGATGATTTTCGAGATTCGGCAGCCGCGGCGGTGATTTTCGATATTTGGCACCCGCGGGGCTGATTTTGAAGTTTCGGCACCTGCGGCGGTGATTTTCGAGATTCGGCCCCCGCGGGGCTGATTTTCGAGATTCGGCACCCGCGAGGGTGATTTTCGAGATTCGGCACCCACGGCGGTGATTTTTGAGATTCGGCACCCGCGGGGCTGATTTTCGAGATTCGGCACCCGAGGGGCTGATTTTCGAGATTTGGCACCCGGAGGCGGTGATTTTCGAGATTCGGCACCCGCGGCGGTGATTTTTGAGATTTGGCACCCGCAGGGCTGATTTTCGAGATTCGGCCCCCGCGGGGCTGATTTTCGAGATTTGGCACCCGCGGAGGTGATTTTCGAGATTCGGCACACGTGGGGCTGAATTTCGAGATTTAGCACCCGCGGCGGTGACTTTTTAAATTCGGCACCCGTGGGGCTGATTTTTGAAATTCGGCACCCGCGGCGGTGATTTTTGAGATTCGGCACTCGCGGTGGTGATTTTTGAGATTCGGCACCCGCAGCGGTGATTTTCGAGATTCGGCACCCGCGACAGTGATTTTCGAGATTTGGCACCCGCAGAGCTGATTTTCGAGATTCGGCAACCGCGGTGGTGATTTTCGAGATTTGGCATCTGCGGCAGTGATTTTCGAGATTCAGCATCCGCGGGACTGATTTTCGAGATTTGGCACCCGCGGAGGTGATTTTCGAGATTCGGCACCCGCGGCGGTGATTTTTGAGATTTGGCACCCGCGGGGCTGATTTTCGATATTCGGCACCCGCGGGGCTGATTTTCGAGATTTAGCACCCGCGGCGGTGATTTTCAAGATTCGGCACCTGCGGGGCTGATTTTCGAGATTCGGTACCCGCGGCGGTGATTGTTGAGATTCAGCACTCGCGGTGGTGATTTTCGAGATTCGGCACCCGCAGCGGTGATTTTCGAGATTCGGCACTCGCATTGGTGATTTTCGAGATTCGGCACCCGCAGCGGTGATTTTCGAGATTCGGCACCCGTGGGGCTGATTTTCGAGATTCGGCACCCGCGGCACTGATTTTCGAGATTCGGCACCTGCGGGGCTGATTTTCGAGATTCGGCACCCGCGGCACTTATTTTCAAGATTCGGCACTCGCGGGGCTGATTTTCGAGATTCGGCACCCGCGGCGGTGATTTTCGAGATTTGGCACCCGCGGGGCTGATTTTCGAGTTTCGGCACCTGCGGCGGTGATTTTCGAGAGTCGGCACCCGCGGCAGTGATTTTCGAGATTCGGCACCCGCGGCAGTGATTTCCGAGAATCGGCACCCGTGGCGGTGATTTCCGAGATTCGGCACCGGCGGTGGTGATTTTCGAGATTCCGCACCGGCAGGGCTGAATTTTGAGATTCGGCACCCGCGGCGGTGATTTTCGAGATTCTGCACCCACAGCGGTGATTTTCGAGATTCGGCACCCACGGCGGTGATTTTCGAGATTCGGCACCCGCGGCAGTGATTTCCGAGAATCGGCACCCGTGGCGGTGATTTCCGAGATTCGGCACCCGTGGCGGTGAATTTCGAGATTCGGCACCGGCGGTGGTGATTTTCAAGATTCGGCATCGGAAGGGCTGATTTTTGACATTCGGCACCCGCGGGGCTGATTTTCGAGATTCGGCACCCGCGGCGGTGATTTTCGAGATTCGGCACCCATGGGCCTGATTTTTGAGATTCGGCACCCGCGGCGGTAATTTTCGAGATTCGGCACCTGCGGCGGTGATTTTTAAGATTCGGCACCTGCGGCGGTGATTTTCGAGATTCGGCACCCGCGGTGGTGATTCTCAAGATTCGGCACCCGCGGCAGTGATTTTCGAGATTCGGCACCCGCGGGGCTGATTTTCGAGATTTGCCACCCGCGGTGGTGATTTTCAAAATTCGGCACCTGCGGGCCTGATTTTCGAGTTTCGACACCCGCGGGGCTGATTTTTGAGGTTTGGCACCCGCGGCGGTGATTTTCGAGATTCGGCACCCGCGGCGGTGATTTTCGAGATTCGGCACCCACGGTGGTGATTTTTGAGATTCGGCACCCGCGGGGCTGATTTTCGAGATTTAGCACCCGCGGCAGTGATTTTCGAGATTTGTCACCCGCGGGGCTGATTTTTGAGATATGGTACCAGCGGCAGTGATTTTCGAGATTCGGCACTCGCGGTGGTGATTTTCGAGATTCGGCACCCGCAGCGGTGATTTTCGAGATTCGGCACCCGTGGGGCTGATTTTCGAGATTCGGCACCCGCGGGGCTGATTTTCGGGATTTAGCACCCGCGGGCGGTGTTTTCCAGTTTCGACACCCGCGGGGCTGATTTTTGAGGTTCGGCACCCGCGGCGGTGATTATCGAGATTCGGCACCCGCGGCAGTGATTTTCGAGATTCGGCACCCGCGGGGCTGATTTTCGAGATTCGGCACCCGCGGGGCTGATTTTCGAGATTTAGCACCCGCGGGCGGTGTTTTCCAGATTTGGCACCCACGGGGCTGATTTTTGAGATTCGGTACCTGCGACGGTGATTTTCGAGATTCGGCACCCGTGGGGCCGATTTTCGAGATTTGGCACCCGCGGCACTGATTTTCGAGATTCGGCACCCGCGGCAGTAATTTTCGAGATTTGGCATGCGCAGGGCTGATTTTCGAGATTCGGCAACCGCGGTGGTGATTTTTGAGATTTGGCATCTGCGGCAGTGATTTTCGAGATTCAGCCCCCGCGGCAGTAATTTTCGAGATTTGGCATCCGCAGGGCTGATTTTCGAGATTCGGCAACCGAGGTGGTGATTTTTGAGATTCGGTACCCGCGACGGTGATTTTCGAGATTCGGCACTCGCGGTGGTGATTTTCGAGATTCGGCACCCGCGGGGCTGATTTTCGAGATTTAGCACCCGCGGGCGGTGTTTTCCAGATTTGGCACCCGCAGGCAGATTTTTGAGATTCGGTACCCGCGACGGTGATTTTCGAGATTCGGCACTCGCGGTGGTGATTTTCGAGATTCGGCACCCGCAGTGGTGATTTTCGAGATTCGGCACCCGTGGGGCTGATTTTCGAGATTCGGCACCCACGGCACTGATTTTCGAGATTCGGCACCCGCGGCAGTGATTTTCGAGATTCGGCACTTGCGGTGGTGATTTTCGAGATTCGGCACCCGCAGCGGTGATTTTCGAGATTTGGCACCCATGGGGCTGATTTTCGAGATTCGGCACCCGCGGCACTGATTTTCGAGATTCGGCACCCGTGGGGCTGATTTTCGAGATTCGGCACCCGCTGCACTGATTTTCGAGATTCGGCACCCGCGGCAGTGATTTTGTAGATTTGGCACCCGCAGGGCTGATTTTCGAGATTCGGCAACCGCGGTGGTGACTTTCGAGATTTGGCATCTGCGGCCGTGATTTTTGAGATTCAGCACCCGCGGGGCTGATTTTTGAGATACGGTACCAGCGGCAGTGATTTTCGAGATTCGTACTCGCGGTGGTGATTTTCGAGATTCGGCACCCGCAGCGGTGATTTTCGAGATTCGGCACCCGTGGGGCTGATTTTCGAGTTTCGGCACCCGTGGCACTGATTTTCGAGATTCGGCACCCGCGGCAGTAATTTTCGAGATTTGGCATCCGCAGGGCTGATTTTCGAGATTCGGCAACCGCGGTGGTGATTTTCGAGATTCGGCACCCGCGGCGGTGATTTTTGAGATTCGGCACCCGCGGTGCTGATTTTCGAGATTCGGCACCCGCGGGGCTGATTTTCGAGATTTAGCACCCGCGGGCGGTGTTTTCCAGATTTGGCACCCGCAGGCTGATTTTTGAGATTCGGTACCCGCGACGGTGATTTTCGAGATTCGGCACTCGCGGTGGTGATTTTCGAGATTCGGCACCCGCGGGGCTGATTTTCGAGATTTAGCACCCGCGGGCGGTGTTTTCCAGATTTGGCACCCGCAGGCTGATTTTTGAGATTCGGTACCCGCGACGGTGATTTTCGAGATTCGGCACTCGCGGTGGTGATTTTCGAGATTCGGCACCCGCAGTGGTGATTTTCGAGATTCGGCACCCGTGGGGCTGATTTTCGAGATTCGGCACCCACGGCACTGATTTTCGAGATTCGGCACCCGCGGCAGTGATTTTCGAGATTCGGCACTTGCGGTGGTGATTTTCGAGATTCGGCACCCGCAGCGGTGATTTTCGAGATTTGGCACCCATGGGGCTGATTTTCGAGATTCGGCACCCGCGGCACTGATTTTCGAGATTCGGCACCCGTGGGGCTGATTTTCGAGATTCGGCACCCGCTGCACTGATTTTCGAGATTCGGCACCCGCGGCAGTGATTTTCTAGATTTGGCACCCGCAGGGCTGATTTTCGAGATTCGGCAACCGCGGTGGTGACTTTCGAGATTTGGCATCTGCGGCCGTGATTTTTGAGATTCAGCACCCGCGGGGCTGATTTTTGAGATACGGTACCAGCGGCAGTGATTTTCGAGATTCGTACTCGCGGTGGTGATTTTCGAGATTCGGCACCCGCAGCGGTGATTTTCGAGATTCGGCACCCGTGGGGCTGATTTTCGAGTTTCGGCACCCGCGGCACTGATTTTCGAGATTCGGCACCCGCGGCAGTAATTTTCGAGATTTGGCATCCGCAGGGCTGATTTTCGAGATTCGGCAACCGCGGTGGTGATTTTTGAGATTTGGCATCTGCGGCGGTGATTTTCGAGATTCAGCACCCGCGGCAGTAATTTTCGAGATTTGGCATCCGCAGGGCTGATTTTCGAGATTCAGCAACCGCGGTGGTGATTTTTGAGATTTGGCATCTGCGGCGGTGATTTTCGAGATTCAGCACCCGCGGGGCTGATTTTCGAGATTTGGCACCCGCGGTGGTGATTTTCGAGATTCGGCACCCGCGGCGGTGATTTTTGAGATTCGGCACCCGCGGTGCTGATTTTCGAGATTCGGCACCCGCGGGCTGATTTTCGAGATTTAGCACCCGCGGGCGGTGTTTTCCAGATTTGGCACCCGCAGGCTGATTTTTGAGATTCGGTAACCACGACGGTGATTTTCGAGATTCGGCACTCGCGGTGGTGATTTTCGAGATTCGGCACCCGCAGTGGTGATTTTCGAGATTCGGCACCCGTGGGGCTGATTTTCGAGATTCGGCACCCACGGCACTGATTTTCGAGATTCGGCACCCGCGGCAGTGATTTTCGAGATTCGGCACTCGCGGTGGTGATTTTCGAGATTCGGCACCCGCGGCGGTGATTTTCGAGATTTGGCACCCATGGGGCTGATTTTCAAGATTCGGCACCCGCGGCACTGATTTTCGAGATTCGGCACCTGTGGGGCTGATTTTCGAGATTCGGCACCCGCTGCACTGATTTTCGAGATTCGGCACCCGCGGCAGTGATTTTCGAGATTTGGCACCCGCAGGGCTGATTTTCGAGATTCGGCAACCGCGGTGGTGACTTTTGAGATTTGGCTTCTGCGGCCGTGATTTTTGAGATTCAGCACCCGCGGGGCTGATTTTCGAGATTTGGCACCCGCGGTGGTGATTTTCGAGATTCGGCACCCGCGGCGGTGATTTTTGAGATTCGGCACCCGCGGGGCTGATTTTCGAGATTCGGCACTCGCGGTGGTGATTTTCGAGATTCGGCACCCGCGGCGGTGATTTTCGAGATTTGGCACCCATGGGGCTGATTTTCAAGATTCGGCACCCGCGGCACTGATTTTCGAGATTCGGCACCTGTGGGGCTGATTTTCGAGATTCGGCACCCGCTGCACTGATTTTCGAGATTCGGCACCCGCGGCAGTGATTTTCGAGATTTGGCACCCGCAGGGCTGATTTTCGAGATTCGGCAACCGCGGTGGTGACTTTTGAGATTTGGCTTCTGCGGCCGTGATTTTTGAGATTCAGCACCCGCGGGGCTGATTTTCGAGATTTGGCACCCGCGGTGGTGATTTTCGAGATTCGGCACCCGCGGCGGTGATTTTTGAGATTCGGCACCCGCGGGGCTGATTTTCGAGATTCGGCACTCGCGGTGGTGATTTTCGAGATTCGGCACCCGCAGCGGTGATTTTCGAGATTCGGCACAAATGGGGCTGATTTTCGAGATTCGGCACCCGCGGCACTGATTTTCGAGATTCGGCACCCGTGGGGCTGATTTTCGAGATTCGGCACCCGCTGCACTGATTTTCGAGATTCGGCACCCGCGGCAGTGATTTTCGAGATTTGGCACCCGCAGGGCTGATTTTCGAGATTCGGCAACCGCGGTGGTGACTTTCGAGATTTGGCATCTGCGGCCGTGATTTTTGAGATTCAGCACCCGCGGGGCTGATTTTCGAGATTTGGCACCCTCGGTGGTGATTTTCGAGATTCGGCACCCGCGGTGGTGATTTTTGAGATTCGGCACCCGCGGGGCTGATTTTCGAGATTCGGCACCCGCGGGGCTGATTTTCGAGATTTAGCACCCGCGGGCGGTGTTTTCCAGATTTGGTACCCGCGGGGCTGATTTTTGAGATTCGGTACCCGCGACGGTGATTTTCGAGATTCGGCACTCGCGGTGGTGATTTTCGAGATTCGGCACCCGCAGCGGTGATTTTCGAGATTTGGCACCCGTGGGGCTGATTTTCGAGATTCGGCACCCACGGCACTGATTTTCGAGATTCGGAACCCGCGGCAGTGATTTTCGAGATTCGGCACTCGCGGTGGTGATTTTCGAGATTCAGCACCCGCAGCGGTGATTTTCGAGATTCGGCACCCGTGGGGCTGATTTTCGAGATTCGGCACCCGCGGCACTGATTTTCAAGATTCGGCACCCGTGGGGCTGATTTTCGAGATTCGGCATCCGCGGCACTGATTTTCGAGATTCGGCACCCGAGGCAGTGATTATCGAGATTTGGCACCCGCAGGGCTGATTTTCGAGATTCGGCAACCGCGGTGGTGACTTTCGAGATTTGGCACCCGCGGGGCTGATTTTCGAAATTTGGCACCCGCGGTGGTGTTTTTTGAGATTCGGCACCCGCGGCGGTGATTTTTGAGATTCGGCACCCGCGGGGCTGATTTTCGAGATTCGGCACCCGCGGGGCTGATTTTCGGGATTTAGCACCCGCGGGCGGTGTTTTCCAGTTTCGACACCCGCGGGGCTGATTTTTGAGGTTCGGCACCCGCGGCGGTGATTTTCGAGATTCGGCACCCGCGGCAGTGATTTTCGAGATTCGGCACCCGCGGGGCTGATTTTCGAGATTCGGCACCCGCGGGGCTGATTTTCGAGATTTAGCACCCGCGGGCGGTGTTTTCCAGATTTGGCACCCGCGGGGCTGATTTTTGAGATTCGGTACCTGCGACGGTGATTTTCGAGATTCGGCACCCGTGGGGCCGATTTTCGAGATTTGGCACCTGCGGCACTGATTTTCGAGATTCGGCACCCGCGGCAGTAATTTTCGAGATTTGGCATCCGCAGGGCTGATTTTCGAGATTCGGCAACCGCGGTGGTGATTTTTGAGATTTGGCATCTGCGGCGGTGATTTTCGAGATTCAGCACCCACGGGGCTGATTTTCGAGATTCGGCACCAGCGGTGCTGATTTTCGAGATTCGGCACTCGCGGTGGTGACTTTCGAGATTCGGCACCCGCAGCGGTGATTTTCGAGATTCGGCACCCGTGGGGCTGATTTTCGAGATTCGGCACCCGCGGCACTGATTTTCGAGATTCGGCACCCGTGGGGCTGATTTTCGAGATTCGGCACCCGCTGCACTGATTTTCGAGATTCGGCACCCGCGGCAGTGATTTTCGAGATTTGGCACCCGCAGGGCTGATTTTCGAGATTCGGCAACCGCGGTGGTGACTTTCGAGATTTGGCATCTGCGGCCGTGATTTTTGAGATTCAGCAACCGCGGGGCTGATTTTCGAGATTTGGCACCCGCGGTGGTGATTTTCGAGATTCGGCACCCGCGGTGGTGATTTTTGAGATTCGGCACCCGCGGGGCTGATTTTCGAGATTCGGCACCCGCGGGGCTGATTTTCGAGATTTAGCACCCGCGGGCGGTGTTTTCCAGATTTGGTACCCGCGGGGCTGATTTTTGAGATTCGGTACCCGCGACGGTGATTTTCGAGATTCGGCACTCGCGGTGGTGATTTTCGAGATTCGGCACCCGCAGCGGTGATTTTCGAGATTTGGCACCCGTGGGGCTGATTTTCGAGATTCGGCACCCACGGCACTGATTTTCGAGATTCGGAACCCGCGGCAGTGATTTTCGAGATTCGGCACTCGCGGTGGTGATTTTCGAGATTCAGCACCCGCAGCGGTGATTTTCGAGATTCGGCACCCGTGGGGCTGATTTTCGAGATTCGGCACCCGCGGCACTGATTTTCAAGATTCGGCACCCGTGGGGCTGATTTTCGAGATTCGGCACCCGCGGCACTGATTTTCGAGATTCGGCACCCGAGGCAGTGATTATCGAGATTTGGCACCCGCAGGGCTGATTTTCGACATTCGGCAGCCGCGGTGGTGACTTTCGAGATTTGGCATCTGCGGCGGTGATTTTCGAGATTCAGCACCCGCGGGACTGATTTTCGAGATTTGGCACCCGCGGTGGTGATTTTCGAGATTCGGCACCCGCGGCGGTGATTTTTGAGATTCGGCACCCGCGGGGCTGATTTTCGAGATTCGGCACCCGCGGGGCTGATTTTCGCGATTTAGCACCCGCGGGCGGTGTTTTCCAGATTTGGCACCCGCGGGGCTGATTTTTGAGATTCGGTACCCGCGACGGTGATTTTCGAGATTCGGCACTCGCGGTGGTGATTTTCGAGATTCGGCACCCGCAGCGGTGATTTTCGAGATTCGGCACCCGTGGGGCTGATTTTCGAGATTCGGCACCCGCGGCAGTGATTTTCGAGATTCGGCCCTCGTGGTGGTGATTTTCGAGATTCGGCACCCGCAGCGGTGATTTTCGAGATTCGGCACCCGTGGGGCTGATTTTCGAAATTCGGCACCCTTGGGGCTGATTTTCGAGATTCTGCACCCGCGGCACTGATTTTCGAGATTCGGCACCCGCGGCAGTGATTTTCGAGATTTGGCACCCGCAGGGCTGATTTTCGAGATTCGGCAACCGCGGTGTTGATTTTCGAGATTTGGCATCTGCGGCGGTGATTTTCGAGATTCGGCACCGGCAGGGCTGATTTTTGAGATTGGGCACCCGCGGCGGTGATTTTCGAGATTCGGCACCCACGGCGGTGATTTTCGAGATTCGGCACCGGCAGGGCTGATTTTTGAGATTCGGCACCCGCGGCACTGATTTTCGAGATTCGGCACCCGTGGGGCTGATTTTCGAGATTCGGCACCCGCGGCACTGATTTTCGAGATTCGGCACCCGCGGCAGTGATTTTCGAGATTTGGCACCCGCAGGGCTGATTTTCGAGATTCGGCAACCGCGGTGTTGATTTTCGAGATTTGGCATCTGCAGCGGTGATTTTCGAGATTCAGCACCCGCGGGGCTGATTTTCGAGATTTGGCACCCGCGGTGGTGATTTTCGAGATTCGGCACCCGCGGCGGTGATTTTTGATATTCAGCACCCGTGGGGCTGATTTTCGAGATTCGGCACCCGCGGGGCTGATTTTCGAGATTTAGCACCCGCGGGCGGTGTTTTCCAGATTTGGCACCCGCAGGGCTGATTTTTGAGATTCGGTACCCGCGACGGTGATTTTCGAGATTCGGCACTCGCGGTGGTGTTTTTCGAGATTCGGCACCCGCAGCGGTGATTTTCGAGATTCGGCACCCGTGGGGCTGATTTTCGAGACTCGGCACCCACGGCACTGATTTTCGAGATTCGGCACCCGTGGGGCTGATTTTCGAGATTCGGCACCCGCAGCACTGATTTTCGAGATTCGGCACCCGCGGGGCTGTTTTTCGAGATTCGGCACCCGCGGCACTGATTTTCAAGATTCAGCACTCGCGGGGCTGATTTTCGAGATTTGGCACCCGCGGCGGTGATTTTCGAGATTCGGCATTCGCGGCGGTGATTTTCGAGATTCGGCACCTGCGGGGCTGATTTTCGAGATTTGCCACCAGCGGGGGTGATTTTTGAAATTCGGCACCTGCGGGCCTGATTTTCGAGTTTCGCACCCACGGTGGTGATTTTCGAGATTCGGCACCAGCTGCAGTGATTTCCGAGAATCGGCACCCGCGGCGGTGATTTTCGAGATTCGGCACCCGCGGGGCTGATTTTCGAGATTTAGCACCCGCGGGTGGTGTTTTCCAGATTTGGCACCCGCGGGGCTGATTTTTGAGATTCGGTACCCGCAACGGTGATTTTCGAGATTCGGCACACGCAGCGGTGATTTTCGAGATTTGGCACCCGCGGCAGTGATTTTCGAGATTCGGCCCTCGCGGTGGTGATTTTCGAGATTCGGCACCCGCAGCGGTGATTTTCGAGATTCGGCACCCGTGGGGCTGATTTTCGAAATTCGGCACCCGCGGCACTGATTTTCGAGATTCGGCACACGCAGCGGTGATTTTCGAGATTTGGCACCCGCGGCAGTGATTTTCGAGATTCGGCCCTCGCGGTGGTGATTTTCGAGATTCGGCACCCGCAGCGGTGATTTTCGAGATTCGGCACCCGTGGGGCTGATTTTCGAAATTCGGCACCCGCGGCACTGATTTTCGAGATTCGGCACCTGTGGGGCTGATTTTCGAGATTCGGCACCCGCGGCACTGATTTTCGAGATTCGGCACCCGCGGCAGTGATTTCCGAGAATCGGCACCCGTGGTGGTGATTTCCGAGATTCGGCACCCGCGGCGGTGATTTTCGAGATTCGGCACCCGCGGCGGTGATTTTTGAGATTCGGCACCTGCGGGGCTGATTTTCGAGATTCGGCACCCGCAGCGGTGATTTTCGAGATTCGGCACCCGTGGGGCTGATTTTCGAGATTCGGCACCCACGGCACTGATTTTCGAGATTCGGCACCCGCGGCAGTGATTTTCGAGATTCGGCCCTCGCGGTGGTGATTTTCGAGATTCGGCACCCGCAGCGGTGATTTTCGAGATTCGGCACCCGTGGGGCTGATTTTCGAAATTCGGCACCCTTGGGGCTGATTTTCGAGATTCTGCACCCGCGGCACTGATTTTCGAGATTCGGCACCCGCGGCAGTGATTTTCGAGATTTGGCACCCGCAGGGCTGATTTTCGAGATTCGGCAACTGCGGTGTTGATTTTCGAGATTTGGCATCTGCGGCGGTGATTTTCGAGATTCGGCACCGGCAGGGCTGATTTTTGAGATTGGGCACCCGCGGCGGTGATTTTCGAGATTCGGCATCCACGGCGGTGATTTTCGAGATTCGGCACCGGCAGGGCTGATTTTTGAGATTCGGCACCCGCGGCACTGATTTTCGAGATTCGGCACCCGTGGGGCTGATTTTCGAGATTCGGCACCCGCGGCACTGATTTTCGAGATTCAGCACCCGCGGCAGTGATTTTCGAGATTTGGCACCCGCAGGGCTGATTTTCGAGATTCGGCAACCGCGGTGTTGATTTTCGAGATTTGGCATCTGCGGTGGTGATTTTCGAGATTCAGCACCCGCAGGGCTGATTTTCGAGATTTGGCACCCGCGGTGGTGATTTTCGAGATTCGGCACCCGCGGCGGTGATTTTTGATATTCAGCACCCGCGGGGCTGATTTTCGAGATTCGGCACCCGCGGGGCTGATTTTCGAGATTTAGCACCCGCGGGCGGTGTTTTCCAGATTTGGCACCCGCGGGGCTGATTTTTGAGATTCGGTACCCGCGACGGTGATTTTCGAGATTCGGCACTCGCGGTGGTGTTTTTCGAGATTCGGCACCCGCAGCGGTGATTTTCGAGATTCGGCACCCGTGGGGCTGATTTTCGAGATTCGGCACCCACGGCACTGTTTTTTGAGATTCGGCACCCGTGGGGCTGATTTTCGAGATTCGGCACCCGCAGCACTGATTTTCGAGATTCGGCACCCGCGGGGCTGTTTTTCGAGATTCGGCACCCGCGGCACTGATTTTCAAGATTCAGCACTCGCGGGGCTAATTTTCGAGATTCGGCACCCGCGGCGGTGATTTTCGAGATTCGGCATTCGCGGCGGTGATTTTCGAGATTCGGCACCTGCGGGGCTGATTTTCGGGATTTGCCACCAGCGGGGGTGATTTTTGAAATTCGGCACCTGCGGGCCTGATTTTCGAGTTTCGCACCCACGGTGGTGATTTTCGAGATTCGGCACCAGCTGCAGTGATTTCCGAGAATCGGCACCCGTGGTGGTGATTTCCGAGATTCGGCACCCGCGGCAGTGATTTTCGAGATTCGGCACCCGCGGCGGTGATTTTTGAGATTCGGCACCTGCGGGGCTGATTTTTGAGATTCGGCACCCGCGGGGCTGATTTTCGAGATTTAGCACCCGCGGGCGGTGTTTTCCAGATTTGGCACCCGCGGGGCTGATTTTTGAGATTCGGTACCCGCAACGGTGATTTTCGAGATTCGGCACTCGCGGTGGTGATTTTCGAGATTCGGCACCCGCAGCGGTGATTTTCGAGATTTGGCACCCGCGGCAGTGATTTTCGAGATTCGGCCCTCGCGGTGGTGATTTTCGAGATTCGGCCCTCGCGGTGGTGATTTTCGAGATTCGGCACCCGCAGCGGTGATTTTCGAGATTCGGCACCCGTGGGGCTGATTTTCGAAATTCGGCACCCTTGGGGCTGATTTTCGAGATTCTGCACCCGCGGCACTGATTTTCGAGATTCGGCACCCGCGGCAGTGATTTTCGAGATTTGGCACCCGCAGGGCTGATTTTCGAGATTCGGCAACCGCGGTGTTGATTTTCGAGATTTGGCATCTGCGGCGGTGATTTTCGAGATTCGGCACCGGCAGGGCTGATTTTTGAGATTGGGCACCCGCGGCGGTGATTTTCGAGATTCGGCACCCACGGCGGTGATTTTCGAGATTCGGCACCGGCAGGGCTGATTTTTGAGATTCGGCACCCGCGGCACTGATTTTCGAGATTCGGCACCCGTGGGGCTGATTTTCGAGATTCGGCACCCGCGGCACTGATTTTCGAGATTCGGCACCCGCGGCAGTGATTTTCGAGATTTGGCACCCGCAGGGCTGATTTTCGAGATTCGGCAACCGCGGTGTTGATTTTCGAGATTTGGCATCTGCAGCGGTGATTTTCGAGATTCAGCACCCGCGGGGCTGATTTTCGAGATTTGGCACCCGCGGTGGTGATTTTCGAGATTCGGCACCCGCGGCGGTGATTTTTGATATTCAGCACCCGTGGGGCTGATTTTCGAGATTCGGCACCCGCGGGGCTGATTTTCGAGATTTAGCACCCGCGGGCGGTGTTTTCCAGATTTGGCACCCGCAGGGCTGATTTTTGAGATTCGGTACCCGCGACGGTGATTTTCGAGATTCGGCACTCGCGGTGGTGTTTTTCGAGATTCGGCACCCGCAGCGGTGATTTTCGAGATTCGGCACCCGTGGGGCTGATTTTCGAGACTCGGCACCCACGGCACTGATTTTCGAGATTCGGCACCCGTGGGGCTGATTTTCGAGATTCCGCACCCGCAGCACTGATTTTCGAGATTCGGCACCCGCGGGGCTGTTTTTCGAGATTCGGCACCCGCGGCACTGATTTTCAAGATTCAGCACTCGCGGGGCTGATTTTCGAGATTTGGCACCCGCGGCGGTGATTTTCGAGATTCGGCATTCGCGGCGGTGATTTTCGAGATTCGGCACCTGCGGGGCTGATTTTCGAGATTTGCCACCAGCGGGGGTGATTTTTGAAATTCGGCACCTGCGGGCCTGATTTTCGAGTTTCGCACCCACGGTGGTGATTTTCGAGATTCGGCACCAGCTGCAGTGATTTCCGAGAATCGGCACCCGCGGCGGTGATTTTCGAGATTCGGCACCCGCGGGGCTGATTTTCGAGATTTAGCACCCGCGGGCGGTGTTTTCCAGATTTGGCACCCGCGGGGCTGATTTTTGAGATTCGGTACCCGCAACGGTGATTTTCGAGATTCGGCACACGCAGCGGTGATTTTCGAGATTTGGCACCCGCGGCAGTGATTTTCGAGATTCGGCCCTCGCGGTGGTGATTTTCGAGATTCGGCACCCGCAGCGGTGATTTTCGAGATTCGGCACCCGTGGGGCTGATTTTCGAAATTCGGCACCCGCGGCACTGATTTTCGAGATTCGGCACACGCAGCGGTGATTTTCGAGATTTGGCACCCGCGGCAGTGATTTTCGAGATTCGGCCCTCGCGGTGGTGATTTTCGAGATTCGGCACCCGCAGCGGTGATTTTCGAGATTCGGCACCCGTGGGGCTGATTTTCGAAATTCGGCACCCGCGGCACTGATTTTCGAGATTCGGCACCCGTGGGGCTGATTTTCGAGATTCGGCACCCGCGGCACTGATTTTCGAGATTCGGCACCCGCGGCAGTGATTTCCGAGAATCGGCACCCGTGGTGGTGATTTCCGAGATTCGGCACCCGCGGCGGTGATTTTCGAGATTCGGCACCCGCGGCGGTGATTTTTGAGATTCGGCACCTGCGGGGCTGATTTTCGAGATTCGGCACCCGCAGCGGTGATTTTCGAGATTCGGCACCCGTGGGGCTGATTTTCGAGATTCGGCACCCACGGCACTGATTTTCGAGATTCGGCACCCGCGGCAGTGATTTTCGAGATTCGGCCCTCGCGGTGGTGATTTTCGAGATTCGGCACCCGCAGCGGTGATTTTCGAGATTCGGCACCCGTGGGGCTGATTTTCGAAATTCGGCACCCTTGGGGCTGATTTTCGAGATTCTGCACCCGCGGCACTGATTTTCGAGATTCGGCACCCGCGGCAGTGATTTTCGAGATTTGGCACCCGCAGGGCTGATTTTCGAGATTCGGCAACTGCGGTGTTGATTTTCGAGATTTGGCATCTGCGGCGGTGATTTTCGAGATTCGGCACCGGCAGGGCTGATTTTTGAGATTGGGCACCCGCGGCGGTGATTTTCGAGATTCGGCATCCACGGCGGTGATTTTCGAGATTCGGCACCGGCAGGGCTGATTTTTGAGATTCGGCACCCGCGGCACTGATTTTCGAGATTCGGCACCCGTGGGGCTGATTTTCGAGATTCGGCACCCGCGGCACTGATTTTCGAGATTCAGCACCCGCGGCAGTGATTTTCGAGATTTGGCACCCGCAGGGCTGATTTTCGAGATTCGGCAACCGCGGTGTTGATTTTCGAGATTTGGCATCTGCGGTGGTGATTTTCGAGATTCAGCACCCGCAGGGCTGATTTTCGAGATTTGGCACCCGCGGTGGTGATTTTCGAGATTCGGCACCCGCGGCGGTGATTTTTGATATTCAGCACCCGCGGGGCTGATTTTCGAGATTCGGCACCCGCGGGGCTGATTTTCGAGATTTAGCACCCGCGGGCGGTGTTTTCCAGATTTGGCACCCGCGGGGCTGATTTTTGAGATTCGGTACCCGCGACGGTGATTTTCGAGATTCGGCACTCGCGATGGTGTTTTTCGAGATTCGGCACCCGCAGCGGTGATTTTCGAGATTCGGCACCCGTGGGGCTGATTTTCGAGATTCGGCACCCACGGCACTGTTTTTTGAGATTCGGCACCCGTGGGGCTGATTTTCGAGATTCGGCACCCGCAGCACTGATTTTCGAGATTCAGCACTCGCGGGGCTAATTTTCGAGATTCGGCACCCGCGGCGGTGATTTTCGAGATTCGGCATTCGCGGCGGTGATTTTCGAGATTCGGCACCTGCGGGGCTGATTTTCGGGATTTGCCACCAGCGGGGGTGATTTTTGAAATTCGGCACCTGCGGGCCTGATTTTCGAGTTTCGCACCCACGGTGGTGATTTTCGAGATTCGGCACCAGCTGCAGTGATTTCCGAGAATCGGCACCCGTGGTGGTGATTTCCGAGATTCGGCACCAGCTGCAGTGATTTTCGAGATTCGGCACCCGCGGCGGTGATTTTTGAGATTCGGCACCTGCGGGGCTGATTTTTGAGATTCGGCACCCGCGGGGCTGATTTTCGAGATTTAGCACCCGCGGGCGGTGTTTTCCAGATTTGGCACCCGCGGGGCTGATTTTTGAGATTCGGTACCCGCAACGGTGATTTTCGAGATTCGGCACTCGCGGTGGTGATTTTCGAGATTCGGCACCCGCAGCGGTAATTTTCGAGATTTGGCACCCGCGGCAGTGATTTTCGAGATTCGGCCCTCGCGGTGGTGATTTTCGAGATTCGGAACCCGCAGCGGTGATTTTCGAGATTCGGCACCCGTGGGGCTGATTTTCGAAATTCGGCACCCGCGGCACTGATTTTCGAGATTCGGCACCCGTGGGGCTGATTTTCGAGATTCGGCACCCGCGGCAGTGATTTTCGAGATTCGGCACCCGCGGCGGTGATTTTTGAGATTCGGCACCTGCGGGGCTGATTTTTGAGATTCGGCACCCGCGGGGCTGATTTTCGAGATTTAGCACCCGCGGGCGGTGTTTTCCAGATTTGGCACCCGCGGGGCTGATTTTTGAGATTCGGTACCCGCAACGGTGATTTTCGAGATTCGGCACTCGCGGTGGTGATTTTCGAGATTCGGCACCCGCAGCGGTGATTTTCGAGATTTGGCACCCGCGGCAGTGATTTTCGAGATTCGGCCCTCGCGGTGGTGATTTTCGAGATTCGGCCCTCGCGGTGGTGATTTTCGAGATTCGGCACCCGTGGGGCTGATTTTCGAAATTCGGCACCCTTGGGGCTGATTTTCGAGATTCTGCACCCGCGGCACTGATTTTCGAGATTCGGCACCCGCGGCAGTGATTTTCGAGATTTGGCACCCGCAGGGCTGATTTTCGAGATTCGGCAACCGCGGTGTTGAATTTCGAGATTTGGCATCTGCGGCGGTGATTTTCGAGATTCGGCACCGGCAGGGCTGATTTTTGAGATTGGGCACCCGCGGCGGTGATTTTCGAGATTCGGCACCCACGGCGGTGATTTTCGAGATTCGGCACCGGCAGGGCTGATTTTTGAGATTCGGCACCCGCGGCACTGATTTTCGAGATTCGGCACCTGTGGGGCTGATTTTCGAGATTCAGCACCCGCGGCACTGATTTTCGAGATTCGGCACCCGCGGCAGTGATTTTCGAGATTTGGCACCCGCAGGGCTGATTTTCGAGATTCGGCAACCGCGGTGTTGATTTTCGAGATTTGGCATCTGCAGCGGTGATTTTCGAGATTCAGCACCCGCGGGGCTGATTTTCGAGATTTGGCACCCGCGGTGGTGATTTTCGAGATTCGGCACCCGCGGCGGTGATTTTTGATATTCAGCACCCGTGGGGCTGATTTTCGAGATTCGGCACCCGCGGGGCTGATTTTCGAGATTTAGCACCCGCGGGCGGTGTTTTCCAGATTTGGCACCCGCAGGGCTGATTTTTGAGATTCGGTACCCGCGACGGTGATTTTCGAGATTCGGCACTCGCGGTGGTGTTTTTCGAGATTCGGCACCCGCAGCGGTGATTTTTGAGATTCGGCACCCGTGGGGCTGATTTTCGAGACACGGCACCCACGGCACTGATTTTCGAGATTCGGCACCCGTGGGGCTGATTTTCGAGATTCGGCACCCGCAGCACTGATTTTCGAGATTCGGCACCCGCGGGGCTGTTTTTCGAGATTCGGCACCCGCAGCACTGATTTTCGAGATTCGGCACTCGCGGGGCTGATTTTCGAGATTTGGCACCCGCGGCGGTGATTTTCGAGATTCGGCATTCGCGGCGGTGATTTTCGAGATTCGGCACCTGCGGGGCTGATTTTCGAGATTTGCCACCAGCGGGGGTGATTTTTGAAATTCGGCACCTGCGGGCCTGATTTTCGAGTTTCGCACCCACGGTGGTGATTTTCGAGATTCGGCACCAGCTGCAGTGATTTCCGAGAATCGGCACCCGCGGCGGTGATTTTCGAGATTCGGCACCCGCGGGGCTGATTTTCGAGATTTAGCACCCGCGGGCGGTGTTTTCCAGATTTGGCACCCGCGGGGCTGATTTTTGACATTCGGTACCCGCAACGGTGATTTTCGAGATTCGGCACACGCAGCGGTGATTTTCGAGATTTGGCACCCGCGGCAGTGATTTTCGAGATTCGGCCCTCGCGGTGGTGATTTTCGAGATTCGGCACCCGCAGCGGTGATTTTCGAGATTCGGCACCCGTGGGGCTGATTTTCGAAATTCGGCACCCGCGGCACTGATTTTCGAGATTCGGCACACGCAGCGGTGATTTTGGAGATTTGGCACCCGCGGCAGTGATTTTCGAGATTCGGCCCTCGCGGTGGTGATTTTCGAGATTCGGCACCCGCAGCGGTGATTTTCGAGATTCGGCACCAGTGGGGCTGATTTTCGAAATTCGGCACCCGCGGCACTGATTTTCGAGATTCGGCACCCGTGGGGCTGATTTTCGAGATTCGGCACCCGCGGCACTGATTTTCGAGATTCGGCACCCGCGGCAGTGATTTCTGAGAATCGGCACCCGTGGTGGTGATTTCCGAGATTCGGCACCCGCGGCGGTGATTTTCGAGATTTGGCACCCGCGGCGGTGATTTTTGAGATTCGGCACCTGCGGGGCTGATTTT
This sequence comes from Ranitomeya imitator, assembly GCF_032444005.1. Lineage (NCBI taxonomy): Eukaryota > Metazoa > Chordata > Amphibia > Anura > Dendrobatidae > Ranitomeya > Ranitomeya imitator. The sequence continues at coordinate 26,663,451 of NC_091291.1, read as the reverse complement.
CGAGATTCGGCACCCGCAGCGGTGATTTTCGAGATTCGGCACCCGTGGGGCTGATTTTCGAGATTCGGCACCCACGGCACTGATTTTCGAGATTCGGCACCCGCGGCAGTGATTTTCGAGATTCGGCCCTCGCGGTGGTGATTTTCGAGATTCGGCACCCGCAGCGGTGATTTTCGAGATTCGGCACCCGTGGGGCTGATTTTCGAAATTCGGCACCCTTGGGGCTGATTTTTGAGATTCTGCACCCGCGGCACTGATTTTCGAGATTCGGCACCCGCGGCAGTGATTTTCGAGATTTGGCACCCGCAGGGCTGATTTTCGAGATTCGGCAACTGCGGTGTTGATTTTCGAGATTTGGCATCTGCGGCGGTGATTTTCGAGATTCGGCACCGGCAGGGCTGATTTTTGAGATTGGGCACCCGCGGCGGTGATTTTCGAGATTCGGCATCCACGGCGGTGATTTTCGAGATTCGGCACCGGCAGGGCTGATTTTTGAGATTCGGCACCCGCGGCACTGATTTTCGAGATTCGGCACCCGTGGGGCTGATTTTCGAGATTCGGCACCCGCGGCACTGATTTTCGAGATTCAGCACCCGCGGCAGTGATTTTCGAGATTTGGCACCCGCATGGCTGATTTTCGAGATTCGGCAACCGCGGTGTTGATTTTCGAGATTTGGCATCTGCGGTGGTGATTTTCGAGATTCAGCACCCGCAGGGCTGATTTTCGAGATTTGGCACCCGCGGTGGTGATTTTCGAGATTCGGCACCCGCGGCGGTGATTTTTGATATTCAGCACCCGCGGGGCTGATTTTCGAGATTCGGCACCCGCGGGGCTGATTTTCGAGATTTAGCACCCGCGGGCGGTGTTTTCCAGATTTGGCACCCGCGGGGCTGATTTTTGAGATTCGGTACCCGCGACGGTGATTTTCGAGATTCGGCACTCGCGGTGGTGTTTTTCGAGATTCGGCACCCGCAGCGGTGATTTTCGAGATTCGGCACCCGTGGGGCTGATTTTCGAGATTCGGCACCCACGGCACTGTTTTTTGAGATTCGGCACCCGTGGGGCTGATTTTCGAGATTCGGCACCCGCAGCACTGATTTTCGAGATTCGGCACCCGCGGGGCTGTTTTTCGAGATTCGGCACCCGCGGCACTGATTTTCAAGATTCAGCACTCGCGGGGCTAATTTTCGAGATTCGGCACCCGCGGCGGTGATTTTCGAGATTCGGCATTCGCGGCGGTGATTTTCGAGATTCGGCACCTGCGGGGCTGATTTTCGGGATTTGCCACCAGCGGGGGTGATTTTTGAAATTCGGCACCTGCGGGCCTGATTTTCGAGTTTCGCACCCACGGTGGTGATTTTCGAGATTCGGCACCAGCTGCAGTGATTTCCGAGAATCGGCACCCGTGGTGGTGATTTCCGAGATTCGGCACCCGCGGCAGTGATTTTCGAGATTCGGCACCCGCGGCGGTGATTTTTGAGATTCGGCAACTGCGGGGCTGATTTTTGAGATTCGGCACCCGCGGGGCTGATTTTCGAGATTTAGCACCCGCGGGCGGTGTTTTCCAGATTTGGCACCCGCGGGGCTGATTTTTGAGATTCGGTACCCGCAACGGTGATTTTCGAGATTCGGCACTCGCGGTGGTGATTTTCGAGATTCGGCACCCGCAGCGGTGATTTTCGAGATTTGGCACCCGCGGCAGTGATTTTCGAGATTCGGCCCTCGCGGTGGTGATTTTCGAGATTCGGAACCCGCAGCGGTGATTTTCGAGATTCGGCACCCGTGGGGCTGATTTTCGAAATTCGGCACCCGCGGCACTGATTTTCGAGATTCGGCACCCGTGGGGCTGATTTTCGAGATTCGGCACCCACGGCACTGATTTTCGAGATTCGGCACCCGCGGCAGTGATTTCCGAGAATCGGCACCCGTGGTGGTGATTTCCGAGATTCGGCACCCGCGGCGGTGATTTTCGAGATTCGGCACCCGCGGCGGTGATTTTTGAGATTCGGCACTCGCGGCGGTGATTTTCGAGATTCGGCACCCGTGGCAGTGATTTTTGAGATTTGGCACCTACGGCGGTGATTTTCAAGATTCGGCACCCGTGGGGCTGATTTTCGAGATTCGGCACCCGCGGCACTGATTTTCGAGATTCGGCACCTGTGGGAATGATTTTCGAGATTCGGCACCTGTGGGGCTGATTTCCGAGAATCGGCACCCGTGGCGGTGATTTCCGAGATTCCACACCCATGGCAGTGAATTTCGAGATTCGGCACCGGCGGTGGTGATTTTCAAGATTCGGCACCGGCAGGGCTGATTTTTGAGATTGGGCACCCGCGGCGGTGATTTTCGAGATTCGGCACCCACGGCGGTGATTTTCGAGATTCGGCACCGGCAGGGCTGATTTTTGAGATTCGGCACCCGCGGGGCTGATTTTCGAGATTCGGCACCCGGGGGGCTGATTTTCGAGATTCGGTATCCACAGCGGTGATTTTCGAGATTCGGCACCCGCGGGGCTGATTTTCGAGGTTCGGCACCCGCGGCGGTGATTTTCGAGATTCGGCACCCGCGGCGGTGATTTCCGAGATTCGGCACCCGCGGCGGTGAATTTCGAGATTTGGCACCGTCGGTGGTGATTTTCGAGATTCGGCACCGGCAGGGCTGATTTTTGAGATTCGGCACCCGCGGGGCTGATTTTCGAGATTCAACACCCGCAGGGCTGATTTTCGAGATTTGGCACCCGCGGGGCTGATTTTCGAGATTTGGCACCTGCGGCGGTGATTTTCGAGATACGGCAGCCGCGGGGCTGATTTTCGAGATTTGGCACCCGCGGCGGTGATTTTCGAGATTCGGAACCCGCGGCGGTGATTTTCGAGATTCGGCACCCGCGTGGCTGATTTCCGAGATTCGGCACCCGCGGGGCTGATTTTCGAGATTCGGCACCCGTGAGGGTGATTTTCGAATTTCGGCACCCACGGCGGTGATTTTCGAGATTTGGCACCCGCGGCGCTGATTTTCGAGATTCGGCACCCGCGGCACTGATTTTCGAGATTTGCCACCCGCGGTGGTGATTTTTGAAATTCGGCACCCGCGGGGCTGATTTTCGAGGTTCGGCACCCGCGGTGGTGATTTTCGAGATTCGGCACCCGCGGCAGTGATTTTCAAGATTTGGCACCCGCGGTGGTGATTTTCGAGATTTGGAACCCGTGGCGGTGATTTTCGAGATTCGGCACCAGCGGGGCTGATTTTTGAGATTTGGCACCCACGAGGGTGATTTTCGAGATTCGACACTCACGGCGGTGATTTTTGAGATTCGGCACCCGTGGTGCTGACTTTCGAGATTCAGCACCCGAAGGGCTGATATTCGAGATTTGGCACCCGGAGGTGGTGATTTTAGAGATTCGGCACCCGCGGCAGTGATTTTCGAGAATCGGCACCCGTGGCGGTGATTTCCGAGATTCGGCACCCGCAGCGGTGAATTTCAAGATTCGGCACTGGAGGTGGTGATTTTCGAGATTCATCATCGGCAGGGCTGATTTTTGAGATTCGGCACCTGCGGCGGTGATTTTTGAGATTCGGCACCCACGGCGGTGATTTTCGAGATTCGGCACCCGCGACAGTGATTTCCGAGAATCGCCACCCGTGGCGGTGATTTCCGAGACTCGGGACCCGCGGCGGTGAATTTTGAGATTCGGCACCGGCGGTGGTAATTTTCAAGATTCGGCACCGGCAGGGCTGATTTTTGAGATTCGACACTCGCGGGGCTGATTTTCGAGATTCGGCACCCACGGGCCTGACTTTCGAGATTCGGCACCCGCGGCGGTGTTTTTCGAGATTCGGCACCCGCAGCGGTGATTTTCGAGATTCAACACCTGCAGGGCTGATTTTCGAGATTTGGCACCTGCTGGGCTGATTTTTGAGATTTGGCACCTGCTGTGGGGATTTTCGAGATTCGGCACCCGCGGCGGTGATTTTCGAGATTCGGCACCCGCGGCGGTGATTTTCGACATACGGCACCCGCGGGGCTGATTTTCGAGATTTGGCACCCGCGGTGGTGATTTTGGAGATTCGGAACCCGTGGCGGTGATTTTCGAGATTCGGCACCAGCGTGGCTGATTTCCGAGATTCGGCACCCGCGGGGCTGATTTTCGAGATTCGGCACCCGTGAGGGTGATTTTCGAATTTCGGCACCCACGGCGGTGATTTTTGAGATTCGGCACCCGCGGTGCTGATTTTCGAGATTCGGCACCCGAGGGGCTGATATTCGAGATTTGGCACCCGGAGGTGGTGATTTTAGAGATTCGGCACCCGCGGCAGTGATTTTTGAGAATCGGCACCCGTGGCGGGTATTTCCGAGATTCGGCACCGGCAGCGGTGATTTTCGAGATTCGGCACCCGCGGTGGTGATTTTCGAGATTCGGCACCAGCGGGGCTGATTTTTGAGATTCGGCACCCGCGAGGGTGATTTTTCGATATTCGACACCCACGGTGGTGATTTTTGAGATTCGGCACCCGCGGTGCTGATTTTCGAGATTCGGCACCCGAGGGGCTGATATTCGAGATTTGGCACCCGGAGGCGGTGATTTTAGAGATTCGGCACCCGCGGCAGTGATTTTCGAGAATCGGCACCCGTGGCGGTGATTTCCGAGATTCGGCACCCGCAGTGGTGATTTTCGAGATTCGGCACCCGCGGTGGTGATTTTCGATATTCGGCACCCGCAGTGGTGATTTTCGAGATTCGGCACCCGTGGCGGTGATTTCCGAGATTCGGCACCCGCAGTGGTGATTTTCGAGATTCGGCACCCGCGGCGGTGATTTTCGATATTCGGCACCCGCAGCGGTGATTTTCGAGATTCGGCACCCGCGGGGCTGATTTTCGAGATTCGGCACCCGCTGGGCTGATTTTCGAGATTTGGCACCCGCGGTGGTGATTTTCGAGATTCGGCACCCGCGGGGCTGATTTTCGAGATTTGGCACCCGCGGTGGTGATTTTCGAGATTCTACACCCGCGGCGGTAATTTTCGAGATTCGGCACCCGCGGCGGTGATTTTCGATATTCGGCATCTGCGGTGGTGATTTTCGAGATTCAACACCGGCAGGGCTGATTTTCGAGATTTGGCACCCGCTGGGCTGATTTTCGAGATTTGGCACCCGCGGTGGTGATTTTCGAGATTCGGCACCCGCGGCGGTGATTTTCGAGATTCGACACCCACGGCGGTGATGTTTGAGATTCGGCACCCGCGGGGCTGATTTTCGAGATTCGGCACCTGAGGGGCTGATATTCGAGATTTGGCACCCGAAGGCGGTGATTTTCAAGATTCGGCACCCGTGGGGCTGATTTTCGAGATTTGGCACCCGCGGTGGTGATTTTCGAGATTCGGCACCCACGGGGCTGATTTTCGAGATTCTGCACCCGCGGCGGTAATTTTCGAGATTCAGCACCCGCGGCGGTGATTTTCGAGATTCGGCATCTGCGGTGGTAATTTTCGAGATTCAACACCGGCAGGGCTGATTTTCGAGATTTGGCACCCGCTGGGCTGATTTTCGAGATTTGGCACCCGCGGTGGTGATTTTTGAGATTCGGCACCCGCGGCGGTGATTTTTGAGATTCGGCACCCGCGGGGCTGATTTTCGAGATTCGGCACCCACGGGGCTGATTTTCGGGATTTAGCACCCGCGGGCGGTGTTTTCCAGTTTCGACACCCGCGGGGCTGATTTTTGAGGTTCGGCACCCGCGGCGGTGATTTTCGAGATTCGGCACCCGCGGCGGTGATTTTTGAGATTCGGCACCCGCGGGGCTGATTTTCGAGATTTAGCACCCGCGGCGGTGATTTTCGAGATTTGGCACCCACGATGCTGATTTTTGAGATTCGGTACCCACGGCAATTATTTTCGAGATTCGGCACCCGCGGCAGTGATTTTCGAGAATCGGCACCCGTGGCGGTGATTTCCGAGATTCGGCACCCGCAGCGGTGAATTTCAAGATTCGGCACTGGGGGTGGTGATTTTCGAGATTCGGCATCGGCAGGGCTGATTTTTGAGATTCGGCACCTGCGGCGGTGATTTTCGAGATTCGGCACCCACGGCGGTGATTTTCGAGATTCGGCACCCGCGACAGTGATTTCCGAGAATCGGCACCCGTGGCGGTGATTTCCGAGATTCGGGACCCGCGGCGGTGAATTTTGAGATTCGGCACCGGCGGTGGTAATTTTCAAGATTCGGCACCGGCAGGGCTGATTTTTGAGATTCGACACTTGCGGGGCTGATTTTCGAGATTCGTCACCCACGGGGCTGACTTTCGAGATTCGGCACCCGCGGTGGTGATTTTCGAGATTCAACACCCGCAGAGCTGATTTTCGAGATTTGGCACCTGCTGGGCTGATTTTTGAGATTTGGCACCTGCTGTGGTGATTTTCGAGATTCGGCACCCGCGGCGGTGATTTTCGACATACGGCACCCGCGGGGCTGATTTTCGAGATTTGGCACCCGCGGTGGTGATTTTCGAGATTCGGAACCCGTGGCGGTGATTTTCGAGATTCGGCACCAGCGGGGCTGATTTTTGAGATTCGGCACCCGCGAGGGTGATTTTCGATATTCGACACCCACAGCGGTGATTTTTGAGATTCGGCACCCGCGGTGCTGCTTTTCGAGATTCGGCACCCGAGGGGCTGATATTCGAGATTTGGCACACGGAGGCGGTGATTTTAGAGATTCGGCACCCGCGGCAGTGATTTTCGAGAATCGGCACCCGTGGCGGTGATTTCTGAGATTCGGCACCCGCAGTGGTGATTTTCGAGATTCGGCACCCGTGGTGGTGATTTTCGAGATTCGGCACCCGCAGCGGTGATTTTCGAGATTCGGCACCCGCGGGGCTGATTTTCGAGATTCGGCACCCGCGGCGGTGATTTTCGACATACGGCACCCGCGGGGCTGATTTTCGAGATTTGGCACCCGCGGTGGTGATTTTCGAGATTCGGAACTCGTGGCGGTGATTTTCGAGATTCGGCACCAGCGGGGCTGATTTTTGAGATTCGGCACCCACGAGGGTGATTTTCGATATTCGACACCCACAGCGGTGATTTTTGAGATTCGGCACCAGCGGTGCTGCTTTTCGAGATTCGGCACCCGAGGGGCTGATATTCGAGATTTGGCACACGGAGGCGGTGATTTTAGAGATTCGGCACCCGCGGCAGTGATTTTCGAGAATCGGCACCCGTGGCGGTGATTTCCGAGATTCGGCACCCGCGGCGGTGAATTTCGAGATTTGGCACCGTCGGTGGTGATTTTCGAGATTCGGCACCGGCAGGGCTGATTTTTGAGATTTGGCACCCGCGGGGCTGATTTTCGAGATTCAACACCCGCAGGGCTGAATTTCGAGATTTGGCACCCGCGGGGCTGATTTTCGAGATTTGGCACATGCGGCGGTGATTTCCGAGAATCGGCACCCGTGGTGGTGATTTCCGAGATTTGGCACCCGCGGGGCTGATTTTGAGATTCGGTATACACGCGGCGGTGATTTTCGAGATTCGGCACTCGCGGTGGTGATTTTCAAGATTCGACACCCGCAGCTGTGATTTTCGAGATTTGGCACCCGCGGGGCTGATTTTTGAGATTCGGTACCCGGGGCAATGATTTTCGAGATTCGGCACTCGCGGTGGTGATTTTTGAGATTCGGCACCCGCAGCGGTGATTTTCGAGATTCGGCACCCGTGGGGCTGATTTTCGAGATTCGGCACCCGCGGCACTGATTTTCGAGATTCGGCACCCGCGGCAGTGATTTTTGAGATTTGGCATCCGTAGGGCTGATTTTCGAGATTCAGCACCCGCGGGGCTGATTTTCGAGATTCGGCACCCGCGGCGGTGATTTTTGAGATTCGGCACCCGCGGAAGGGATTTTCGAGATTTGGCACCCGCCGGGCTGATTTTCGAGATTCGGCAACCGCGGTGGGGACTTTCGAGATTTGGCATCTGCGGCGGTGATTTTTGAGATTCGGCACCCGCGGGGCTGATTTTCGAGATTCAACAAAGGCAGGGCTGATTTTCGAGATTTGGCACCCGCTGGGCTGATTTTCGAGATTTGGCACCCGCGGTGGTGATTTTCGAGATTCAGCACCCGCGGCGGTGATTTTCGAGATTTGGCACCCGCAGCGGTGATTTTCGAGATTCGGCACCCGTGGCAGTGATTTTCGAGATTTGGCACCTGCGACGATGATTTTCGAGATTCAGCACCCGCGGGGCTGATTTTGAGATTCAGCACTCGCGGTGGTGATTTTTGAGATTCGGCACCCGCAGCGGTGATTTTTGAGATTCGGCACCCGTGGGGCTGATTTTCGAGATTCGGCACCCGCTGCACTAATTTTCGAGATTCGGCACCCGTGGGGCTGATTTTCGAGATTCGGCACCCGCGGCACTGATTTTCGAGATTCGGCACCCGCGGGGCTGATTTTCGAGATTTGGCACCCGCGGGGCTGATTTTCGAGGTTCGGCACCCGCGGCGGTGAATTTCGAGATTCGGCACCGTCGGTGGTGATTTTCGAGACTCGGCACCGGCAGGGCTGATTTTTGAGATTCGGCATCCGCGGGGCTGATTTTCGAGATTCGGCACCCGCGGCGGTGATTTTCGAGATTTGGCATCCGCGGCGGTGATTTTCGAGATTTGGCACCCGCGGCGCTTATTTTAGAGATTCGGCACCTGCGGCGGTGATTTTCAAGATTCAACACCCGCAGGGCTGATTTTCGAGATTTGGCACCCGCGGGGCTGATTTTCAAGATTTGGCACCTGCGGCGGTGATTTTCGAGATTCCGCACCCGCGGCGGTGATTTCCGAGATTCGGCACCCGCGGCGGTGAATTTCGAGATTCGGCACCGTCGGTGGTGATTTTCGAGATTCGGCACCGGCAGGGCTGATTTTTGAGATTCGGCACCCGCGGGGCTGATTTTCGAGATTCGGCAACCGCGGTGGTGACTTTCGAGATTTGGCATCTGCGGCGGTGATTTTCGAGATTCAGCACCCGCGGGGCTGATTTTCGAGATTTGGCACCCGCGGGGCTGATTTTCAAGATTTGGCACCTGCGGCGGTGATTTTCGAGATTCGGCACCCGCGGCGGTGAATTTCGAGATTCGGCACCGTCGGTGGTGATTTTCGAGATTCGGCACCGGCAGGGCTGATTTTTGAGATTCGGCACCCGCGGGGCTGATTTTCGAGATTCGGCAACCGCGGTGGTGACTTTCGAGATTTGGCATCTGCGGCGGTGATTTTCGAGATTCAGCACCCGCGGGGCTGATTTTCGAGATTTGGCACCCGCGGGGCTGATTTTCAAGATTTGGCACCTGCGGCGGTGATTTCCGAGATTCGGCACCCGCGGCGGTGAATTTCGAGATTCGGCACCGTCGGTGGTGATTTTCGAGATTCGGCACCGGCAGGGCTGATTTTTGAGATTCGGCACCCGCGGGGCTGATTTTCGAGATTCGGCAACCGCGGTGGTGACTTTCGAGATTTGGCATCTGCGGCGGTGATTTTCGAGATTCAGCACCCGCGGGGCTGATTTTCGAGATTTGGCACCCGCGGTGGTGATTTTTGAGATTCGACACCCGCGGGGCTGATTTTCGAGATTTGGCACCCGCGGTGGTGATTTTTGAGATTCGGCACCCGCGGGGCTGATTTTCGAGATTCGGCACCCCCGGTGGTGATTTTCGAGATTCGGCACCTGTGGTGGTGATTTCCGAGATTCGGCACCCGCGGGGCTGATTTTTGAGATTCGGTACACGCGGCGGTGATTTTCGAGATTCGGCACTCGCGGTGGTGATTTTTGAGATTCGGCACCCGCAGCGGTGATTTTCGAGATTCGGCACCCGTGGGGCTGATTTTCGAGATTCGGCACCCGCGGCACTGATTTTCGAGATTCGGCACCCGCGGCAGTGATTTTCGAGATTTGGCATCCGCAGGGCTGATTTTCGAGTTTCGGCAACCGCTGAGGTGATTTTCGAGATTTGGCATGTGCGGCGGTGATTTTCGAGATTCAGCACCCGCGGGGCTGATGTTCGAGATTCGGCACCCGCGGCGGTGATTTTTGAGATTCGGCACCCGCGGAAGGGATTTTCGAGATTTGGCACCCGCCGGGCTGATTTTTGAGATTCGGCAACCGCGGTGGGGACTTTCGAGATTTGGCATCTGCGGCAGTGATTTTCGAGATTCGGCACCCGCGGGGCTGATTTTCGAGATTCAACACCGGCAGGGCTGATTTTCGAGATTTGGCACCCGCTGGGCTGATTTTCGAGATTTGGCACCCGCGGTGGTGATTTTCGAGATTCGGCACCCGCGGCGGTGATTTTCGAGATTTGGCACCCGAGGGGCTGATATTCGAGATTTGGCACACGGAGGCGGTGATTTCTGAGATTCGGCACCCGCAGTGGTGATTTTCGAGATTCGGCACCCGCGGTGGTGATTTTCGAGATTCGGCACCCGCAGCGGTGATTTTCGAGATTCGGCACCCGCGGGGCTGATTTTCGAGATTCGGCACCCGCGAGGGTGATTTTTCGATATTCGACACCCACGGCGGTGATTTTTGAGATTCGGCACCCGCGGTGCTGATTTTCGAGATTCGGCACCCGCGGCGGTGATTTTCGACATACGGCACCCGCGGGGCTGATTTTCGAGATTTGGCACCCGCGGTGGTGATTTTCGAGATTCGGAACCCGTGGCGGTGATTTTCGAGATTCGGCACCAGCGGGGCTGATTTTTGAGATTCGGCACCCGCGAGGGTGATTTTCGATATTCGGCACCCGAGGGGCTGATATTCGAGATTTGGCACACGGAGGCGGTGATTTTAGAGATTTGGCACCCGCGGCAGTGATTTTCGAGAATCGGCACCCGTGGCGGTGATTTCCGAGATTCGGCACCCGCGGCGGTGAATTTCGAGATTTGGCACCGTCGGTGGTGATTTTCGAGATTCGGCACCGGCAGGGCTGATTTTTGAGATTCGGCACCCGCGGGGCTGATTTTCGAGATTCAACACCCGCAGGGCTGATTTTCGAGATTTGGCACCCGCGGGGCTGATTTTCGAGATTTGGCACCTGCGGCGGTGATTTCCGAGAATCGGCACCCGTGGTGGTGATTTCCGAGATTTGGCACCCGCGGGGCTGATTTTTGAGATTCGGTATACACGCGGCGGTGATTTTCGAGATTCGGCACTCGCGGTGGTGATTTTCAAGATTCGACACCCGCAGCGGTGATTTTCGAGATTTGGCACCCGCGGGGCTGATTTTTGAGATTCGGTACCCGCGGCAATGATTTTCGAGATTCGGCACTCGCGGTGGTGATTTTTGAGATTCGGCACCCGCAGCGGTGATTTTCGAGATTCGGCACCCGTGGGTCTGATTTTCGAGATTCGGCACCCGCGGCACTGATTTTCGAGATTCGGCACCCGCGGCAGTGATTTTTGAGATTTGGCATCCGTAGGGCTGATTTTCGAGATTCAGCACCCGCGGGGCTGATTTTCGAGATTCGGCACCCGCGGCGGTGATTTTTGAGATTCGGCACCCGCGGAAGGGATTTTCGAGATTTGGCACCCGCCGGGCTGATTTTCGAGATTCGGCAACCGCGGTGGGGACTTTCGAGATTTGGCATCTGCGGCGGTGATTTTTGAGATTCGGCACCCGCTGGGCTGATTTTCGAGATTCAACAAAGGCAGGGCTGATTTTCGAGATTTGGCACCCACTGGGCTGATTTTCGAGATTTGGCACCCGCGGTGGTGATTTTCGAGATTCGGCACCCGCGGCGGTGATTTTCGAGATTTGGCACCCGCAGCGGTGATTTTCGAGATTCGGCACCCGTGGCAGTGATTTTCGAGATTTGGCACCTGCGGCGGTGATTTTCGAGATTCAGCACCCGCGGGGCTGATTTTGAGATTCGGCACTCGCGGTGGTGATTTTCGAGATTCGGCACCCGCAGCGGTGATTTTTGAGATTCGGCACCCGTGGGGCTGATTTTCGAGATTCGGCACCCGCGGCACTAATTTTCGAGATTCGGCACCTGTGGGGCTGATTTTCGAGATTCGGCACCCGCGGCACTGATTTTCGAGATTCGGCACCCGCGGGGCTGATTTTCGAGATTCGGCACCCGCGGGGCTGATTTTCGAGGTTCGGCACCCGCGGCGGTGATTTCCGAGATTCGGCACCCGCGGCGGTGAATTTCGAGATTCGGCACCGTCGGTGGTGATTTTCGAGACTCGGCACCGGCAGGGCTGATTTTTGAGATTCGGCACCCGCGGGGCTGATTTTCGAGATTCGGCACCCGCGGCGGTGATTTTCGAGATTTGGCATCCGCGGCGGTGATTTTCGAGATTTGGCACCCGCGGCGCTTATTTTAGAGATTCGGCACATGCGGCGGTGATTTTCAAGATTCAACACCCGCAGGGCTGATTTTCGAGATTTGACACCCGCGGGGCTGATTTTCAAGATTTGGCACCTGCGGCGGTGATTTTCGAGATTCCGCACCCGCGGCGGTGATTTCCGAGATTCGGCACCCGCGGCGGTGAATTTCGAGATTCGGCACCGTCGGTGGTGATTTTCGAGATTCGGCACCGGCAGGGCTGATTTTTGAGATTCGGCACCCGCGGGGCTGATTTTCGAGATTCGGCAACCGCGGTGGTGACTTTCGAGATTTGGCATCTGCGGCGGTGATTTTCGAGATTCAGCACCCGCGGGGCTGATTTTCGAGATTTGGCACCCGCGGGGCTGATTTTCAAGATTTGGCACCTGCGGCGGTGATTTTCGAGATTCGGCACCCGCGGCGGTGATTTCCGAGATTCGGCACCCGCGGCGGTGAATTTCGAGATTCGGCACCGTCGGTGGTGATTTTCGAGATTCGGCACCGGCAGGGCTGATTTTTGAGATTCGGCACCCGCGGGGCTGATTTTCGAGATTCGGCACCCGCGGCGGTGATTTTCGAGATTTGGCATCCGCGGCGGTGATTTTCGAGATTTGGCACCCGCGGCGCTTATTTTAGAGATTCGGCACCTGCGGCGGTGATTTTCAAGATTCAACACCCGCAGGGCTGATTTTCGAGATTTGGCACCCGCGGGGCTGATTTTCAAGATTTGGCACCTGCGGCGGTGATTTTCGAGATTCCGCACCCGCGGCGGTGATTTCCGAGATTCGGCACCCGCGGCGGTGAATTTCGAGATTCGGCACCGTCGGTGGTGATTTTCGAGATTCGGCACCGGCAGGGCTGATTTTTGAGATTCGGCACCCGCGGGGCTGATTTTCGAGATTCGGCACCCGCGGCGGTGATTTTCGAGATTTGGCATCCGCGGCGGTGATTTTCGAGATTTGGCACCCGCGGCGCTTATTTTAGAGATTCGGCACCTGCGGCGGTGATTTTCAAGATTCAACACCCGCAGGGCTGATTTTCGAGATTTGGCACCCGCGGGGCTGATTTTCAAGATTTGGCACCTGCGGCGGTGATTTTCGAGATTCCGCACCCGCGGCGGTGATTTCCGAGATTCGGCACCCGCGGCGGTGAATTTCGAGATTCGGCACCGTCGGTGGTGATTTTCGAGATTCGGCACCGGCAGGGCTGATTTTTGAGATTCGGCACCCGCGGGGCTGATTTTCGAGATTCGGCAACCGCGGTGGTGACTTTCGAGATTTGGCATCTGCGGCGGTGATTTTCGAGATTCAGCACCCGCGGGGCTGATTTTCGAGATTTGGCACCCGCGGTGGTGATTTTTGAGATTCGACACCCGCGGGGCTGATTTTCGAGATTTGGCACCCGCGGTGGTGATTTTTGAGATTCGGCACCCGCGGGGCTGATTTTCGAGATTCGGCACCCCCGGTGGTGATTTTCGAGATTCGGCACCCGCGGCAGTGATTTCCGAGAATCGGCACCTGTGGTGGTGATTTCCGAGATTCGGCACCCGCGGGGCTGATTTTTGAGATTCGGTACATGCGGCGGTGATTTTCGAGATTCGGCACTCGCGGTGGTGATTTTTGAGATTCGGCACCCGCAGCGGTGATTTTCGAGATTCGGCACCCGTGGGGCTGATTTTCGAGATTCGGCACCCGCGGCACTGATTTTCGAGATTCGGCACCCGCGGCAGTGATTTTCGAGATTTGGCATCCGCAGGGCTGATTTTCGAGATTCGGCACCGTCGGTGGTGATTTTCGAGATTCGGCACCGGCAGGGCTGATTTTTGAGATTCGGCACCCGCGGGGCTGATTTTCGAGATTCGGCAACCGCGTTGGTGACTTTCGAGATTTGGCATCTGCGGCGGTGATTTTCGAGATTCAGCACCCGCGGGGCTGATTTTCGAGATTTGGCACCCGCGGTGGTGATTTTTGAGATTCGACACCCGCGGGGCTGATTTTCGAGATTTGGCACCCGCGGTGGTGATTTTTGAGATTCGGCACCCGCGGGGCTGATTTTCGAGATTCGGCACCCCCGGTGGTGATTTTCGAGATTCGGCACCCGCGGCAGTGATTTCCGAGAATCGGCACCTGTGGTGGTGATTTCCGAGATTCGGCACCCGCGGGGCTGATTTTTGAGATTCGGTACATGCGGCGGTGATTTTCGAGATTCGGCACTCGCGGTGGTGATTTTTGAGATTCGGCACCCGCAGCGGTGATTTTCGAGATTCGGCACCCGTGGGGCTGATTTTCGAGATTCGGCACCCGCGGCACTGATTTTCGAGATTCGGCACCCGCGGCAGTGATTTTCGAGATTTGGCATCCGCAGGGCTGATTTTCGAGATTCGGCAACCGCTGAGGTGATTTTCGAGATTTGGCATGTGCGGCGGTGATTTTCGAGATTCAGCACCCGCGGGGCTGATTTTCGAGATTCGGCACCCGCGGCGGTGATTTTTGAGATTCGGCACCCGCGGAAGGGATTTTCGAGATTTGGCACCCGCCGGGCTGATTTTCGAGATTCGGCAACCGCGGTGGGGACTTTCGAGATTTGGCATCTGCGGCAGTGATTTTCGAGATTCGGCACCCGCGGGGCTGATTTTCGAGATTCAACACCGGCAGGGCTGATTTTCGAGATTTGGCACCCGCTGGGCTGATTTTCGAGATTTGGCACCCGCGGTGGTGATTTTCGAGATTCGGCACCCGCGGCGGTGATTTTCGAGATTTGGCACCCGCAGGGCTGATTTTCGAGATTCGGCAACCGCGGTGGTGACTTTCGAGATTCAACACCGGCAGGGCTGATTTTCGAGATTTGGCACCCGCTGGGCTGATTTTCGAGATTTGGCACCCGCGGTGGTGATTTTCGAGATTCGGCACCCGCGGCGGTGATTTTCGAGATTCGACACCCACGGCGGTGATTTTTGAGATTCGGCACCCGCGGGGCTGATTTTCGAGATTCGGCATCTGAGGGGCTGATATTCGAGATTTGGCACCCGGAGGCGGTGATTTTTGAGATTCGGCACCCGCGGCAGTGATTCTTGAGATTTGGCACCCGCGGGGCTAATTTTCGAGATTCGGCACACGTGGGGCTGAATTTCGAGATTTAGCACCCGCAGCGGTGATTTTCGAGATTCGGCACCCGTGGGGCTGATTTTCAAGATTCGGCACCTGCGGCGGTGATTTTCGAGATTCGGCACTCGCGGTGGTGATTTTCGAGATTCGGCACCCGCAGCGGTGATTTTCGAGATTCGGCACCCGTGGCAGTGATTTTCGAGATTTGGCACCTGCGGTGGTGATTTTCGAGATTCAGCACCCGTGGGGCTGATTTTCGAGATTCGGCACCCGCGGCGGTGATTTTTTAGATTCGGCACCCACGGCAGTGATTTTCGAGATTCAAGACCCGCAGCAGTGATTTCCGAGAATCGGCACCCGTGGCGGTGATTTCCGAGATTCCACACGCTCGGCAGTGAATTTCGAGATTCGGCACCGGCGGTGGTGATTTTCGAGATTCGGCATCGGCAGGGCTGATTTTTGAGATTCGGCACCCGCGGCGGTGATTTTCGAGATTCGGCACCCATGGCGGTGATTTTCGAGATTCGGCACCCATGGCGGTGATTTTCGAGATTCGGCACCCGTGGTGGTGATTTACGAGATTCGGCACCCGCTACACTGATTTTCGAGATTCGGCACCCGCGGGGCTGATTTTCGAGATTTGGCACCCGCGGTGGTGATTATCGAGATTCGGCACCCGCGGCGGTGATTTTCGAGATTCGACACCCACGGCGGTGATTTTTGAGATTCGGCACCCGCGGGGCTGATTTTCGAGATTCGGCACCCGCGGGGCTGATTTTCGAGATTCGGCACCTGAGGGGCTGATATTCGAGATTTGGCACCCGGAGGCGGTGATTTTTGAGATTCGGCACCCGCGGCAGTGATTTTTGAGATTTGGCACCCGCGGGGCTAATTTTCGAGATTCGGCACACGTGGGGCTGAATTTCGAGATTTAGCACCCGCAGCGGTGATTTTCGAGATTCGGCACCCGTGGGGCTGATTTTCAAGATTCGGCACCCGTGGCGGTGATTTTCGAGATTCGGCACTCGCGGTGGTGATTTTCAAGATTCGGCACCCGCAGCGGTGATTTTCAAGATTCGGCACCCGTGGTGGTGATTTTCGAGATTCGGCACTCGCGGTGGTGATTTTCAAGATTCGGCACCCGCAGCGGTGATTTTCGAGATTCGGCACCCGCGGGGCTGATTTTCGAGTTTCGGCACTCGTGGGGCTGATTTTTGAAATTAGACACCCGCGGCGGTGATTTTTTAGATTCGGCACCCGCGGCGGTGATTTTCGAGATTTGGCACCCGCAGGGCTGATTTTCGAGATTCGGCAAGCGCGGTGGTGACTTTCGAGACTCAACACCGGCAATGCTGATTTTCGAGATTTGGCACCCGCTGGGCTGATTTTCGAGATTTGGCACCCGCGGTGGTGATTTTCGAGATTCGGCACCCGCGGCGGTGATTTTCGAGATTCGACACCCACGGCGGTGATTTTTGAGATTCGGCACCGGCAGGGCTGATTTTCGAGATTCGGCACCGTCGGTGGTGATTTTCGAGATTCGGCACCGGTAGGGCTGATTTTCGAGATTCGGCACCCGCGGCGGTGATTTTTGAGATTCGGCACCCGCGGGGCTGATTTTCGAGATTTAGCACCCGCGGCGGTGATTTTCGAGATTTGGCACCCACGATGCTGATTTTTGAGATTCGGTACCCACGGCAATTATTTTCGAGATTCGGCACCCGCGGCAGTGATTTTCGAGAATCGGCACCCGTGGCGGTGATTTCCGAGATTCGGCACCCGCAGCGGTGAATTTCAAGATTCGGCACTGGGGGTGGTGATTTTCGAGATTCGGCATCGGCAGGGCTGATTTTTGAGATTCGGCACCTGCGGCGGTGATTTTCGAGATTCGGCACCCACGGCGGTGATTTTCGAGATTCGGCACCCGCGACAGTGATTTCCGAGAATCGGCACCCGTGGCGGTGATTTCCGAGATTCGGGACCCGCGGCGGTGAATTTTGAGATTCGGCACCGGCGGTGGTAATTTTCAAGATTCGGCACCGGCAGGGCTGATTTTTGAGATTCGACACTTGCGGGGCTGATTTTCGAGATATGTCACCCACGGGGCTGACTTTCGAGATTCGGCACCCGCGGTGGTGATTTTCGAGATTCAACACCCGCAGAGCTGATTTTCGAGATTTGGCACCTGCTGGGCTGATTTTTGAGATTTGGCACCTGCTGTGGTGATTTTCGAGATTCGGCACCCGCGGCGGTGATTTTCGACATACGGCACCCGCGGGGCTGATTTTCGAGATTTGGCACCCACGGTGGTGATTTTCGAGATTCGGAACCCGTGGCGGTGATTTTCGAGATTCGGCACCAGCGGGGCTGATTTTTGAGATTCGGCACCCGCGAGGGTGATTTTCGATATTCGACACCCACAGCGGTGATTTTTGAGATTCGGCACCCGCGGTGCTGCTTTTCGAGATTCGGCACCCGAGGGGCTGATATTCGAGATTTGGCACACGGAGGCGGTGATTTTAGAGATTCGGCACCCGCGGCAGTGATTTTCGAGAATCGGCACCCGTGGCGGTGATTTCTGAGATTCGGCACCCGCAGTGGTGATTTTCGAGATTCGGCACCCGCGGTGGTGATTTTCGAGATTCGGCACCCGCAGCGGTGATTTTCGAGATTCGGCACCCGCGGGGCTGATTTTCGAGATTCGGCACCCGCGAGGGTGATTTTCGAGATTTGGCACCTGCGGCGGTGATTTTCGAGATTCAGCACCCGCGGGGCTGATTTTGAGATTCGGCACTCGCGGTGGTGATTTTCGAGATTCGACACCCGCAGCGGTGATTTTTGAGATTCGGCACCCGTGGGGCTGATTTTCGAGATTCGGCACCCGCGGCACTAATTTTCGAGATTCGGCACCTGTGGGGCTGATTTTCGAGATTCGGCACCCGCGGCACTGATTTTCGAGATTCGGCACCCGCGGGGCTGATTTTCGAGATTCGGCACCCGCGGGGCTGATTTTCGAGGTTCGGCACCCGCGGCGGTGATTTCCGAGATTTGGCACCCGCGGCGGTGAATTTCGAGATTCGGCACCGTCGGTGGTGATTTTCGAGACTCGGCACCGGCAGGGCTGATTTTTGAGATTCGGCACCCGCGGGGCTGATTTTCGAGATTCGGCACCCGCGGCGGTGATTTTCGAGATTTGGCATCCGCGGCGGTGATTTTCGAGATTTGGCACCCGCGGCGCTTATTTTAGAGATTCGGCACCTGCGGCGGTGATTTTCAAGATTCAACACCCGCAGGGCTGATTTTCGAGATTTGGCACCCGCGGGGCTGATTTTCAAGATTTGGCACCTGCGGCGGTGATTTTCGAGATTCCGCACCCGCGGCGGTGATTTCCGAGATTCGGCACCCGCGGCGGTGAATTTCGAGATTCGGCACCGTCGGTGGTGATTTTCGAGATTCGGCACCGGCAGGGCTGATTTTTGAGATTCGGCACCCGCGGGGCTGATTTTCGAGATTCGGCAACCGCGAGGGTGATTTTTCGATATTCGACACCCACGGCGGTGATTTTTGAGATTCGGCACCCGCGGTGCTGATTTTCGAGATTCGGCACCCGCGGCGGTGATTTTCGACATACGGCACCCGCGGGGCTGATTTTCGAGATTTGGCACCCGCGGTGGTGATTTTCGAGATTCGGAACTCGTGGCGGCGATTTTCGAGATTCGGCACCCGCAGCGGTGATTTTCGAGATTTGGCACCCGCGGGGCTGATTTTGAGATTCGGTATACACGCGGCGGAGATTTTCGAGATTCGGCACTCGCGGTGGTGATTTTCAAGATTCGACACCCGCAGCGGTGATTTTCGAGATTTGGCACCCGCGGGGCTGATTTTTGAGATTCGGTACCCGCGGCAATGATTTTCGAGATTCGGCACTCGCGGTGGTGATTTTTGAGATTCGGCACCCGCAGCGGTGATTTTCGAGATTCGGCACCCGTGGGGCTGATTTTCGAGATTCGGCACCCGCGGCACTGATTTTCGAGATTCGGCACCCGCGGCAGTGATTTTTGAGATTTGGCATCCGTAGGGCTGATTTTCGAGATTCAGCACCCGCGGGGCTGATTTTCGAGATTCGGCACCCGCGGCGGTGATTTTTGAGATTCGGCACCTGCGGAAGGGATTTTCGAGATTTGGCACCCGCCGGGCTGATTTTCGAGATTCGGCAACCGCGGTGGGGACTTTCGAGATTTGGCATCTGCGGCGGTGATTTTTGAGATTCGGCACCCGCGGGGCTGATTTTCGAGATTCAACAAAGGCAGGGCTGATTTTCGAGATTTGGCACCCGCTGGGCTGATTTTCGAGATTTGGCACCCGCGGTGGTGATTTTCGAGATTCAGCACCCGCCGGGGTGATTTTCGAGATTTGGCACCCGCAGCGGTGATTTTCGAGATTCGGCACCCGTGGCAGTGATTTTCGAGATTTGGCACCTGCGGCGATGATTTTCGAGATTCAGCACCCGCGGGGCTGATTTTGAGATTCAGCACTCGCGGTGGTGATTTTTGAGATTCGGCACCCGCAGCGGTGATTTTTGAGATTCGGCACCCGTGGGGCTGATTTTCGAGATTCGGCACCCGCGGCACTAATTTTCGAGATTCGGCACCTGTGGGGCTGATTTTCGAGATTCGGCACCCGCGGCACTGATTTTCGAGATTCGGCACCCGCGGGGCTGATTTTCGAGATTTGGCACCCGCGGGGCTGATTTTCGAGGTTCGGCACCCGCGGCGGTGATTTCCGAGATTCGGCACCCGCGGCGGTGAATTTCGAGATTCGGCACCGTCGGTGGTGATTTTCGAGACTCGGCACCGGCAGGGCTGATTTTTGAGATTCGGCACCCGCGGGGCTGATTTTCGAGATTCGGCACCCGCGGCGGTGATTTTCGAGATTTGGCATCCGCGGCGGTGATTTTCGAGATTTGGCACCCGCGGCGCTTATTTTAGAGATTCGGCACCTGCGGCGGTGATTTTCAAGATTCAACACCCGCAGGGCTGATTTTCGAGATTTGGCACCCGCGGGGCTGATTTTCAAGATTTGGCACCTGCGGCGGTGATTTTCGAGATTCCGCACCCGCGGCGGTGATTTCCGAGATTCGGCACCCGCGGCGGTGAATTTCGAGATTCGGCACCGTCGGTGGTGATTTTCGAGATTCGGCACCGGCAGGGCTGATTTTTGAGATTCGGCACCCGCGGGGCTGATTTTCGAGATTCGGCAACCGCGGTGGTGACTTTCGAGATTTGGCATCTGCGGCGGTGATTTTCGAGATTCAGCACCCGCGGGGCTGATTTTCGAGATTTGGCACCCGCGGGGCTGATTTTCAAGATTTGGCACCTGCGGCGGTGATTTTCGAGATTCGGCACCCGCGGCGGTGATTTCCGAGATTCGGCACCCGCGGCGGTGAATTTCGAGATTCGGCACCGTCGGTGGTGATTTTCGAGATTCGGCACCGGCAGGGCTGATTTTTGAGATTCGGCACCCGCGGGGCTGATTTTCGAGATTCGGCAACCGCGGTGGTGACTTTCGAGATTTGGCATCTGCGGCGGTGATTTTCGAGATTCAGCACCCGCGGGGCTGATTTTCGAGATTTGGCACCCGCGGTGGTGATTTTTGAGATTCGACACCCGCGGGGCTGATTTTCGAGATTTGGCACCCGCGGTGGTGATTTTTGAGATTCGGCACCCGCGGGGCTGATTTTCGAGATTCGGCACCCCCGGTGGTGATTTTCGAGATTCGGCACCTGTGGTGGTGATTTCCGAGATTCGGCACCCGCGGGGCTGATTTTTGAGATTCGGTACACGCGGCGGTGATTTTCGAGATTCGGCACTCGCGGTGGTGATTTTTGAGATTCGGCACCCGCAGCGGTGATTTTCGAGATTCGGCACCCGTGGGGCTGATTTTCGAGATTCGGCACCCGCGGCACTGATTTTCGAGATTCGGCACCCGCGGCAGTGATTTTCGAGATTTGGCATCCGCAGGGCTGATTTTCGAGTTTCGGCAACCGCTGAGGTGATTTTCGAGATTTGGCATGTGCGGCGGTGATTTTCGAGTTTCAGCACCCGCGGGGCTGATTTTCGAGATTCGGCACCCGCGGCGGTGATTTTTGAGATTCGGCACCCGCGGAAGGGATTTTCGAGATTTGGCACCCGCCGGGCTGATTTTCGAGATTCGGCAACCGCGGTGGGGACTTTCGAGATTTGGCATCTGCGGCAGTGATTTTCGAGATTCGGCACCCGCGGGGCTGATTTTCGAGATTCAACACCGGCAGGGCTGATTTTCGAGATTTGGCACCCGCTGGGCTGATTTTCGAGATTTGGCACCCGCGGTGGTGATTTTCGAGATTCGGCACCCGCGGCGGTGATTTTCGAGATTTGGCACCCGAGGGGCTGATATTCGAGATTTGGCACACGGAGGCGGTGATTTCTGAGATTCGGCACCCGCAGTGGTGATTTTCGAGATTCGGCACCCGCGGTGGTGATTTTCGAGATTCGGCACCCGCAGCGGTGATTTTCGAGATTCGGCACCCGCGGGGCTGATTTTCGAGATTCGGCACCCGCGAGGGTGATTTTTCGATATTCGACACCCACGGCGGTGATTTTTGAGATTCGGCACCCGCGGTGCTGATTTTCGAGATTCGGCACCCGCGGCGGTGATTTTCGACATACGGCACCCGCGGGGCTGATTTTCGAGATTTGGCACCCGCGGTGGTGATTTTCGAGATTCGGAACCCGTGGCGGTGATTTTCGAGATTCGGCACCAGCGGGGCTGATTTTTGAGATTCGGCACCCGCGAGGGTGATTTTCGATATTCGACACCCACAGCGGTGATTTTTGAGATTCGGCACCCGCGGTGCTGCTTTTCGAGATTCGGCACCCGAGGGGCTGATATTCGAGATTTGGCACACGGAGGCGGTGATTTTAGAGATTTGGCACCCGCGGCAGTGATTTTCGAGAATCGGCACCCGTGGCGGTGATTTCCGAGATTCGGCACCCGCGGCGGTGAATTTCGAGATTTGGCACCGTCGGTGGTGATTTTCGAGATTCGGCACCGGCAGGGCTGATTTTTGAGATTCGGCACCCGCGGGGCTGATTTTCGAGATTCAACACCCGCAGGGCTGATTTTCGAGATTTGGCACCCGCGGGGCTGATTTTCGAGATTTGGCACCTGCGGCGGTGATTTCTGAGAATCGGCACCCGTGGTGGTGATTTCCGAGATTTGGCACCCGCGGGGCTGATTTTTGAGATTCGGTATACACGCGGCGGTGATTTTCGAGATTCGGCACTCGCGGTGGTTGATTTTCAAGATTCGACACCCGCAGCGGTGATTTTCGAGATTTGGCACCCGCGGGGCTGATTTTTGAGATTCGGTACCCGCGGCAATGATTTTCGAGATTCGGCACTCGCGGTGGTGATTTTTGAGATTCGGCACCCGCAGCGGTGATTTTCGAGATTCGGCACCCGTGGGTCTGATTTTCGAGATTCGGCACCCGCGGCACTGATTTTCGAGATTCGGCACCCGCGGCAGTGATTTTTGAGATTTGGCATCCGTAGGGCTGATTTTCGAGATTCAGCACCCGCGGGGCTGATTTTCGAGATTCGGCACCCGCGGCGGTGATTTTTGAGATTCGGCACCCGCGGAAGGGATTTTCGAGATTTGGCACCCGCCGGGCTGATTTTCGAGATTCGGCAACCGCGGTGGGGACTTTCGAGATTTGGCATCTGCGGCGGTGATTTTTGAGATTCGGCACCCGCTGGGCTGATTTTCGAGATTCAACAAAGGCAGGGCTGATTTTCGAGATTTGGCACCCACTGGGCTGATTTTCGAGATTTGGCACCCGCGGTGGTGATTTTCGAGATTCGGCACCCGCGGCGGTGATTTTCGAGATTTGGCACCCGCAGCGGTGATTTTCGAGATTCGGCACCCGTGGCAGTGATTTTCGAGATTTGGCACCTGCGGCGGTGATTTTCGAGATTCAGCACCCGCGGGGCTGATTTTGAGATTCGGCACTCGCGGTGGTGATTTTCGAGATTCGACACCCGCAGCGGTGATTTTTGAGATTCGGCACCCGTGGGGCTGATTTTCGAGATTCGGCACCCGCGGCACTAATTTTCGAGATTCGGCACCTGTGGGGCTGATTTTCGAGATTCGGCACCCGCGGCACTGATTTTCGAGATTCGGCACCCGCGGGGCTGATTTTCGAGATTCGGCACCCGCGGGGCTGATTTTCGAGGTTCGGCACCCGCGGCGGTGATTTCCGAGATTTGGCACCCGCGGCGGTGAATTTCGAGATTCGGCACCGTCGGTGGTGATTTTCGAGACTCGGCACCGGCAGGGCTGATTTTTGAGATTCGGCACCCGCGGGGCTGATTTTCGAGATTCGGCACCCGCGGCGGTGATTTTCGAGATTTGGCATCCGCGGCGGTGATTTTCGAGATTTGGCACCCGCGGCGCTTATTTTAGAGATTCGGCACCTGCGGCGGTGATTTTCAAGATTCAACACCCGCAGGGCTGATTTTCGAGATTTGGCACCCGCGGGGCTGATTTTCAAGATTTGGCACCTGCGGCGGTGATTTTCGAGATTCCGCACCCGCGGCGGTGATTTCCGAGATTCGGCACCCGCGGCGGTGAATTTCGAGATTCGGCACCGTCGGTGGTGATTTTCGAGATTCGGCACCGGCAGGGCTGATTTTTGAGATTCGGCACCCGCGGGGCTGATTTTCGAGATTCGGCAACCGCGGTGGTGACTTTCGAGATTTGGCATCTGCGGCGGTGATTTTCGAGATTCAGCACCCGCGGGGCTGATTTTCGAGATTTGGCACCCGCGGGGCTGATTTTCAAGATTTGGCACCTGCGGCGGTGATTTTCGAGATTCGGCACCCGCGGCGGTGATTTCCGAGATTCGGCACCCGCGGCGGTGAATTTCGAGATTCGGCACCGTCGGTGGTGATTTTCGAGATTCGGCACCGGCAGGGCTGATTTTTGAGATTCGGCACCCGCGGGGCTGATTTTCGAGATTCGGCAACCGCGGTGGTGACTTTCGAGATTTGGCATCTGCGGCGGTGATTTTCGAGATTCAGCACCCGCGGGGCTGATTTTCGAGATTTGGCACCCGCGGTGGTGATTTTTGAGATTCGACACCCGCGGGGCTGATTTTCGAGATTTGGCACCCGCGGTGGTGATTTTTGAGATTCGGCACCCGCGGGGCTGATTTTCGAGATTCGGCACCCCCGGTGGTGATTTTCGAGATTCGGCACCCGCGGCAGTGATTTCCGAGAATCGGCACCTGTGGTGGTGATTTCCGAGATTCGGCACCCGCGGGGCTGATTTTTGAGATTCGGTACATGCGGCGGTGATTTTCGAGATTCGGCACTCGCGGTGGTGATTTTTGAGATTCGGCACCCGCAGCGGTGATTTTCGAGATTCGGCACCCGTGGGGCTGATTTTCGAGATTCGGCACCCGCGGCACTGATTTTCGAGATTCGGCACCCGCGGCAGTGATTTTCCAGATTTGGCATCCGCAGGGCTGATTTTCGAGATTCGGCACCGTCGGTGGTGATTTTCGAGATTCGGCACCGGCAGGGCTGATTTTTGAGATTCGGCACCCGCGGGGCTGATTTTCGAGATTCGGCAACCGCGGTGGTGACATTCGAGATTTGGCATCTGCGGCGGTGATTTTCGAGATTCAGCACCCGCGGGGCTGATTTTCGAGATTTGGCACCCTCGGTGGTGATTTTTGAGATTCGACACCCGCGGGGCTGATTTTCGAGATTTGGCACCCGCGGTGGTGATTTTTGAGATTCGGCACCCGCGGGGCTGATTTTCGAGATTCGGCACCCCCGGTGGTGATTTTCGAGATTCGGCACCCGCGGCAGTGATTTCCGAGAATCGGCACCTGTGGTGGTGATTTCCGAGATTCGGCACCCGCGGGGCTGATTTTTGAGATTCGGTACATGCGGCGGTGATTTTCGAGATTCGGCACTCGCGGTGGTGATTTTTGAGATTCGGCACCCGCAGCGGTGATTTTCGAGATTCGGCACCCGTGGGGCTGATTTTCGAGATTCGGCACCCGCGGCACTGATTTTCGAGATTCGGCACCCGCGGCAGTGATTTTCGAGATTTGGCATCCGCAGGGCTGATTTTCGAGATTCGGCAACCGCTGAGGTGATTTTCGAGATTTGGCATGTGCGGCGGTGATTTTCGAGATTCAGCACCCGCGGGGCTAATTTTCGAGATTCGGCACCCGCGGCGGTGATTTTTGAGATTCGGCACCCGCGGAAGGGATTTTCGAGATTTGGCACCCGCCGGGCTGATTTTCGAGATTCGGCAACCGCGGTGGGGACTTTCGAGATTTGGCATCTGCGGCAGTGATTTTCGAGATTCGGCACCCGCGGGGCTGATTTTCGAGATTCAACACCGGCAGGGCTGATTTTCGAGATTTGGCACCCGCTGGGCTGATTTTCGAGATTTGGCACCCGCGGTGGTGATTTTCGAGATTCGGCACCCGCGGCGGTGATTTTCGAGATTTGGCACCCGCAGGGCTGATTTTCGAGATTCGGCAACCGCGGTGGTGACTTTCGAGATTCAACACCGGCAGGGCTGATTTTCGAGATTTGGCACCCGCTGGGCTGATTTTCGAGATTTGGCACCCGTGGTGGTGATTTTCGAGATTCGGCACCCGCGGCGGTGATTTTCGAGATTCGACACCCACGGCGGTGATTTTTGAGATTCGGCACCCGCGGGGCTGATTTTCGAGATTCGGCATCTGAGGGGCTGATATTCGAGATTTGGCACCCGGAGGCGGTGATTTTTGAGATTCGGCACCCGCGGCAGTGATTCTTGAGATTTGGCACCCGCGGGGCTAATTTTCGAGATTCGGCACACGTGGGGCTGAATTTCGAGATTTAGCACCCGCAGCGGTGATTTTCGAGATTCGGCACCCGTGGGGCTGATTTTCAAGATTCGGCACCTGCGGCGGTGATTTTCGAGATTCGGCACTCGCGGTGGTGATTTTCGAGATTCGGCACCCGCAGCGGTGATTTTCGAGATTCGGCACCCGTGGCAGTGATTTTCGAGATTTGGCACCTGCGGTGGTGATTTTCGAGATTCAGCACCCGTGGGGCTGATTTTCGAGATTCGGCACCCGCGGCGGTGATTTTTTAGATTCGGCACCCACGGCAGTGATTTTCGAGATTCAAGACCCGCAGCAGTGATTTCCGAGAATCGGCACCCGTGGCGGTGATTTCCGAGATTCCACACGCTCGGCAGTGAATTTCGAGATTCGGCACCGGCGGTGGTGATTTTCGAGATTCGGCATCGGCAGGGCTGATTTTTGAGATTCGGCACCCGCGGCGGTGATTTTCGAGATTCGGCACCCATGGCGGTGATTTTCGAGATTCGGCACCCATGGCGGTGATTTTCGAGATTCGGCACCCGTGGTGGTGATTTACGAGATTCGGCACCCGCGGCACTGATTTTCGAGATTCGGCACCCGCGGGGCTGATTTTCGAGATTTGGCACCCGCGGTGGTGATTATCGAGATTCGGCACCCGCGGCGGTGATTTTCGAGATTCGACACCCACGGCGGTGATTTTTGAGATTCGGCACCCGCGGGGCTGATTTTCGAGATTCGGCACCCGCGGGGCTGATTTTCGAGATTCGGCACCTGAGGGGCTGATATTCGAGATTTGGCACCCGGAGGCGGTGATTTTTGAGATTCGGCACCCGCGGCAGTGATTTTTGAGATTTGGCACCCGCGGGGCTAATTTTCGAGATTCGGCACACGTGGGGCTGAATTTCGAGATTTAGCACCCGCAGCGGTGATTTTCGAGATTCGGCACCCGCGGTGGTGATTTTCAAGATTCGGCACCCGCAGCGGTGATTTTCAAGATTCGGCACCTGTGGCGGTGATTTTCGAGATTCGGCACTCGCGGTGGTGATTTTCAAGATTCGGCACCCGCAGCGGTGATTTTCGAGATTCGGCACCCGCGGGGCTGATTTTCGAGTTTCGGCACTCGTGGGGCTGATTTTTGAGATTAGACACCCGCGGCGGTGATTTTTTAGATTCGGCACCCGCGGCGGTGATTTTCGAGATTTGGCACCCGCAGGGCTGATTTTCAAGATTCGGCAACCGCGGTGGTGACTTTCGAGACTCAACACCGCAGGGCTGATTTTCGAGATTTGGCACCCGCTGGGCTGATTTTCGAGATTCGGCACCCATGGCGGTGATTTTCGAGATTCGGCACCCGTGGTGGTGATTTACGAGATTCGGCACCCGCGGCACTGATTTTCGAGATTCGGCACCCGCGGGGCTGATTTTCGAGATTTGGCACCCGCGGTGGTGATTTTCGAGATTCGGCACCCGCGGCGGTGATTTTCGAGATTCGACACCCACGGCGGTGATTTTTGAGATTCGGCACCCGCGGGGCTGATTTTCGAGATTCGGCACCCGCGGGGCTGATTTTCGAGATTCGGCACCTGAGGGGCTGATATTCGAGATTTGGCACCCAGAGGCGGTGATTTTTGAGATTCGGCACCCGCGGCAGTGATTTTTGAGATTTGGCACCCGCGGGGCTAATTTTCGAGATTCGGCACACGTGGGGCTGAATTTCGAGATTTAGCACCCGCAGCGGTGATTTTCGAGATTCGGCACCCGTGGGGCTGATTTTCAAGATTCGGCACCCGTGGCGGTGATTTTCGAGATTCGGCACTCGCGGTGGTGATTTTCAAGATTCGGCACCCGCAGCGGTGATTTTCAAGATTCGGCACCCGTGGCGGTGATTTTCGAGATTCGGCACTCGCAGCGGTGATTTTCGAGATTCGGCACCCGCGGGGCTGATTTTCGAGTTTCGGCACTTGTGGGGCTGATTTTTGAGATTAGACACCCGCGGTGGTGATTTTTTAGATTCGGCACCCGCGGCGGTGATTTTCGAGATTTGGCACCCGCAGGGCTGATTTTCGAGATTCGGCAACCGCGGTGGTGACTTTCGAGATTCAACACCGGCAGGGCTGATTTTCGAGATTTGGCACCCGCTGGGCTGATTTTCGAGATTTGGCACCCGCGGTGGTGATTTTCGAGATTCGGCACCCGCGGCGGTGATTTTCGAGATTCGACACCCGCGGCGGTGATTTTCGAGATTCGGCACTCGCGGTGGTGATTTTCAAGATTCGGCACCCGCAGCGGTGATTTTCAAGATTCGGCACCCGTGGCGGTGATTTTCGAGATTCGGCACCCGCGGGGCTGATTTTCGAGTTTCGGCACTCGTGGGGCTGATTTTTGAGATTAGACACCCGCGGCGGTGATTTTTTAGATTCGGCACCCGCGGCGGTGATTTTCGAGATTTGGCACCCGCAGGGCTGACTTTCGAGATTCAACACCGGCAGGGCTGATTTTCGAGATTTGGCACCCGCTGGGCTGATTTTCGAGATTTGGCACCCGCGGTGGTGATTTTCGAGATTCGGCACCCGCGGCGGTGATTTTCGAGATTCGACACCCACGGCGGTGATTTTTGAGATTCGGCACCCGCGGGGCTGATTTTCGAGATTCGGCAACCGCGGTGGTGACTTTCGAGATTCAACACCGGCAGGGCTGATTTTCGAGATTTGGCACCCGCTGGGCTGATTTTCGAGATTTGGCACCCGCGGTGGTGATTTTCGAGATTCGGCACCCGCGGCGGTGATTTTCGAGATTCGACACCCACGGCGGTGATTTTTGAGATTCGGCACCCGCGGGGCTGATTTTCGAGATTCGGCATCTGAGGGGCTGATATTCGAGATTTGGCACCCGGAGGCGGTGATTTTTGAGATTCGGCACCCGCGGCAGTGATTCTTGAGATTTGGCACCCGCGGGGCTAATTTTCGAGATTCGGCACACGGGCTGAATTTCGAGATTTAGCACCCGCAGCGGTGATTTTCGAGATTCGGCACCTGTGGGGCTGATTTTCAAGATTCGGCACCTGCGGCGGTGATTTTCGAGATTCGGCACTCGCGGGGCTGATTTTCGAGATTCGGCATCTGAGGGGCTGATATTCGAGATTTGGCACCCGGAGGCGGTGATTTTTGAGATTCGGCACCCGCGGCAGTGATTCTTGAGATTTGGCACCCGCGGGGCTAATTTTCGAGATTCGGCACACGGGCTGAATTTCGAGATTTAGCACCCGCAGCGGTGATTTTCGAGATTCGGCACCTGTGGGGCTGATTTTCAAGATTCGGCACCTGCGGCGGTGATTTTCGAGATTCGGCACTCGCGGTGGTGATTTTCGAGATTCGGCACCCGCAGCGGTGATTTTCGAGATTCGGCACCCGTGGCAGTGATTTTCGAGATTTGGCACCTGCGGTGGTGATTTTCGAGATTCAGCACCCGTGGGGCTGATTTTCGAGATTCGGCACCCGCGGCGGTGATTTTTTAGATTCGGCACCCACGGCAGTGATTTTCGAGATTCAAGACCCGCAGCAGTGATTTCCGAGAATCGACACCCGTGGCGGTGATTTCCGAGATTCCACACGCTCGGCAGTGAATTTTGAGATTCGGCACCGGCGGTGGTGATTTTCGAGATTCGGCATCGGCAGGGCTGATTTTTGAGATTCGGCACCCGCGGCGGTGATTTTCGAGATTCGGCACCCATGGCGGTGATTTTCGAGATTCGGCACCCGTGGTGGTGATTTACGAGATTCGGCTCCTGCGGCACTGATTTTCGAGATTCGGCACCCGCGGGGCTGATTTTCGAGATTTGGCACCCGCGGTGGTGATTTTTGAGCTTCGGCACCCGCGGCGGTGATTTTCGAGATTCGACACCCACGGCGGTGATTTTTGAGATTCGGCACCCGCGGGGCTGATTTTCGAGATTCGGCACCCGCGGGGCTGATTTTCGAGATTCGGCACCTGAGGGGCTGATATTCGAGATTTGGCACCCGGAGGCGGTGATTTTTGAGATTCGGCACCCGCGGCAGTGATTTTTGAGATTTGGCACCCGCGGGGCTAATTTTCGAGATTCGGCACACGTGGGGCTGAATTTTGAGATTTAGCACCCGCAGCGGTGATTTTCGAGATTCGGCACCCGTGGGGCTGATTTTCAAGATTCGGCACCCGTGGCGGTGATTTTCGAGATTCGGCACTCGCGGTGGTGATTTTCAAGATTCGGCACCCGCAGCGGTGATTTTCAAGATTCGGCACCCGTGGCGGTGATTTTCGAGATTCGGCACTCGCTGTGGTGATTTTCAAGATTCGGCACCCGCAGCGGTGATTTTCGAGATTCGGCACCCGCGGGGCTGATTTTCGAGTTTCGGCACTCGTGGGGCTGATTTTTGAGATTAGACACCCGCGGCGGTGATTTTTTAGATTCGGCACCCACGGCAGTGATTTTCGAGATTCAAGACCCGCAGCATTGAATTTCGAGATTCGGCACCGGCGGTGGTGATTTTCGAGATTCGACACCGGCAGGGCTGATTTTTGAGATTCGGCACCCGCGGGGCTAATTTTCGATATTTGGCACCCGCGGCGGTGATTTTCGAGATTTGGCATCCGCGGCGGTGATTTTCGAGATTTGGCACCCGCGGCGCTGATTTTCGAGATTCGGCACCTGCGGCGGTGATTTTCGAGATTCAGCACCCGCAGGGCTGATTTTCGAGATTTGGCACCCGCGGGGCTGATTTTCGAGATTTGGCACCTGCGGCGGTGATTTTCGAGATTCGGCACCCGCGGCGGTGATTTCCGAGATTTGGCACCCGCGGCGGTGAATTTCGAGATTCGGCACCGTCGGTGGTGATTTTCGAGATTCGGCACCGGCAGGGCTGATTTTTGAGATTCAGCACCCGCGGGGCTGATTTTTGAGGTTCGGCACCCGCGGCGGTGATTTTCGAGATTCGGCACCCGTGGCGGTGATTTTCGAGATTCGGCACCCCCGGTGGTGATTTTTGAGATTCGGCACCCGCGGCAGTGATTTCCGAGAATCGGCACCCGTGGTGGTGATTTCCGAGATTCGGCACCCGCGGGGCTGATTTTTGAGATTCGGTACACGCGGCGGTGATTTTCGAGATTTAGCACCCGCGGCGGTGATTTTCGAGATTTGGCTCCCGCGGGGCTGATTTTTGAGATTCGGTACCCGCGACAATGATTTTCGAGATTCGGCACTCGCGGTGGTGATTTTCGAGATTCGGCACCCGCAGCGGTGATTTTCGAGATTCGGCACCCGTGGGGCTGATTTTCGAGATTCGGCACCCGCGGCACTGATTTTCGAGATTCGGCACCCGCGGCAGTGATTTTCGAGATTTGGCATCCGCAGGGCTGATTTTCGAGATTCGCCACCCGCGGTTCTGATTTTCGAGATTCGGCACCCGCGGGGCTGATTTTCGAGATTTGGCACCCGCGGTGGTGATTTTCGAGATTCGGCACCCACGGCGGTGATTTTCGAGATTCGACACCCACGGCGGTGATATTTGAGATTCGGCACCCGCGGGGCTGATTTTCGAGATTCGGCACCTGAGGGGCTGATATTCGAGATTTGGCACCCAGAGGCGGTGATTTTTGAGATTCGGCACCCGCGGCAGTGATTTTTGAGATTTGGCACCCGCGGGGCTAATTTTCGAGATTCGGCACACGTGGGGCTGATTTTCGAGTTTCGGCACTCGTTTGGCTGATTTTTGAGATTCGGCACCCGCGGCGGTGATTTTTTAGATTCGGCACCCACGGCAGTGATTTTCGAGATTCAAGACCCGCAGCATTGAATTTCGAGATTCGGCACCGGCGGTGGTGATTTTCGAGATTCGGCACCGGCAGGGCTGATTTTTGAGATTCGGCACCCGCGGGGCTGATTTTCGAGATTTGGCACCCGCGGCGGTGATTTTCGAGAATTGGCATCCGCGGCGGTGATTTTCGAGATTTGGCACCCGCGGCGCTGATTTTCGAGATTCGGCACCTCCGGCGGTGATTTTCGAGATTCGGCACCATCGGTGGTGATTTTCGAGATTCGGCACCGGCAGGGCTGATTTTTGCGATTCGGCACCCGCGGGGCTGATTTTCGAGATTCGGCAACCGCGGTGGTGACTTTCGAGATTTGGCATCTGCAGCGGTGATTTTCGAGATTCAGCACCCATGGGGCTGATTTTCGATATTTGGCACCCGCGGTGGTGATTTTTGAGATTCGGCACCCGCGGCGGTGATTTTTGAGATTCGGCACCCGCGGGGCTGATTTTCGAGATTCGGCACCCGCGGAGCTGATTTTCGAGATTCGGCACCTGCGGGGCTGATTTTCGAGATTCGGCACCCGCGGGGCAGATTTTTCGAGATTTAGCACCCGCGGGTGGTGTTTTCCAGTTTCGACACCCGCGGGGCTGATTTTTGAGGTTCGGCACCCGCGGCGGTGATTTTCGAGATTCGGCACCCGTGGCGGTGATTTTCGAGATTCGGCACCCCCGGTGGTGATTTTTGAGATTCGGCACCCGCGGCAGTGATTTCCGAGAATCGGCACCCGTGGTGGTGATTTCCGAGATTCGGCACCCGCGGGGCTGATTTTTGAGATTCGGTACACGCGGCGGTGATTTTCGAGATTTAGCACCCGCGGCGGTGATTTTCGAGATTTGGCACCCGCGGGGCTGATTTTTGAGATTCGGTACCCGCAACAATGATTTTCGAGATTCGGCACTCGCGGTGGTGATTTTCGAGATTCGGCACCCGTGGGGCTGATTTTCGAGATTTGGCATCTGCGGCGGTGATTTTCGAGATTCAGCACCCGCGGGGCTGATTTTCGAGATTTGGCACCCGCGGTGGTGATTTTCGAGATTCGGCACCCGCGGCGGTGATTTTTGAGATTCGGCACCCGCGGAAGGGATTTTCGAGATTTGGCACCCGCAGGGCTGATTTTCGAGATTCGGCAACCGCGGTGGTGACTTTCGAGATTTGGCATCTGTGGCGGTGATTTTCGAGATTCGGCACCTGCGGTGGTGATTTTCGAGATTCAACACCGGCAGGGCTGATTTTCGAGGTTTGGCATCTGCGGCGGTGATTTTCGAGATTCAGCACCCGCGGGGCTGATTTTCGAGATTTGGCACCCGCGGTGGTGATTTTCGAGATTCGGCACCCGCGGCGGTGATTTTTGAGATTCGGCACCCGCGGGGCTGATTTTCGAGATTTGGCACCTGCGGTGGTGATTTTCGAGATTCAGCACCCGTGGGGCTGATTTTC
Source organism: Ranitomeya imitator (assembly GCF_032444005.1). Lineage (NCBI taxonomy): Eukaryota > Metazoa > Chordata > Amphibia > Anura > Dendrobatidae > Ranitomeya > Ranitomeya imitator. The sequence goes on along the minus strand of NC_091291.1, from coordinate 26,629,762 downwards.
GAGATTCGGCACCCGCGGCGGTGATTTTTTAGATTCGGCACCCACGGCAGTGATTTTCGAGATTCAAGACCCGCAGCAGTGATTTCCGAGAATCGGCACCCGTGGCGGTGATTTCCGAGATTCCACACGCTCGGCAGTGAATTTCGAGATTCGGCACCGGCGGTGGTGATTTTCGAGATTCGGCATCGGCAGGGCTGATTTTTGAGATTCGGCACCCGCGGCGGTGATTTTCGAGATTCGGCACCCATGGCGGTGATTTTCGAGATTCGGCACCCATGGCGGTGATTTTCGAGATTCGGCACCCGCGGCGGTGATTTTCGAGATTCGACACCCACGGCGGTGATTTTTGAGATTCGGCACCCGCGGGGCTGATTTTCGAGATTCGGCACCCGCGGGGCTGATTTTCGAGATTCGGCACCTGAGGGGCTGATATTCGAGATTTGGCACCCGGAGGCGGTGATTTTTGAGATTCGGCACCCGCGGCAGTGATTTTTGAGATTTGGCACCCGCGGGGCTAATTTTCGAGATTCGGCACACGTGGGGCTGAATTTCGAGATTTAGCACCCGCAGCGGTGATTTTCGAGATTCGGCACCCGCGGTGGTGATTTTCAAGATTCGGCACCCGCAGCGGTGATTTTCAAGATTCGGCACCTGTGGCGGTGATTTTCGAGATTCGGCACTCGCGGTGGTGATTTTCAAGATTCGGCACCCGCAGCGGTGATTTTCGAGATTCGGCACCCGCGGGGCTGATTTTCGAGTTTCGGCACTCGTGGGGCTGATTTTTGAGATTAGACACCCGCGGCGGTGATTTTTTAGATTCGGCACCCGCGGCGGTGATTTTCGAGATTTGGCACCCGCAGGGCTGATTTTCAAGATTCGGCAACCGCGGTGGTGACTTTCGAGACTCAACACCGCAGGGCTGATTTTCGAGATTTGGCACCCGCTGGGCTGATTTTCGAGATTCGGCACCCATGGCGGTGATTTTCGAGATTCGGCACCCGTGGTGGTGATTTACGAGATTCGGCACCCGCGGCACTGATTTTCGAGATTCGGCACCCGCGGGGCTGATTTTCGAGATTTGGCACCCGCGGTGGTGATTTTCGAGATTCGGCACCCGCGGCGGTGATTTTCGAGATTCGACACCCACGGCGGTGATTTTTGAGATTCGGCACCCGCGGGGCTGATTTTCGAGATTCGGCACCCGCGGGGCTGATTTTCGAGATTCGGCACCTGAGGGGCTGATATTCGAGATTTGGCACCCAGAGGCGGTGATTTTTGAGATTCGGCACCCGCGGCAGTGATTTTTGAGATTTGGCACCCGCGGGGCTAATTTTCGAGATTCGGCACACGTGGGGCTGAATTTCGAGATTTAGCACCCGCAGCGGTGATTTTCGAGATTCGGCACCCGTGGGGCTGATTTTCAAGATTCGGCACCCGTGGCGGTGATTTTCGAGATTCGGCACTCGCGGTGGTGATTTTCAAGATTCGGCACCCGCAGCGGTGATTTTCAAGATTCGGCACCCGTGGCGGTGATTTTCGAGATTCGGCACTCGCGGTGGTGATTTTCAAGATTCGGCACCCGCAGCGGTGATTTTCGAGATTCGGCACCCGCGGGGCTGATTTTCGAGTTTCGGCACTTGTGGGGCTGATTTTTGAGATTAGACACCCGCGGTGGTGATTTTTTAGATTCGGCACCCGCGGCGGTGATTTTCGAGATTTGGCACCCGCAGGGCTGATTTTCGAGATTCGGCAACCGCGGTGGTGACTTTCGAGATTCAACACCGGCAGGGCTGATTTTCGAGATTTGGCACCCGCTGGGCTGATTTTCGAGATTTGGCACCCGCGGTGGTGATTTTCGAGATTCGGCACCCGCGGCGGTGATTTTCGAGATTCGACACCCGCGGCGGTGATTTTCGAGATTCGGCACTCGCGGTGGTGATTTTCAAGATTCGGCACCCGCAGCGGTGATTTTCAAGATTCGGCACCCGTGGCGGTGATTTTCGAGATTCGGCACCCGCGGGGCTGATTTTCGAGTTTCGGCACTCGTGGGGCTGATTTTTGAGATTAGACACCCGCGGCGGTGATTTTTTAGATTCGGCACCCGCGGCGGTGATTTTCGAGATTTGGCACCCGCAGGGCTGACTTTCGAGATTCAACACCGGCAGGGCTGATTTTCGAGATTTGGCACCCGCTGGGCTGATTTTCGAGATTTGGCACCCGCGGTGGTGATTTTCGAGATTCGGCACCCGCGGCGGTGATTTTCGAGATTCGACACCCGCGGCGGTGATTTTCGAGATTCGGCACTCGCGGTGGTGATTTTCAAGATTCGGCACCCGCAGCGGTGATTTTCAAGATTCGGCACCCGTGGCGGTGATTTTCGAGATTCGGCACCCGCGGGGCTGATTTTCGAGTTTCGGCACTCGTGGGGCTGATTTTTGAGATTAGACACCCGCGGCGGTGATTTTTTAGATTCGGCACCCGCGGCGGTGATTTTTGAGATTTGGCACCCGCGGGGCTAATTTTCGAGATTCGGCACACGTGGGGCTGAATTTCGAGATTTAGCACCCGCAGCGGTGATTTTCGAGATTCGGCACCCGTGGGGCTGATTTTCAAGATTCGGCACCCGTGGCGGTGATTTTCGAGATTCGGCACTCGCGGTGGTGATTTTCAAGATTCGGCACCCGCAGCGGTGATTTTCAAGATTCGGCACCCGTGGCGGTGATTTTCGAGATTCGGCACTCGCGGTGGTGATTTTCAAGATTCGGCACCCGCAGCGGTGATTTTCGAGATTCGGCACCCGCGGGGCTGATTTTCGAGTTTCGGCACTTGTGGGGCTGATTTTTGAGATTAGACACCCGCGGTGGTGATTTTTTAGATTCGGCACCCGCGGCGGTGATTTTCGAGATTTGGCACCCGCAGGGCTGATTTTCGAGATTCGGCAACCGCGGTGGTGACTTTCGAGATTCAACACCGGCAGGGCTGATTTTCGAGATTTGGCACCCGCTGGGCTGATTTTCGAGATTTGGCACCCGCGGTGGTGATTTTCGAGATTCGGCACCCGCGGCGGTGATTTTCGAGATTCGACACCCGCGGCGGTGATTTTCGAGATTCGGCACTCGCGGTGGTGATTTTCAAGATTCGGCACCCGCAGCGGTGATTTTCAAGATTCGGCACCCGTGGCGGTGATTTTCGAGATTCGGCACCCGCGGGGCTGATTTTCGAGTTTCGGCACTCGTGGGGCTGATTTTTGAGATTAGACACCCGCGGCGGTGATTTTTTAGATTCGGCACCCGCGGCGGTGATTTTCGAGATTTGGCACCCGCAGGGCTGACTTTCGAGATTCAACACCGGCAGGGCTGATTTTCGAGATTTGGCACCCGCTGGGCTGATTTTCGAGATTTGGCACCCGCGGTGGTGATTTTCGAGATTCGGCACCCGCGGCGGTGATTTTCGAGATTCGACACCCACGGCGGTGATTTTTGAGATTCGGCACCCGCGGGGCTGATTTTCGAGATTCGGCAACCGCGGTGGTGACTTTCGAGATTCAACACCGGCAGGGCTGATTTTCGAGATTTGGCACCCGCTGGGCTGATTTTCGAGATTTGGCACCCGCGGTGGTGATTTTCGAGATTCGGCACCCGCGGCGGTGATTTTCGAGATTCGACACCCACGGCGGTGATTTTTGAGATTCGGCACCCGCGGGGCTGATTTTCGAGATTCGGCATCTGAGGGGCTGATATTCGAGATTTGGCACCCGGAGGCGGTGATTTTTGAGATTCGGCACCCGCGGCAGTGATTCTTGAGATTTGGCACCCGCGGGGCTAATTTTCGAGATTCGGCACACGGGCTGAATTTCGAGATTTAGCACCCGCAGCGGTGATTTTCGAGATTCGGCACCTGTGGGGCTGATTTTCAAGATTCGGCACCTGCGGCGGTGATTTTCGAGATTCGGCACTCGCGGTGGTGATTTTCGAGATTCGGCACCCGCAGCGGTGATTTTCGAGATTCGGCACCCGTGGCAGTGATTTTCGAGATTTGGCACCTGCGGTGGTGATTTTCGAGATTCAGCACCCGTGGGGCTGATTTTCGAGATTCGGCACCCGCGGCGGTGATTTTTTAGATTCGGCACCCACGGCAGTGATTTTCGAGATTAAAGACCCGCAGCAGTGATTTCCGAGAATCGGCACCCGTGGCGGTGATTTCCGAGATTCCACACGCTCGGCAGTGAATTTTGAGATTCGGCACCGGCGGTGGTGATTTTCGAGATTCGGCATCGGCAGGGCTGATTTTTGAGATTCGGCACCCGCGGCGGTGATTTTCGAGATTCGGCACCCATGGCGGTGATTTTCGAGATTCGGCACCCGTGGTGGTGATTTACGAGATTCGGCTCCTGCGGCACTGATTTTCGAGATTCGGCACCCGCGGGGCTGATTTTCGAGATTTGGCACCCGCGGTGGTGATTTTTGAGCTTCGGCACCCGCGGCGGTGATTTTCGAGATTCGACACCCACGGCGGTGATTTTTGAGATTCGGCACCCGCGGGGCTGATTTTCGAGATTCGGCACCCGCGGGGCTGATTTTCGAGATTCGGCACCTGAGGGGCTGATATTCGAGATTTGGCACCCGGAGGCGGTAATTTTCGAGATTCGGCACACGTGGGGCTGAATTTTGAGATTTAGCACCCGCAGCGGTGATTTTCGAGATTCGGCACCCGTGGGGCTGATTTTCAAGATTCGGCACCCGTGGCGGTGATTTTCGAGATTCGGCACTCGCGGTGGTGATTTTCAAGATTCGGCACCCGCAGCGGTGATTTTCAAGATTCGGCACCCGTGGCGGTGATTTTCGAGATTCGGCACTCGCTGTGGTGATTTTCAAGATTCGGCACCCGCAGCGGTGATTTTCGAGATTCGGCACCCGCGGGGCTGATTTTCGAGTTTCGGCACTCGTGGGGCTGATTTTTGAGATTAGACACCCGCGGCGGTGATTTTTTAGATTCGGCACCCACGGCAGTGATTTTCGAGATTCAAGACCCGCAGCATTGAATTTCGAGATTCGGCACCGGCGGTGGTGATTTTCGAGATTCGACACCGGCAGGGCTGATTTTTGAGATTCGGCACCCGCGGGGCTAATTTTCGATATTTGGCACCCGCGGCGGTGATTTTCGAGATTTGGCATCCGCGGCGGTGATTTTCGAGATTTGGCACCCGCGGCGCTGATTTTCGAGATTCGGCACCTGCGGCGGTGATTTTCGAGATTCAGCGCCCGCAGGGCTGATTTTCGAGATTTGGCACCCGCGGGGCTGATTTTCGAGATTTGGCACCTGCGGCGGTGATTTTCGAGATTCGGCACCCGCGGCGGTGATTTCCGAGATTTGGCACCCGCGGCGGTGAATTTCGAGATTCGGCACCGTCGGTGGTGATTTTCGAGATTCGGCACCGGCAGGGCTGATTTTTGAGATTCAGCACCCGCGGGGCTGATTTTTGAGGTTCGGCACCCGCGGCGGTGATTTTCGAGATTCGGCACCCGTGGCGGTGATTTTCGAGATTCGGCACCCCCGGTGGTGATTTTTGAGATTCGGCACCCGCGGCAGTGATTTCCGAGAATCGGCACCCGTGGTGGTGATTTCCGAGATTCGGCACCCGCGGGGCTGATTTTTGAGATTCGGTACACGCGGCGGTGATTTTCGAGATTTAGCACCCGCGGCGGTGATTTTCGAGATTTGGCTCCCGCGGGGCTGATTTTTGAGATTCGGTACCCGCGACAATGATTTTCGAGATTCGGCACTCGCGGTGGTGATTTTCGAGATTCGGCACCCGCAGCGGTGATTTTCGAGATTCGGCACCCGTGGGGCTGATTTTCGAGATTCGGCACCCGCGGCACTGATTTTCGAGATTCGGCACCCGCGGCAGTGATTTTCGAGATTTGGCATCCGCAGGGCTGATTTTCGAGATTCGCCACCCGCGGTTCTGATTTTCGAGATTCGGCACCCGCGGGGCTGATTTTCGAGATTTGGCACCCGCGGTGGTGATTTTCGAGATTCGGCACCCACGGCGGTGATTTTCGAGATTCGACACCCACGGCGGTGATATTTGAGATTCGGCACCCGCGGGGCTGATTTTCGAGATTCGGCACCTGAGGGGCTGATATTCGAGATTTGGCACCCAGAGGCGGTGATTTTTGAGATTCGGCACCCGCGGCAGTGATTTTTGAGATTTGGCACCCGCGGGGCTAATTTTCGAGATTCGGCACACGTGGGGCTGATTTTCGAGTTTCGGCACTCGTTTGGCTGATTTTTGAGATTCGGCACCCGCGGCGGTGATTTTTTAGATTCGGCACCCACGGCAGTGATTTTCGAGATTCAAGACCCGCAGCATTGAATTTCGAGATTCGGCACCGGCGGTGGTGATTTTCGAGATTCGGCACCGGCAGGGCTGATTTTTGAGATTCGGCACCCGCGGGGCTGATTTTCGAGATTTGGCACCCGCGGCGGTGATTTTCGAGAATTGGCATCCGCGGCGGTGATTTTCGAGATTTGGCACCCGCGGCGCTGATTTTCGAGATTCGGCACCTCCGGCGGTGATTTTCGAGATTCGGCACCATCGGTGGTGATTTTCGAGATTCGGCACCGGCAGGGCTGATTTTTGCGATTCGGCACCCGCGGGGCTGATTTTCGAGATTCGGCAACCGCGGTGGTGACTTTCGAGATTTGGCATCTGCAGCGGTGATTTTCGAGATTCAGCACCCATGGGGCTGATTTTCGATATTTGGCACCCGCGGTGGTGATTTTTGAGATTCGGCACCCGCGGCGGTGATTTTTGAGATTCGGCACCCGCGGGGCTGATTTTCGAGATTCGGCACCCGCGGAGCTGATTTTCGAGATTCGGCACCTGCGGGGCTGATTTTCTAGATTCGGCACCCGCGGGGCAGATTTTTCGAGATTTAGCACCCGCGGGTGGTGTTTTCCAGTTTCGACACCCGCGGGGCTGATTTTTGAGGTTCGGCACCCGCGGCGGTGATTTTCGAGATTCGGCACCCGTGGCGGTGATTTTCGAGATTCGGCACCCCCGGTGGTGATTTTTGAGATTCGGCACCCGCGGCAGTGATTTCCGAGAATCGGCACCCGTGGTGGTGATTTCCGAGATTCGGCACCCGCGGGGCTGATTTTTGAGATTCGGTACACGCGGCGGTGATTTTCGAGATTTAGCACCCGCGGCGGTGATTTTCGAGATTTGGCACCCGCGGGGCTGATTTTTGAGATTCGGTACCCGCAACAATGATTTTCGAGATTCGGCACTCGCGGTGGTGATTTTCGAGATTCGGCACCCGTGGGGCTGATTTTCGAGATTTGGCATCTGCGGCGGTGATTTTCGAGATTCAGCACCCGCGGGGCTGATTTTCGAGATTTGGCACCCGCGGTGGTGATTTTCGAGATTCGGCACCCGCGGCGGTGATTTTTGAGATTCGGCACCCGCGGAAGGGATTTTCGAGATTTGGCACCCGCAGGGCTGATTTTCGAGATTCGGCAACCGCGGTGGTGACTTTCGAGATTTGGCATCTGTGGCGGTGATTTTCGAGATTCGGCACCTGCGGTGGTGATTTTCGAGATTCAACACCGGCAGGGCTGATTTTCGAGGTTTGGCATCTGCGGCGGTGATTTTCGAGATTCAGCACCCGCGGGGCTGATTTTCGAGATTTGGCACCCGCGGTGGTGATTTTCGAGATTCGGCACCCGCGGCGGTGATTTTTGAGATTCGGCACCCGCGGGGCTGATTTTCGAGTTTCGGCACTCGTGGGGCTGATTTTTGAGATTCGGCACCCGCGGCGGTGATTTTTTAGATTCGGCACCCACGGCAGTGATTTTCGAGATTCAAGACCCGCAGCATTGAATTTCGAGATTCGGCACCGGCAGTGGTGATTTTCGAGATTCGGCACCGGCAGGGCTGATTTTTGAGATTCGGCACCCGCGGGGCTGATTTTCGAGATTTGGCACCGCGGCGGTGATTTTCGAGATTTGGCATCCGCGGCGGTGATTTTCGAGATTTGGCACCCGCGGTGTTGATTTTCGAGATTCGGCACCTGCGGCGGTGATTTTCGAGATTCAACACCCGCAGGGCTGATTTTCGAGATTTGGCACCTGCGGCGGTGATTTTCGAGATTCGGCACCCGCGGCGGTGATTTCCGAGATTTGGCACCCGCGGCGGTGAATTTCGAGATTCGGCACCATCGGTGGTGATTTTCGAGATTCGGCACCGGCAGGGCTGATTTTTGAGATTCGGCACCCGCGGGGCTGATTTTCGAGATTCGGCAACCGCGGTGGTGACTTTCGAGATTTGGCATCTGCAGCGGTGATTTTCGAGATTCAGCACCCGTGGGGCTGATTTTCGATATTTGGCACCCGCGGTGGTGATTTTTGAGATTCGGCACCCGCGGCGGTGATTTTTGAGATTCGGCACCCGCGGGGCTGATTTTCGAGATTCGGCACCCGCGGAGCTGATTTTCGAGATTCGGCACCTGCGGGGCTGATTTTCGAGATTCGGCACCCGCGGGGCAGATTTTTCGAGATTTAGCACCCGCGGGCGTTGTTTTCCAGTTTCGACACCCGCGGGGCTGATTTTTGAGGTTCGGCACCCGCGGCGGTGATTTTCGAGATTTGGCACCCGTGGCGGTGATTTTCGAGATTCGGCACCCCCGGTGGTGATTTTTGAGATTCGGCACCCGCGGCAGTGATTTCCGAGAATCGGCACCCGTGGTGGTGATTTCCGAGATTCGGTACCCGCGGCAATGATTTTCGAGATTCGGCACTCGCGGTGGTGATTTTCGAGATTCGGCACCCGCAGCGGTGATTTTCGAGATTCGGCACCCGTGGGGCTGATTTTCGAGATTCGGCACCCGCGGCACTGATTTTCGAGATTCGGCACCCGCGGCAGTGATTTTCGAGATTTGGCATCCGCAGGGCTGATTTTCGAGATTCGGCAACCGCGGTGGTGATTTTCGAGATTTGGCATCTGTAGCGGTGATTTTCGAGATTCAGCACCCGCGGGGCTAATTTTCGAGATTTGGCTCCCGCGGTGGTGATTTTCGAGATTCGGCACCCGCGGCGGTGATTTTTGAGATTCGGCACCCGCGGAAGGGATTTTCGAGATTTGGCACCCGCAGGGCTGATTTTCGAGATTCGGCAACCGCGGTGGTGACTTTCGAGATTTGGCATCTGTGGCGGTGATTTTCGAGATTCGGCACCTGGGGTGGTGATTTTCGAGATTCAACACCGGCAGGGCTGATTTTCGAGATTTGGCACCCGCGGCGGTGAATTTCGAGATTCGGCACCGTCGGTGGTGATTTTCGAGATTCGGCACCGGCAGGGCTGATTTTCGAGATTCGGCAACAGCGGTGGTGACTATCGAGATTTGTCATCTGCGGCGGTGATTTTCGAGATTCAGCACCCGTGGGGCTGATTTTCGAGATTTGGCACCCGCGGTGGTGATTTTTGAGATTCGGCACCCGCGGTGGTGATTTTTGAGATTCGGCACCCGCGGGGCTGATTTTCGAGATTCGGCACCCGCGGGGCTGATTTTCGAGATTCGGCACCCGCGGGGCTGATTTTCGAGATTCAGCACCCGCGGGACAGTTTTCGAGATTTAGCATCCGCGGGCGGTGTTTTCCAGTTTCGACACCCGCGGGGCTGATTTTTGAGGTTCGGCACCCACGGCGGGGATTTTCGAGATTCGGCACCCCCGGTGGTGATTTTCGAGATTCGGCACCCTCGGCAGTGATTTCCGAGAATCGGCACCCATGGTGGTGATTTCCGAGATTCGGCACCCGCGGGGCTGATTTTTGAGATTCGGTACACGCGGCGGTGATTTTCGAGATTCGGCACCCGCGGGGCTGATTTTCGAGATTTAGCACCCGTGGCGGTGATTTTCGAGATTTGGCACCCGCGGGGCTGATTTTTGAGATTCGGTACCCGCGGCAATGATTTTCGAGATTCGGCACTCGCAGTGGTGATTTTAAAGATTCGGCACCTGCGGGGCTGATTTTCGAGATTCGGCACCAGTGGCGGTGATTTTCGAGATTCGGAACCCGCGGGGCCGATTTTCGAGATTTGGCACCCGCGGTGGTGATTTTCAAGATTCAGCACCCGCGGCGGTGATTTTCGACATTCGTCACCCACGGGGCTGATTTTCGAGATTTGGCACCCGTGGTTGTGATTTTTGAGATTCGGCACCCGCGGCGGTGATTTTCGAGATTCGGCACCCGCGGGGCTGATTTTCGAGAATCGGCACCCGGGGTGGTGATTTTTAAAATTCGGCACCCGCGGGGCTGATTTTCGAGATTCGGCACCGGTGGCGGTGATTTTCGAGATTCGGAACCCGCGGCAGTGATTTTTGAGATTTGGCACCCGCGGCACTGATTTTCGAGATTCGGCAACCGCGGCGGTGCTTTTCGAGATTCGGCACTCGCGGGGCTCATTTTCAAGATTTGACACCCGCGGCACTGATTTTTTAGATTCGGCACCCGCGGGGCTGATTTTCTAGATTCGGCACCCGCGGCAGTGATTTCCGAGATTCGGCTCCCGCGGCACTGATTTTCAAGATTCGGCACCTGTGGCGGTGATTTCCGAGATTCGGAACTCGCGGTGGTGATTTTCAAGATACGGCACTAGCGGCGGTGATTTTCGAGATTTGGCACCCGCGGGACTGATTTTTGAGATTTGGCACCCGCGGGGGTGATTTTAAAGATTCGGCACCCGCGGGGCTGATTTTCGAGATTCGGCACCAGTGGCAGTGATTTTCGAGATTCGGCACCCGCGGCACTGATTTTCGAGATTCGGCACCCGCAGGTCTGATTTTCTAGATTCGGCAACTGCGGCGGTGATTTTCGAGATTCGGCACCCGCGGCACTGATTTTCGAGATTCGGCACCCGCGTGGCTGATTTTCGAGATTCGGCACCCGAGGCGGTGCTTTTCAAGATTCGGCACTCGCGGTGGTGATTTTCGAGATTTGGCTCCCGCGGGGCTGATTTTCGAGATTTGGCACCCGCGTCAGTGATTTTTGAGATTCCGCAACCGCGTGGCTGATTTTCGAGATTCGGCACCCGCGGCAGTGATTTTCGAGTTTCTGCACACGCGGGGCTGATTTTCGAGATTCGGCACCCGCGGCACTGATTTTCGAGATTCGGCACCCGCGGGGCTGATTTACCAGATTTGGCACCCGCGGCAGTGATTTTCGAGATTCGGCACCCGCGGGGCTGATTTTTGTGATTCGGCACCCGTGGGGCTGATTTTCGAGATTCGGCACCCGCGGTGGTGATTTTCGAGATTCGGCACCTGCGGCAGTGATTTTCGAGATTCGGCACCCGCGGCAGTGCTTCTCGAGATTCGGCACTCGCTATGGTGATTTTCGAGATTCGGCACCCGCGGCACTGATTTTCGAGATTCGGCACCCGCGGCACTGATTTTCGAGATTCGTCACCCGCGGTGTTGATTTTCGAGATTCTGCACCCGCGGAAGTGATTTTCGAGATTCGGCACCTGCGGCAGTGATTTTCGAGATTCGGCACCCGCGGCAGTGCTTCTCGAGATTCGGCACTCGCTATGGTGATTTTCGAGATTCGGCACCCACGGCACTGATTTTCAAGAATCGGCACCCGCGGGGCTAATTTTCAAGACTCGGCACCCGCAGCGATGCTTTTCGAGATTCGGCACTCGCGGTGGTGAATTTCGAGATTCGGCACCAGCAGCACTGATTTTGGAGATTCGGCACCCGCGGGGCTGATTTTCGAGATTCGGCACCGGCGGGGCTGATTTTCGAGATTCTGCACCAGTGGCGGTGATTTTCGAGATTCGGAACCCGCGGGGCCGATTTTCGAGATTTGGCACCCGCGGTGGTGATTTTCAAGATTCAGCACCCGCGGCGGTGATTTTCGAGATTCGTCACCCACGGGGCTGATTTTCGAGATTTGGCACCCGTGGTGGTGATTTTTGAGATTCGGCACCCGCGGCAGTGATTTTCGAGATTCGGCACCCGCGGGGCTGATTTTCGAGAATCGGCACCCGCGGTGGTGATTTTTGAGATTCGGCACGCGCGGTACTGATTTTCGAGATTCGGCACCCGCGGGGCTGATTTTCGAGATTTGGCACCCGCGGCACTGATTTTCGAGATTCGGCACCCGCAGGGCTGATTTTCGAGATTTGTCACCCACGGCGGTGATTTCCGAGATTCGGCACCCGCGGGGCTGATTTTCGAGATTCGGCACCCGTGGCACTGATTTTCGAGATTCGGCACCCGCGGGGCTGATTTTCGATATTCGGCACCCGCGGCACTGATTTTCGAGATTCGGCACCCGCGGGGCTGATTTTCGAGATTCAGCACCGGTGGCGGTGATTTTCGAGATTCGGAACCCGCGGCAGTGATTTTTGAGATTTGGCACCCGCGGCACTGATTTTCGAGATTCGGCAACCGCGGCGGTGCTTTTCGAGATTCGGCACTCGCGGGGCTGATTTTCGAGATTTGACAGCCGCGGCACTGATTTTTGAGATTCGGCACCCGCGGGGCTGATTTTCTAGATTCGGCACCCACGGCAGTGATTTCCGAGATTCGGCACCCGCGGCACTGATTTTTGAGATTCGGCACCCGCGGCTGTGATTTTCGAGATTCGGCTCCCGCGGAGCTGATATTCAAGATACGGCACCCGCGGCACTGATTTTTGAGATTCGGCACCCTCGGGGCTGATTTTCGAGATACGGCACTCGCGGGGCTGATTTTTGAGATTTGGCACCTGCGGGGGTGATTTTCGAGAATCGGCACCCGCGGTGGTGATTTTCAAGATTCGGCACCCGCGGCGGTGATTTTCGAGATTCGTCACCCACGGGGCTGATTTTCCAGATTTGGCACCCGTGGTGGTGATTTTCGAGATTCGGCACCCGCGGCGGTGATTTTCGAGATTCGGCACCCGCGGGGCTGATTTTCGAGAATCGGCACCCGCGGTGGTGATTTTCGAGATTCGGCACCCGCGACAGTGATTTTTGAGATTCGGCACCCGCGAGGCTGATTTTCGAGATTTGGCACCCGCGGCACTGATTTTCGAGATTCGGCACCCGCGGGGCTGATTTTCGAGATTCGTCACCCACGGCGGTGATTTCCGAGATTCGGCACCCGCGGGGCTGATTTTTGAGATTCGGCACCCGTGGCACTGATTTTCGAGATTCGGCACCCGCGGGGCTGATTTTCGATATTCGGCACCCGCGGCACTGATTTTCGAGTTTCGGCACCCGCGGGGCTGATTTTCGAGATTCAGCACCGGTGGCGGTGATTTTCGAGATTCGGAACCCGCGGCAGTGATTTTTGAGATTTGGCACCCGCGGCACTGATTTTCGAGATTCGGCAACCGCGGCGGTGCTTTTCGAGATTCGGCACTCGCGGGGCTGATTTTCGAGTTTTGACAGCCGCGGCACTGATTTTTGAGATTCGGCACCCGCGGGGCTGATTTTCTTGATTCGGCACCCGCGGCAGTGATTTCCGAGATTCGGCACCCGCGGCACTGATTTTTGAGATTCGGCACCCGCGGCTGTGATTTTCGAGATTCGGCTCCCGCGGAGCTGATATTCAAGATACGGCACCCGCGGCACTGATTTTTGAGATTCGGCACCCTCGGGGCTGATTTTCGAGATACGGCACTCGCGGGGCTGATTTTTGAGATTTGGCACCTGCGGGGGTGATTTTCGAGAATCGGCACCCGCGGTGGTGATTTTCAAGATTCGGCACCCGCGGCGGTGATTTTCGAGATTCGTCACCCACGGGGCTGATTTTCCAGATTTGGCACCCGTGGTGGTGATTTTCGAGATTCGGCACCCGCGGCGGTGATTTTCGAGATTCGGCACCCGCGGGGCTGATTTTCGAGAATCGGCACCCGCGGTGGTGATTTTTGAGATTCGGCACGCGCGGTACTGATTTTTGAGATTCGGCACCCGCGGGGCTGATTTTCGAGATTCGGCACCCACGACAGTGATTTTCGAGATTCGGCACCCGCGAGGCTGATTTTCGAGATTTGGCACCCGCGGCACTGATTTTCGAGATTCGGCACCCGCGGGGCTGATTTTCGAGATTCGTCACCCACGGCGGTGATTTCCGAGATTCGGCACCCGCGGGGCTGATTTTCGAGATTCGGCACCCGTGGCACTGATTTTCGAGATTCGGCACCCGCGGGGCTGATTTTCGAGATTAGGCACCCGCGGCACTGATTTTCGAGATTCGGCACCCGCGGGGCTGATTTTCGAGATTCGGCACCGGTGGCGGTGATTTTCGAGATTCGGAACCCGCGGCAGTGATTTTTGAGATTCGGCACCCGCGGCACTGATTTTCGAGATTCGGCAACCGCAGCGGTGCTTTTCGAGATTCGGCACTCGCAGGGCTGATTTTTGAGATTCGACACCCGCGGGGCTGATTATCGAGATTCGGCACCCGTGGGGCTGATTTTCGAGATTCAGCACCCGCGGGGCTGATTTTCGAGATTCGGCACCTGCGGGGCTGATTTTCGAGATTCGGCACCCGCGGGGTTGATTTTCGAGATTCGGCACTTGCGGTGGTGATTTTCGAGATTCGGCACCCGCGGGGCTGATTATCGAGATTCGGCACCCGCGGGCTGATTTTCGAGATTCGGCACCCGCGGGGCTGATTTTTGAGATTCGGCACCCGCGGTGGTGATTTTTGAGATTCGGCACGCGGTACTGATTTTTGAGATTCGGCACCCGCGGGGCTGATTTTCGAGATTCGGCACCCGCGACAGTGATTTTCGAGATTCGGCACCCGCGGGGCTGATTTTCGAGATTCGGCACCCGCGACAGTGATTTTCGAGATTCGGCACCCGCGAGGCTGATTTTCGAGATTTGGCACCCGCGGCACTGATTTTCGAGATTCGGCACCTGCGGGGCTGATTTTCGAGATTCATCACCCACGGCGGTGATTTCCGAGATTCGGCACCCGCGGGGCTGATTTTCGAGATTCGGCACCCGTGGCACTGATTTTCGAGATTCGGCACCCGCGGGGCTGATTTTCGAGATTAGGCACCCGCGGCACTGATTTTCGAGATTCGGCACCCGCGGGGCTGATTTTCGAGATTCGGCACCGGTGGCGGTGATTTTCGAGATTCGGAACCCGCGGCAGTGATTTTTGAGATTCGGCACCCGCGGCACTGATTTTCGAGATTCGGCAACCGCAGCGGTGCTTTTCGAGATTCGGCACTCGCGGGGCTGATTTTTGAGATTCGACACCCGCGGGGCTGATTATCGAGATTCGGCACCCGCGGGGCTGATTTTCGAGATTCAGCACCCGCGGGGCTGATTTTCGAGATTCGGCACCCGCGGGGCTGATTTTCGAGATTTGGCACCCGCGGGGTTGATTTTCGAGATTCGGCACTTGCGGTGGTGATTTTCGAGATTCGGCACCCGCGGGGCTGATTATCGAGATTCGGCACCCGCGGGCTGATTTTCGAGATTCGGCACCCGCGGGGCTGATTTTTGAGATTCGGCACCCGCGGTGGTGATTTTTGAGATTCGGCACGCGCGGTACTGATTTTTGAGATTCGGCACCCGCGGGGCTGATTTTCGAGATTCGGCACCCGCGACAGTGATTTTCGAGATTCGGCACCTGCGGGGCTGATTTTCGAGATTCGTCACCCACGGCGGTGATTTCTGAGATTCGGCACCCGCGGGGCTGATTTTCGAGATTCGGCACCCGTGGCACTGATTTTCGAGATTCGGCACCCGCGGGGCTGATATTCGAGATTAGGCACCCGCGGCACTGATTTTCGAGATTCGGCACCCGCGGGGCTGATTTTCGAGATTCGGCACCGGTGGCGGTGATTTTCGAGATTCGGAACCCGCGGCAGTGATTTTTGAGATTCGGCACCCGCGGCACTGATTTTCGAGATTCGGCAACCGCAGCGGTGCTTTTCGAGATTCGGCACTCGCGGGGCTGATTTTCGAGATTCGGCACCCGCGGGGCTGATTATCGAGATTCGGCACCCGCGGGGCTGATTTTCGAGATTCGGCACCCGCGGGGCTGATTGTCGAGATTCGGCACCCGCGGGGCTGATTTTCGAGATTCGGCACCCGCGGGGCTGATTTTCGAGATTCGGCACTTGCGGTGGTGATTTTCGAGATTCGGCACCCGCGGCGGTGATTTTCGAGATTCGGCACCCGCGGCACTGATTTTCGAGATTCGGCAACCGCAGCGGTGCTTTTCGAGATTCGGCACTCGCGGGTCTGATTTTCGAGATTCGGCACCCGCGGGGCTGATTATCGAGATTCGGCACCCGCGGGGCTGATTTTCGAGATTCGGCACCCGCGGGGCTGATTTTCGAGATTCGGCACCCGCGGGGCTGATTTTCGAGATTCGGCACCCGCGGCACTGATTTTTGAGATTCGGCAACCGCAGCGGTGCTTTTCGAGATTCGGCACTCGCGGGTCTGATTTTCGAGATTCGGCACCCGCGGGGCTGATTATGGAGATTCGGCACCCGCGGGGCTGATTTCCGAGATTCGGCACCCGCGGCGGTGATTTTCGAGATTCGGCACCCGCGGGGCTGATTATCGAGATTCGGCACCCGCGGCGGTGATTTTCGAGATTCGGCACCCGCGGGGCTGATTATCGAGAATCGGCACCCGCGGGGCTGATTTTCGAGATTCGGCACCCGCGGGGCTGATTTTCGAGATTCGGCACCCGCGGGGCTGATTTTCGAGATTCGGCACTTGCGGTCGTGATTTTCGAGATTCGGCACCCGCGGGGCTAATTATCGAGATTCGGCACCCGCGGGGCTGATTTTCGAGATTCGGCACCCGCGGGGCTGATTTTCGAGATTCGGCACCCGCGGGGCTGATTTTCGAGATTCGGCACCCGCGGGGCTGATTTTCGAGATTCGGCACTTGCGGTGGTGATTTTCGAGATTCGGCACCCGCGGCGGTGATTTTCGAGATTCGGCACCCGCGGGGCTGATTTTCGAGATTCGGCACCCGCGGGGCTGATTTTCGAGATTAGGCACCCGCGGGGCTGATTTTCGAGATTAGGCACCCGCGGGGCTGATTTTCGAGATTCGGCACCCGCGGGGCTGATTTTCGAGATTCGGCACCCGCGGGGCTGATTTTCGAGATTTGGCACCCGCGGTGGAGATTTCCGAGATTCGGCACCCGCGGCGGTGATTTTCGAGATTCGGCACTGGTGGCGGTGATTTTCGAGATTCGGAACCCGCGGCAGTGATTTTTGAGATTCGGCACCCGCGGCACTGATTTTCGAGATTCGGCACCCGCGGGGTTGATTTTCGAGATTCGGCACTTGCGGTGGTGATTTTCGAGATTCGGCACCCGCGGGGCTGATTATCGAGATTCGGCACCCGCGGGCTGATTTTCGAGATTCGGCACCCGCGGGGCTGATTTTTGAGATTCGGCACCCGCGGTGGTGATTTTTGAGATTCGGCACGCGCGGTACTGATTTTTTAGATTCGGCACCCGCGGGGCTGATTTTCGAGATTCGGCACCCGCGACAGTGATTTTCGAGATTCGGCACCCGCGGGGCTGATTTTCGAGATTCGGCACCCGCGACAGTGATTTTCGAGATTCGGCACCCGCGAGGCTGATTTTCGAGATTTGGCACCCGCGGCACTGATTTTCGAGATTCGGCACCTGCGGGGCTGATTTTCGAGATTCATCACCCACGGCGGTGATTTCCGAGATTCGGCACCCGCGGGGCTGATTTTCGAGATTCGGCACCCGTGGCACTGATTTTCGAGATTCGGCACCCGCGGGGCTGATTTTCGAGATTAGGCACCCGCGGCACTGATTTTCGAGATTCGGCACCCACGGGGCTGATTTTCGAGATTCGGCACCGGTGGCGGTGATTTTCGAGATTCGGAACCCGCGGCAGTGATTTTTGAGATTCGGCACCCGCGGCACTGATTTTCGAGATTCGGCAACCGCAGCGGTGCTTTTCGAGATTCGGCACTCGCGGGGCTGATTTTTGATATTCGACACCCGCGGGGCTGATTATCGAGATTCGGCACCCGCGGGGCTGATTTTCGAGATTCGGCACCCGCGGGGCTGATTTTCGAGATTTGGCACCCGCGGGGTTGATTTTCGAGATTCGGCACTTGCGGTGGTGATTTTCGAGATTCGGCACCCGCGGGGCTGATTATCGAGATTCGGCACCCGCGGGCTGATTTTCGAGATTCGGCACCCGCGGGGCTGATTTTTGAGATTCGGCACCCGCGGTGGTGATTTTTGAGATTCGGCACGCGCGGTACTGATTTTTGAGATTCGGCACCCGCGGGGCTGATTTTCGAGATTCGGCACCCGCGACAGTGATTTTCGAGATTCGGCACCCGCGGGGCTGATTTTCGAGATTCGTCACCCACGGCGGTGATTTCCGAGATTCGGCACCCGCGGGGCTGATTTTCGAGATTCGGCACCCGTGGCACTGATTTTCGAGATTCGGCACCCGCGGGGCTGATATTCGAGATTAGGCACCCGCGGCACTGATTTTCGAGATTCGGCACCCGCGGGGCTGATTTTCGAGATTCGGCACCGGTGGCGGTGATTTTCGAGATTCGGAACCCGCGGCAGTGATTTTTGAGATTCGGCACCCGCGGCACTGATTTTCGAGATTCGGCAACCGCAGCGGTGCTTTTCGAGATTCGGCACTCGCGGGGCTGATTTTCGAGATTCGGCACCCGCGGGGCTGATTATCGAGATTCGGCACCCGCGGGGCTGATTTTCGAGATTCGGCACCCGCGGGGCTGATTGTCGAGATTCGGCACCCGCGGGGCTGATTTTCGAGATTCGGCACCCGCGGGGCTGATTTTCGAGATTCGGCACTTGCGGTGGTGATTTTCGAGATTCGGCACCCGCGGCGGTGATTTTCGAGATTCGGCACCCGCGGCACTGATTTTCGAGATTCGGCAACCGCAGCGGTACTTTTCGAGATTCGGCACTCGCGGGTCTGATTTTCGAGATTCGGCACCCGCGGGGCTGATTATCGAGATTCGGCACCCGCGGGGCTGATTTTCGAGATTCGGCACCCGCGGGGCTGATTTTCGAGATTCGGCACCCGCGGGGCTGATTTTCGAGATTCGGCACCCGCGGCACTGATTTTTGAGATTCGGCAACCGCAGCGGTGCTTTTCGAGATTCGGCACTCGCGGGTCTGATTTTCGAGATTCGGCACCCGCGGGGCTGATTATGGAGATTCGGCACCCGCGGGGCTGATTTCCGAGATTCGGCACCCGCGGGGCTGATTTTCGAGATTCGGCACCCGCGGGGCTGATTATCGAGATTCGGCACCCGCGGGGCTGATTTTCGAGATTCGGCCCTTGCGTTGGTGATTTTCGAGATTCGGCACCCGCGGGGCTGATTATCGAGATTCGGCACCCGCGGGGCTGATTTTCGAGATTCGGCACCCGCGGGGCGGATTTTCGAGATTCGGCACCCGCGGCACTGATTTTCGAGATTCGGCACCCATGGGGCTGATTTTCGAGATTTGGAACCCGCGGTGGTGATTTCCGAGATTCGGCACCCGCGGTGGTGATTTTCGAGATTCGGCACCCGCGGGGCTGATTATCGAGATTCGGCACCCGCGGGGCTGATTTTCGAGATTCGGCACCCGCGGGGCTGATTTTCGAGATTCGGCACCCGCGGGGCTGATTTTCGAGATTCGGCACTTGCGGTCGTGATTTTCGAGATTCGGCACCCGCGGGGCTAATTATCGAGATTCGGCACCCGCGGGGCTGATTTTCGAGATTCGGCAACCGCAGCGGTGCTTTTCGAGATTCGGCACCCGCGGGGCTGATTTTCGAGATTCAGCACCCGCGGGGCTGATTTTCGAGATTCGGCACCCGCGGGGCTGATTTTCGAGATTCGGCACCCGCGGGGTTGATTTTCGAGATTCGGCACTTGCGGTGGTGATTTTCGAGATTCGGCACCCGCGGGGCTGATTATCGAGATTCGGCACCCGCGGGCTGATTTTCGAGATTCGGCACCCGCGGGGCTGATTTTTGAGATTCGGCACCCGCGGTGGTGATTTTTGAGATTCGGCACGCGCGGTACTGATTTTTGAGATTCGGCACCCGCGGGGCTGATTTTCGAGATTCGGCAACCGCAGCGGTGCTTTTCGAGATTCGGCACTCGCGGGGCTGATTTTTGAGATTCGGCACCCGCGGGGCTGATTTTCGAGATTCGGCACCCGCGACAGTGATTTTCGAGATTCGGCACCCGCGTGGCTGATTTTCGAGATTCGTCACCCACGGCGGTGATTTCCGAGATTCGGCACCCGCGGGGCTGATTTTCGAGATTCGGCACCCGTGGCACTGATTTTCGAGATTCGGCACCCGCGGGGCTGATATTCGAGATTAGGCACCCGCGGCACTGATTTTCGAGATTCGGCACCCGCGGGGCTGATTTTCGAGATTCGGCACAGGTGGCGGTGATTTTCGAGATTCGGAACCCGCGGCAGTGATTTTTGAGATTCGGCACCCGCGGCACTGATTTTCGAGATTCGGCAACCGCAGCGGTGCTTTTCGAGATTCGGCACTCGCGGGGCTGATTTTCGAGATTCGGCACCCGCGGGGCTGATTATCGAGATTCGGCACCCGCGGGGCTGATTTTCGAGATTCGGCACCCGCGGGGCTGATTGTCGAGATTCGGCACCCGCGGGGCTGATTTTCGAGATTCGGCACCCGCGGGGCTGATTTTCGAGATTCGGCACTTGCGGTGGTGAATTTCGAGATTCGGCACCCGCGGCGGTGATTTTCGAGATTCGGCACCCGCGGCACTGATTTTCGAGATTCGGCAACCGCAGCGGTGCTTTTCGAGATTCGGCACTCGCGGGTCTGATTTTCGAGATTCGGCACCCGCGGGGCTGATTATCGAGATTCGGCACCCGCGGGGCTGATTTTCGAGATTCGGCACCCGCGGGGCTGATTTTCGAGATTCGGCACCCGCGGGGCTGATTTTCGAGATTCGGCACCCGCGGCACTGATTTTTGAGATTCGGCAACCGCAGCGGTGCTTTTCGAGATTCGGCACTCGCGGGTCTGATTTTCGAGATTCGGCACCCGCGGGGCTGATTATGGAGATTCGGCACCCGCGGGGCTGATTTCCGAGATTTGGCACCCGCGGGGCTGATTATCGAGATTCGGCACCCGCGGGGCTGATTTTCGAGATTCGGCACCCGCGGGGCGGATTTTCGAGATTCGGCACCCGCGGCACTGATTTTCGAGATTCGGCACCCGTGGGGCTGATTTTCGAGATTTGGCACCCGCGGTGGTGATTTCCGAGATTCGGCACCCGCGGCGGTGATTTTCGAGATTCGGCACCCGCGGGGCTGATTTTCGAGATTCGGCACTTGCGGTCGTGATTTTCGAGATTCGGCACCCGCGGGGCTAATTATCGAGATTCGGCACCCGCGGGGCTGATTTTCGAGATTCGGCACCCGTGGGGCTGATTTTCGAGATTTGGCACCCGCGGGGCTGATTTTCGAGATTCGGCACTTGCGGTGGTGATTTTCGAAATTCGGCACCCGCGGCGGTGATTTTCGAGATTCGGCACCCGCGGGGCTGATTTTCGAGATTCGGCACCCGCGGGGCTGATTTTCGAGATTAGGCACCCGCGGGGCTGATTTTCGAGATTCGGCACCCGCGGGGCTGATTTTCGAGATTCGGCACCCGCGGGGCTGATTTTCGAGATTTGGCACCCGCGGTGGAGATTTCCGAGATTCGGCACCCGCGGCGGTGATTTTCGAGATTCGGCACTGGTGGCGGTGATTTTCGAGATTCGGAACCCGCGGCAGTGATTTTTGAGATTCGGCACCCGCGGCACTGATTTTCGAGATTCGGCACTCGCGGGGTTGATTTTCGAGATTCGGCACCCGCGTGGCTGATTATCGAGATTCGGCACCCGCGGGGCTGATTTTCGAGATTCGGCACTTGCGGTCGTGATTTTCGAGATTTGGCACCCGCGGGGCTGATTTTCGAGATTCGGCACCCGCGGGGCTGATTTTCGAGATTCGGCACCCGCGGGGCTGATTTTCGAGATTCGGCACCCGCGGGGCTGATTTTCGAGATTCGGCACCCGCGGGGCTGATTTTCGAGATTCGGCACTTGCGGTGGTGATTTTCGAGATTCGGCACCCGCGGCGGTGATTTTCGAGATTCGGCACCCGCGGCACTGATTTTCGAGATTCGGCAACCGCAGCGGTGCTTTTCGAGATTCGGCACTCGCGGGTCTGATTTTCGAGATTCGGCACCCGCGGGGCTGATTATCGAGATTCGGCACCCGCGGGGCTGATTTTCGAGATTCGGCACCCGCGGGGCTGATTTTCGAGATTCGGCACCCGTGGGGCTGATTATCGAGATTCGGCACCCGCGGGGCTGATTTTCGAGATTCGGCCCTTGCGGTGGTGATTTTTGAGATTCGGCACCCGCGGGGCTGATTATCGAGATTCGGCACCCGCGGGGCTGATTTTCGAGATTCGGCACCCGCGGGGCTGATTTTCGAGATTCGGCACTTGCGGTCGTGATTTTCGAGATTCGGCACCCGCGGGGCTGATTATCGAGATTCGGCACCCGCGGGGCTGATTTTCGAGATTCGGCACCCGCGGGGCTGATTTTCGAGATTCGGCACTTGCGGTCGTGATTTTCGAGATTCGGCACCCGCGGGGCTGATTTTCGAGATTCGGCACCCGCGGGGCTGATTTTCGAGATTCGGCACCCGCGGTGCTGATTTTCGAGATTCGGCACTTGCGGTGGTGATTTTCGAGATTCGGCACCCGCGGCGGTGATTTTCGAGATTCGGCACCCGCGGGGCTGATTTTCGAGATTCGGCACCCGCGACAGTGATTTTCGAGATTCAGCACCCGTGGGGCTGATTTTTGAGATTTGGCACCCGCGGCACTGATTTTCGAGATTCGGCACCCGCGGGGCTGATTTTCGAGATTCGGCACCTGCGGCAGTGATTTTCGAGATTCGGCACCCGCGGGGCTGATTTTCCAGATTTGGCACCCGTGGTGGTGATTTTCAAGATTCGGCACCCGCGGCGGTGATTTTCGAGATTCGTCACCCATGGGGCTGATTTTCCAGATTTGGCACCCGTGGTGGTGATTTTCGAGATTCGGCACCGGCGGGGCTGATTTTCGAGAATCGGCACCCGCGGTGGTGATTTTTGAGATTCGGCACGCGCGGTACTGATTTTTGAGATTCGGCACCCACGGCGGTGATTTTCAAGATTCGGCACCCGCGGGGCTAATTTTCGAGAATCGGCACCCGCGGTGGTGATTTTTGAGATTCGGCACGCGCGGTACTGATTTTTGAGATTCGGCACCCGCGGGGCTGATTTTCGAGATTCGGCACCCGCGACAGTGATTTTCGAGATTCGGCACCCGCGGGGCTGATTTTCGAGATTCGGCACCCGTGGCACTGATTTTCGAGATTCGGCACCCGGGGGGCTGATATTCGAGATTAGGCACCCGCGGCACTGATTTTCGAGACTCGGCACCCGCGGGGCTGATTTTCGAGATTCGGCACCGGTGGCGTTGATTTTCGAGATTCGGAACCCGCGGCACTGATTTTCGAGATTCGGCAACCGCAGCGGTGCTTTTCGAGATTCGGCACTTGCGGGGCTGATTTTCGAGAATCGGCACCCGCGGTGGTGATTTTCGAGATTCGGCACCCGCGGGGCTGATTTTCGAGAATCGGCACCCGCGAAAGTGATTTTCGAGATTCGGCACTCGCGGGGCTGATTTTTGAGATTCGGCACGCGCGGTACTGATTTTTGAGATTCGGCACCCGCGGGGCTGATTTTCGAGATTCGGCACCCGCGACAGTGATTTTCGAGATTCGGCACCCGCGAGGCTGATTTTCGAGATTTGGCACCCGCGGCACTGATTTTCGAGATTCGGCACCCGCGGGGCTGATTTTCGAGATTCGTCACCCACGGCGGTGATTTCCGAGATTCGGCACCCGCGGGGCTGATTTTCGAGATTCGGCACCCGTGGCACTGATTTTCGAGATTCGGCACCCGCGGGGCTGATTTTCGAGATTAGGCACCCGCGGCACTGATTTTCGAGATTCGGCACCCGCGGGGCTGATTTTCGAGATTCGGCACCGGTGGCGGTGATTTTCGAGATTCGGAACCCGCGGCAGTGATTTTTGAGATTCGGCACCCGCGGCACTGATTTTCGAGATTCGGCAACCGCAGCGGTGCTTTTCGAGATTCGGCACTCGCGGGGCTGATTTTTGAGATTCGACACCCGCGGGGCTGATTATCGAGATTCGGCACCCGCGGGGCTGATTTTCGAGATTCAGCACCCGCGGGGCTGATTTTCGAGATTCGGCACCCGCGGGGCTGATTTTCGAGATTCGGCACCCGCGGGGTTGATTTTCGAGATTCGGCACTTGCGGTGGTGATTTTCGAGATTCGGCACCCGCGGGGCTGATTATCGAGATTCGGCACCCGCGGGGCTGATTTTTGAGATTCGGCACCCGCGGGGCTGATTTTTGAGATTCGGCACCCGCGGTGGTGATTTTTGAGATTCGGCACGCGCGGTACTGATTTTTGAGATTCGGCACCCGCGGGACTGATTTTCGAGATTCGGCACCCGCGACAGTGATTTTCGAGATTCGGCACCCGCGGGGCTGATTTTCGAGATTCGTCACCCACGGCGGTGATTTCCGAGATTCGGCACCCGCGGGGCTGATTTTCGAGATTCGGCACCCGTGGCACTGATTTTCGAGATTCGGCACCCGCGGGGCTGATATTCGAGATTAGGCACCCGCGGCACTGATTTTCGAGATTCGGCACCCGCGGGGCTGATTTTCGAGATTCGGCACCGGTGGCGGTGATTTTTGAGATTCGGAACCCGCGGCAGTGATTTTTGAGATTCGGCACCCGCGGCACTGATTTTCGAGATTCGGCAACCGCAGCGGTGCTTTTCGAGATTCAGCACTCGCGGGGCTGATTTTCGAGATTCGGCACCCGCAGGGCTGATTATCGAGATTCGGCACCCGCGGGGCTGATTTTCGAGATTCGGCACCCGCGGGGCTGATTTTCGAGATGCGGCACCCGCGGGGCTGATTTTCGAGATTCGGCACCCGTGGGGCTGATTTTCGAGATTCGGCACTTGCGGTGGTGATTTTCGAGATTCGGCACCCGCGGGGCTGATTATCGAGATTCGGCACCCGCGGGGCTGATTTTCGAGATTCGGCACCCGCGGGGCTGATTGTCGAGATTCGGCACCCGCGGGGCTGATTTTCGAGATTCGGCACCCGCAGGGCTGATTTTCGACATTCGGCACCGGTGGCGGTGATTTTCGAGATTCGGAACCCGCGGCACTGATTTTCGAGATTCGGCAACCGCAGCGGTGCTTTTCGAGATTCGGCACTCGCGGGGCTGATTTTCGAGATTCGGCACCCGCGGGGCTGATTTTCGAGATTCGGCACCCGCGGGGCTGATTTTCGAGATTCGGCACCCGCGGGGCTGATTTTCGAGATTCGGCACCCGCGGGGCTGATTTTCGAGATTCGGCACTTGCGGCGGTGATTTTCGAGATTCGGCACCCGT
Organism: Ranitomeya imitator; assembly: GCF_032444005.1. Lineage (NCBI taxonomy): Eukaryota > Metazoa > Chordata > Amphibia > Anura > Dendrobatidae > Ranitomeya > Ranitomeya imitator. The sequence continues at coordinate 26,604,174 of NC_091291.1, read as the reverse complement.
GGGGCTGATTTTCGAGATTCGGCACCCGCGGCACTGATTTTTGAGATTCGGCAACCGCAGCGGTGCTTTTCGAGATTCGGCACTCGCGGGGCTGATTTTCGAGATTCGGCACCCGCGGGGCTGATTTCCGAGATTCGGCACCCGCGGGGCTGATTTTCGAGATTCGGCACCCGCGGGGCTGATTATCGAGATTCGGCACCCGCGGGGCTGATTTTCGAGATTCGGCCCTTGCGGTGGTGATTTTCGAGATTCGGCACCCGCGGGGCTGATTATCGAGATTCGGCACCCGCGGGGCTGATTTTCGAGATTCGGCACCCGCGGGGCGGATTTTCGAGATTCGGCACCCGCGGCACTGATTTTCGAGATTCGGCACCCGTGGGGCTGATTTTCGAGATTTGGCACCCGCGGTGGTGATTTCCGAGATTCGGCACCCGCGGCGGTGATTTTCGAGAGTCGGCACCCGCGGGGCTGATTATCGAGATTCGGCACCCGCGGGGCTGATTTTCGAGATTCGGCACCCGCGGGGCTGATTTTCGAGATTCGGCACCCGCGGGGCTGATTTTCGAGATTCGGCACTTGCGGTCGTGATTTTCGAGATTCGGCACCCGCGGGGCTAATTATCGAGATTCGGCACCCGCGGGGCTGATTTTCGAGATTCGGCACCCGCGGGGCTGATTTTCGAGATTCGGCACCCGCGGGGCTGATTTTCGAGATTCGGCACCCGCGGGGCTGATTTTCGAGATTCGGCACTTGCGGTGGTGATTTTCGAGATTCGGCACCCGCGGCGGTGATTTTCGAGATTCGGCACCCGCGGGGCTGATTTTCGAGATTCGGCACCCGCGGGGCTGATTTTCGAGATTAGGCACCCGCGGCACTGATTTTCGAGATTCGGCACCCGCGGGGCTGATTTTCGAGATTTGGCACCCGCGGTGGAGATTTCCGAGATTCGGCACCCGCGGCGGTGATTTTCGAGATTCGGCACTGGTGGCGGTGATTTTCGAGATTCGGAACCCGCGGCAGTGATTTTTGAGATTCGGCACCCGCGGCACTGATTTTCGAGATTCGGCACTCGCGGGGCTGATTTTCGAGATTCGGCACCCGCGGGGCTGATTATCGAGATTCGGCACCCGCGGGGCTGATTATCGAGATTCGGCACCCGCGGTGGTGATTTCTGAGATTCGGCACCCGCGGCGGTGATTTTCGAGATTCAGCACCCGTGGGGCTGATTTTTGAGATTTGGCACCCGCGGCACTGATTTTCGAGATTCGGCACCCGCGGGGCTGATTTTCGAGATTCGGCACCTGCGGCAGTGATTTTCGAGATTCGGCACCCGCGGGGCTGATTTTCCAGATTTGGCACCCGTGGTGGTGATTTTCAAGATTCGGCACCCGCGGCGGTGATTTTCGAGATTCGTCACCCATGGGGCTGATTTTCCAGATTTGGCACCCGTGGTGGTGATTTTCGAGATTCGGCACCGGCGGGGCTGATTTTCGAGAATCGGCACCCGCGGTACTGATTTTTGAGATTCGGCACCCACGGCGGTGATTTTCAAGATTCGGCACCCGCGGGGCTGATTTTCGAGAATCGGCACCCGCGGTGGTGATTTTTGAGATTCGGCACGCGCGGTACTGATTTTTGAGATTCGGCACCCGCGGGGCTGATTTTCGAGATTCGGCACCCGCGACAGTGATTTTCGAGATTCGGCACCCGCGGGGCTGATTTTCGAGATTCGGCACCCGTGGCACTGATTTTCGAGATTCGGCACCCGGGGGGCTGATATTCGAGATTAGGCACCCGCGGCACTGATTTTCGAGACTTGGCACCCGCGGGGCTGATTTTCGAGATTCGGCACCGGTGGCGTTGATTTTCGAGATTCGGAACCCGCGGCACTGATTTTCGAGATTCGGCAACCGCAGCGGTGCTTTTCGAGATTCGGCACTCGCGGGGCTGATTTTCGAGAATCGGCACCCGCGGTGGTGATTTTCGAGATTCGGCACCCGCGGGGCTGATTTTCGAGAATCGGCACCCGCGAAAGTGATTTTCGAGATTCGGCACTCGCGGGGCTGATTTTTGAGATTCGGCACGCGCGGTACTGATTTTTGAGATTCGGCACCCGCGGGGCTGATTTTCGAGATTCGGCACCCGCGACAGTGATTTTCGAGATTCGGCACCCGCGAGGCTGATTTTCGAGATTTGGCACCCGCGGCACTGATTTTCGAGATTCGGCACCCGCGGGGCTGATTTTCGAGATTCGTCACCCACGGCGGTGATTTCCGAGATTCGGCACCCGCGGGGCTGATTTTCGAGATTCGGCACCCGTGGCACTGATTTTCGAGATTCGGCACCCGCGGGGCTGATTTTCGAGATTAGGCACCCGCGGCACTGATTTTCGAGATTCGGCACCCGCGGGGCTGATTTTCGAGATTCGGCACCGGTGGCGGTGATTTTCGAGATTCGGAACCCGCGGCAGTGATTTTTGAGATTCGGCACCCGCGGCACTGATTTTCGAGATTCGGCAACCGCAGCGGTGCTTTTCGAGATTCGGCACTCGCGGGGCTGATTTTTGAGATTCGACACCCGCGGGGCTGATTATCGAGATTCGGCACCCGCGGGGCTGATTTTCGAGATTCAGCACCCGCGGGGCTGATTTTCGAGATTCGGCACCCGCGGGGCTGATTTTCGAGATTCGGCACCCGCGGGGTTGATTTTCGAGATTCGGCACTTGCGGTGGTGATTTTCGAGATTCGGCACCCGCGGGGCTGATTATCGAGATTCGGCACCCGCGGGGCTGATTTTTGAGATTCGGCACCCGCGGGGCTGATTTTTGAGATTCGGCACCCGCGGTGGTGATTTTTGAGATTCGGCACGCGCGGTACTGATTTTTGAGATTCGGCACCCGCGGGACTGATTTTCGAGATTCGGCACCCGCGACAGTGATTTTCGAGATTCGGCACCCGCGGGGCTGATTTTCGAGATTCGTCACCCACGGCGGTGATTTCCGAGATTCGGCACCCGCGGGGCTGATTTTCGAGATTCGGCACCCGTGGCACTGATTTTCGAGATTCGGCACCCGCGGGGCTGATATTCGAGATTAGGCACCCGCGGCACTGATTTTCGAGATTCGGCACCCGCGGGGCTGATTTTCGAGATTCGGCACCGGTGGCGGTGATTTTTGAGATTCGGAACCCGCGGCAGTGATTTTTGAGATTCGGCACCCGCGGCACTGATTTTCGAGATTCGGCAACCGCAGCGGTGCTTTTCGAGATTCAGCACTCGCGGGGCTGATTTTCGAGATTCGGCACCCGCAGGGCTGATTATCGAGATTCGGCACCCGCGGGGCTGATTTTCGAGATTCGGCACCCGCGGGGCTGATTTTCGAGATGCGGCACCCGCGGGGCTGATTTTCGAGATTCGGCACCCGTGGGGCTGATTTTCGAGATTCGGCACTTGCGGTGGTGATTTTCGAGATTCGGCACCCGCGGGGCTGATTATCGAGATTCGGCACCCGCGGGGCTGATTTTCGAGATTCGGCACCCGCGGGGCTGATTGTCGAGATTCGGCACCCGCGGGGCTGATTTTCGAGATTCGGCACCCGCAGGGCTGATTTTCGACATTCGGCACCGGTGGCGGTGATTTTCGAGATTCGGAACCCGCGGCACTGATTTTCGAGATTCGGCAACCGCAGCGGTGCTTTTCGAGATTCGGCACTCGCGGGGCTGATTTTCGAGATTCGGCACCCGCGGGGCTGATTTTCGAGATTCGGCACCCGCGGGGCTGATTTTCGAGATTCGGCACCCGCGGGGCTGATTTTCGAGATTCGGCACCCGCGGGGCTGATTTTCGAGATTCGGCACTTGCGGCGGTGATTTTCGAGATTCGGCACCCGTGGGGCTGATTTTCGAGATTCGGCACCCGCGGCACTGATTTTTGAGATTCGGCAACCGCAGCGGTGCTTTTCGAGATTCGGCACTCGCGGGGCTGATTTTCGAGATTCGGCACCCGCGGGGCTGATTTCCGAGATTCGGCACCCGCGGGGCTGATTTTCGAGATTCGGCACCCGCGGGGCTGATTATCGAGATTCGGCACCCGCGGGGCTGATTTTCGAGATTCGGCCCTTGCGGTGGTGATTTTCGAGATTCGGCACCCGCGGGGCTGATTATCGAGATTCGGCACCCGCGGGGCTGATTTTCGAGATTCGGCACCCGCGGGGCGGATTTTCGAGATTCGGCACCCGCGGCACTGATTTTCGAGATTCGGCACCCGTGGGGCTGATTTTCGAGATTTGGCACCCGCGGTGGTGATTTCCGAGATTCGGCACCCGCGGCGGTGATTTTCGAGATTCGGCACCCGCGGGGCTGATTATCGAGATTCGGCACCCGCGGGGCTGATTTTCGAGATTCGGCACCCGCGGGGCTGATTTTCGAGATTCGGCACCCGCGGGGCTGATTTTCGAGATTCGGCACTTGCGGTCGTGATTTTCGAGATTCGGCACCCGCGGGGCTAATTATCGAGATTCGGCACCCGCGGGGCTGATTTTCGAGATTCGGCACCCGCGGGGCTGATTTTCGAGATTCGGCACTTGCGGTGGTGATTTTCGAGATTCGGCACCCGCGGCGGTGATTTTCGAGATTCGGCACCCGCGGGGCTGATTTTCGAGATTCGGCACCCGCGGGGCTGATTTTCGAGATTAGGCACCCGCGGCACTGATTTTCGAGATTCGGCACCCGCGGGGCTGATTTTCGAGATTTGGCACCCGCGGTGGAGATTTCCGAGATTCGGCACCCGCGGCGGTGATTTTCGAGATTCGGCACTGGTGGCGGTGATTTTCGAGATTCGGAACCCGCGGCAGTGATTTTTGAGATTCGGCACCCGCGGCACTGATTTTCGAGATTCGGCACTCGCGGGGCTGATTTTCGAGATTCGGCACCCGCGGGGCTGATTATCGAGATTCGGCACCCGCGGGGCTGATTATCGAGATTCGGCACCCGCGGTGGTGATTTCTGAGATTCGGCACCCGCGGCGGTGATTTTCGAGATTCGGCACCCGCGGGGCTGATTTTCGAGATTCGGCACCCGCGGGGCTGATTTTCGAGATTCGGCACTTGCGGTCGTGATTTTCGAGATTCGGCACCCGCGGGGCTGATTTTCGAGATTCGGCACCCGCGGGGCTGATTTTCGAGATTCGGCACCCGCGGGGCTGATTTTCGAGATTCGGCACCCGCGGGGCTGATTATCGAGATTCGGCACCCGCGGGGCTGATTTTCGAGATTCGGCACCCGCGGGGCTGATTTTCGAGATTCGGCACCCGTGGGGCTGATTATCGAGATTCGGCACCCGCGGGGCTGATTTTCGAGATTCGGCCCTTGCGGTGGTGATTTTTGAGATTCGGCACCCGCGGGGCTGATTATCGAGATTCGGCACCCGCGGGGCTGATTTTCGAGATTCGGCACCCGCGGGGCTGATTTTCGAGATTCGGCACCCGCGGCACTGATTTTCGAGATTCGGCACCCGTGGGGCTGATTTTCGAGATTTGGCACCCGCGGTGGTGATTTCTGAGATTCGGCACCCGCGGCGGTGATTTTCGAGATTCGGCACCCGCGGGGCTGATTTTCGAGATTCGGCACCCGCGGGGCTGATTTTCGAGATTCGGCACTTGCGGTCGTGATTTTCGAGATTCGGCACCCGCGGGGCTGATTATCGAGATTCGGCACCCGCTGGGCTGATTTTCGAGATTCGGCACCCGCGGGGCTGATTTTCGAGATTCGGCACCCGCGGGGCTGATTTTCGAGATTCGGCACCCGCGGGGCTGATTTTCGAGATTCGGCACTTGCGGTGGTGATTTTCGAGATTCGGCACCCGCGGCGGTGATTTTCGAGATTCGGCACCCACGACAGTGATTTTCGAGATTCGGCACCCGTGGGGCTGATTTTCGAGATTTGGCACCCGCGGCACTGATTTTCGAGATTCGGCACCCGCGGGGCTGATTTTCGAGATTCGGCACCTGCGGCAGTGATTTTCGAGATTCGGCACCCGCGGGGCTGATTTTCCAGATTTGGCACCCGTGGTGGTGATTTTCAAGATTCGGCACCCGCGGCGGTGATTTTCGAGATTCGTCACCCACGGGGCTGATTTTCCAGATTTGGCACCCGTGGTGGTGATTTTCGAGATTCGGCACCGGCGGGGCTGATTTTCGAGAATCGGCACCCGCGGTGGTGATTTTTGAGATTCGGCACGCGCGGTACTGATTTTTGAGATTCGGCACCCGCGGCGGTGATTTTCAAGATTCGGCACCCGCGGGGCTGATTTTCGAGATTCGGCACCCGCGGGGCTGATTTTCGAGATTCGGCACCCGCGGGGCTGATTTTCGAGATTCGGCACTTGCGGTGGTGATTTTCGAGATTCGGCACCCGCGGCGGTGATTTTCGAGATTCGGCACCCGCGGGGCTGATTTTCGAGATTCGGCACCCGCGGGGCTGATTTTCGAGATTCGGCACCCGCGGCACTGATTTTTGAGATTCGGCAACCGCAGCGGTGCTTTTCGAGATTCGGCACTCGCGGGTCTGATTTTCGAGATTCGGCACCCGCGGGGCTGATTATGGAGATTCGGCACCCGCGGGGCTGATTTCCGAGATTCGGCACCCGCGGGGCTGATTTTCGAGATTCGGCACCCGCGGGGCTGATTATCGAGATTCGGCACCCGCGGGGCTGATTTTCGAGATTCGGCCCTTGCGTTGGTGATTTTCGAGATTCGGCACCCGCGGGGCTGATTATCGAGATTCGGCACCCGCGGGGCTGATTTTCGAGATTCGGCACCCGCGGGGCGGATTTTCGAGATCCGGCACCCGCGGCACTGATTTTCGAGATTCGGCACCCATGGGGCTGATTTTCGAGATTTGGAACCCGCGGTGGTGATTTCCGAGATTCGGCACCCGCGGTGGTGATTTTCGAGATTCGGCACCCGCGGGGCTGATTATCGAGATTCGGCACCCGCGGGGCTGATTTTCGAGATTCGGCACCCGCGGGGCTGATTTTCGAGATTCGGCACCCGCGGGGCTGATTTTCGAGATTCGGCACTTGCGGTCGTGATTTTCGAGATTCGGCACCCGCGGGGCTAATTATCGAGATTCGGCACCCGCGGGGCTGATTTTCGAGATTCGGCAACCGCAGCGGTGCTTTTCGAGATTCGGCACCCGCGGGGCTGATTTTCGAGATTCAGCACCCGCGGGGCTGATTTTCGAGATTCGGCACCCGCGGGGCTGATTTTCGAGATTCGGCACCCGCGGGGTTGATTTTCGAGATTCGGCACTTGCGGTGGTGATTTTCGAGATTCGGCACCCGCGGGGCTGATTATCGAGATTCGGCACCCGCGGGCTGATTTTCGAGATTCGGCACCCGCGGGGCTGATTTTTGAGATTCGGCACCCGCGGTGGTGATTTTTGAGATTCGGCACGCGCGGTACTGATTTTTGAGATTCGGCACCCGCGGGGCTGATTTTCGAGATTCGGCAACCGCAGCGGTGCTTTTCGAGATTCGGCACTCGCGGGGCTGATTTTTGAGATTCGGCACCCGCGGGGCTGATTTTCGAGATTCGGCACCCGCGACAGTGATTTTCGAGATTCGGCACCCGCGTGGCTGATTTTCGAGATTCGTCACCCACGGCGGTGATTTCCGAGATTCGGCACCCGCGGGGCTGATTTTCGAGATTCGGCACCCGTGGCACTGATTTTCGAGATTCGGCACCCGCGGGGCTGATATTCGAGATTAGGCACCCGCGGCACTGATTTTCGAGATTCGGCACCCGCGGGGCTGATTTTCGAGATTCGGCACAGGTGGCGGTGATTTTCGAGATTCGGAACCCGCGGCAGTGATTTTTGAGATTCGGCACCCGCGGCACTGATTTTCGAGATTCGGCAACCGCAGCGGTGCTTTTCGAGATTCGGCACTCGCGGGGCTGATTTTCGAGATTCGGCACCCGCGGGGCTGATTATCGAGATTCGGCACCCGCGGGGCTGATTTTCGAGATTCGGCACCCGCGGGGCTGATTGTCGAGATTCGGCACCCGCGGGGCTGATTTTCGAGATTCGGCACCCGCGGGGCTGATTTTCGAGATTCGGCACTTGCGGTGGTGAATTTCGAGATTCGGCACCCGCGGCGGTGATTTTCGAGATTCGGCACCCGCGGCACTGATTTTCGAGATTCGGCAACCGCAGCGGTGCTTTTCGAGATTCGGCACTCGCGGGTCTGATTTTCGAGATTCGGCACCCGCGGGGCTGATTATCGAGATTCGGCACCCGCGGGGCTGATTTTCGAGATTCGGCACCCGCGGGGCTGATTTTCGAGATTCGGCACCCGCGGGGCTGATTTTCGAGATTCGGCACCCGCGGCACTGATTTTTGAGATTCGGCAACCGCAGCGGTGCTTTTCGAGATTCGGCACTCGCGGGTCTGATTTTCGAGATTCGGCACCCGCGGGGCTGATTATGGAGATTCGGCACCCGCGGGGCTGATTTCCGAGATTTGGCACCCGCGGGGCTGATTATCGAGATTCGGCACCCGCGGGGCTGATTTTCGAGATTCGGCACCCGCGGGGCGGATTTTCGAGATTCGGCACCCGCGGCACTGATTTTCGAGATTCGGCACCCGTGGGGCTGATTTTCGAGATTTGGCACCCGCGGTGGTGATTTCCGAGATTCGGCACCCGCGGCGGTGATTTTCGAGATTCGGCACCCGCGGGGCTGATTTTCGAGATTCGGCACTTGCGGTCGTGATTTTCGAGATTCGGCACCCGCGGGGCTAATTATCGAGATTCGGCACCCGCGGGGCTGATTTTCGAGATTCGGCACCCGTGGGGCTGATTTTCGAGATTTGGCACCCGCGGGGCTGATTTTCGAGATTCGGCACTTGCGGTGGTGATTTTCGAAATTCGGCACCCGCGGCGGTGATTTTCGAGATTCGGCACCCGCGGGGCTGATTTTCGAGATTCGGCACCCGCGGGGCTGATTTTCGAGATTAGGCACCCGCGGGGCTGATTTTCGAGATTCGGCACCCGCGGGGCTGATTTTCGAGATTCGGCACCCGCGGGGCTGATTTTCGAGATTTGGCACCCGCGGTGGAGATTTCCGAGATTCGGCACCCGCGGCGGTGATTTTCGAGATTCGGCACTGGTGGCGGTGATTTTCGAGATTCGGAACCCGCGGCAGTGATTTTTGAGATTCGGCACCCGCGGCACTGATTTTCGAGATTCGGCACTCGCGGGGTTGATTTTCGAGATTCGGCACCCGCGTGGCTGATTATCGAGATTCGGCACCCGCGGGGCTGATTTTCGAGATTCGGCACTTGCGGTCGTGATTTTCGAGATTTGGCACCCGCGGGGCTGATTTTCGAGATTCGGCACCCGCGGGGCTGATTTTCGAGATTCGGCACCCGCGGGGCTGATTTTCGAGATTCGGCACCCGCGGGGCTGATTTTCGAGATTCGGCACCCGCGGGGCTGATTTTCGAGATTCGGCACTTGCGGTGGTGATTTTCGAGATTCGGCACCCGCGGCGGTGATTTTCGAGATTCGGCACCCGCGGCACTGATTTTCGAGATTCGGCAACCGCAGCGGTGCTTTTCGAGATTCGGCACTCGCGGGTCTGATTTTCGAGATTCGGCACCCGCGGGGCTGATTATCGAGATTCGGCACCCGCGGGGCTGATTTTCGAGATTCGGCACCCGCGGGGCTGATTTTCGAGATTCGGCACCCGTGGGGCTGATTATCGAGATTCGGCACCCGCGGGGCTGATTTTCGAGATTCGGCCCTTGCGGTGGTGATTTTTGAGATTCGGCACCCGCGGGGCTGATTATCGAGATTCGGCACCCGCGGGGCTGATTTTCGAGATTCGGCACCCGCGGGGCTGATTTTCGAGATTCGGCACTTGCGGTCGTGATTTTCGAGATTCGGCACCCGCGGGGCTGATTATCGAGATTCGGCACCCGCGGGGCTGATTTTCGAGATTCGGCACCCGCGGGGCTGATTTTCGAGATTCGGCACTTGCGGTCGTGATTTTCGAGATTCGGCACCCGCGGGGCTGATTTTCGAGATTCGGCACCCGCGGGGCTGATTTTCGAGATTCGGCACCCGCGGTGCTGATTTTCGAGATTCGGCACTTGCGGTGGTGATTTTCGAGATTCGGCACCCGCGGCGGTGATTTTCGAGATTCGGCACCCGCGGGGCTGATTTTCGAGATTCGGCACCCGCGACAGTGATTTTCGAGATTCAGCACCCGTGGGGCTGATTTTTGAGATTTGGCACCCGCGGCACTGATTTTCGAGATTCGGCACCCGCGGGGCTGATTTTCGAGATTCGGCACCTGCGGCAGTGATTTTCGAGATTCGGCACCCGCGGGGCTGATTTTCCAGATTTGGCACCCGTGGTGGTGATTTTCAAGATTCGGCACCCGCGGCGGTGATTTTCGAGATTCGTCACCCATGGGGCTGATTTTCCAGATTTGGCACCCGTGGTGGTGATTTTCGAGATTCGGCACCGGCGGGGCTGATTTTCGAGAATCGGCACCCGCGGTGGTGATTTTTGAGATTCGGCACGCGCGGTACTGATTTTTGAGATTCGGCACCCACGGCGGTGATTTTCAAGATTCGGCACCCGCGGGGCTAATTTTCGAGAATCGGCACCCGCGGTGGTGATTTTTGAGATTCGGCACGCGCGGTACTGATTTTTGAGATTCGGCACCCGCGGGGCTGATTTTCGAGATTCGGCACCCGCGACAGTGATTTTCGAGATTCGGCACCCGCGGGGCTGATTTTCGAGATTCGGCACCCGTGGCACTGATTTTCGAGATTCGGCACCCGGGGGGCTGATATTCGAGATTAGGCACCCGCGGCACTGATTTTCGAGACTCGGCACCCGCGGGGCTGATTTTCGAGATTCGGCACCGGTGGCGTTGATTTTCGAGATTCGGAACCCGCGGCACTGATTTTCGAGATTCGGCAACCGCAGCGGTGCTTTTCGAGATTCGGCACTTGCGGGGCTGATTTTCGAGAATCGGCACCCGCGGTGGTGATTTTCGAGATTCGGCACCCGCGGGGCTGATTTTCGAGAATCGGCACCCGCGAAAGTGATTTTCGAGATTCGGCACTCGCGGGGCTGATTTTTGAGATTCGGCACGCGCGGTACTGATTTTTGAGATTCGGCACCCGCGGGGCTGATTTTCGAGATTCGGCACCCGCGACAGTGATTTTCGAGATTCGGCACCCGCGAGGCTGATTTTCGAGATTTGGCACCCGCGGCACTGATTTTCGAGATTCGGCACCCGCGGGGCTGATTTTCGAGATTCGTCACCCACGGCGGTGATTTCCGAGATTCGGCACCCGCGGGGCTGATTTTCGAGATTCGGCACCCGTGGCACTGATTTTCGAGATTCGGCACCCGCGGGGCTGATTTTCGAGATTAGGCACCCGCGGCACTGATTTTCGAGATTCGGCACCCGCGGGGCTGATTTTCGAGATTCGGCACCGGTGGCGGTGATTTTCGAGATTCGGAACCCGCGGCAGTGATTTTTGAGATTCGGCACCCGCGGCACTGATTTTCGAGATTCGGCAACCGCAGCGGTGCTTTTCGAGATTCGGCACTCGCGGGGCTGATTTTTGAGATTCGACACCCGCGGGGCTGATTATCGAGATTCGGCACCCGCGGGGCTGATTTTCGAGATTCAGCACCCGCGGGGCTGATTTTCGAGATTCGGCACCCGCGGGGCTGATTTTCGAGATTCGGCACCCGCGGGGTTGATTTTCGAGATTCGGCACTTGCGGTGGTGATTTTCGAGATTCGGCACCCGCGGGGCTGATTATCGAGATTCGGCACCCGCGGGGCTGATTTTTGAGATTCGGCACCCGCGGGGCTGATTTTTGAGATTCGGCACCCGCGGTGGTGATTTTTGAGATTCGGCACGCGCGGTACTGATTTTTGAGATTCGGCACCCGCGGGACTGATTTTCGAGATTCGGCACCCGCGACAGTGATTTTCGAGATTCGGCACCCGCGGGGCTGATTTTCGAGATTCGTCACCCACGGCGGTGATTTCCGAGATTCGGCACCCGCGGGGCTGATTTTCGAGATTCGGCACCCGTGGCACTGATTTTCGAGATTCGGCACCCGCGGGGCTGATATTCGAGATTAGGCACCCGCGGCACTGATTTTCGAGATTCGGCACCCGCGGGGCTGATTTTCGAGATTCGGCACCGGTGGCGGTGATTTTTGAGATTCGGAACCCGCGGCAGTGATTTTTGAGATTCGGCACCCGCGGCACTGATTTTCGAGATTCGGCAACCGCAGCGGTGCTTTTCGAGATTCAGCACTCGCGGGGCTGATTTTCGAGATTCGGCACCCACAGGGCTGATTATCGAGATTCGGCACCCGCGGGGCTGATTTTCGAGATTCGGCACCCGCGGGGCTGATTTTCGAGATGCGGCACCCGCGGGGCTGATTTTCGAGATTCGGCACCCGTGGGGCTGATTTTCGAGATTCGGCACTTGCGGTGGTGATTTTCGAGATTCGGCACCCGCGGGGCTGATTATCGAGATTCGGCACCCGCGGGGCTGATTTTCGAGATTCGGCACCCGCGGGGCTGATTGTCGAGATTCGGCACCCGCGGGGCTGATTTTCGAGATTCGGCACCCGCAGGGCTGATTTTCGACATTCGGCACCGGTGGCGGTGATTTTCGAGATTCGGAACCCGCGGCACTGATTTTCGAGATTCGGCAACCGCAGCGGTGCTTTTCGAGATTCGGCACTCGCGGGGCTGATTTTCGAGATTCGGCACCCGCGGGGCTGATTTTCGAGATTCGGCACCCGCGGGGCTGATTTTCGAGATTCGGCACCCGCGGGGCTGATTTTCGAGATTCGGCACCCGCGGGGCTGATTTTCGAGATTCGGCACTTGCGGCGGTGATTTTCGAGATTCGGCACCCGTGGGGCTGATTTTCGAGATTCGGCACCCGCGGCACTGATTTTTGAGATTCGGCAACCGCAGCGGTGCTTTTCGAGATTCGGCACTCGCGGGGCTGATTTTCGAGATTCGGCACCCGCGGGGCTGATTTCCGAGATTCGGCACCCGCGGGGCTGATTTTCGAGATTCGGCACCCGCGGGGCTGATTATCGAGATTCGGCACCCGCGGGGCTGATTTTCGAGATTCGGCCCTTGCGGTGGTGATTTTCGAGATTCGGCACCCGCGGGGCTGATTATCGAGATTCGGCACCCGCGGGGCTGATTTTCGAGATTCGGCACCCGCGGGGCGGATTTTCGAGATTCGGCACCCGCGGCACTGATTTTCGAGATTCGGCACCCGTGGGGCTGATTTTCGAGATTTGGCACCCGCGGTGGTGATTTCCGAGATTCGGCACCCGCGGCGGTGATTTTCGAGAGTCGGCACCCGCGGGGCTGATTATCGAGATTCGGCACCCGCGGGGCTGATTTTCGAGATTCGGCACCCGCGGGGCTGATTTTCGAGATTCGGCACCCGCGGGGCTGATTTTCGAGATTCGGCACTTGCGGTCGTGATTTTCGAGATTCGGCACCCGCGGGGCTAATTATCGAGATTCGGCACCCGCGGGGCTGATTTTCGAGATTCGGCACCCGCGGGGCTGATTTTCGAGATTCGGCACCCGCGGGGCTGATTTTCGAGATTCGGCACCCGCGGGGCTGATTTTCGAGATTCGGCACTTGCGGTGGTGATTTTCGAGATTCGGCACCCGCGGCGGTGATTTTCGAGATTCGGCACCCGCGGGGCTGATTTTCGAGATTCGGCACCCGCGGGGCTGATTTTCGAGATTAGGCACCCGCGGCACTGATTTTCGAGATTCGGCACCCGCGGGGCTGATTTTCGAGATTTGGCACCCGCGGTGGAGATTTCCGAGATTCGGCACCCGCGGCGGTGATTTTCGAGATTCGGCACTGGTGGCGGTGATTTTCGAGATTCGGAACCCGCGGCAGTGATTTTTGAGATTCGGCACCCGCGGCACTGATTTTCGAGATTCGGCACTCGCGGGGCTGATTTTCGAGATTCGGCACCCGCGGGGCTGATTATCGAGATTCGGCACCCGCGGGGCTGATTATCGAGATTCGGCACCCGCGGTGGTGATTTCTGAGATTCGGCACCCGCGGCGGTGATTTTCGAGATTCAGCACCCGTGGGGCTGATTTTTGAGATTTGGCACCCGCGGCACTGATTTTCGAGATTCGGCACCCGCGGGGCTGATTTTCGAGATTCGGCACCTGCGGCAGTGATTTTCGAGATTCGGCACCCGCGGGGCTGATTTTCCAGATTTGGCACCCGTGGTGGTGATTTTCAAGATTCGGCACCCGCGGCGGTGATTTTCGAGATTCGTCACCCATGGGGCTGATTTTCCAGATTTGGCACCCGTGGTGGTGATTTTCGAGATTCGGCACCGGCGGGGCTGATTTTCGAGAATCGGCACCCGCGGTACTGATTTTTGAGATTCGGCACCCACGGCGGTGATTTTCAAGATTCGGCACCCGCGGGGCTGATTTTCGAGAATCGGCACCCGCGGTGGTGATTTTTGAGATTCGGCACGCGCGGTACTGATTTTTGAGATTCGGCACCCGCGGGGCTGATTTTCGAGATTCGGCACCCGCGACAGTGATTTTCGAGATTCGGCACCCGCGGGGCTGATTTTCGAGATTCGGCACCCGTGGCACTGATTTTCGAGATTCGGCACCCGGGGGGCTGATATTCGAGATTAGGCACCCGCGGCACTGATTTTCGAGACTTGGCACCCGCGGGGCTGATTTTCGAGATTCGGCACCGGTGGCGTTGATTTTCGAGATTCGGAACCCGCGGCACTGATTTTCGAGATTCGGCAACCGCAGCGGTGCTTTTCGAGATTCGGCACTCGCGGGGCTGATTTTCGAGAATCGGCACCCGCGGTGGTGATTTTCGAGATTCGGCACCCGCGGGGCTGATTTTCGAGAATCGGCACCCGCGAAAGTGATTTTCGAGATTCGGCACTCGCGGGGCTGATTTTTGAGATTCGGCACGCGCGGTACTGATTTTTGAGATTCGGCACCCGCGGGGCTGATTTTCGAGATTCGGCACCCGCGACAGTGATTTTCGAGATTCGGCACCCGCGAGGCTGATTTTCGAGATTTGGCACCCGCGGCACTGATTTTCGAGATTCGGCACCCGCGGGGCTGATTTTCGAGATTCGTCACCCACGGCGGTGATTTCCGAGATTCGGCACCCGCGGGGCTGATTTTCGAGATTCGGCACCCGTGGCACTGATTTTCGAGATTCGGCACCCGCGGGGCTGATTTTCGAGATTAGGCACCCGCGGCACTGATTTTCGAGATTCGGCACCCGCGGGGCTGATTTTCGAGATTCGGCACCGGTGGCGGTGATTTTCGAGATTCGGAACCCGCGGCAGTGATTTTTGAGATTCGGCACCCGCGGCACTGATTTTCGAGATTCGGCAACCGCAGCGGTGCTTTTCGAGATTCGGCACTCGCGGGGCTGATTTTTGAGATTCGACACCCGCGGGGCTGATTATCGAGATTCGGCACCCGCGGGGCTGATTTTCGAGATTCAGCACCCGCGGGGCTGATTTTCGAGATTCGGCACCCGCGGGGCTGATTTTCGAGATTCGGCACCCGCGGGGTTGATTTTCGAGATTCGGCACTTGCGGTGGTGATTTTCGAGATTCGGCACCCGCGGGGCTGATTATCGAGATTCGGCACCCGCGGGGCTGATTTTTGAGATTCGGCACCCGCGGGGCTGATTTTTGAGATTCGGCACCCGCGGTGGTGATTTTTGAGATTCGGCACGCGCGGTACTGATTTTTGAGATTCGGCACCCGCGGGACTGATTTTCGAGATTCGGCACCCGCGACAGTGATTTTCGAGATTCGGCACCCGCGGGGCTGATTTTCGAGATTCGTCACCCACGGCGGTGATTTCCGAGATTCGGCACCCGCGGGGCTGATTTTCGAGATTCGGCACCCGTGGCACTGATTTTCGAGATTCGGCACCCGCGGGGCTGATATTCGAGATTAGGCACCCGCGGCACTGATTTTCGAGATTCGGCACCCGCGGGGCTGATTTTCGAGATTCGGCACCGGTGGCGGTGATTTTTGAGATTCGGAACCCGCGGCAGTGATTTTTGAGATTCGGCACCCGCGGCACTGATTTTCGAGATTCGGCAACCGCAGCGGTGCTTTTCGAGATTCAGCACTCGCGGGGCTGATTTTCGAGATTCGGCACCCGCAGGGCTGATTATCGAGATTCGGCACCCGCGGGGCTGATTTTCGAGATTCGGCACCCGCGGGGCTGATTTTCGAGATGCGGCACCCGCGGGGCTGATTTTCGAGATTCGGCACCCGTGGGGCTGATTTTCGAGATTCGGCACTTGCGGTGGTGATTTTCGAGATTCGGCACCCGCGGGGCTGATTATCGAGATTCGGCACCCGCGGGGCTGATTTTCGAGATTCGGCACCCGCGGGGCTGATTGTCGAGATTCGGCACCCGCGGGGCTGATTTTCGAGATTCGGCACCCGCAGGGCTGATTTTCGACATTCGGCACCGGTGGCGGTGATTTTCGAGATTCGGAACCCGCGGCACTGATTTTCGAGATTCGGCAACCGCAGCGGTGCTTTTCGAGATTCGGCACTCGCGGGGCTGATTTTCGAGATTCGGCACCCGCGGGGCTGATTTTCGAGATTCGGCACCCGCGGGGCTGATTTTCGAGATTCGGCACCCGCGGGGCTGATTTTCGAGATTCGGCACCCGCGGGGCTGATTTTCGAGATTCGGCACTTGCGGCGGTGATTTTCGAGATTCGGCACCCGTGGGGCTGATTTTCGAGATTCGGCACCCGCGGCACTGATTTTTGAGATTCGGCAACCGCAGCGGTGCTTTTCGAGATTCGGCACTCGCGGGGCTGATTTTCGAGATTCGGCACCCGCGGGGCTGATTTCCGAGATTCGGCACCCGCGGGGCTGATTTTCGAGATTCGGCACCCGCGGGGCTGATTATCGAGATTCGGCACCCGCGGGGCTGATTTTCGAGATTCGGCCCTTGCGGTGGTGATTTTCGAGATTCGGCACCCGCGGGGCTGATTATCGAGATTCGGCACCCGCGGGGCTGATTTTCGAGATTCGGCACCCGCAGGGCGGATTTTCGAGATTCGGCACCCGCGGCACTGATTTTCGAGATTCGGCACCCGTGGGGCTGATTTTCGAGATTTGGCACCCGCGGTGGTGATTTCCGAGATTCGGCACCCGCGGCGGTGATTTTCGAGATTCGGCACCCGCGGGGCTGATTATCGAGATTCGGCACCCGCGGGGCTGATTTTCGAGATTCGGCACCCGCGGGGCTGATTTTCGAGATTCGGCACCCGCGGGGCTGATTTTCGAGATTCGGCACTTGCGGTCGTGATTTTCGAGATTCGGCACCCGCGGGGCTAATTATCGAGATTCGGCACCCGCGGGGCTGATTTTCGAGATTCGGCACCCGCGGGGCTGATTTTCGAGATTCGGCACTTGCGGTGGTGATTTTCGAGATTCGGCACCCGCGGCGGTGATTTTCGAGATTCGGCACCCGCGGGGCTGATTTTCGAGATTCGGCACCCGCGGGGCTGATTTTCGAGATTAGGCACCCGCGGCACTGATTTTCGAGATTCGGCACCCGCGGGGCTGATTTTCGAGATTTGGCACCCGCGGTGGAGATTTCCGAGATTCGGCACCCGCGGCGGTGATTTTCGAGATTCGGCACTGGTGGCGGTGATTTTCGAGATTCGGAACCCGCGGCAGTGATTTTTGAGATTCGGCACCCGCGGCACTGATTTTCGAGATTCGGCACTCGCGGGGCTGATTTTCGAGATTCGGCACCCGCGGGGCTGATTATCGAGATTCGGCACCCGCGGGGCTGATTATCGAGATTCGGCACCCGCGGTGGTGATTTCTGAGATTCGGCACCCGCGGCGGTGATTTTCGAGATTCGGCACCCGCGGGGCTGATTTTCGAGATTCGGCACCCGCGGGGCTGATTTTCGAGATTCGGCACTTGCGGTCGTGATTTTCGAGATTCGGCACCCGCGGGGCTGATTTTCGAGATTCGGCACCCGCGGGGCTGATTTTCGAGATTCGGCACCCGCGGGGCTGATTTTCGAGATTCGGCACCCGCGGGGCTGATTATCGAGATTCGGCACCCGCGGGGCTGATTTTCGAGATTCGGCACCCGCGGGGCTGATTTTCGAGATTCGGCACCCGTGGGGCTGATTATCGAGATTCGGCACCCGCGGGGCTGATTTTCGAGATTCGGCCCTTGCGGTGGTGATTTTTGAGATTCGGCACCCGCGGGGCTGATTATCGAGATTCGGCACCCGCGGGGCTGATTTTCGAGATTCGGCACCCGCGGGGCTGATTTTCGAGATTCGGCACCCGCGGCACTGATTTTCGAGATTCGGCACCCGTGGGGCTGATTTTCGAGATTTGGCACCCGCGGTGGTGATTTCTGAGATTCGGCACCCGCGGCGGTGATTTTCGAGATTCGGCACCCGCGGGGCTGATTTTCGAGATTCGGCACCCGCGGGGCTGATTTTCGAGATTCGGCACTTGCGGTCGTGATTTTCGAGATTCGGCACCCGCGGGGCTGATTATCGAGATTCGGCACCCGCTGGGCTGATTTTCGAGATTCGGCACCCGCGGGGCTGATTTTCGAGATTCGGCACCCGCGGGGCTGATTTTCGAGATTCGGCACCCGCGGGGCTGATTTTCGAGATTCGGCACTTGCGGTGGTGATTTTCGAGATTCGGCACCCGCGGCGGTGATTTTCGAGATTCGGCACCCACGACAGTGATTTTCGAGATTCGGCACCCGTGGGGCTGATTTTCGAGATTTGGCACCCGCGGCACTGATTTTCGAGATTCGGCACCCGCGGGGCTGATTTTCGAGATTCGGCACCTGCGGCAGTGATTTTCGAGATTCGGCACCCGCGGGGCTGATTTTCCAGATTTGGCACCCGTGGTGGTGATTTTCAAGATTCGGCACCCGCGGCGGTGATTTTCGAGATTCGTCACCCACGGGGCTGATTTTCCAGATTTGGCACCCGTGGTGGTGATTTTCGAGATTCGGCACCGGCGGGGCTGATTTTCGAGAATCGGCACCCGCGGTGGTGATTTTTGAGATTCGGCACGCGCGGTACTGATTTTTGAGATTCGGCACCCGCGGCGGTGATTTTCAAGATTCGGCACCCGCGGGGCTGATTTTCGAGATTCGGCACCCGCGGGGCTGATTTTCGAGATTCGGCACCCGCGGGGCTGATTTTCGAGATTCGGCACTTGCGGTGGTGATTTTCGAGATTCGGCACCCGCGGCGGTGATTTTCGAGATTCGGCACCCGCGGGGCTGATTTTCGAGATTCGGCACCCGCGGGGCTGATTTTCGAGATTAGGCACCCGCGGCACTAATTTTCGAGATTCGGCACCCGCGGGGCTGATTTTCGAGATTCGGCACCCGCGGTGGAGATTTCCGAGATTCGGCACCCGCGGCGGTGATTTTCGAGATTCGGCACTGGTGGCGGTGATTTTCGAGATTCGGAACCCGCGGCAGTGATTTTTGAGATTCGGCACCCGCGGCACTGATTTTCGAGATTCGGCACTCGCGGGGCTGATTTTCGAGATTCGGCACCCGCGGGGCTGATTATCGAGATTCGGCACCCGCGGGGCTGATTATCGAGATTCGGCACCCGCGGTGGTGATTTCTGAGATTCGGCACCCGCGGCGGTGATTTTCGAGATTCGGCACCCGCGGGGCTGATTTTCGAGATTCGGCACCCGCGGGGCTGATTTTCGAGATTCGGCACTTGCGGTCGTGATTTTCGAGATTCGGCACCCGCGGGGCTGATTTTTGAGATTCGGCACCTGCGGGGCTGATTTTCGAGATTCGGCACCCGCGGGGCTGATTTTCGAGATTCGGCACCCGCGGGGCTGATTATCGAGATTCGGCACCCGCGGGGCTGATTTTCGAGATTCGGCACCCGCGGGGCTGATTATCGAGATTCGGCACCCGCGGGGCTGATTTTCGAGATTCGGCACCCGTGGGGCTGATTATCGAGATTCGGCACCCGGGGGGCTGATTTTCGAGATTCGGCCCTTGCGGTGGTGATTTTTGAGATTCGGCACCCGCGGGGCTGATTATCGAGATTCGGCACCCGCGGGGCTGATTTTCGAGATTCGGCACCCGCGGGGCTGATTTTCGAGATTCGGCACCCGTGGGGCTGATTTTCGAGATTTGGCACCCGCGGTGGTGATTTCTGAGATTCGGCACCCGCGGCGGTGATTTTCGAGATTCGGCACCCGCGGGGCTGATTTTCGAGATTCGGCACCCGCGGGGCTGATTTTCGAGATTCGGCACTTGCGGTCGTGATTTTTGAGATTCGGCACCCGCGGGGCTGATTATCGAGATTCGGCACCCGCTGGGCTGATTTTCGAGATTCGGCACCCGCGGGGCTGATTTTCGAGATTCGGCACCCGCGGGGCTGATTTTCGAGATTCGGCACCCGCGGGGCTGATTTTCGAGATTCGGCACTTGCGGTGGTGATTTTCGAGATTCGGCACCCGCGGCGGTGATTTTCGAGATTCGGCACCCGCGGGGCTGATTTTCGAGATTCGGCACCCACGACAGTGATTTTCGAGATTCGGCACCCGTGGGGCTGATTTTCGAGATTTGGCACCCGCGGCACTGATTTTCGAGATTCGGCACCCGCGGGGCTGATTTTCGAGATTCGGCACCTGCGGCAGTGATTTTCGAGATTCGGCACCCGCGGGGCTGATTTTCCAGATTTGGCACCCGTGGTGGTGATTTTCAAGATTCGGCACCCGCGGCGGTGATTTTCGAGATTCGTCACCCACGGGGCTGATTTTCCAGATTTGGCACCCGTGGTGGTGATTTTCGAGATTCGGCACCGGCGGGGCTGATTTTCGAGAATCGGCACCCGCGGTGGTGATTTTTGAGATTCAGCACGCGCGGTACTGATTTTTGAGATTCGGCACCCGCGGCGGTGATTTTCAAGATTCGGCACCCGCGGGGCTGATTTTCGAGAATCGGCACCCGCGGTGGTGATTTTTGAGATTCGGCACGCGCGGTACTGATTTTTGAGATTCGGCACCCGCGGGGCTGATTTTCGAGATTCGGCACCCGCGACAGTGATTTTCGAGATTCGGCACCCGCGGGGCTGATTTTCGAGATTCGGCACCCGTGGCACTGATTTTCGAGATTCGGCACCCGGGGGGCTGATATTCGAGATTAGGCACCCGCGGCACTGATTTTCGAGATTCGGCACCCGCGGGGCTGATTTTCGAGATTCGGCACCGGTGGCGGTGATTTTCGAGATTCGGAACCCGCGGCACTGATTTTCGAGATTCGGCAACCGCAGCGGTGCTTTTCGAGATTCGGCACTCGCGGGGCTGATTTTCAAGATTCGGCACCCGCGGGGCTGATTTTCGAGAATCGGCACCCGCGGTGGTGATTTTTGAGATTCGGCACGCGCGGTACTGATTTTTGAGATTCGGCACCCGCGGGGCTGATTTTCGAGATTCGGCACCCGCGACAGTGATTTTCGAGATTCGGCACCCGCGGCACTGATTTTCGAGATTTGGCACCCGCGGGGCTGATTTTCGAGATTCGTCACCCACGGCGGTGATTTCCGAGATTCGGCACCCGCGGGGCTGATTTTCGAGATTCGGCACCCGTGGCACTGATTTTCGAGATTCGGCACCCGCAGGGCTGATATTCGAGATTAGGCACCCGCGGCACTGATTTTCGAGATTCGGCACCCGCGGGGATGATTTTCGAGATTCGGCACCGGTGGCGGTGATTTTCGAGATTCGGAACCCGCGGCACTGATTTTCGAGATTCGGCAACCGCAGCGGTGCTTTTCGAGATTCGGCACTCGCGGGGCTGATTTTCGAGATTCGGCACCCGCGGGGCTGATTATCGAGATTTGGCACCCGCGGGGCTGATTTTCGAGATTCGGCACCCGCGGGGCTGATTTTCGAGATGCGGCACCCGCGGGGCTGATTTTCGAGATTCGGCACCCGTGTGGCTGATTTTCGAGATTCGGCACTTGCGGTGGTGATTTTCGAGATTCGGCACCCGCGGGGCTGATTATCGAGATTCGGCAGCCGCGGGGCTGATTTTCGAGATGCGGCACCCGCGGGGCTGATTTTCGAGATTCGGCACCCGTGTGGCTGATTTTCGAGATTCGGCACTTGCGGTGGTGATTTTCGAGATTCGGCACCCGCGGGGCTGATTATCGAGATTCGGCAGCCGCGGGGCTGATTTTCGAGATTCGGCACCCGCGGGGCTGATTTTCGAGATTCGGCACCCGCGGGGCTGATTATCGAGATTCGGCACCCGCGGGGCTGATTATCGAGATTCGGCACCCGCGGTGGTGATTTCTGAGATTCGGCACCCGCGGCGGTGATTTTCGAGATTCGGCACCCGCGGGGCTGATTTTCGAGATTCGGCACCCGCGGGGCTGATTTTCGAGATTCGGCACTTGCGGTCGTGATTTTCGAGATTCGGCACCCGCGGGGCTGATTTTCGAGATTCGGCACCTGCGGGGCTGATTTTCGAGATTCGGCACCCGCGGGGCTGATTTTCGAGATTCGGCACCCGCGGGGCTGATTATCGAGATTCGGCACCCGCGGGGCTGATTTTCGAGATTCGGCACCCGCGGGGCTGATTATCGAGATTCGGCACTTGCGGGGCTGATTTTCGAGATTCGGCACTTGCGGTCGTGATTTTCGAGATTCGGCACCCGCGGGGCTGATTATCGAGATTCGGCACCCGCTGGGCTGATTTTCGAGATTCGGCACCCGCGGGGCTGATTTTCGAGATTCGGCACCCGCGGGGCTGATTTTCGAGATTCGGCACCCGCGGGGCTGATTTTCGAGATTCGGCACTTGCGGTGGTGATTTTCGAGATTCGGCACCCGCGGCGGTGATTTTCGAGATTCGGCACCCGCGGGGCTGATTTTCGAGATTCGGCACCCACGACAGTGATTTTCGAGATTCGGCACCCGTGGGGCTGATTTTCGAGATTTGGCACCCGCGGCACTGATTTTCGAGATTCGGGACCCGCGGGGCTGATTTTCGAGATTCGGCACCTGCGGCAGTGATTTTCGAGATTCGGCACCCGCGGGGCTGATTTTCCAGATTTGGCACCCGTGGTGGTGATTTTCAAGATTCGGCACCCGCGGCGGTGATTTTCGAGATTCGTCACCCACGGGGCTGATTTTCCAGATTTGGCACCCGTGGTGGTGATTTTCGAGATTCGGCACCGGCGGGGCTGATTTTCGAGAATCGGCACCCGCGGTGGTGATTTTTGAGATTCGGCACGCGCGGTACTGATTTTTGAGATTCGGCACCCGCGGCGGTGATTTTCAAGATTCGGCACCCGCGGGGCTGATTTTCGAGAATCGGCACCCGCGGTGGTGATTTTTGAGATTCGGCACGCGCGGTACTGATTTTTGAGATTCGGCACCCGCGGGGCTGATTTTCGAGATTCGGCACCCGCGACAGTGATTTTCGAGATTCGGCACCCGCGGGGCTGATTTTCGAGATTCGGCACCCGTGGCACTGATTTTCGAGATTCGGCACCCGGGGGGCTGATATTCGAGATTAGGCACCCGCGGCACTGATTTTCGAGATTCGGCACCCGCGGGGCTGATTTTCGAGATTCGGCACCGGTGGCGGTGATTTTCGAGATTCGGAACCCGCGGCACTGATTTTCGAGATTCGGCAACCGCAGCGGTGCTTTTCGAGATTCGGCACTCGCGGGGCTGATTTTCAAGATTCGGCACCCGCGGGGCTGATTTTCGAGAATCGGCACCCGCGGTGGTGATTTTTGAGATTCGGCACGCGCGGTACTGATTTTTGAGATTCGGCACCCGCGGGGCTGATTTTCGAGATTCGGCACCCGCGACAGTGATTTTCGAGATTCGGCACCCGCGGCACTGATTTTCGAGATTTGGCACCCGCGGCACTGATTTTCGAGATTCGGCACCCGCGGGGCTGATTTTCGAGATTCGTCACCCACGGCGGTGATTTCCGAGATTCGGCACCCGCGGGGCTGATTTTCGAGATTCGGCACCCGTGGCACTGATTTTCGAGATTCGGCACCCGCAGGGCTGATATTCGAGATTAGGCACCCGCGGCACTGATTTTCGAGATTCGGCACCCGCGGGGATGATTTTCGAGATTCGGCACCGGTGGCGGTGATTTTCGAGATTCGGAACCCGCGGCACTGATTTTCGAGATTCGGCAACCGCAGCGGTGCTTTTCGAGATTCGGCACTCGCGGGGCTGATTTTCGAGATTCGGCACCCGCGGGGCTGATTATCGAGATTTGGCACCCGCGGGGCTGATTTTCGAGATTCGGCACCCGCGGGGCTGATTTTCGAGATGCGGCACCCGCGGGGCTGATTTTCGAGATTCGGCACCCGTGTGGCTGATTTTCGAGATTCGGCACTTGCGGTGGTGATTTTCGAGATTCGGCACCCGCGGGGCTGATTATCGAGATTCGGCAGCCGCGGGGCTGATTTTCGAGATGCGGCACCCGCGGGGCTGATTTTCGAGATTCGGCACCCGTGTGGCTGATTTTCGAGATTCGGCACTTGCGGTGGTGATTTTCGAGATTCGGCACCCGCGGGGCTGATTATCGAGATTCGGCAGCCGCAGGGCTGATTTTCGAGATTCGGCACCCGCGGGGCTGATTTTCGAGATTCGGCACCCGCGGGGCTGATTTTCGAGATTCGGCACCCGCGGGGCTGATTTTCGAGATTCGGCACTTGCGGTGGTGATTTTCGAGATTAGGCACCCGCGGCACTGATTTTCGAGATTAGGCACCCGCGGCACTGATTTTCGAGATTCGGCACCCGCGGGGCTGATTTTCGAGATTTGGCACCCGCGGCACTGATTTTCGAGATTCGGCACCCGCGGGGCTGATTTTCGAGATTCGTCACCCACGGCGGTGATTTCCGAGATTCGGCACCCGCGGGGCTGATTTTCGAGATTCGGCACCCGTGGCACTGATTTTCGAGATTCGGCACCCGCAGGGCTGATATTCGAGATTAGGCACCCGCGGCACTGATTTTCGAGATTCGGCACCCGCGGGGATGATTTTCGAGATTCGGCACCGGTGGCGGTGATTTTCGAGATTCGGAACCCGCGGCACTGATTTTCGAGATTCGGCAACCGCAGCGGTGCTTTTCGAGATTCGGCACTCGCGGGGCTGATTTTCGAGATTCGGCACCCGCGGGGCTGATTATCGAGATTTGGCACCCGCGGGGCTGATTTTCGAGATTCGGCACCCGCGGGGCTGATTTTCGAGATGCGGCACCCGCGGGGCTGATTTTCGAGATTCGGCACCCGTGTGGCTGATTTTCGAGATTCGGCACTTGCGGTGGTGATTTTCGAGATTCGGCACCCGCGAGGCTGATTATCGAGATTCGGCAGCCGCGGGGCTGATTTTCGAGATGCGGCACCCGCGGGGCTGATTTTCGAGATTCGGCACCCGTGTGGCTGATTTTCGAGATTCGGCACTTGCGGTGGTGATTTTCGAGATTCGGCACCCGCGGGGCTGATTATCGAGATTCGGCAGCCGCGGGGCTGATTTTCGAGATTCGGCACCCGCGGGGCTGATTTTCGAGATTCGGCACCCGCGGGGCTGATTTTCGAGATTCGGCACCCGCGGGGCTGATTTTCGAGATTCGGCACTTGCGGTGGTGATTTTCGAGATTCGGCACCCGCGGCGGTGATTTTCGAGATTCGGCACCCGCGGGGCTGATTTTCGAGATTCGGCACCCGTGGCACTGATTTTCGAGATTCGGCACCCGCGGGGCTGATTTTCGAGATTAGGCACCCGCGGCACTGATTTTCGAGATTAGGCACCCGCGGCACTGATTTTCGAGATTCGGCACCCGCGGGGCTGATTTTCGAGATTCGGCACCGGTGGCGGTGATTTTCGAGATTCGGAACCCGCGGCAGTGATTTTTGAGATTCGGCACCCGCGGCACTGATTTTCGAGATTCGGCAACCGCAGCGGTGATTTTCGAGATTCGGCACTCGCGGGGCTGATTTTCGAGATTCGGCACCCGCGGGGCTGATTATCGAGATTCGGCACCCGTGGGGCTGATTTTCGAGATTCGGCACCCGCGGCACTGATTATCGAGATTCGGCACCCGCGGGGCTGATTTTCGAGATTCGGCACCCGCGGGGCTGATTTTCGAGATTCGGCACCCGCGGGGTGATTTTCGAGATTCGGCACTCGCGGGGCTGATTTTCGAGATTCGGCACCCGCGGGGCTGATTATCGAGATTCGGCATCCGCGGGGCTGATTTTCGAGATTCGGCACCCGCGGGGCTGATTTTCGAGATTCGGCACCCGCGGGGCTGATTTTCGAGATTCGGCACCCGCGGGGCTGATTTTCGAGATTCGGCACTTGCGGTGGTGATTTTCGAGATTCGGCACCCGCGGCGGTGATTTTCGAGATTCGGCACCCGCGGGGCTGATTTCCGAGATTCGGCACCCGCGGGGCTGATTTTCGAGATTCGGCACCCGTGGCACTGATTTTCGAGATTCGGCACCCGCGGGGCTGATTTTCGAGATTAGGCACCCGCGGCCCTGATTTTCGAGATTCGGCACCCGCGGGGCTGATTTTCGAGATTCGGCACCGGTGGCGGTGATTTTCGAGATTCGGAACCCGCGGCAGTGATTTTTGAGATTCGGCACCCGCGGCACTGATTTTCGAGATTCGGCAACCGCAGCGGTGCTTTTCGAGATTCGGCACTCGCGGGGCTGATTTTCGAGATTCGGCACCCGCGGGGCTGATTATCGAGATTCGGCACCTGTGGGGCTGATTTTCGAGATTCGGCACCCGCGGCACTGATTTTCGAGATTCGGCACTCGCGGGGCTGATTTTCGAGATTCGGCACCCGCGGGGCTGATTATCGAGATTCGGCACCCGCGGGGCTGATTTTCGAGATTCGGCACCCGCGGGGCTGATTTTCGAGATTCGGCACCCGCGGGTCTGATTATCGAGATTCGGCACCCGCGGGTCTGATTATCGAGATTCGGCACCCGCGGGGCTGATTTTCGAGATTCGGCACCCGCGGGGCTGATTTTCGAGATTCGGCACCCGCGGGGCTGATTTTCGAGATTCGGCACTCGCGGGGCTGATTTTCGAGATTCGGCACCCGCGGGGCTGATTTTCGAGATTCGGCACCCGCGGGGCTGATTTTCGAGATTCGGCACCCGCGGGGCTGATTTTCGAGATTCGGCACCCGCGGGGCTGATTTTCGAGATTCGGCACCCGCGGGGCTGATTTTCGAGATTCGGCACTTGCGGTGGTGATTTTCGAGATTCGGCACCCGCGGCGGTGTTTTTCGAGATTCGGCACCCGCGGGGCTGATTTTCGAGATTCGGCACCCGCGGCACTGATTTTCGAGATTCGGCAACCGCGGCACTGATTTGCGAGATTTGGCAACCGCAGTGGTGCTTTTCGAGATTCGGCATTTGCGGGGCTGATTTTCGAGATTCGGCACCCGCGGTGCTAATTATCGAGATTCGGCACCCGAGGGGCTGATTTTCGAGATTCGGCACCCGCGGGGCTGATTTTCGAGATTCGGCACCCGCGGGGCTGATTATCGAGATTCGGCACCCGCGGGGCTGATTTTCGAGATTCGGCACCCGCGGGGCTGATTTTCGAGATTCGGCACCCGCGGGGCTGATTTTCGAGATTCGGCACCCGCGGGGCTGATTTTCGAGATTCGGCACTTGCGGTGGTGATTTTCGAGATTCGGCACCCGCGGCGGTGATTTTCGAGATTCGGCACCCGCGGGGCTGATTTCCGAGATTCGGCACCCGCGGGGCTGATTTTCGAGATTCGGCACCCGTGGCACTGATTTTCGAGATTCGGCACCCGCGGGGCTGATTTTCGAGATTAGGCACCCGCGGCCCTGATTTTCGAGATTCGGCACCCGCGGGGCTGATTTTCGAGATTCGGCACCGGTGGCGGTGATTTTCGAGATTCGGAACCCGCGGCAGTGATTTTTGAGATTTGGCACCCGCGGCACTGATTTTCGAGATTCGGCAACCGCAGCGGTGCTTTTCGAGATTCGGCACTCGCGGGGCTGATTTTCGAGATTCGGCACCCGCGGGGCTGATTATCGAGATTCGGCACCCGTAGGGCTGATTTTCGAGATTCGGCACCCGCGGCACTGATTTTCGAGATTCGGCACTCGCGGGGCTGATTTTCGAGATTCGGCACCCGCGGGGCTGATTATCGAGATTCGGCACCCGCGGGGCTGATTTTCGAGATTCGGCACCCGCGGGGCTGATTTTCGAGATTCGGCACCCGCGGGGCTGATTTTCGAGATTCGACACTCGCGGGGCTGATTTTCGAGATTCGGCACCCGCGGGGCTGATTTTCGAGATTCGGCACCCGCGGGGCTGATTTTCGAGATTCGGCACCCGCGGGGCTGATTTTCGAGATTCGGCACCCGCGGGGCTGATTTTCGAGATTCGGCACTTGCGGGGGTGATTTTCGAGATTCGGCACCCGCGGCGGTGTTTTTCGAGATTCGGCACCCGCGGGGCTGATTTTCGAGATTCGGCACCCGCGGCACTGATTTTCGAGATTCGGCAACCGCGGCACTGATTTTCGAGATTTGGCAACCGCAGTGGTGCTTTTCGAGATTCGGCATTTGCGGGGCTGATTTTCGAGATTCGGCACCCGCGGGGCTAATTATCGAGATTCGGCACCCGCGGGGCTGATTTTCGAGATTCGGCACCCGCGGGGCTGATTTTCGAGATTCGGCACCCGCGGGGCTGATTATCGAGATTCGGCACCCGCGGGGCTGATTTTCGAGATTCGGCCCTTGCGGTGGTGATTTTCGAGATTCGGCACCCGCGGGGCTGATTATCGAGATTCGGCACCCGCGGGGCTGATTTTCGAGATTCGGCACCCGCGGGGGTGATTTTCGAGATTCGGCACCCGCGGCACTGATTTTCGAGATTCAGCACCCGTGGGGCTGATTTTCGAGATTTGGCACCCGCGGTGGTGATTTCCGAGATTCGGCACCCGCGAGGCTGATTTTCGAGATTCGGCACCCGTGACGGTGATTTTTGAGATTCGGCACCCGCGGGGCTGATTTACGAGATTCGGCACCCGCGGCAGTGCTTCTCGAGATTCGGCACTCGCTATGGTGATTTTCGAGATTCGGCACCCGCGGCACTGATTTTCGAGATTCGGCACCCAAGGGGCTGATTTTCGAGATTCGGCACCTGCGGAAGTGATTTTCGAGATTCGGCACCCGCGGGGCTGATTTTCGAGATTCGGCACCCGTGGGGCTGATTTTCGAGATTCGGCACCCGCGAGGCTGATTTCCGAGATTCGGCACCCGCGGGGCTGATTTTCGAGATTCGGCACCCGTGGCACTGATTTTCGAGATTCGGCACCCGCGGGGCTGATTTTCGAGATTAGGCACCCGCGGCACTGATTTTCGAGATTCGGCACCTGCGGGGCTGATTTTCGAGATTCGGCACCCGCGGGGCTGATTTTCGAGATTCGGCACCGGTGGCGGTGATTTTCGAAATTCGGAACCCGCGGAAGTGATTTTTGAGATTCGGCACCCGCGGCACTGATTTTCGAGATTCGGCAACCGCAGCGGTGCTTTTCGAGATTCGGCACTTGCGGGGCTGATTTTCGAGATTCGGCACCCGCGGGGCTGATTTTCGAGATTCGGCACCCGCGGGGCTGATTTTCGAGATTCGGCACCCGCGGGGCTGATTTTCGAGATTCGGCACCCGCGGGGCTGATTTTCGAGATTCGGCACCCGCGGGGCTGATTTTCGAGATTCGGCACCCGTGGGGCTGATTATCGAGATTCGGCACCCGCGGGGCTGATTTTCGAGATTCGGCCCTTGCAGTGGTGATTTATGAGATTCGGCACCCGCGGGGCTGATTATCGAGATTCGGCACCCGCGGGGCTGATTTTCGAGATTTGGCACCCGCGGGGCTGATTTTCGAGATTCGGCACCCGCGGCACTGATTTTCGAGATTCGGCACCCGTGGGGCTGATTTTCGAGATTTGGCACCCGCGGTGGTGATTTCTGAGATTCGGCACTTGCGGTCGTGATTTTCGAGATTCGGCACCCGCGGGGCTGATTATCGAGATTCGGCACCCGCTGGGCTGATTTTCGAGATTCGGCACCCGCGGGGCTGATTTTCGAGATTCGGCACCCGCGGGGCTGATTTTCGAGATTCGGCACCCGCGGGGCTGATTTTCGAGATTCGGCACTTGCGGTGGTGATTTTCGAGATTCGGCACCCGCGGCGGTGATTTTCGAGATTCGGCACCCGCGGGGCTGATTTTCGAGATTCGGCACCCACGACAGTGATTTTCGAGATTCGGCACCCGTGGGGCTGATTTTCGAGATTTGGCACCCGCGGCACTGATTTTCGAGATTCGGCACCCGCGGGGCTGATTTTCGAGATTCGGCACCTGCGGCAGTGATTTTCAAGATTCGGCACCCGCGGGGCTGATTTTCCAGATTTGGCACCCGTGGTGGTGATTTTCAAGATTCGGCACCCGCGGCAGTGATTTTCGAGATTCGTCACCCACGGGGCTG
The DNA here is from genome assembly GCF_032444005.1 of Ranitomeya imitator. Lineage (NCBI taxonomy): Eukaryota > Metazoa > Chordata > Amphibia > Anura > Dendrobatidae > Ranitomeya > Ranitomeya imitator. The sequence goes on along the minus strand of NC_091291.1, from coordinate 26,573,487 downwards.
ATTTTCCAGATTTGGCACCCGTGGTGGTGATTTTCGAGATTCGGCACCGGCGGGGCTGATTTTAGAGAATCGGCACCCGCGGTGGTGATTTTTGAGATTCGGCACGCGCGGTACTGATTTTTGAGATTCGGCACCCGCGGCGGTGATTTTCAAGATTCGGCACCCGCGGGGCTGATTTTCGAGAATCGGCACCCGCGGTGGTGATTTTTGAGATTCGGCACGCGCGGTACTGATTTTTGAGATTCGGCACCCGCGGGGCTGATTTTCGAGATTCGGCACCCGCGACAGTGATTTTCGAGATTCGGCACCCGCGGGGCTGATTTTCGAGATTCGGCACCCGTGGCACTGATTTTCGAGATTCGGCACCCGGGGGGCTGATATTCGAGATTAGGCACCCGCCTGATTTTCGAGATTCGGCACCGGTGGCGGTGATTTTCGAGATTCGGAACCCGCGGCACTGATTTTCGAGATTCGGCAACCGCAGTGGTGCTTTTCGAGATTCGGCACTCGCGGGGCTGATTTTCAAGATTCGGCACCCGCGGGGCTGATTTTCGAGAATCGGCACCCGCGGTGGTGATTTTTGAGATTCGGCACGCGCGGTACTGATTTTTGAGATTCGGCACCCGCGGGGCTGATTTTCGAGATTCGGCACCCGTGACAGTGATTTTCGAGATTCGGCACCCGCTGGGCTGATTTTCGAGATTTGGCACCCGCGGCACTGATTTTCGAGATTCGGCACTTGCGGTGGTGATTTTCGAGATTCGGCACCCGCGGCGGTGATTTTCGAGATTCGGCACCCGTGACAGTGATTTTCGAGATTCGGCACCCGCTGGGCTGATTTTCGAGATTTGGCACCCGCGGGGCTGATTTTCGAGATTCGGCACTTGCGGTGGTGATTTTCGAGATTCGGCACCCGCGGCGGTGATTTTCGAGATTCGGCACCCGCGGGGCTGATTTCCGAGATTCGGCACCCGCGGGGCTGATTTTCGAGATTCGGCACCCGTGGCACTGATTTTCGAGATTCGGCACCCGCGGGGCTGATTTTCGAGATTAGGCACCCGCGGCACTGATTTTCGAGATTAGGCACCCGCGGCACTGATTTTCGAGATTCGGCACCCGCGGGGCTGATTTTCGAGATTCGGCACCGGTGGCGGTGATTTTCGAGATTCGGAACCCGCGGCAGTGATTTTTGAGATTCGGCAACCGCAGCGGTGATTTTCGAGATTCGGCACTCGCGGGGCTGATTTTCGAGATTCGGCACCCGCGGGGCTGATTTTCGAGATTCGGCACCCGCGGGGCTGATTTTCGAGATTCGGCACCCGCGGGGTGATTTTCGAGATTCGGCACTCGCGGGGCTGATTTTCGAGATTCGGCACCCGCGGGGCTGATTTTCGAGATTCGGCACCCGCGGGGCTGATTTTCGAGATTCGGCACCCGCGGGGCTGATTTTCGAGATTCGGCACCCGCGGGGCTGATTTTCGAGATTCGGCACCCGCGGGGCTGATTTTCGAGATTCGGCACTTGCGGTGGTGATTTTCGATATTCGGCACCCACGGCGGTGTTTTTCGAGATTCGGCACCCGCGGCACTGATTTTCCAGATTCGGCAACCGCGGCACTGATTTTCGAGATTTGGCAACCGCAGTGGTGCTTTTCGAGATTCGGCATTTGCGGGGCTGATTTTCGAGATTCGGCACCCGCGGGGCTGATTTTCGAGATTCGGCACTTGCGGTGGTGATTTTCGAGATTCGGCACCCGCGGCGGTGATTTTCGAGATTCGGCACCCGCGGGGCTGATTTCCGAGATTCGGCACCCGCGGGGCTGATTTTCGAGATTCGGCACCCGTGGCACTGATTTTCGAGATTCGGCACCCGCGGGGCTGATTTTCGAGATTAGGCACCCTGATTTTCGAGATTCGGCACCCGCGGGGCTGATTTTCGAGATTCGGCACCGGTGGCGGTGATTTTCGAGATTCGGAACCCGCGGCAGTGATTTTTGAGATTCGGCACCCGCTGCACTGATTTTCGAGATTCGGCAACCGCAGCGGTGCTTTTCGAGATTCGGCACTCGCGGGGCTGATTTTCGAGATTCGGCACCCGCGGGGCTGATTATCGAGATTCGGCACCTGTGGGGCTGATTTTCGAGATTCGGCACCCGCGGCACTGATTTTCGAGATTCGGCACTCGCGGGGCTGATTTTCGAGATTCGGCACCCGCGGGGCTGATTATCGAGATTCGGCACCCGCGGGGCTGATTTTCGAGATTCGGCACCCGCGGGGCTGATTTTCGAGATTCGGCACCCGCGGGTCTGATTATCGAGATTCGGCACCCGCGGGTCTGATTATCGAGATTCGGCACCCGCGGGGCTGATTTTCGAGATTCGGCACCCGAGGGGCTGATTTTCGAGATTCGGCACCCGCGGGGCTGATTTTCGAGATTCGGCACCCGCGGGGCTGATTTTCGAGATTCGGCACCCGCGGGGCTGATTTTCGAGATTCGGCACCCGCGGGGCTGATTTTCGAGATTCGGCACTTGCGGTGGTGATTTTCGAGATTCGGCACCCGCGGCGGTGTTTTTCGAGATTCGGCACCCGCGGGGCTGATTTTCGAGATTCGGCACCCGCGGCACTGATTTTCGAGATTCGGCAACCGCGGCACTGATTTGCGAGATTTGGCAACCGCAGTGGTGCTTTTCGAGATTCGGCATTTGCGGGGCTGATTTTCGAGATTCGGCACCCGCGGTGCTAATTATCGAGATTCGGCACCCGAGGGGCTGATTTTCGAGATTCGGCACCCGCGGGGCTGATTCTCGAGATTCGGCACCCGCGGGGCTGATTATCGAGATTCGGCACCCGCGGGGCTGATTTTCGAGATTCGGCACCCGCGGGGCTGATTTTCGAGATTCGGCACCCGCGGGGCTGATTTTCGAGATTCGGCACCCGCGGGGCTGATTTTCGAGATTCGGCACTTGCGGTGCTGATTTTCGAGATTCGGCACCCGCGGCGGTGATTTTCGAGATTCGGCACCCGCGGGGCTGATTTCCGAGATTCGGCACCCGCGGGGCTGATTTTCGAGATTCGGCACCCGTGGCACTGATTTTCGAGATTCGGCACCCGCGGGGCTGATTTTCGAGATTCGGCACCCGCGGGGCTGATTTTCGAGATTCGGCACCGGTGGCGGTGATTTTCGAGATTCGGAACCCTCGGCAGTGATTTTTGAGATTTGGCACCCACGGCACTGATTTTCGAGATTCGGCAACCGCAGCGGTGCTTTTCGAGATTCGGCACTCGCGGGGCTGATTTTCGAGATTCGGCACCCGCGGGGCTGATTATCGAGATTCGGCACCCGTAGGGCTGATTTTCGAGATTCGGCACCCGCGGCACTGATTTTCGAGATTCGGCACTCGCGGGGCTGATTTTCGAGATTCGGCACCCGCGGGGCTGATTATCGAGATTCGGCACCCGCGGGGCTGATTTTCGAGATTCGGCACCCGCGGGGCTGATGTTCGAGATTCGGCACCCGCGGGTCTGATTATCGAGATTCGGCACCCGCGGGTCTGATTATCGAGATTCGGCACCCGCGGGGCTGATTTTCGAGATTCGGCACCCGCGGGGCTGATTTTCGAGATTCGGCATTCGCGGGGCTGATTTTCGAGATTCGGCACCCGCGGCGGTGTTTTTCGAGATTCGGCACCCGCGGGGCTGATTTTCGAGATTCGGCACCCGCGGCACTGATTTTCGAGATTCGGCAACCGCGGCACTGATTTTCGAGATTTGGCAACCGCAGTGGTGCTTTTCGAGATTCGGCATTTGCGGGGCTGATTTTCGAGATTCGGCACCCGCGGGGCTAATTATCGAGATTCGGCACCCGCGGGGCTGATTTCCGAGATTCGGCACCCGCGGGGCTGATTTTCGAGATTCGGCACCCGTGGCACTGATTTTCGAGATTCGGCACCCGCGGGGCTGATTTTCGAGATTCGGCACCCGCGGGGCTGATTTTCGAGATTCGGCACCGGTGGCGGTGATTTTCGAGATTCGGAACCCGCGGCAGTGATTTTTGAGATTTGGCACCCACGGCACTGATTTTCGAGATTCGGCAACCGCAGCGGTGCTTTTCGAGATTCGGCACTCGCGGGGCTGATTTTCGAGATTCGGCACCCGCGGGGCTGATTATCGAGATTCGGCACCCGTAGGGCTGATTTTCGAGATTCGGCACCCGCGGCACTGATTTTCGAGATTCGGCACTCGCGGGGCTGATTTTCGAGATTCGGCACCCGCGGGGCTGATTATCGAGATTCGGCACCCGCGGGGCTGATTTTCGAGATTCGGCACCCGCGGGGCTGATGTTCGAGATTCGGCACCCGCGGGTCTGATTATCGAGATTCGGCACCCGCGGGTCTGATTATCGAGATTCGGCACCCGCGGGGCTGATTTTCGAGATTCGGCACCCGCGGGGCTGATTTTCGAGATTCGGCACTTGCGGTGCTGATTTTCGAGATTCGGCACCCGCGGCGGTGATTTTCGAGATTCGGCACCCGCGGGGCTGATTTCCGAGATTCGGCACCCGCGGGGCTGATTTTCGAGATTCGGCACCCGTGGCACTGATTTTCGAGATTCGGCACCCGCGGGGCTGATTTTCGAGATTCGGCACCCGCGGGGCTGATTTTCGAGATTCGGCACCGGTGGCGGTGATTTTCGAGATTCGGAACCCGCGGCAGTGATTTTTGAGATTTGGCACCCACGGCACTGATTTTCGAGATTCGGCAACCGCAGCGGTGCTTTTCGAGATTCGGCACTCGCGGGGCTGATTTTCGAGATTCGGCACCCGCGGGGCTGATTATCGAGATTCGGCACCCGTAGGGCTGATTTTCGAGATTCGGCACCCGCGGCACTGATTTTCGAGATTCGGCACTCGCGGGGCTGATTTTCGAGATTCGGCACCCGCGGGGCTGATTATCGAGATTCGGCACCCGCGGGGCTGATTTTCGAGATTCGGCACCCGCGGGGCTGATGTTCGAGATTCGGCACCCGCGGGTCTGATTATCGAGATTCGGCACCCGCGGGTCTGATTATCGAGATTCGGCACCCGCGGGGCTGATTTTCGAGATTCGGCACCCGCGGGGCTGATTTTCGAGATTCGGCATTCGCGGGGCTGATTTTCGAGATTCGGCACCCGCGGCGGTGTTTTTCGAGATTCGGCACCCGCGGGGCTGATTTTCGAGATTCGGCACCCGCGGCACTGATTTTCGAGATTCGGCAACCGCGGCACTGATTTTCGAGATTTGGCAACCGCAGTGGTGCTTTTCGAGATTCGGCATTTGCGGGGCTGATTTTCGAGATTCGGCACCCGCGGGGCTAATTATCGAGATTCGGCACCCGCGGGGCTGATTTCCGAGATTCGGCACCCGCGGGGCTGATTTTCGAGATTCGGCACCCGTGGCACTGATTTTCGAGATTCGGCACCCGCGGGGCTGATTTTCGAGATTCGGCACCCGCGGGGCTGATTTTCGAGATTCGGCACCGGTGGCGGTGATTTTCGAGATTCGGAACCCGCGGCAGTGATTTTTGAGATTTGGCACCCACGGCACTGATTTTCGAGATTCGGCAACCGCAGCGGTGCTTTTCGAGATTCGGCACTCGCGGGGCTGATTTTCGAGATTCGGCACCCGCGGGGCTGATTATCGAGATTCGGCACCCGTAGGGCTGATTTTCGAGATTCGGCACCCGCGGCACTGATTTTCGAGATTCGGCACTCGCGGGGCTGATTTTCGAGATTCGGCACCCGCGGGGCTGATTATCGAGATTCGGCACCCGCGGGGCTGATTTTCGAGATTCGGCACCCGCGGGGCTGATGTTCGAGATTCGGCACCCGCGGGTCTGATTATCGAGATTCGGCACCCGCGGGTCTGATTATCGAGATTCGGCACCCGCGGGGCTGATTTTCGAGATTCGGCACCCGCGGGGCTGATTTTCGAGATTCGGCATTCGCGGGGCTGATTTTCGAGATTCGGCACCCGCGGCGGTGTTTTTCGAGATTCGGCACCCGCGGGGCTGATTTTCGAGATTCGGCACCCGCGGCACTGATTTTCGAGATTCGGCAACCGCGGCACTGATTTTCGAGATTTGGCAACCGCAGTGGTGCTTTTCGAGATTCGGCATTTGCGGGGCTGATTTTCGAGATTCGGCACCCGCGGGGCTAATTATCGAGATTCGGCACCCGCGGGGCTGATTTTCGAGATTCGGCACCCGCGGGGCTGATTTTCGAGATTCGGCACCCGCGGGGCTGATTATCGAGATTCGGCACCCGCGGGGCTGATTTTCGAGATTCGGCCCTTGCGGTGGTGATTTTCGAGATTCGGCACCCGCGGGGCTGATTATCGAGATTCGGCACCCGCGGGGCTGATTTTCGAGATTCGGCACCCGCGGGGCTGATTTTCGAGATTCGGCACCCGCGGCGCTGATTTTCGAGATTCAGCACCCGTGGGGCTGATTTTCGAGATTTGGCACCCGCGGTGGTGATTTCCGAGATTCGGCACCCGCTGCGGTGATTTCCGAGATTCGGCACCCGCGGGGCTGATTTTCGAGATACGGCACCCGTGACGGTGATTTTTGAGATTCGGCACCCGCGGGGCTGATTTACGAGATTCGGCACCCGCGGCAGTGCTTCTCGAGATTCGGCACTTGCTATGGTGATTTTCGAGATTCGGCACCCGCGGCACTGATTTTCGAGATTCGGCACCCGAGGGGCTGATTTTCGAGATTCGGCACCTGCGGAAGTGATTTTCGAGATTCGGCACCCGCAGGGCTGATTTTCGAGATTCGGCACCCGTGGGGCTGATTTTCGAGATTCGGCACCCGCGAGGCTGATTTCCGAGATTCGGCACCCGCGGGGCTGATTTTCGAGATTCGGCACCCGTGGCTCTGATTTTCGAGATTCGGCACCCGCGGGGCTGATTTTCGAGATTAGGCACCCGCGGCACTGATTTTCGAGATTCGGCACCCGCGGCACTGATTTTCGAGATTCGGCACCCGCGGGGCTGATTTTCGAGATTCGGCACCGGTGGCGGTGATTTTCGAGATTCGGAACCCGCGGAAGTGATTTTTGAGATTCGGCACCCGCGGCACTGATTTTCGAGATTCGGCAACCGCAGCGGTGCTTTTCGAGATTCGGCACTTGCGGGGCTGATTTTCGAGATTCAGCACCCGCGGGGCTGATTTTCGAGATTCGGCACCCGCGGGGCTGATTTTCGAGATTCGGCACCCGCGGGGCTGATTTTCGAGATTCGGCACCCGCGGGGCTGATTTTCGAGATTCGGCACTTGCGGTGGTGATTTTCGAGATTCGGTACCCGCGGGGCTGATTTTCGAGATTCGGCACTTGCGGTGGTGATTTTCGAGATTCGGCACCTGCGGGGCTGATTATCGAGACTCGGCACCCGCGGGGCTGATTTTCGAGAATCGGCACCCGCGGGGCTGATTTTCGAGATTCGGCACCCGCGGCAGTGATTTGCGAGATTCGGCACTTGCGGTGGTGATTTTCAAGATTCGGCACCCGCGGCGGTGATTTTCGAGATTCGGCACCCGCGGGGCTGATTTTCGAGATTCGGCACCTGCGGCAGTGATTTGCGAGATTCGGCACCTGCGGGGCTGATTTTCGAGATTCGGCAACGGCCGCGGTGATTTTTGAGATTCGGCACCCGCAGGGTTGATTTTCGAGATTTGGCACCCGCGGCACTGATTTACGAGATTCGGCACCCGAGGGGCTGATGTTCGAGATTCGGCACCTGCGGAAGTGATTTTCGAGATTCGGCACCCGCGGGGCTGATTTTCGATATTCGGCACCCGTGGGGCTGATTTTCGAGATTCGGCACCCGCGGGGCTGATATCCGAGATTCGGCACCCGCGGGGCTAATTTTCGAGATTCGGCACCCGCGGGGCTGATTTTCGAGATTAGGCACCCGCGGCACTGATTTTCGAGATTTGGCACCCGCGGGGCTGATTTTCGAGATTCGGCACTTGCGGTGGTGATTTTCGAGATTCGGCACCTGCGGGGCTGATTATCGAGACTCGGCACCCGCGGGGCTGATTTTCGAGAATCGGCACCCGCGGGGCTGATTTTCGAGATTCGGCACCCGCGGCAGTGATTTGCGAGATTCGGCACTTGCGGTGGTGATTTTCAAGATTCGGCACCCGCGGCGGTGATTTTCGAGATTCGGCACCCGCGGGGTTGATTTTCGAGATTCGGCACCTGCGGCAGTGATTTGCGAGATTCGGCACCTGCGGGGCTGATTTTCGAGATTCGGCAACGGCCGCGGTGATTTTTGAGATTCGGCACCCGCAGGGTTGATTTTCGAGATTTGGCACCCGCGGCACTGATTTTTGAGATTCGGCAACCGTGGGGCTGATTTACGAGATTCGGCACCCGAGGGGCTGATGTTCGAGATTCGGCACCTGCGGAAGTGATTTTCGAGATTCGGCACCCGCGGGGCTGATTTTCGATATTCGGCACCCGTGGGGCTGATTTTCGAGATTCGGCACCCGCGGGGCTGATATCCGAGATTCGGCACCCGCGGGGCTAATTTTCGAGATTCGGCACCCGCGGGGCTGATTTTCGAGATTAGGCACCCGCGGCACTGATTTTCGAGATTTGGCACCCGCGGGGCTGATTTTCGAGATTCGGCACCGGTGGCGGTGATTTTCGAGATTCGGAACCCGCGGCAATGATTTTTGAGATTCGGCACCCGCGGCACTGATTTTCGAGATTCGGCAACCGCAGCGGTGCTTTTTGAGATTTGGCACTCGCGGGGCTGATTTTCGAGATTCGGCACCCGCGGGGCTGATTATCGAGATTCGGCACCCGCGGGGCTGATTTTCGAGATTCGGCACCCGCGGGGCTGATTTTCGAAATTCGGCACCCGTGGGGCTGATTTTCGATATTCGGCACCCGCGGGGTTGATTTTCGAGATTCGGCACTTGCGGTGGTGATTTTCGAGATTCGGCACCCGCGGGGCTGATTATCGAGATTCGGCACCCGCGGGGCTGATTTTCGAGATTCGGCACTTGCGGTGGTGATTTTCGAGATTCGGCACCCGCGGCGGTGTTTTTCGAGATTCGGCACCCGCGGGGCTGATTTTCGAGATTCGGCACCCGCGGCACTGATTTTCCAGATTCGGCAACCGCGGCACTGATTTTCGAGATTTGGCAACCGCAGTGGTGCTTTTCGAGATTCGGCATTTGCGGGGCTGATTTTCGAGATTCGGCACCCGCGGGGCTGATTTTCGAGATTCGGCACTTGCGGTGGTGATTTTCGAGATTCGGCACCCGCGGCGGTGATTTTCGAGATTCGGCACCCGCGGGGCTGATTTCCGAGATTCGGCACCCGCGGGGCTGATTTTCGAGATTCGGCACCCGTGGCACTGATTTTCGAGATTCGGCACCCGCGGGGCTGATTTTCGAGATTAGGCACCCGCGGCCCTGATTTTCGAGATTCGGCACCCGCGGGGCTGATTTTCGAGATTCGGCACCGGTGGCGGTGATTTTCGAGATTCGGAACCCGCGGCAGTGATTTTTGAGATTCGGCACCCGCGGCACTGATTTTCGAGATTCGGCAACCGCAGCGGTGCTTTTCGAGATTCGGCACTCGCGGGGCTGATTTTCGAGATTCGGCACCTGTGGGGCTGATTTTCGAGATTCGGCACCCGCGGCGCTGATTTTCGAGATTCGGCACTCGCGGGGCTGATTTTCGAGATTCGGCACCCGCGGGGCTGATTTTCGAGATTCGGCACCCGCGGGGCTGATTATCGAGATTCGGCACCCGCGGGGCTGATTTTCGAGATTCGGCACCCGCGGGGCTGATTTTCGAGATTCGGCACCCGCGGGTCTGATTATCGAGATTCGGCACCCGCGGGTCTGATTATCGAGATTCGGCACCCGCGGGGCTGATTTTCGAGATTCGGCACCCGCGGGGCTGATTTTCGAGATTCGGCACCCACGGGGCTGATTTTCGAGATTCGGCACCCGCGGGGCTGATTTTCGAGATTCGGCACCCGCGGGGCTGATTTTCGAGATTCGGCACCCGCGGGGCTGATTTTCGAGATTCGGCACTTGCGGTGGTGATTTTCGAGATTCGGCACCCGCGGCGGTGTTTTTCGAGATTCGGCACCTGTGGGGCTGATTTTCGAGATTCGGCACCCGCGGCGCTGATTTTCGAGATTCGGCACTCGCGGGGCTGATTTTCGAGATTCGGCACCCGCGGGGCTGATTTTCGAGATTCGGCACCCGCGGGGCTGATTATCGAGATTCGGCACCCGCGGGGCTGATTTTCGAGATTCGGCACCCGCGGGGCTGATTTTCGAGATTCGGCACCCGCGGGTCTGATTATCGAGATTCGGCACCCGCGGGTCTGATTATCGAGATTCGGCACCCGCGGGGCTGATTTTCGAGATTCGGCACCCGCGGGGCTGATTTTCGAGATTCGGCACCCACGGGGCTGATTTTCGAGATTCGGCACCCGCGGGGCTGATTTTCGAGATTCGGCACCCGCGGGGCTGATTTTCGAGATTCGGCACCCGCGGGGCTGATTTTCGAGATTCGGCACTTGCGGTGGTGATTTTCGAGATTCGGCACCCGCGGCGGTGTTTTTCGAGATTCGGCACCCGCGGGGCTGATTTTCGAGATTCGGCACCCGCGGCACTGATTTTCGAGATTCGGCAACCGCGGCACTGATTTGCGAGATTTGGCAACCGCAGTGGTGCTTTTCGAGATTCGGCATTTGCGGGGCTGATTTTCGAGATTCGGCACCCACGGTGCTAATTATCGAGATTCGGCACCCGAGGGGCTGATTTTCGAGATTCGGCACCCGCGGGGCTGATTCTCGAGATTCGGCACCCGCGGGGCTGATTATCGAGATTCGGCACCCGCGGGGCTGATTTTCGAGATTCGGCACCCGCGGGGCTGATTTTCGAGATTCGGCACCCGCGGGGCTGATTTTCGAGATTCGGCACCCGCGGGGCTGATTTTCGAGATTCGGCACTTGCGGTGGTGATTTTCGAGATTCGGCACCCGCGGCGGTGATTTTCGAGATTCGGCACCCGCGGGGCTGATTTCCGAGATTCGGCACCCGCGGGGCTGATTTTCGAGATTCGGCACCCGTGGCACTGATTTTCGAGATTCGGCACCCGCGGGTCTGATTTTCGAGATTAGGCACCCGCGGCCCTGATTTTCGAGATTCGGCACCCGCGGGGCTGATTTTCGAGATTCGGCACCGGTGGCGGTGATTTTCGAGATTCGGAACCCGCGGCAGTGATTTTTGAGATTTGGCACCCGCGGCACTGATTTTCGAGATTCGGCAACCGCAGCGGTGCTTTTCGAGATTCGGCACTCGCGGGGCTGATTTTCGAGATTCGGCACCCGCGGGGCTGATTATCGAGATTCGGCACCCGTAGGGCTGATTTTCGAGATTCGGCACCCGCGGCACTGATTTTCGAGATTCGGCACTCGCGGGGCTGATTTTCGAGATTCGGCACCCGCGGGGCTGATTATCGAGATTCGGCACCCGCGGGGCTGATTTTCGAGATTCGGCACCCGCGGGGCTGATGTTCGAGATTCGGCACCCGCGGGTCTGATTATCGAGATTCGGCACCCGCGGGTCTGATTATCGAGATTCGGCACCCGCGGGGCTGATTTTCGAGATTCGGCACCCGCGGGGCTGATTTTCGAGATTCGGCATTCGCGGGGCTGATTTTCGAGATTCGGCACCCGCGGCGGTGTTTTTCGAGATTCGGCACCCGCGGGGCTGATTTTCGAGATTCGGCACCCGCGGCACTGATTTTCGAGATTCGGCAACCGCGGCACTGATTTTCGAGATTTGGCAACCGCAGTGGTGCTTTTCGAGATTCGGCATTTGCGGGGCTGATTTTCGAGATTCGGCACCCGCGGGGCTAATTATCGAAATTCGGCACCCGCGGGGCTGATTTTCGAGATTCGGCACCCGCGGGGCTGATTTTCGAGATTCGGCACCCGCGGGGCTGATTATCGAGATTCGGCACCCGCGGGGCTGATTTTCGAGATTCGGCCCTTGCGGTGGTGATTTTCGAGATTCGGCACCCGCGGGGCTGATTATCGAGATTCGGCACCCGCGGGGCTGATTTTCGAGATTCGGCACCCGCGGGGCTGATTTTCGAGATTCGGCACCCGCGGCACTGATTTTCGAGATTCAGCACCCGTGTGGCTGATTTTCGAGATTTGGCACCCGCGGTGGTGATTTCCGAGATTCGGCACCCGCGGGGCTGATTTTCGAGATTCGGCACCCGTGGCACTGATTTTCGAGATTCGGCACCCGCGGGGCTGATTTTCGAGATTAGGCACCCGCGGCACTGATTTTCGAGATTCGGCACCCGCGGCACTGATTTTCGAGATTCGGCACCCGCGGGGCTGATTTTCGAGATTCGGCACCGGTGGCGGTGATTTTCGAGATTCGGAACCCGCGGAAGTGATTTTTGAGATTCGGCACCCGCGGCACTGATTTTCGAGATTCGGCAACCGCAGCGGTGCTTTTCGAGATTCGGCACTTGCGGGGCTGATTTTCGAGATTCGGCACCCGCGGGGCTGATTTTCGAGATTCGGCACCCGCGGGGCTGATTTTCGAGGTTCGGCACCCGCGGGGCTGATTTTCGAGATTCGGCACCCGCGGGGCTGATTTTCGAGATTCGGCACCCGCGGGGCTGATTTTCGAGATTCGGCACCCGCGGGGCTGATTTTCGAGATTCGGCACCCGCGGGGCTGATTTTCGAGATTCGGCACTTGCGGTGGTGATTTTCAAGATTCGGCACCCGCGGTGGTGATTTTCGAGATTCGGCACCCGCGGGGCTGATTTTCGAGATTCGGCACCTGCGGCAGTGATTTGCGAGATTCGGCACCTGCGGGGCTGATTTTCGAGATTCGGCAACGGCCGCGGTGATTTTTGAGATTCGGCACCCGCAGGGTTGATTTTCGAGATTTGGCACCCGCGGCACTGATTTTTGAGATTCGGCAACCGTGGGGCTGATTTTCGAGATTCGGCACCCGCGGGGCTGATTTACGAGATTCGGCACCCGAGGGGCTGATGTTCGAGATTCGGCACCTGCGGAAGTGATTTTCGAGATTCGGCACCCGCGGGGCTGATTTTCGATATTCGGCACCCGTGGGGCTGATTTTCGAGATTCGGCACCCGCGGGGCTGATTTCCGAGATTCGGCACCCGCGGGGCTAATTTTCGAGATTCGGCACCCGTGGCACTGATTTTCGAGATTCGGCACCCGCGGGGCTGATTTTCGAGATTAGGCACCCGCGGCACTGATTTTCGAGATTTGGCACCCGCGGGGCTGATTTTCGAGATTCGGCACCGGTGGCGGTGATTTTCGAGATTCGGAACCCGCGGCAATGATTTTTGAGATTCGGCACCCGCGGCACTGATTTTCGAGATTCGGCAACCGCAGCGGTGCTTTTCGAGATTTGGCACTCGCGGGGCTGATTTTCGAGATTCGGCACCCGCGGGGCTGATTATCGAGATTCGGCACCCGCGGGGCTGATTTTCGAGATTCGGCACCTGCGGCAGTGATTTGCGAGATTCGGCACCTGCGGGGCTGATTTTCGAGATTCGGCAACGGCCGCGGTGATTTTTGAGATTCGGCACCCGCAGGGTTGATTTTCGAGATTTGGCACCCGCGGCACTGATTTTTGAGATTCGGCAACCGTGGGGCTGATTTTCGAGATTCGGCACCCGCGGGGCTGATTTACGAGATTCGGCACCCGAGGGGCTGATGTTCGAGATTCGGCACCTGCGGAAGTGATTTTCGAGATTCGGCACCCGCGGGGCTGATTTTCGATATTCGGCACCCGTGGGGCTGATTTTCGAGATTCGGCACCCGCGGGGCTGATTTCCGAGATTCGGCACCCGCGGGGCTAATTTTCGAGATTCGGCACCCGTGGCACTGATTTTCGAGATTCGGCACCCGCGGGGCTGATTTTCGAGATTAGGCACCCGCGGCACTGATTTTCGAGATTTGGCACCCGCGGGGCTGATTTTCGAGATTCGGCACCGGTGGCGGTGATTTTCGAGATTCGGAACCCGCGGCAATGATTTTTGAGATTCGGCACCCGCGGCACTGATTTTCGAGATTCGGCAACCGCAGCGGTGCTTTTCGAGATTTGGCACTCGCGGGGCTGATTTTCGAGATTCGGCACCCGCGGGGCTGATTATCGAGATTCGGCACCCGCGGGGCTGATTTTCGAGATTCGGCACCCGCGGGGCTGATTTTCGAGATTCGGCACCCGTGGGGCTGATTTTCGATATTCGGCACCCGCGGGGTTGATTTTCGAGATTCGGCACTTGCGGTGGTGATTTTCGAGATTCGGCACCCGCGGGGCTGATTATCGAGATTCGGCACCCGCGGGGCTGATTTTCGAGATTCGGCACCCGTGGGGCTGATTTTCGAGATTCGGCACCCGCGGGGCTGATTTTCGAGATTCGGCACCCGCGGGGCTGATTTTCGAGATTCGGCACTTGCGGTGGTGATTTTCGAGATTAGGCACCCGCGGGGCTGATTTTCGAGATTCGGCACCTGCGGCAGTGATTTTCGAGATTCGGCACCCGCGGGGCTGATTTTCCAGATTTGGCACCCGTGGTGGTGATTTTCAAGATTCGGCACCCGCGACGGTGATTTTCGAGATTCGTCACCCACGGGGCTGATTTTCCAGATTTGGCACCCGTGGTGGTGATTTTCAAGATTCGGCACCCGCGGCGGTGATTTTCGAGATTCGGCACCCGCGGGGCTGATTTTCGAGATTCGGCACCCGCGGGGCTGATTTTCGAGATTCGGCACTTGCGGTGGTGATTTTCGAGATTAGGCACCCGCGGCGGTGATTTTCGAGATTCGGCACCCGCGGGGCTGATTTTCGAGATTCGGCACCTGCGGCAGTGATTTTCGAGATTCGGCACCCGCGGGGCTGATTTTCCAGATTTGGCACCCGTGGTGGTGATTTTCAAGATTCGGCACTTGCGGTGGTGATTTTCGAGATTAGGCACCCGCGGCGGTGATTTTCGAGATTCGTCACCCACGGGGCTGTTTTTCCAGATTTGGCACCCGTGGTGGTGATTTTCAAGATTCGGCACCCGCGGCGGTGATTTTCGAGATTCGGCACTTGCGGTGGTGATTTTCGAGATTCGGCACCCGCGGCGGTGATTTTTGAGATTCGGCACCCGCGGGGCTGATTTTCGAGATTCGGCACCCGCGGGGCTGATTTTCGAGATTCGGCACCCGCGGGGCTGATTTTCGAGATTCGGCACCCGCGGGGCTGATTTTCGAGATTCGGCACTTGCGGTAGTGATTTTCGAGATTCTGCACCCGCGGCACTGATTTTCGAGATTCGGCAACCGCAGCGGTGCTTTTCGAGATTCGGCACTCGCGGGGCTGATTTTCGAGATTCGGCACCCGCGGGGCTGATTTTCGAGATTCGGCACCGGTGGCGGTGATTTTCGAGATTCGGAACCCGCGGAAGTGATTTTTGAGATTCGGCACCCGCGGCACTGATTTTCGAGATTCGGCAACCGCAGCGGTGCTTTTCGAGATTCGGCACTTGCGGGACTGATTTTCGAGATTCGGCACCCGCGGGGCTGATTTTCGAGATTCGGCACCCGCGGGGCTGATTTTCGAGATTCGGCACCCGCGGGGCTGATTTTCGAGATTCGGCACCCGCGGGGCTGATTTTCGAGATTCGGCACCCGCGGGGCTGATTTTCGAGATTCGGCACCCGCGGGGCTGATTTTCGAGATTCGGCACTTGCGGTGGTGATTTTCAAGATTCGGCACCCGCGGCGGTGATTTTCGAGATTCGGCACCCGCGGGGCTGATTTTCGAGATTCGGCACCTGCGGCAGTGATTTGCGAGATTCGGCACCTGCGGGGCTGATTTTCGAGATTCGGCAACGGCCGCGGTGATTTTTGAGATTCGGCACCCGCAGGGTTGATTTTCGAGATTTGGCACCCGCGGCACTGATTTTTGAGATTCGGCAACCGTGGGGCTGATTTTCGAGATTCGGCACCCGCGGGGCTGATTTACGAGATTCGGCACCCGAGGGGCTGATGTTCGAGATTCGGCACCTGCGGAAGTGATTTTCGAGATTCGGCACCCGCGGGGCTGATTTTCGATATTCGGCACCCGTGGGGCTGATTTTCGAGATTCGGCACCCGCGGGGCTGATTTCCGAGATTCGGCACCCGCGGGGCTAATTTTCGAGATTCGGCACCCGTGGCACTGATTTTCGAGATTCGGCACCCGCGGGGCTGATTTTCGAGATTAGGCACCCGCGGCACTGATTTTCGAGATTTGGCACCCGCGGGGCTGATTTTCGAGATTCGGCACCGGTGGCGGTGATTTTTGAGATTCGGCACCCGCGGCACTGATTTTCGAGAATCGGCAACCGCAGCGGTGCTTTTCGAGATTTGGCACTCGCGGGGCTGATTTTCGAGATTCGGCACCCGCGGGGCTGATTATCGAGATTCGGCACCCGCGGGGCTGATTTTCGAGATTCGGCACCTGCGGCAGTGATTTGCGAGATTCGGCACCTGCGGGGCTGATTTTCGAGATTCGGCAACGGCCGCGGTGATTTTTGAGATTCGGCACCCGCAGGGTTGATTTTCGAGATTTGGCACCCGCGGCACTGATTTTTGAGATTCGGCAACCGTGGGGCTGATTTTCGAGATTCGGCACCCGCGGGGCTGATTTACGAGATTCGGCACCCGAGGGGCTGATGTTCGAGATTCGGCACCTGCGGAAGTGATTTTCGAGATTCGGCACCCGCGGGGCTGATTTTCGATATTCGGCACCCGTGGGGCTGATTTTCGAGATTCGGCACCCGCGGGGCTGATTTCCGAGATTCGGCACCCGCGGGGCTAATTTTCGAGATTCGGCACCCGTGGCACTGATTTTCGAGATTCGGCACCCGCGGGGCTGATTTTCGAGATTAGGCACCCGCGGCACTGATTTTCGAGATTTGGCACCCGCGGGGCTGATTTTCGAGATTCGGCACCGGTGGCGGTGATTTTCGAGATTCGGAACCCGCGGCAATGATTTTTGAGATTCGGCACCCGCTGCACTGATTTTCGAGATTCGGCAACCGCAGCGGTGCTTTTCGAGATTTGGCACTCGCGGGGCTGATTTTCGAGATTCGGCACCCGCGGGGCTGATTATCGAGATTCGGCACCCGCGGGGCTGATTTTCGAGATTCGGCACCCGCGGGGCTGATTTTCGAGATTCGGCACCCGTGGGGCTGATTTTCGATATTCGGCACCCGCGGGGTTGATTTTCGAGATTCGGCACTTGCGGTGGTGATTTTCGAGATTCGGCACCCGCGGGGCTGATTATCGAGATTCGGCACCCGCGGGGCTGATTTTCGAGATTCGGCACCCGCGGGGCTGATTTTCGAGATTCGGCACCCGCGGGGCTGATTTTCGAGATTCGGCACCCGCGGGGCTGATTTTCGAGATTCGGCACTTGCGGTGGTGATTTTCGAGATTAGGCACCCGCGGGGCTGATTTTCGAGATTCGGCACCTGCGGCAGTGATTTTCGAGATTCGGCACCCGCGGGGCTGATTTTCCAGATTTGGCACCCGTGGTGGTGATTTTCAAGATTCGGCACCCGCGACGGTGATTTTCGAGATTCGTCACCCACGGGGCTGATTTTCCAGATTTGGCACCCGTGGTGGTGATTTTCAAGATTCGGCACCCGCGGCGGTGATTTTCGAGATTCGGCACCCGCGGGGCTGATTTTCGAGATTCGGCACCCGCGGGGCTGATTTTCGAGATTCGGCACTTGCGGTGGTGATTTTCGAGATTAGGCACCCGCGGCGGTGATTTTCGAGATTCGGCACCCGCGGGGCTGATTTTCGAGATTCGGCACCTGCGGCAGTGATTTTCGAGATTCGGCACCCGCGGGGCTGATTTTCCAGATTTGGCACCCGTGGTGGTGATTTTCAAGATTCGGCACTTGCGGTGGTGATTTTCGAGATTAGGCACCCGCGGCGGTGATTTTCGAGATTCGTCACCCACGGGGCTGTTTTTCCAGATTTGGCACCCGTGGTGGTGATTTTCAAGATTTGGCACCCGCGGCGGTGATTTTCGAGATTCGGCACTTGCGGTGGTGATTTTCGAGATTCGGCACCCGCGGCGGTGATTTTTGAGATTCGGCACCCGCGGGGCTGATTTTCGAGATTCGGCACCCGCGGGGCTGATTTTCGAGATTCGGCACCCGCGGGGCTGATTTTCGAGATTCGGCACCCGCGGGGCTGATTTTCGAGATTCGGCACTTGCGGTAGTGATTTTCGAGATTCTGCACCCGCGGCACTGATTTTCGAGATTCGGCAACCGCAGCGGTGCTTTTCGAGATTCGGCACTCGCGGGGCTGATTTTCGAGATTCGGCACCCGCGGGGCTGATTATCGAGATTCGGCACCCGCGGGGCTGATTTTCGAGATTCGGCACCCGCGGGGCTGATTTTCGAGATTCGGCACCCGCGGGGCTGATTTTCGAGATTCGGCACCCGCGGGGCTAATTTTCGAGATTCGGCACTTGCGGTGGTAATTTTCGAGATTCGGCACCCGCGGGGCTGATTATCGAGACTCGGCACCCGCGGGGCTGATTTTCGAGATTCGGCACCCGTGGGGCTGATTTTCGAGATTCGGCACCCGCGGGGATGATTTTCGAGATTCGGCACTTGCGGTGTTGATTTTCGAGATTCAGCACCTGCGGCGGTGATTTTCGAGATTCGGCACCCGCGGGGCTGATTTTCGAGATTCGGCACCTGCGGCAGTGATTTGCGAGATTCGGCACCTGCGGGGCTGATTTTCGAGATTCGGCAACGGCCGCGGTGATTTTCGAGATTCGGCACCCGTGGGGCTGATTTTCGAGATTTGGCACCCGCGGTGGTGATTTCCGAGATTCGGCACCCGCGGCGGTGATTTTCGAGATTCGGCACCCGCGGGGCTGATTTTCGAGATTCGGCACCCGTGACGGTGATTTTTGAGATTCGGCACCCGCGGGGCTGATTTACGAGATTCGGCACCCGCGGCAGTGCTTCTCGAGATTCGGCACTCGCTATGGTGATTTTCGAGATTCGGCACCCGCGGCACTGATTTTCGAGATTCGGCACCCGAGGGGCTGATTTTCGAGATTCGGCACCTGCGGAAGTGATTTTCGAGATTCGGCACCCGCAGGGCTGATTTTCGAGATTCGGCACCCGTGGGGCTGATTTTCGAGATTCGGCACCCGCGGGGCTGATTTTCGAGATTCGGCACTTGCGGTGGTGATTTTCGAGATTCGGCACCCGCGGCGGTGATTTTCGAGATTCGGCACCCGCGGGGCTGATTTTCGAGATTCGGCACTTGCGGCAGTGATTTTCGAGATTCGGCATCCGCGGGGCTGATTTTCCAGATTTGGCACCCGTGGTGGTGATTTTCAAAATTCGGCACCCGCGGCGGTGATTTTCGAGATTCGTCACCTGCGGCAGTGATTTTCGAGATTCGGCACCCGCGGGGCTGATTTTCCAGATTTGGCACCCGTGGTGGTGATTTTCAAGATTCGGCACCCGCGGGGCTGATTTTCGAGAATCGGCACCCGCGGTGGTGATTTTTGAGATTCAGCACGCGCGGTACTGATTTTTGAGATTCGGCACCCGCGGCACTGATTTTCGAGATTTGGCACCCGCGGGGCTGATTTTCGAGATTCGGCACCGGTGGCGGTGATTTTCGAGATTCGGAACCCGCAGCAGTGATTTTTGAGATTCGGCACCCGCTGCACTGATTTTCGAGATTCGGCAACCGCAGCGGTGCTTTTCGAGATTCGGCACCCGCGGGGCTGATTTTCGAGATTCGGCACTTGCGGTGGTGATTTTCGAGATTCGGCACCCGCGGGGCTGATTATCGAGATTCGGCACCCGCTGGGCTGATTTTCGAGATTCGGCACCCGCGGGGCTGATTTACGAGATTCGGCACCCGCGGCAGTGCTTCTCGAGATTCGGCACTCGCTATGGTGATTTTCGAGATTCGGCACCCGCGGCACTGATTTTCGAGATTTGGCACCCGAGGGGCTGATTTTCGAGATTCGGCACCTGCGGAAGTGATTTTCGAGATTCGGCACCCGCGGGACTGATTTTCGAGATTCTGCACCCGTGGGGCTGATTTTCGAGATTCGGCACCCGCGGTGCTGATTTCCGAGATTCGGCACCCGCGGGGCTAATTTTCGAGATTCGGCACCCGTGGCACTGATTTTCGAGATTCGGCACCCGCGTGGCTGATTTTCGAGATTAGGCACCCGCGGCACTGATTTTCGAGATTCGGCACCCGCGGGGCTGATTTTCGAGATTCGACACCGGTGGCGGTGATTTTCGAGATTCGGCACCCGCGGGGCTGATTTTCGAGATTAGGCACCCGCGGCACTGATTTTTGAGATTCGGCACCCGCGGAACTGATTTTCGAGATTCAGCAACCGCAGCGGTGCTTTTCGAGATTTGGCACTCGCGGGGCTGATTTTCGAGATTCGGCACCCGCGGGGCTGATTATCGAGATTCGGCACCCGCGGGGCTGATTTTCGAGATTCGGCACCCGCGGGGCTGATTTTCGAGATTCGGCACCCGCGGGGCTGATTTTCGAGATTCGGCACCCGCGGGGCTGATTTTCGAGATTCGGCACTTGCGGTGGTGATTTTCGAGATTCGGCACCCGCGGGGCTGATTATCGAGATTCGGCACCCGCGGGGCTGATTTTCGAGATTCGGCACCCGCGGGGCTGATTTTCGAGATTCGGCACCCGCGGGGCTGATTTTCGAGATTCGGCACCCGTGGTGGTGATTTTCGAGATTCGGCACTTGCGGTGGTGATTTTCGAGATTCGGCACCCGCGGCGGTGATTTTCGAGATTCGGCACCCGCGGGGCTGATTTTCGAGATTCGGCACCTGCGGCAGTGATTTTCGAGATTCGGCACCCGCGGGGCTGATTTTCCAGATTTGGCACCCGTGGTGGTGATTTTCAAGATTCGGCACCCGCGGCAGTGATTTTCGAGTATTCGTCACCCACGGGGCTGATTTTCCAGATTTGGCACCCGTGGTGGTGATTTTCAAGATTCGGCACCCGCGGCGGTGATTTTCGAGATTCGGCACTTGCGGTGGTGATTTTCGAGATTCGGCACCCGCGGCGGTGATTTTCGAGATTCGGCACCTGCGGGGCTGATTTTCGAGATTCGGCACCCGCGGGGCTGATTTTCGAGATTCGGCACCCGCGGGGCTGATTTTCGAGATTCGGCACCCGCGGGGCTGATTTTCGAGATTCGGCACTTGCGGTGGTGATTTTCGAGATTCGGCACCCGCGGCGGTGATTTTCGAGATTCGGCACCCGCGGGGCTGATTTTCGAGATTCGGCACCCGCGGCACTGATTTTCGAGATTCGGCAACCGCAGCGGTGCTTTTCGAGATTCGGCACTCGCGGGGCTGATTTTCGAGATTCGGCACCCGCGGGGCTGATTATCGAGATTCGGCACCCGCGGGGCTGATTTTCGAGATTCGGCACCCGCGGGGCTGATTTTCGAGATTCGGCACCCGCGGGGCTGATTTTCGAGATTCGGCACCCGCGGGGCTGATTTTCGAGATTCGGCACTTGCGGTGGTAATTTTCGAGATTCGGCACCCGCGGGGCTGATTATCGAGACTCGGCACCCGCGGGGCTGATTTTCGAGATTCGGCACCCGCGGGGCTGATTTTTGAGATTCGGCACCCGCGGGGCTGATTTTCGAGATTCGGCACTTGCGGTGGTGATTTTCGAGATTCGGCACCCGCGGCGGTGATTTTCGAGATTCGGCACCCGCGGGGCTGATTTTCGAGATTCGGCACCTGCGGCAGTGATTTGCGAGATTCGGCACCTGCGGGGCTGATTTTCGAGATTCGGCAACGGCCGCGGTGATTTTCGAGATTCGGCACCCGCGGGGTTGATTTTCGAGATTTGGCACCCGCGGCACTGATTTTCGAGATTCGGCACCCGTGGGGCTGATTTTCGAGATTTGGCACCCGCGGTGGTGATTTCCGAGATTCGGCACCCGAGGGGCTGATTTTCGAGATTCGGCACCTGCGGAAGTGATTTTCGAGATTCGGCACCCGCAGGGCTGATTTTCGAGATTCGGCACCCGTGGGGCTGATTTTCGAGATTCGGCACCCGCGGGGCTGATTTCCGAGATTCGGCACCCGCGGGGCTGATTTTCGAGATTCGGCACCCGTGGCACTGATTTTCAAGATTCGGCACCTGCGGGGCTGATTTCCGAGATTCGGCACCCGCGGGGCTGATTTTCGAGATTCGGCACCCGTGGCACTGATTTTCGAGATTCGGCACCCGCGGGGCTGATTTTCTGAGATTAGGCACCCGCGGCACTGATTTCCGAGATTCGGCACCCGCGGGGTTGATTTTCGAGATTCGGCACCGGTGGCGGTGATTTTCGAGATTCGGAACCCGCGGCAATGATTTTTGAGATTCGGCACCCGCGGCACTGATTTTTGAGATTCGGCAACCGCAGCGGTGCTTTTCGAGATTCGGCACTCGCGGGGCTGATTTTCGAGATTCGGCACCCGCGGGGCTGATTATCGAGATTCGGCACCCGCGGGGCTGATTATCGAGATTCGGCACCCGCGGGGCTGATTTTCGAGATTCGGCACCCGCGGGGCTGATTTTCGAGATTCGGCACCCGCGGGGCTGATTTTCGAGATTCGGCACCCACGGGGCTGATTTTCGAGATTCGGCACTTGCGGTGGTGATTTTCGAGATTCGGCACCCGCGGCCGTGATTTTCGAGATTCGGCACCCGCGGGGCTGATTTTCCAGATTTGGCACCCGTGGTGGTGATTTTCAAGATTCGGCACCCGCGGCGGTTATTTTCGAGATTCGTCACCTGCGGCAGTGATTTTCGAGATTCGGCACCCACGGGGCTGATTTTCCAGATTTGGCACCCGTGGTGGTGATTTTCAAGATTCGGCACCCGCGGGGCTGATTTTCGAGAATCGGCACCCGCGGTGGTGATTTTTGAGATTCGCACGCGCGGTACTGATTTTTGAGATTCGGCACCCGCGGCATTGATTTTCGAGATTCGGCACCCGCGGGGCTGATTTTCGAGATTCGGCACCGGTGGCGGTGATTTTCGAGATTCGGAACCCGCGGCAGTGATTTTTGAGATTCGGCACCCGCGGCACTGATTTTCGAGATTCGGCAACCGCAGCGGTGCTTTTCGAGATTCGGCACTCGCGGGGCTGATTATCGAGATTCGGCACCCGCGGGGCTGATTTTCGAGATTCGGCACCCGCGGGGCTGATTTTCGAGATTCGGCACCCGCGAGGCTGATTTTCGAGATTCGGCACCCGCGGGGCTGATTTTCGAGATTCGGCACTTGCGGTGGTGATTTTCGAGATTCGGCACCCGCGGGGCTGATTATCGGGATTCGGCACCCGCGGGGCTGATTTTCGAGATTCGGCACCCGCGGGGCTGATTTTCGAGATTCGGCACCCGCGGGGCTGATTTTCGAGATTCGGCACCCGCGGGGCTGATTTTCGAGATTCGGCACTTGCGGTGGTGATTTTCGAGATTCGGCACCCGCGGCGGTGATTTTCGAGATTCGGCACCCGCCGGGCTGATTTTCGAGATTCGGCACCTGCGGCAGTGATTTTCGAGATTCGGCACCCGCGGGGCTGATTTTCCAGATTTGGCACCCGCGGCGGTGATTTTCGAGATTCGTCACCCACGGGGCTGATTTTCCAGATTTGGCACCCGTGGTGGTGATTTTCGAGATTCGGCACCCGCGGCGGTGATTTTCGAGATTTGGCAACCGCAGCAGTGCTTTTCGAGATTCGGCACTCGCGGGGCTGATTTTCGAGATTCGGCACCCGCGGGGCTGATTATCGAGATTCAGCACCTGCGGGGCTGATTTTCGAGATTCGGCACCCGCGGGGCTGATTTTCGAGATTCGGAACCCGCGGGGCTGATTTTCGAGATTCGGCACCTGCGGGGCTGATTTTCGAGATTCGGCACTTGCGATGGTGATTTTCGAGATTCGGCACCCGCGGGGCTGATTATCGAGATTCGGCACCCACGGGGCTGATTTTTGAGATTCGGCACCCGCGGGGCTGATTTTCGAGATTCGGCACCCGTGGCACTGATTTTCGAGATTCGGCACCCGCGGGGCTGATTTTCGAGATTCGGCACCCGCGGGGCTGATTTTCGAGATTCGGCACCGGTGGCGGTGATTTTCGAGATTCGGAACCCGCGGCAGTGATTTTTGAGATTCGGCACCCGCGGCACTGATTTTCGAGATTCGGCAACCGCAGCGGTGCTTTTCGAGATTCGGCACTCGCGGGGCTGATTATCGAGATTCGGCACCCGCGGGGCTGATTTTCGAGATTCGGCACCCGCGGGGCTGATTTTCGAGATTCGGCACCCGCGAGGCTGATTTTCGAGATTCGGCACCCGCGGGGCTGATTTTCGAGATTCGGCACTTGCGGTGGTGATTTTCGAGATTCGGCACCCGCGGGGCTGATTATCGGGATTCGGCACCCGCGGGGCTGATTTTCGAGATTCGGCACCCGCGGGGCTGATTTTCGAGATTCGGCACCCGCGGGGCTGATTTTCGAGATTCGGCACCCGCGGGGCTGATTTTCGAGATTCGGCACTTGCGGTGGTGATTTTCGAGATTCGGCACCCGCGGCGGTGATTTTCGAGATTCGGCACCCGCCGGGCTGATTTTCGAGATTCGGCACCTGCGGCAGTGATTTTCGAGATTCGGCACCCGCGGGGCTGATTTTCCAGATTTGGCACCCGTGGTGGTGATTTTCAAGATTCGGCACCCGCCGGGCTGATTTTCGAGATTCGGCAACCGCAGCGGTGCTTTTCGAGATTCGGCACTCGCGGGGCTGATTATCGAGATTCGGCACCCGCGGGGCTGATTTTCGAGATTCGGCACCCGCGGGGCTGATTTTCGAGATTCGGCACCCGCGAGGCTGATTTTCGAGATTCGGCACCCGCGGGGCTGATTTTCGAGATTCGGCACTTGCGGTGGTGATTTTCGAGATTCGGCACCCGCGGGGCTGATTATCGAGATTCGGCACCCGCGGGGCTGATTTTCGAGATTCGGCACCCGCGGGGCTGATTTTCGAGATTCGGCACCCGCGAGGCTGATTTTCGAGATTCGGCACCCGCGGGGCTGATTTTCGAGATTCGGCACCCGCGGCGGTGATTTTCGAGATTTGGCAACCGCAGCAGTGCTTTTCGAGATTCGGCACTCGCGGGGCTGATTTTCGAGATTCGGCACCCGCGGGGCTGATTATCGAGATTCAGCACCTGCGGGGCTGATTTTCGAGATTCGGCACCCGCGGGGCTGATTTTCGAGATTCGGAACCCGCGGGGCTGATTTTCGAGATTCGGCACCTGCGGGGCTGATTTTCGAGATTCGGCACTTGCGGTGGTGATTTTCGAGATTCGGCACCCGCGGGGCTGATTATCGAGATTCGGCACCCACGGGGCTGATTTTTGAGATTCGGCACCCGCGGGGCTGATTTTCGAGATTCGGCACCCGTGGTACTGATTTTCGAGATTCGGCACCCGCGGGGCTGATTTTCGAGATTCGGCACCCGTGGCACTGATTTTCGAGATTCGGCACCCGCGGGGCTGATTTTCGAGATTAGGCACCCGCGGGGCTGATTATCAAGATTCGGCACCCGCGGGGCTGATTTTCGAGATTCGGAACCCGCGGGGCTGATTTTCGAGATTCGGCACCCGCGGGGCTGATTTTCGAGATTCGGCACTTGCGGTGGTGATTTTCGAGATTCGGCACCCGTGGGGCTGATTATCGAGATTCGGCACCCACGGGGCTGATTTTCGAGATTCGGCACCCGCGGGGCTGATTTTCGAGATTCGGCAACCGCAGCGGTGCTTTTCGAGATTCGGCACTCGCGGGGCTGATTTTC
Source organism: Ranitomeya imitator (assembly GCF_032444005.1). Taxonomy (NCBI): domain Eukaryota; kingdom Metazoa; phylum Chordata; class Amphibia; order Anura; family Dendrobatidae; genus Ranitomeya; species Ranitomeya imitator. The sequence continues at coordinate 26,547,479 of NC_091291.1, read as the reverse complement.
GAGATTCGGCACCCGCGGGGCTGATTATCAAGATTCGGCACCCGCGGGGCTGATTTTCGAGATTCGGAACCCGCGGGGCTGATTTTCGAGATTCGGCACCCGCGGGGCTGATTTTCGAGATTCGGCACTTGCGGTGGTGATTTTCGAGATTCGGCACCCGTGGGGCTGATTATCGAGATTCGGCACCCACGGGGCTGATTTTCGAGATTCGGCACCCGCGGGGCTGATTTTCAAGATTCGGCACCCGTGGCACTGATTTTCGAGATTCGGCACCCGCGGGGCTGATTTTCGAGATTAGGCACCCGCGACACTGATTTTCGAGATTCGGCACCCACGGGGCTGATTTTCGAGATTCGGCACCCGCGGGGCTGATTTTCGAGATTCGGCACCCACGGGGCTGATTTTCGAGATTCGGCACCCGCGGGGCTGATTTTCGAGATTCGGCACCCGTGGCACTGATTTTCGAGATTCGGCACCCGCGGGGCTGATTTTCGAGATTAGGCACCCGCGGCACTGATTTTCGAGATTCGGCACCCGCGGGGCTGATTTTCGAGATTCGGCACCGGTGGCGGTGATTTTCGAGATTCGGAACCCGCGGCAGTGATTTTTGAGATTCGGCACCCGCGGCACTGATTTTCGAGATTCGGCAACCGCAGCGGTGCTTTTCGAGATTCGGCACTCGCGGGGCTGATTTTCGAGATTCGGCACCCGCGGGGCTGATTTTCGAGATTCGGCACCCGTGACGGTGATTTTTGAGATTCGGCACCCGCGGGGCTGATTTACGAGATTCGGCACCCGCGGCAGTGCTTCTCGAGATTCGGCACTCGCTATGGTGATTTTTGAGATTCGGCACCCGTGGCACTGATTTTCGAGATACGGCACCCGCGGCAGTGATTTTTGAGATTCGGCACCCGCGGCACTTATTTTCGAGATTCGGCAACCGCAGCGGTGCTTTTCGAGATTCGGCACTCGCGGGGCTGATTTTCGAGATTCGGCACCCGCGGGGCTGATTATCGAGATTCGGCACCCGCGGGGCTGATTTTCGAGATTCGGCACCCGCGGGGCTGATTTTCGAGATTCGGAACCCGCGGGGCTGATTTTCGAGATTCGGCACCCGCGGGGCTGATTTTCGAGATTTGGCACTTGCGGTGGTGATTTTCGAGATTCGGCACCCGCGGGGCTGATTATCGAGATTCGGCACCCGCGGGGCTGATTTTCGAGATTCGGCACCCGAGGGGCTGATTTTCGAGATTTGGCACCCGCGGCAGTGCTTCTCGAGATTCGGCACTCGCTATGGTGATTTTTGAGATTCGGCACCCGTGGCACTGATTTTCGAGATTCGGCACCCGCGGGGCTGATTTTCGAGATTCGGCACCGGTGGCGGTGATTTTCGAGATTCGGAACCCGCGGCAGTGATTTTTGAGATTCGGCACCCGCGGCACTGATTTTCGAGATTCGGCAACCGCAGCGGTGCTTTTCGAGATTCGGCACTCGCGGGGCTGATTTTCGAGATTCGGCACCCGCGGGGCTGATTTTCGAGATTCGGCACCCGTGACGGTGATTTTTGAGATTCGGCACCCGCGGGGCTGATTTACGAGATTCGGCACCCGCGGCAGTGCTTCTCGAGATTCGGCACTCGCTATGGTGATTTTTGAGATTCGGCACCCGTGGCACTGATTTTCGAGATACGGCACCCGCGGCAGTGATTTTTGAGATTCGGCACCCGCGGCACTTATTTTCGAGATTCGGCAACCGCAGCGGTGCTTTTCGAGATTCGGCACTCGCGGGGCTGATTTTCGAGATTCGGCACCCGCGGGGCTGATTATCGAGATTCGGCACCCGCGGGGCTGATTTTCGAGATTCGGCACCCGCGGGGCTGATTTTCGAGATTCGGAACCCGCGGGGCTGATTTTCGAGATTCGGCACCCGCGGGGCTGATTTTCGAGATTTGGCACTTGCGGTGGTGATTTTCGAGATTCGGCACCCGCGGGGCTGATTATCGAGATTCGGCACCCGCGGGGCTGATTTTCGAGATTCGGCACCCGAGGGGCTGATTTTCGAGATTTGGCACCCGCGGCAGTGCTTCTCGAGATTCGGAACTCGCTATGGTGATTTTTGAGATTCGGCACCCGTGGCACTGATTTTCGAGATACGGCACCCGCGGCAGTGATTTTTGAGATTCGGCACCCGCGGCACTTATTTTCGAGATTCGGCAACCGCAGCGGTGCTTTTCGAGATTCGGCACTCGCGGGGCTGATTTTCGAGATTCGGCACCCGCGGGGCTGATTATCGAGATTCGGCACCCGCGGGGCTGATTTTCGAGATTCGGCACCCGCGGGGCTGATTTTCGAGATTCGGAACCCGCGGGGCTGATTTTCGAGATTCGGCACCCGCGGGGCTGATTTTCGAGATTCGGCACTTGCGGTGGTGATTTTCGAGATTCGGCACCCGCGGGGCTGATTATCGAGATTCGGCACCCGCGGGGCTGATTTTCGAGATTCGGCACCCGGGGGGCTGATTTTCGAGATTTGGCACCTGCGGAAGTGATTTTCGAGATTCGGCACCCGCGGGGCTGATTTTCGAGATTCGGCACCCGCGGGGCTGATTTTCGAGATTTGGCACCCGCGGCGGTGATTTTCGAGATTTGGCATCCGCGGTGGTGATTTTCGAGATTTGGCACCCGCGGCGCTGATTTTCGAGATTCGGCACCCGCGGGGCTGATTTTCGAGATTCGGAACCCGCGGGGCTGATTTTCGAGATTCGGCACCCGCGGGGCTGATTTTCGAGATTCGGCACTTGCGGTGGTGATTTTCGAGATTCGGCACCCGCGGGGCTGATTATCGAGATTCGGCACCCGCGGGGCTGATTTTCGAGATTCGGCACCCGAGGGGCTGATTTTCGAGATTTGGCACCCGCGGCAGTGCTTCTCGAGATTCGGCACTCGCTATGGTGATTTTTGAGATTCGGCACCCGTGGCACTGATTTTCGAGATACGGCACCCGCGGCAGTGATTTTTGAGATTCGGCACCCGCGGCACTTATTTTCGAGATTCGGCAACCGCAGCGGTGCTTTTCGAGATTCGGCACTCGCGGGGCTGATTTTCGAGATTCGGCACCCGCGGGGCTGATTATCGAGATTCGGCACCCGCGGGGCTGATTTTCGAGATTCGGCACCCGCGGGGCTGATTTTCGAGATTCGGAACCCGCGGGGCTGATTTTCGAGATTCGGCACCCGCGGGGCTGATTTTCGAGATTCGGCACTTGCGGTGGTGATTTTCGAGATTCGGCACCCGCGGGGCTGATTATCGAGATTCGGCACCCGCGGGGCTGATTTTCGAGATTCGGCACCCGAGGGGCTGATTTTCGAGATTTGGCACCTGCGGAAGTGATTTTCGAGATTCGGCACCCGCGGGGCTGATTTTCGAGATTCGGCACCCGCGGGGCTGATTTTCGAGATTTGGCACCCGCGGCGGTGATTTTCGAGATTTGGCATCCGCGGTGGTGATTTTCGAGATTTGGCACCCGCGGCGCTGATTTTCGAGATTCGGCACCTGCGGCGGTGATTTTCGAGATTCAACACCCGCAGGGCTGATTTTCGAGATTTGGCACCCGCGGGGCTGATTTTTGAGATTTGGCACCTGCGGCGGTGATTTTCGAGATTCGGCACCCGCGGCGGTGATTTCCGAGATTTGGCACCCGCGGCGGTGAATTTCGAGATTCGGCACCGTCGGTGGTGATTTTCGAGATTCGGCACCGGCAGGGCTGATTTGTGAGATTCGGCACCCGCGGGGCTGATTTTCGAGATTCGGCAACCGCGGTGGTGACTTTCGAGATTTGGCATCTGCAGCGGTGATTTTCGAGATTCAGCACCCGTGGGGCTGATTTTCGATATTTGGCACCCGCGGTGGTGATTTTTGAGATTCGGCACCCGCGGCGGTGATTTTTGAGATTCGGCACCCGCGGGGCTGATTTTCGAGATTCGGCACCCGCGGGGCTGATTTTCGAGATTCGGCACCTGCGGGGCTGATTTTCGAGATTCGGCATCCGCGGGGCAGATTTTTCGAGATTTAGCACCCGCGGGCGGTGTTTTCCAGTTTCGACACCCGCGGAGCTGATTTTTGAGGTTCGGCACCCGCGGCGGTGATTTTTGAGATTCGGCACCCGTGGCGGTGATTTTCGAGATTCGGCACCCCCGGTGGTGATTTTTGAGATTCGGCACCCGCGGCGGTGATTTCCGAGAATCGGCACCCGTGGTGGTGATTTCCGAGATTCGGCACCCACGGGGCTGATTTTTGAGATTCGGTACCCGCGGCAATGATTTTCGAGATTCGGCACTCGCGGTGGTGATTTTCGAGATTCGGCACCCGCAGCGGTGATTTTCGAGATTCGGCACCCGTGGGGCTGATTTTCGAGATTCGGCACCCGCGGCACTGATTTTCGAGATTCGGCACCCGCGGCAGTGATTTTCGAGATTCGGCACCCGCTGGGCTGATTTTCAAGATTCGGCACCTGCGGCAGTGATGTTCGAGATTCGGCACCTGCGGGGCTGATTTTCGAGATTCGGCAACAGCGGCGGTGATTTTCGAGATTTGGCACCCGCGGGGTTGATTTTCGAGATTTGGCACCCGCGGCACTGATTTTCGAGATTCGGCACCCGTGGGGCTGATTTTCGAGATTTGGCACCTGCGGCAGTGATTTTTGAGATTCGGCATCCGCGGCGGTGCTTTTCGAGATTCGGCACTCGCGGGGCTGATTTTTGAGATTTGGCACCTGCGGCACTGATTTTCGAGATTCGGCACCCGTGGGGCTGATTTTCGAGATTTGGCACCCACGGGGCTGATTTTCGAGATTCGGCAACGGCGGCGGTGATTTTCGAGATTCGGCACCCGCGGGGTTGATTTTCGAGATTCGGCACCTGCGGCACTGATTTTCGAGATTCGGCACCCGTGGGGCTGATTTTCGAGATTCGGCAACGGCGGCGGTGATTTTCGAGATTCGGCACCCGCGGGGTTGATTTTCGAGATTTGGCACCCGCGGCGGTGATTTTCGAGATTCGGCATCCGCGGAGCTGATTTTCGAGATTCGGCACCCGTGGCGGTGATTTTTGAGATTCGGCACCCGCGGGGCTGATTTACGAGATTCGGCACCCGCGGCACTGATTTTCGAGATTCGGCACCCGTGGCGGTGATTTCCGAGATTTGGCACCCGAGGAACTGATTTTCGAGATTCGGCACGCGCGGCGGTGCTTTTCGAGATTCGGCACCTGCGGGGCTGATTTTCGAGATTCGGCACCCGTGGCACTGATTTTCGAGATTCGGCACCCGAGGAACTGCTTTTTGAGATTCGGCACCCGCGGCACTGATTTTCTAGATTCGGCACCTGCGGCAGTGATTTCCGAGATTCGGCACCCACGGGGCTGATTTTTGAGATTCGGCACTCGCGGGGCTGATTTTCGAGATTCGGCACCCGCGGCACTGATTTTCGAGATTCGGCACCCGCGGCAGTGATTTTCGAGATTCGGCAACCGCGGTGGTGATTTTCGAGATTTGGCATCTGCGGCTGTGATTTTCGAGATTCAGCACCCGCGGGGCTGATTTTCGAGATTCGGCAACCGCGGTGGTGATTTTCGAGATTTGGCATCTGCGGCTGTGATTTTCGAGATTCAGCACCCGCGGGGCTGATTTTCGAGATTCGGCACCCGCGGGGCTGATTTTCGAGATTCGGCACCCGCGGGGCTGATTTTCGAGATTCGGCACCCGCGGCACTGATTTTCGAGATTCGGCACCCGCGGTGTTGATTTTTCGAGATTCGGCACCCGCGTCGGTGATTTCCGAGATTTGGCACTCGCGGTGGTGATTTTCAAGATTCGGCACCCGCGGCGGTGATTTTCGAGATTCGGCACCCGCTGGGCTGATTTTCAAGATTCGGCACCTGCGGCAGTGATGTTCGAGATTCGGCACCTGCGGGGCTGATTTTCGAGATTCGGCAACAGCGGCGGTGATTTTCGAGATTTGGCACCCGCGGGGTTGATTTTCGAGATTTGGCACCCGCGGCACTGATTTTCGAGATTCGGCACCCGTGGGGCTGATTTTCGAGATTTGGCACCTGCGGCAGTGATTTTTGAGATTCGGCATCCGCGGCGGTGCTTTTCGAGATTCGGCACTCGCGGGGCTGATTTTCGAGATTTGGCACCTGCGGCACTGATTTTCGAGATTCGGCACCCGTGGGGCTGATTTTCGAGATTCGGCACCCGCGGGGCTGATTTTCGAGATTCGGCACCCGCGGGGCTGATTTTCGAGATTCGGCACCCGCGGCACTGATTTTCGAGATTCGGCACCCGCGGTGTTGATTTTTCGAGATTCGGCACCCGCGTCGGTGATTTCCGAGATTTGGCACTCGCGGTGGTGATTTTCAAGATTCGGCACCCGCGGCGGTGATTTTCGAGATTCGGCACCCGCTGGGCTGATTTTCAAGATTCGGCACCTGCGGCAGTGATGTTCGAGATTCGGCACCTGCGGGGCTGATTTTCGAGATTCGGCAACAGCGGCGGTGATTTTCGAGATTTGGCACCCGCGGGGTTGATTTTCGAGATTTGGCACCCGCGGCACTGATTTTCGAGATTCGGCACCCGTGGGGCTGATTTTCGAGATTTGGCACCTGCGGCAGTGATTTTTGAGATTCGGCATCCGCGGCGGTGCTTTTCGAGATTCGGCACTCGCGGGGCTGATTTTCGAGATTTGGCACCTGCGGCACTGATTTTCGAGATTCGGCACCCGTGGGGCTGATTTTCGAGATTTGGCACCCGCGGGGCTGATTTTCGAGATTCGGCAACGGCGGCGGTGATTTTCGAGATTCGGCACCCGCGGGGTTGATTTTCGAGATTCGGCACCCGCGGCACTGATTTTCGAGATTCGGCACCCGTGGGGCTGATTTTCGAGATTCGGCAACGGCGGCGGTGATTTTCGAGATTCGGCACCCGCGGGGTTGATTTTCGAGATTTGGCACCCGCGGCGGTGATTTTCGAGATTCGGCATCCGCGGAGCTGATTTTCGAGATTCGGCACCCGTGGCGGTGATTTTTGAGATTCGGCACCCGCGGGGCTGATTTACGAGATTCGGCACCCGCGGCACTGATTTTCGAGATTCGGCACCCGTGGCGGTGATTTCCGAGATTTGGCACCCGAGGAACTGATTTTCGAGATTCGGCACGCGCGGCGGTGCTTTTCGAGATTCGGCACCTGCGGGGCTGATTTTCGAGATTCGGCACCCGTGGCACTGATTTTCGAGATTCGGCACCCGAGGAACTGCTTTTTGAGATTCGGCACCCGCGGCACTGATTTTCTAGATTCGGCACCTGCGGCAGTGATTTCCGAGATTCGGCACCCACGGGGCTGATTTTTGAGATTCGGCACTCGCGGCTGTGATTTTCGAGATTTGGCTCCTGCGTGGCTGATTTTCAAGATTCGGCACTTGCTTGGCTGATTTTTGAGATGTGGCACCCGCGGGGGTGATTTTAAAGATTCGGCACCCGCGGGGCTGATTTTCGAGATTCGGCACCAGTGGCTGTGATTTTCGAGATTCGGCACCCGCGGGGCCGATTTTCGAGATTTGGCACCCGCGGTGGTGATTTTCAAGATTAGGCGCCCGCGGCGGTGATTTTCGGAATTCGTCACCCACGGGGCTGATCTTCGAGATTTGGCACCTGCGATGGTGATTTTCGAGATTCGGGACCCGTGGTGGTGATTTTCGAGATTCGGCACCCGCGGGGCTGATTTTCGAGAATTGCCACACGCGGTGGTGATTTTTGAGATTCGGCACGCTCGGCACTGATTTTTGAGATTCGGCACCCGCGGGGCTGATTTTCGAGATTCGGCACCCGCGGCAGTGATTTTCGAGATTCAGCACCCGCGGGGCTAATTTTCGAGATTCGGCACCGGCGGCGGTGATTTTCGAGATTCGGCACCTGCGGCAGTGATTTTTGAGATTCGGCACCTGCGGCAGTGCTTTTCGAGATTCGGCACCCGCGGGGCCGATTTTCGAGATTTGGCACCCGCGGTGGTGATTTTCAAGATTCGGCGCCCGCGGCGGTGATTTTCGGAATTCGTCACCCACGGGGCTGATCTTCGAGATTTGGCACCCGCGATGGTGATTTTCGAGATTCGCACCCGCGGCAGTGATTTTCGAGATTCAGCACCCGCGGGGCTAATTTTCGAGATTCGGCACCGGCGGCGGTGATTTTCGAGATTCGGCACCTGCGGCAGTGATTTTTGAGATTCGGCACCTGCGGCAGTGCTTTTCGAGATTCGGCACTCGCTGGGCTGATTTTCGAGATTTGGCACCTGCGGCACTGATTTTCGAGATTCGGCACCCGCGGGGCTGATTTTCTAGATTCGGCACCCGTGGCAGTGATTTCCGAGATTCGGCACCCGCGGCACTGATTTTCGAGATTTGGCACCCGCGGCTGTGATTTTCGAGATTCGGCTCCCGCGGGGCTGATTTTCAAGATTCGGCACTGATTTTTGAGATTCGGCACCCTCTGGGCTGATTTTCGAGATTCGGCACCCGCGGGGTTGATTTTCGAGATTCGGCACCCGCGGCACTGATTTTCGAGATTCGGCACCCGTGGGGCTGATTTTCGAGAATCGGCAACGGCGGCGGTGATTTTCGAGATTCGGCACCCGCGGGGTTGATTTTCGAGATTTGGCACCCGCGGTGGTGCTTTTCGAGATTCGGCATCCGCGGGGCTGATTTTCGAGATTCGGCACCCGTGGCGGTGATTTTTGAGATTTGGCACCCGCGGCACTGATTTTCGAGATTCGGCACCCGCGGCACTGATTTTCGAGACTCGGCACCCGCGGCGGTGCTTTTCGAGATTTGGCACTCGCGGTGGTGAATTTCGAGATTCGGCACCAGCGGCACTGATTTTGGAGATTCGGCACCCGCGGGGCTGATTTTCGAGATTCGGCAACCACAGCGGTGATTTCCGAGATTTGGCACCCGAGGAACTGATTTTCGAGATTCGGCACCCGCGGCGGTGCTTTTCGAGATTCGGCACCCGTGGGGCTGATATTCGAGATTCGGCACCCGTGGCACTGATTTTCGAGATTCGGCACCCGAGGAACTGATTTTCGAGATTCAGCACCCGCGGGGCTGATTTTCGAGATTCGGCACCCGTGGCGGTGCTTTTCGAGTTTCGGCACTCGCGGTGGTGATTTTCGAGATTCGGCACCCACGGCACTGATTTCCGAGATTCGGCACCCGCGGGGCTGATTTTCGAAATTCGGCACCCGCTGCACTGATTTTTGAGATTCGGCACCCACAGGGCTGATTTTCGAGATTCAGCACTCGCGGTGGTGATTTTCGAGATTCGGTACCCGCGGCTGTGATTTTCGAGATTCGGCTCCTGCGGGGCTGATTTTCGAGATTTGGCACTCGCGGGGCTGATTTTTGAGATTTGGCACCAGTGGCGGTGATTTTCGAGATTCGGCACCAGTGGCGGTGATTTTCGAGATTCGGCACCCGTGGGGGTGATTTTTGAGATTCGGCACCCGAGGGGGTGATTTTTGACATTCGGCACCCGAGGGGCTGATTTTCGAGATTTGGCACCCACGGTGGTGATTTTCAAGATTCGGCACCCGCGGCGGTGATATTCAAGATTCGGCACCCGCGGGGCTGATATTCGAGATTCGGCACCCGCGGCACTGATTTTTGAGATTCGGCACCCGCGGCGGTGCTTTTCGATATTTGGCTCCCGCGGGGCTGATTTTTGAGATTTGGCTCCTGCGGGGCTGATTTTCGAGATTCGGCTCCTGCGGGGCTGATTTTCGAGATTCGGCTCCCGCGGGGCTGATTTTCGAGATTCGGCTCCTGCGGGGCTGATTTTCGAGATTTGGCACTCGCGGGGCTGATTTTTGAGATTTGGCACCCGCGGGGGTGATTTTAAAGGTTCGGCACCCGCGGGGCTGATTTTCGAGATTCGGCACCAGTGGCGGTGATTTTCGAGATTCGGCACCCGCGGGGGTGATTTTTGAGATTTGGCACCCGAGGGGGTGATTTTTGAGATTCGGCACCCGAGGGGCTGATTTTCGAGATTTGGCACCCACGGTGGTGATTTTCAAGATTCGGCACCCGCGGCGGTGATATTCAAGATTCGGCACCCGCGGGGCTGATATTCGAGATTCGGCACCAGTGGCGGTGATTTTCGAGATTCGGCACCCGCGGCGGTGCTTTTCGAGATTCGGCACTCGCGGGGCTGATTTTCGAGATTTGGCACCCGCGGCACTGATTTTCGAGATTCGGCACCCGCGGCACTGATTTTCGAGATTCGGCACCCGCGGGGCTGATTTTCGAGACTCGGCACCCGCGGCGGTGCTTTTCGAGATTTGGCACTCGCGGTGGTGATTTTCGAGATTCGGTACCCGCGGCTGTGATTTTCGAGATTCGGCTCCTGCGGGGCTGATTTTCGAGATTTGGCACTCGCGGGGCTGATTTTTGAGATTTGGCACCCGCGGGGGTGATTTTAAAGGTTCGGCACCCGCGGGGCTGATTTTCGAGATTCGGCACCAGTGGCGGTGATTTTCGAGATTCGGCACCCGCGGGGGTGATTTTTGAGATTTGGCACCCGAGGGGGTGATTTTTGAGATTCGGCACCCGAGGGGCTGATTTTCGAGATTTGGCACCCACGGTGGTGATTTTCAAGATTCGGCACCCGCGGCGGTGATATTCAAGATTCGGCACCCGCGGGGCTGATATTCGAGATTCGGCACCAGTGGCGGTGATTTTTGAGATTCGGCACCCGCGGCGGTGCTTTTAGAGATTCGGCACTCGCGGGGCTGATTTTCGAGATTTGGCACCCGCGGCACTGATTTTCGAGATTCGGCACCCGCGGCACTGATTTTCGAGATTCGGCACCCGCGGGGCTGATTTTCGAGACTCGGCACCCGCGGCGGTGCTTTTCGAGATTTGGCACTCGCGGTGGTGAATTTCGAGATTCGGCACCAGCGGCACTGATTTTGGAGATTCGGCACCCGCGGGGCTGATTTTCGAGATTCGGCAACCACAGCGGTGATTTCCGAGATTTGGCACCCGAGGAACTGATTTTCGAGATTCGGCACCCGCGGCGGTGCTTTTCGAGATTCGGCACCCGTGGGGCTGATATTCGAGATTCGGCACCCGTGGCACTGATTTTCGAGATTCGGCACCCGAGGAACTGATTTTCGAGATTCAGCACCCGCGGGGCTGATTTTCGAGATTCGGCACCCGTGGCGGTGCTTTTCGAGTTTCGGCACTCGCGGTGGTGATTTTCGAGATTCGGCACCCACGGCACTGATTTCCGAGATTCGGCACCCGCGGGGCTGATTTTCGAAATTCGGCACCCGCTGCACTGATTTTCGAGATTCGGCACCCACAGGGCTGATTTTCGAGATTCAGCACTCGCGGTGGTGATTTTCGAGATTCGGTACCCGCTGCTGTGATTTTCGAGATTCGGCTCCTGCGGGGCTGATTTTCGAGATTTGGCACTCGCGGGGCTGATTTTTGAGATTTGGCACCCGCGGGGGTGATTTTAAAGGTTCGGCACCCGCGGGGCTGATTTTCGAGATTCGGCACCAGTGGCGGTGATTTTCGAGATTCGGCACCCGCGGGGGTGATTTTTGAGATTTGGCACCCGAGGGGGTGATTTTTGAGATTCGGCACCCGAGGGGCTGATTTTCGAGATTTGGCACCCACGGTGGTGATTTTCAAGATTCGGCACCCGCGGCGGTGATATTCAAGATTCGGCACCCGCGGGGCTGATATTCGAGATTCGGCACCAGTGGCGGTGATTTTCGAGATTCGGCACCCGCGGCGGTGCTTTTCGAGATTCGGCACTCGCGGGGCTGATTTTCGAGATTTGGCACCCGCGGCACTGATTTTCGAGATTCGGCACCCGCGGCACTGATTTTCGAGATTCGGCACCCGCGGGGCTGATTTTCGAGACTCGGCACCCGCGGCGGTGCTTTTCGAGATTTGGCACTCGCGGTGGTGAATTTCGAGATTCGGCACCAGCGGCACTGATTTTGGAGATTCGGCACCCGCGGGGCTGATTTTCGAGATTCGGCAACCACAGCGGTGATTTCCGAGATTTGGCACCCGAGGAACTGATTTTCGAGATTCGGCACCCGCGGCAGTGCTTTTCGAGATTCGGCACCCGTGGGGCTGATATTCGAGATTCGGCACCCGTGGCACTGATTTTCGAGATTCGGCACCCGAGGAACTGATTTTCGAGATTCAGCACCCGCGGGGCTGATTTTCGAGATTCGGCACCCGTGGCGGTGCTTTTCGAGTTTCGGCACTCGCGGTGGTGATTTTCGAGATTCGGCACCCACGGCACTGATTTCCGAGATTCGGCACCCGCGGGGCTGATTTTCGAAATTCGGCACCCGCTGCACTGATTTTCGAGATTCGGCACCCACAGGGCTGATTTTCGAGATTCAGCACTCGCGGTGGTGATTTTCGAGATTCGGTACCCGCGGCTGTGATTTTCAAGATTCGGCACCCGCGGCGGTGATATTCAAGATTCGGCACCCGCGGGGCTGATATTCGAGATTCGGCACCAGTGGCGGTGATTTTCGAGATTCGGCACCCGCGGCGGTGCTTTTCGAGATTCGGCACTCGCGGGGCTGATTTTCGAGATTTGGCACCCGCGGCACTGATTTTCGAGATTCGGCACCCGCGGAACTGATTTTCGAGACTCGGCACCCGCGGCGGTGCTTTTCGAGATTTGGCACTCGCGGTGGTGAATTTCGAGATTCGGCACCAGCGGCACTGATTTTGGAGATTCGGCACCCGCGGGGCTGATTTTCGAGATTCGGCAACCACAGCGGTGATTTCCGAGATTTGGCACCCGAGGAACTGATTTTCGAGATTCGGCACCCGCGGCGGTGCTTTTCGAGATTCGGCACCCGTGGGGCTGATATTCGAGATTCGGCACCCGTGGCACTGATTTTCGAGATTCGGCACCCGAGGAACTGATTTTCGAGATTCAGCACCCGCGGGGCTGATTTTCGAGATTCGGCACCCGTGGCGGTGCTTTTCGAGTTTCGGCACTCGCGGTGGTGATTTTCGAGATTCGGCACCCACGGCACTGATTTCCGAGATTCGGCACCCGCGGGGCTGATTTTCGAAATTCGGCACCCGCTGCACTGATTTTTGAGATTCGGCACCCACAGGGCTGATTTTCGAGATTCAGCACTCGCGGTGGTGATTTTCGAGATTCGGTACCCGCGGCTGTGATTTTCGAGATTCGGCTCCTGCGGGGCTGATTTTCGAGATTTGGCACTCGCGGGGCTGATTTTTGAGATTTGGCACCAGTGGCGGTGATTTTCGAGATTCGGCACCAGTGGCGGTGATTTTCGAGATTCGGCACCCGTGGGGGTGATTTTTGAGATTCGGCACCCGAGGGGGTGATTTTTGAGATTCGGCACCCGAGGGGCTGATTTTCGAGATTTGGCACCCACGGTGGTGATTTTCAAGATTCGGCACCCGCGGCGGTGATATTCAAGATTCGGCACCCGCGGGGCTGATATTCGAGATTCGGCACCCGCGGCACTGATTTTTGAGATTCGGCACCCGCGGCGGTGCTTTTCGATATTTGGCTCCCGCGAGGCTGATTTTTGAGATTTGGCTCCTGCGGGGCTGATTTTCGAGATTCGGCTCCTGCGGGGCTGATTTTCGAGATTCGGCTCCCGCGGGGCTGATTTTCGAGATTCGGCTCCTGCGGGGCTGATTTTCGAGATTTGGCACTCGCGGGGCTGATTTTTGAGATTTGGCACCCGCGGGGGTGATTTTAAAGGTTCGGCACCCGCGGGGCTGATTTTCGAGATTCGGCACCAGTGGCGGTGATTTTCGAGATTCGGCACCCGCGGGGGTGATTTTTGAGATTTGGCACCCGAGGGGGTGATTTTTGAGATTCGGCACCCGAGGGGCTGATTTTCGAGATTTGGCACCCACGGTGGTGATTTTCAAGATTCGGCACCCGCGGCGGTGATATTCAAGATTCGGCACCCGCGGGGCTGATATTCGAGATTCGGCACCAGTGGCGGTGATTTTCGAGATTCGGCACCCGCGGCGGTGCTTTTCGAGATTCGGCACTCGCGGGGCTGATTTTCGAGATTTGGCACCCGCGGCACTGATTTTCGAGATTCGGCACCCGCGGCACTGATTTTCGAGATTCGGCACCCGCGGGGCTGATTTTCGAGACTCGGCACCCGCGGCGGTGCTTTTCGAGATTTGGCACTCGCGGTGGTGATTTTCGAGATTCGGTACCCGCGGCTGTGATTTTCGAGATTCGGCTCCTGCGGGGCTGATTTTCGAGATTTGGCACTCGCGGGGCTGATTTTTGAGATTTGGCACCCGCGGGGGTGATTTTAAAGGTTCGGCACCCGCGGGGCTGATTTTCGAGATTCGGCACCAGTGGCGGTGATTTTCGAGATTCGGCACCCGCGGGGGTGATTTTTGAGATTTGGCACCCGAGGGGGTGATTTTTGAGATTCGGCACCCGAGGGGCTGATTTTCGAGATTTGGCACCCACGGTGGTGATTTTCAAGATTCGGCACCCGCGGCGGTGATATTCAAGATTCGGCACCCGCGGGGCTGATATTCGAGATTCGGCACCAGTGGCGGTGATTTTCGAGATTCGGCACCCGCGGCGGTGCTTTTAGAGATTCGGCACTCGCGGGGCTGATTTTCGAGATTTGGCACCCGCGGCACTGATTTTCGAGATTCGGCACCCGCGGCACTGATTTTCGAGATTCGGCACCCGCGGGGCTGATTTTCGAGACTCGGCACCCGCGGCGGTGCTTTTCGAGATTTGGCACTCGCGGTGGTGAATTTCGAGATTCGGCACCAGCGGCACTGATTTTGGAGATTCGGCACCCGCGGGGCTGATTTTCGAGATTCGGCAACCACAGCGGTGATTTCCGAGATTTGGCACCCGAGGAACTGATTTTCGAGATTCGGCACCCGCGGCGGTGCTTTTCGAGATTCGGCACCCGTGGGGCTGATATTCGAGATTCGGCACCCGTGGCACTGATTTTCGAGATTCGGCACCCGAGGAACTGATTTTCGAGATTCAGCACCCGCGGGGCTGATTTTCGAGATTCGGCACCCGTGGCGGTGCTTTTCGAGTTTCGGCACTCGCGGTGGTGATTTTCGAGATTCGGCACCCACGGCACTGATTTCCGAGATTCGGCACCCGCGGGGCTGATTTTCGAAATTCGGCACCCGCTGCACTGATTTTCGAGATTCGGCACCCACAGGGCTGATTTTCGAGATTCAGCACTCGCGGTGGTGATTTTCGAGATTCGGTACCCGCTGCTGTGATTTTCGAGATTCGGCTCCTGCGGGGCTGATTTTCGAGATTTGGCACTCGCGGGGCTGATTTTTGAGATTTGGCACCCGCGGGGGTGATTTTAAAGGTTCGGCACCCGCGGGGCTGATTTTCGAGATTCGGCACCAGTGGCGGTGATTTTCGAGATTCGGCACCCGCGGGGGTGATTTTTGAGATTTGGCACCCGAGGGGGTGATTTTTGAGATTCGGCACCCGAGGGGCTGATTTTCGAGATTTGGCACCCACGGTGGTGATTTTCAAGATTCGGCACCCGCGGCGGTGATATTCAAGATTCGGCACCCGCGGGGCTGATATTCGAGATTCGGCACCAGTGGCGGTGATTTTCGAGATTCGGCACCCGCGGCGGTGCTTTTCGAGATTCGGCACTCGCGGGGCTGATTTTCGAGATTTGGCACCCGCGGCACTGATTTTCGAGATTCGGCACCCGCGGCACTGATTTTCGAGATTCGGCACCCGCGGGGCTGATTTTCGAGACTCGGCACCCGCGGCGGTGCTTTTCGAGATTTGGCACTCGCGGTGGTGATTTTCGAGATTCGGTACCCGCGGCTGTGATTTTCGAGATTCGGCTCCTGCGGGGCTGATTTTCGAGATTTGGCACTCGCGGGGCTGATTTTTGAGATTTGGCACCCGCGGTGGTGATTTTAAAGGTTCGGCACCCGCGGGGCTGATTTTCGAGATTCGGCACCAGTGGCGGTGATTTTCGAGATTCGGCACCCGCGGGGGTGATTTTTGAGATTTGGCACCCGAGGGGGTGATTTTTGAGATTCGGCACCCGAGGGGCTGATTTTCGAGATTTGGCACCCACGGTGGTGATTTTCAAGATTCGGCACCCGCGGCGGTGATATTCAAGATTCGGCACCCGCGGGGCTGATATTCGAGATTCGGCACCAGTGGCGGTGATTTTCGAGATTCGGCACCTGCGGCGGTGCTTTTAGAGATTCGGCACTCGCGGGGCTGATTTTCGAGATTTGGCACCCGCGGCACTGATTTTCGAGATTCGGCACCCGCGGCACTGATTTTCGAGATTCGGCACCCGCGGGGCTGATTTTCGAGACTCGGCACCCGCGGCGGTGCTTTTCGAGATTTGGCACTCGCGGTGGTGAATTTCGAGATTCGGCACCAGCGGCACTGATTTTGGAGATTCGGCACCCGCGGGGCTGATTTTCGAGATTCGGCAACCACAGCGGTGATTTCCGAGATTTGGCACCCGAGGAACTGATTTTCGAGATTCGGCACCCGCGGCGGTGCTTTTCGAGATTCGGCACCCGTGGGGCTGATATTCGAGATTCGGCACCCGTGGCACTGATTTTCGAGATTCGGCACCCGAGGAACTGATTTTCGAGATTCAGCACCCGCGGGGCTGATTTTCGAGATTCGGCACCCGTGGCGGTGCTTTTCGAGTTTCGGCACTCGCGGTGGTGATTTTCGAGATTCGGCACCCACGGCACTGATTTCCGAGATTCGGCACCCGCGGGGCTGATTTTCGAAATTCGGCACCCGCTGCACTGATTTTCGAGATTCGGCACCCACAGGGCTGATTTTCGAGATTCAGCACTCGCGGTGGTGATTTTCGAGATTCGGTACCCGCTGCTGTGATTTTCGAGATTCGGCTCCTGCGGGGCTGATTTTCGAGATTTGGCACTCGCGGGGCTGATTTTTGAGATTTGGCACCCGCGGGGGTGATTTTAAAGGTTCGGCACCCGCGGGGCTGATTTTCGAGATTCGGCACCAGTGGCGGTGATTTTCGAGATTCGGCACCCGCGGGGGTGATTTTTGAGATTTGGCACCCGAGGGGGTGATTTTTGAGATTCGGCACCCGAGGGGCTGATTTTCGAGATTTGGCACCCACGGTGGTGATTTTCAAGATTCGGCACCCGCGGCGGTGATATTCAAGATTCGGCACCCGCGGGGCTGATATTCGAGATTCGGCACCAGTGGCGGTGATTTTCGAGATTCGGCACCCGCGGCGGTGCTTTTCGAGATTCGGCACTCGCGGGGCTGATTTTCGAGATTTGGCACCCGCGGCACTGATTTTCGAGATTCGGCACCCGCGGCACTGATTTTCGAGATTCGGCACCCGCGGGGCTGATTTTCGAGACTCGGCACCCGCGGCGGTGCTTTTCGAGATTTGGCACTCGCGGTGGTGAATTTCGAGATTCGGCACCAGCGGCACTGATTTTGGAGATTCGGCACCCGCGGGGCTGATTTTCGAGATTCGGCAACCACAGCGGTGATTTCCGAGATTTGGCACCCGAGGAACTGATTTTCGAGATTCGGCACCCGCGGCGGTGCTTTTCGAGATTCGGCACCCGTGGGGCTGATATTCGAGATTCGGCACCCGTGGCACTGATTTTCGAGATTCGGCACCCGAGGAACTGATTTTCGAGATTCAGCACCCGCGGGGCTGATTTTCGAGATTCGGCACCCGTGGCGGTGCTTTTCGAGTTTCGGCACTCGCGGTGGTGATTTTCGAGATTCGGCACCCACGGCACTGATTTCCGAGATTCGGCACCCGCGGGGCTGATTTTCGAAATTCGGCACCCGCTGCACTGATTTTCGAGATTCGGCACCCACAGGGCTGATTTTCGAGATTCAGCACTCGCGGTGGTGATTTTTGAGATTCGGTACCCGCTGCTGTGATTTTCGAGATTCGGCTCCTGCGGGGCTGATTTTCGAGATTTGGCACTCGCGGGGCTGATTTTTGAGATTTGGCACCCGCGGGGGTGATTTTAAAGGTTCGGCACCCGCGGGGCTGATTTTCGAGATTCGGCACCAGTGGCGGTGATTTTCGAGATTCGGCACCCGCGGGGGTGATTTTTGAGATTTGGCACCCGAGGGGGTGATTTTTGAGATTCGGCACCCGAGGGGCTGATTTTCGAGATTTGGCACCCGCGGCACTGATTTTCGAGATTCGGCACCCGCGGCACTGATTTTCGAGATTCGGCACCCGCGGGGCTGATTTTCGAGACTCGGCACCCGCGGCGGTGCTTTTCGAGATTTGGCACTCGCGGTGGTGATTTTCGAGATTCGGTACCCGCGGCTGTGATTTTCGAGATTCGGCTCCTGCGGGGCTGATTTTCGAGATTTGGCACTCGCGGGGCTGATTTTTGAGATTTGGCACCCGCGGGGGTGATTTTAAAGGTTCGGCACCCGCGGGGCTGATTTTCGAGATTCGGCACCAGTGGCGGTGATTTTCGAGATTCGGCACCCGCGGGGGTGATTTTTGAGATTTGGCACCCGAGGGGGTGATTTTTGAGATTCGGCACCCGAGGGGCTGATTTTCGAGATTTGGCACCCACGGTGGTGATTTTCAAGATTCGGCACCCGCGGCGGTGATATTCAAGATTCGGCACCCGCGGGGCTGATATTCGAGATTCGGCACCAGTGGCGGTGATTTTCGAGATTCGGCACCCGCGGCGGTGCTTTTAGAGATTCGGCACTCGCGGGGCTGATTTTCGAGATTTGGCACCCGCGGCACTGATTTTCGAGATTCGGCACCCGCGGCACTGATTTTCGAGATTCGGCACCCGCGGGGCTGATTTTCGAGACTCGGCACCCGCGGCGGTGCTTTTCGAGATTTGGCACTCGCGGTGGTGAATTTCGAGATTCGGCACCAGCGGCACTGATTTTGGAGATTCGGCACCCGCGGGGCTGATTTTCGAGATTCGGCAACCACAGCGGTGATTTCCGAGATTTGGCACCCGAGGAACTGATTTTCGAGATTCGGCACCCGCGGCGGTGCTTTTCGAGATTCGGCACCCGTGGGGCTGATATTCGAGATTCGGCACCCGTGGCACTGATTTTCGAGATTCGGCACCCGAGGAACTGATTTTCGAGATTCAGCACCCGCGGGGCTGATTTTCGAGATTCGGCACCCGTGGCGGTGCTTTTCGAGTTTCGGCACTCGCGGTGGTGATTTTCGAGATTCGGCACCCACGGCACTGATTTCCGAGATTCGGCACCCGCGGGGCTGATTTTCGAAATTCGGCACCCGCTGCACTGATTTTCGAGATTCGGCACCCACAGGGCTGATTTTCGAGATTCAGCACTCGCGGTGGTGATTTTCGAGATTCGGTACCCGCTGCTGTGATTTTCGAGATTCGGCTCCTGCGGGGCTGATTTTCGAGATTTGGCACTCGCGGGGCTGATTTTTGAGATTTGGCACCCGCGGGGGTGATTTTAAAGGTTCGGCACCCGCGGGGCTGATTTTCGAGATTCGGCACCAGTGGCGGTGATTTTCGAGATTCGGCACCCGCGGGGGTGATTTTTGAGATTTGGCACCCGAGGGGGTGATTTTTGAGATTCGGCACCCGAGGGGCTGATTTTCGAGATTTGGCACCCACGGTGGTGATTTTCAAGATTCGGCACCCGCGGCGGTGATATTCAAGATTCGGCACCCGCGGGGCTGATATTCGAGATTCGGCACCAGTGGCGGTGATTTTCGAGATTCGGCACCCGCGGCGGTGCTTTTCGAGATTCGGCACTCGCGGGGCTGATTTTCGAGATTTGGCACCCGCGGCACTGATTTTCGAGATTCGGCACCCGCGGCACTGATTTTCGAGATTCGGCACCCGCGGGGCTGATTTTCGAGACTCGGCACCCGCGGCGGTGCTTTTCGAGATTTGGCACTCGCGGTGGTGATTTTCGAGATTCGGTACCCGCGGCTGTGATTTTCGAGATTCGGCTCCTGCGGGGCTGATTTTCGAGATTTGGCACTCGCGGGGCTGATTTTTGAGATTTGGCACCCGCGGTGGTGATTTTAAAGGTTCGGCACCCGCGGGGCTGATTTTCGAGATTCGGCACCAGTGGCGGTGATTTTCGAGATTCGGCACCCGCGGGGGTGATTTTTGAGATTTGGCACCCGAGGGGGTGATTTTTGAGATTCGGCACCCGAGGGGCTGATTTTCGAGATTTGGCACCCACGGTGGTGATTTTCAAGATTCGGCACCCGCGGCGGTGATATTCAAGATTCGGCACCCGCGGGGCTGATATTCGAGATTCGGCACCAGTGGCGGTGATTTTCGAGATTCGGCACCTGCGGCGGTGCTTTTAGAGATTCGGCACTCGCGGGGCTGATTTTCGAGATTTGGCACCCGCGGCACTGATTTTCGAGATTCGGCACCCGCGGCACTGATTTTCGAGATTCGGCACCCGCGGGGCTGATTTTCGAGACTCGGCACCCGCGGCGGTGCTTTTCGAGATTTGGCACTCGCGGTGGTGAATTTCGAGATTCGGCACCAGCGGCACTGATTTTGGAGATTCGGCACCCGCGGGGCTGATTTTCGAGATTCGGCAACCACAGCGGTGATTTCCGAGATTTGGCACCCGAGGAACTGATTTTCGAGATTCGGCACCCGCGGCGGTGCTTTTCGAGATTCGGCACCCGTGGGGCTGATATTCGAGATTCGGCACCCGTGGCACTGATTTTCGAGATTCGGCACCCGAGGAACTGATTTTCGAGATTCAGCACCCGCGGGGCTGATTTTCGAGATTCGGCACCCGTGGCGGTGCTTTTCGAGTTTCGGCACTCGCGGTGGTGATTTTCGAGATTCGGCACCCACGGCACTGATTTCCGAGATTCGGCACCCGCGGGGCTGATTTTCGAAATTCGGCACCCGCTGCACTGATTTTCGAGATTCGGCACCCACAGGGCTGATTTTCGAGATTCAGCACTCGCGGTGGTGATTTTCGAGATTCGGTACCCGCTGCTGTGATTTTCGAGATTCGGCTCCTGCGGGGCTGATTTTCGAGATTTGGCACTCGCGGGGCTGATTTTTGAGATTTGGCACCCGCGGGGGTGATTTTAAAGGTTCGGCACCCGCGGGGCTGATTTTCGAGATTCGGCACCAGTGGCGGTGATTTTCGAGATTCGGCACCCGCGGGGGTGATTTTTGAGATTTGGCACCCGAGGGGGTGATTTTTGAGATTCGGCACCCGAGGGGCTGATTTTCGAGATTTGGCACCCACGGTGGTGATTTTCAAGATTCGGCACCCGCGGCGGTGATATTCAAGATTCGGCACCCGCGGGGCTGATATTCGAGATTCGGCACCAGTGGCGGTGATTTTCGAGATTCGGCACCCGCGGCGGTGCTTTTCGAGATTCGGCACTCGCGGGGCTGATTTTCGAGATTTGGCACCCGCGGCACTGATTTTCGAGATTCGGCACCCGCGGCACTGATTTTCGAGATTCGGCACCCGCGGGGCTGATTTTCGAGACTCGGCACCCGCGGCGGTGCTTTTCGAGATTTGGCACTCGCGGTGGTGAATTTCGAGATTCGGCACCAGCGGCACTGATTTTGGAGATTCGGCACCCGCGGGGCTGATTTTCGAGATTCGGCAACCACAGCGGTGATTTCCGAGATTTGGCACCCGAGGAACTGATTTTCGAGATTCGGCACCCGCGGCGGTGCTTTTCGAGATTCGGCACCCGTGGGGCTGATATTCGAGATTCGGCACCCGTGGCACTGATTTTCGAGATTCGGCACCCGAGGAACTGATTTTCGAGATTCAGCACCCGCGGGGCTGATTTTCGAGATTCGGCACCCGTGGCGGTGCTTTTCGAGTTTCGGCACTCGCGGTGGTGATTTTCGAGATTCGGCACCCACGGCACTGATTTCCGAGATTCGGCACCCGCGGGGCTGATTTTCGAAATTCGGCACCCGCTGCACTGATTTTCGAGATTCGGCACCCACAGGGCTGATTTTCGAGATTCAGCACTCGCGGTGGTGATTTTTGAGATTCGGTACCCGCTGCTGTGATTTTCGAGATTCGGCTCCTGCGGGGCTGATTTTCGAGATTTGGCACTCGCGGGGCTGATTTTTGAGATTTGGCACCCGCGGGGGTGATTTTAAAGGTTCGGCACCCGCGGGGCTGATTTTCGAGATTCGGCACCAGTGGCGGTGATTTTCGAGATTCGGCACCCGCGGGGGTGATTTTTGAGATTTGGCACCCGAGGGGGTGATTTTTGAGATTCGGCACCCGAGGGGCTGATTTTCGAGATTTGGCACCCGCGGCACTGATTTTCGAGATTCGGCACCCGCGGCACTGATTTTCGAGATTCGGCACCCGCGGGGCTGATTTTCGAGACTCGGCACCCGCGGCGGTGCTTTTCGAGATTTGGCACTCGCGGTGGTGAATTTTGAGATTCGGCACCAGCGGCACTGATTTTGGAGATTCGGCACCCGCGGGGCTGATTTTCGAGATTCGGCAACCACAGCGGTGATTTCCGAGATTTGGCACCCGAGGAACTGATTTTCGAGATTCGGCACCCGCGGCGGTGCTTTTCGAGATTCGGCACCCGTGGGGCTGATATTCGAGATTCGGCACCCGTGGCACTGATTTTCGAGATTCGGCACCCGAGGAACTGATTTTCGAGATTCAGCACCCGCGGGGCTGATTTTCGAGATTCGGCACCCGTGGCGGTGCTTTTCGAGTTTCGGCACTCGCGGTGGTGATTTTCGAGATTCGGCACCCACGGCACTGATTTCCGAGATTCGGCACCCGCGGGGCTGATTTTCGAAATTCGGCACCCGCTGCACTGATTTTCGAGATTCGGCACCCACAGGGCTGATTTTCGAGATTCAGCACTCGCGGTGGTGATTTTCGAGATTCGGTACCCGCGGCTGTGATTTTCGAGATTCGGCTCCTGCGGGGCTGATTTTCGAGATTTGGCACTCGCGGGGCTGATTTTTGAGATTTGGCACCCGCGGGGGTGATTTTAAAGATTCGGCACCCGCGGGGCTGATTTTCGAGATTCGGCACCAGTGGCGGTGATTTTCAAGATTCGGCACCTGCGGCGGTGATTTTCGAGATTCGTCACCCACGGGGCTGATTTTCGAGATTTGGCACCCGCGGGGCTGATTTTCGAGATTCGGCACCCGCGGCACTGATTTTCGAGATTCGGCACCCGCGGGGCTGATTTTCGAGATTCGGCACCCACGGCGGTGATTTCCGAGATTCGGCACCCGCGGGGCTGATTTTCGAGATTCGGCACCCGTGGCACTGATTTACGAGATTCGGCACCCGCGGGGCTGATTTTCGGGATTCGGCACCCGCGGGGCTGATTTTCGAGATTCGGCACCCGCGGCACTGATTTTTGAGATTCGGCACCCGCGGGGCTGATTTTCTAGATTCGGCACCCGCTGCAGTGACTTCCGAGATTCGGCACCCGCGGCACTGATTTTCGAGATTCGGCACCCGCGGCTGTGTTTTTCGAGATTTGGCACCCGCGGGGCTGATTTTCGAGATTCGGCACCCGCGGCGGTGCTTTTCGAGATTCGGCACTCGCAATGGTGATTTTCGAGATTCGGCACCCGCGGGACTGATTTTCGAGATTCGGCACCCGCTGGGCTGATTTTCGAGATTCGGCACCCGCAGGGCTGATTTTTGAGATTTGGCACCCGCGGCGGTGCTTCTCGAGATTCGGCACCTGCGGCGGTGATTTTCGAGATTCGTCACCCACGGGGCTGATTTTCGAGATTTGGCACCCGCGGGGCTGATTTTCGAGACTCGGCACCCGCGGCACTGATTTTCGAGATTCGGCACCCGCGGGGCTGATTTTCGAGATTCGGCACCCACGGCGGTGATTTCCGAGATTCGTCACCCGCGGGGCTGATTTTCGAGATTCGGCACCCGTGGCACTGATTTACGAGATTCGGCACCCGAGGGGCTGATTTTCGAGATTTGGCACCCACGGTGGTGATTTTCAAGATTCGGCACCCGCGGCGGTGATATTCAAGATTCGGCACCCGCGGGGCTGATATTCGAGATTCGGCACCAGTGGCGGTGATTTTCGAGATTCGGCACCCGCGGCGGTGCTTTTCGAGATTCGGCACTCGCGGGGCTGATTTTCGAGATTTGGCACCCGCGGCACTGATTTTCGAGATTCGGCACCCGCGGCACTGATTTTCGAGATTCGGCACCCGCGGGGCTGATTTTCGAGACTCGGCACCCGCGGCGGTGCTTTTCGAGATTTGGCACTCGCGGTGGTGAATTTCGAGATTCGGCACCAGCGGCACTGATTTTGGAGATTCGGCACCCGCGGGGCTGATTTTCGAGATTCGGCAACCACAGCGGTGATTTCCGAGATTTGGCACCCGAGGAACTGATTTTCGAGATTCGGCACCCGCGGCGGTGCTTTTCGAGATTCGGCACCCGTGGGGCTGATATTCGAGATTCAGCACCCGTGGCACTGATTTTCAAGATTCGGCACCCGAGGAACTGATTTTCGAGATTCAGCACCCGCGGGGCTGATTTTCGAGATTCGGCACCCGTGGCGGTGCTTTTCGAGTTTCGGCACTCGCGGTGGTGATTTTCGAGATTCGGCACCCACGGCACTGATTTCCGAGATTCGGCACCCGCGGGGCTGATTTTCGAAATTCGGCACCCGCTGCACTGATTTTCGAGATTCGGCACCCACAGGGCTGATTTTCGAGATTCAGCACTCGCGGTGGTGATTTTCGAGATTCGGTACCCGCTGCTGTGATTTTCGAGATTCGGCTCCTGCGGGGCTGATTTTCGAGATTTGGCACTCGCGGGGCTGATTTTTGAGATTTGGCACCCGCGGGGGTGATTTTAAAGGTTCGGCACCCGCGGGGCTGATTTTCGAGATTCGGCACCAGTGGCGGTGATTTTCGAGATTCGGCACCCGCGGGGGTGATTTTTGAGATTTGGCACCCGAGGGGGTGATTTTTGAGATTCGGCACCCGAGGGGCTGATTTTCGAGATTTGGCACCCGCGGCACTGATTTTCGAGATTCGGCACCCGCGGCACTGATTTTCGAGATTCGGCACCCGCGGGGCTGATTTTCGAGACTCGGCACCCGCGGCGGTGCTTTTCGAGATTTGGCACTCGCGGTGGTGAATTTCGAGATTCGGCACCAGCTGCACTGATTTTGGAGATTCGGCACCCGCGGGGCTGATTTTCGAGATTCGGCAACCACAGCGGTGATTTCCGAGATTTGGCACCCGAGGAACTGATTTTCGAGATTCGGCACCCGCGGCGGTGCTTTTCGAGATTCGGCACCCGTGGGGCTGATATTCGAGATTCGGCACCCGTGGCACTGATTTTCGAGATTCGGCACCCGAGGAACTGATTTTCGAGATTCAGCACCCGCGGGGCTGATTTTCGAGATTCGGCACCCGTGGCGGTGCTTTTCGAGTTTCGGCACTCGCGGTGGTGATTTTCGAGATTCGGCACCCACGGCACTGATTTCCGAGATTCGGCACCCGCGGGGCTGATTTTCGAAATTCGGCACCCGCTGCACTGATTTTCGAGATTCGGCACCCACAGGGCTGATTTTCGAGATTCAGCACTCGCGGTGGTGATTTTCGAGATTCGGTACCCGCGGCTGTGATTTTCGAGATTCGGCTCCTGCGGGGCTGATTTTCGAGATTTGGCACTCGCGGGGCTGATTTTTGAGATTCGGCACCCGCGGGGCTGATTTTCGAGATTCGGCACCCGCGGGGCTGATTTTCGAGATTCGGCACCCACGGCGGTGATTTCCGAGATTCGGCACCCGCGGGGCTGATTTTCGAGATTCGGCACCCGTGGCACTGATTTACGAGATTCAGCACCCGCGGGGCTGATTTTCGGGATTCGGCACCCGCGGCACTGATTTTCGAGATTCGGCACCCGCGGGGCTGATTTTCGAGATTCGGCACCCACGGCGGTGATTTCCGAGATTCGGCACCCGCGGGGCTGATTTTCGAGATTCGGCACCCGTGGCACTGATTTACGAGATTCAGCACCCGCGGGGCTGATTTTCGGGATTCGGCACCCGCGGGGCTGATTTTCGAGATTCGGCACCCGCGGCACTGATTTTTGAGATTCGGAACCCGCGGGGCTGATTTTCTAGATTCGGCACCCGCTGCAGTGACTTCCGAGATTCGGCACCCGCGGCACTGATTTTCGAGATTCGGCACCCGCGGCTGTGTTTTTCGAGATTTGGCACCCGCGGGGCTGATTTTCGAGATTCGGCACCCGCGGCGGTGCTTTTCGAGATTCGGCACTCGCAATGGTGATTTTCGAGATTCGGCACCCGCGGGACTGATTTTCGAGATTCGGCACCCGCTGGGCTGATTTTCGAGATTCGGCACCCGCAGGGCTGATTTTTGAGATTTGGCACCCGCGGCAGTGCTTCTCGAGATTCGGCACCTGCGGCGGTGATTTTCGAGATTCGTCACCCACGGGGCTGATTTTCGAGATTTGGCACCCGCGGGGCTGATTTTCGAGATTCGGCACCCGCGGCACTGATTTTCGAGATTCGGCACCCGCGGGGCTGATTTTCGAGATTCGGCACCCACGGCGGTGATTTCCGAGATTCGGCACCCGCGGGGCTGATTTTCGAGATTCGACACCCGTGGCACTGATTTACGAGATTCGGCACCCGCGGGGCTGATTTTCGGGATTCGGCACCCGCGGGGCTGATTTTCGAGATTCGGCACCCGCGGCACTGATTTTCGAGATTCGGCACCCGCGGGGCTGATTTTCGAGATTCGGCACCCGCGGAAGTGATTTTCGAGATTCCGCACCCGCGGCTGTGATTTTCGAGATTCGGCTCCCGCGGGGCTGATTTTCAAGATTCGGCACCCACGGCGCTGATTTTTGAGATTCGGCACCCTCGGGGCTGATTTTCGAGATTCAGCACTCGCGGGGCTGATTTTTGAGATTTGGCACCTGCGGGGGAGATTTTTGAGATTCGGCACCCGCGTGGCTGATTTTCGAGATTTGCACCCACTGTATTGATTTTCAAGATTCGGCACCCGTGGCGGTGATTTTCAAGATTCGGCACCCGCGTGGCTGATTTTCGAGATTCGGCACCAGTGGCGGTGATTTTCGAGATTCGGCACCCGCGGGGCTGATTTTCGAGATTCGGCACCCGCGGCAGTGATTTTTGAGATTCGGCTCCCGCGGCAGTGATTTTTGAGATTCGGCTCCCGCGGCGCTGATTTTCGAGATTCGGCACCCGTGGGGCTGATTTTCGAGATTCAGCACCTGCGGGGCTGATTTTAGAGATTCGGCACCCGCTGGGCTGATTTTCGAGATTCGGCACCCGCGGGGCTGATTTTCGAGATTCGGCACCCGCGGCGGTGCTTTTCGAGATTCGGCACTCGCTATGGTGATTTTCGAGATTCGGCACCCGTGGCAGTGATTTTTGAGATTTGGCACCTGCGGGGCTGATTTTCGCGATTCGGCACCCGTGGGGCTGCTTTTCAAGATTCAGCACCCGCGGCACTGACTTTCGAGATTCAGCACCCGCGGGGCTGATTTTTGAGATTCGGCACCTGCGGGGCTGATTTTAGAGATTCGGCACCCGCTGGGCTGATTTTCGAGATTCGGCACCCGCGGGGCTGATTTTCGAGATTCGGCACCCGCGGCACTGATTTTTGAGATTCGGCACCCACGGGGCTGATTTTCTAGATTCGGCACCCGCTGCAGTGACTTCCGAGATTCGGCACCCGCGGCACTGATTTTCGAGATTCGGCACCCGCGGCTGTGTTTTTCGAGATTTGGCACCCGCGGGGCTGATTTCGAGATTCGGCACCCGCGGCGGTGCTTTTCGAGATTCGGCACTCGCAATGGTGATTTTCGAGATTCGGCACCCGCGGGACTGATTTTCGAGATTCGGCACCCGCTGGGCTGATTTTCGAGATTCGGCACCCGCAGGGCTGATTTTTGAGATTTGGCACCCGCGGCGGTGCTTTTCGAGATTCGGCACTCGCTATGGTGATTTTCGAGATTCGGCACCCGTGGCAGTGATTTTTGAGATTTGGCACCTGCGGGGCTGATTTTCGCGATTCGGCACCCGTGGGGCTGCTTTTCGAGATTCAGCACCCGCGGCACTGACTTTCGAGATTCGGCACCCGCGGGGCTGATTTTTGAGATTCGGCACCTGCGGGGCTGATTTTAGAGATTCGGCACCCGCTGGGCTGATTTTCGAGATTCGGCACCCGCGGGGCTGATTTTCGAGATTCGGCACCCGCGGCGGTGCTTTTCGAGATTTGGCACCCGCGGGGCTGATTTTCGAGATTCGGCACCCGCGGCGGTGCTTTTCGAGATTTGGCACTCGCAATGGTGATTTTCGAGATTCGGCACCCGCGGGACTGATTTTCGAGATTCGGCACCCGCTGGGCTGATTTTCGAGATTCGGCACCCGCAGGGCTGATTTTTGAGATTTGGCACCCGCGGCGGTGCTTCTCGAGATTCGGCACTCGCTATGGTGATTTTCGAGATTCGGCACCCGCAGCAGTGATTTTTGAGATTTGGCACCTGCGGGGCTGATTTTCGAGATTCGGCACCCGTGGGGCTGATTTTCGAGATTCAGCACCCGCGGCACTGATTTTCGAGATTCGGCACCTGCGGGGCTGATTTTCGAGATTCGGCACTTGCGGGGCTGATTTTCGAGATTCGGCACCCGCGGCGGTGCTTTTCGAGATTCGGCACCCGCGGGACTGATTTTCGAGATTCGGCACCCGCTGGGCTGATTTTCGAGATTCGGCACCCGCGGGTCTGATTTTCGAGATTCGGCACCCGCGGCGGTGCTTCTCGAGATTCGGCACCCGCGGGGCTGATTTTCGAGATTCGGCACCCGCGGCAGTGATTGTTGAGATTTGGCACCCGCGGGGCTGATTTTCGAGATTCGGCACCCGTGGGGCTGATTTTCGAGATTCAGCACCCGCGGCACTGATTTTCGAGATTTGGCACCCGCGGGGCTGATTTTTTAGATTCGGCACCCGCGGGGCTGATTTTCGAGATTCGGC
This sequence comes from Ranitomeya imitator, assembly GCF_032444005.1. Classification (NCBI taxonomy): domain Eukaryota; kingdom Metazoa; phylum Chordata; class Amphibia; order Anura; family Dendrobatidae; genus Ranitomeya; species Ranitomeya imitator. Next base: position 26,518,333 of record NC_091291.1, on the reverse strand, counting down.
ACCCGCGGGGCTGATTTTCGAGATTCGGCACCCGCGGCTGTGATTTTCGAGATTCGGCTCCTGCGGGGCTGATTTTCGAGATTTGGCACTCGCGGGGCTGATTTTCGAGATTCGGCACCAGTGGCGGTGATTTTCGAGATTCGGCACCCGCGGGGCCGATTTTCGAGATTTGGCACCCGCGATGCTGATTTTCGAGATTCGGCACCAGTGGCGGTGATTTTCAAGATTTGGCACTTGCGGCGGTGATTTTCGAGATTCGTCACCCACGGGGCTGATTTTCGAGATTTGGCACCCGCGGTGGTGATTTTCGAGATTCGGAACCCGCGGCGGTGATTTTTGAGATTCGGCACCCGCGGGGCTGATTTTCGAAAATCGGCACCCACGGTGGTGATTTTTGAGATTCGGCACGCGCGGCACTGATTTTTGAGATTCGGCACCCGCGGGGCTGATTTTCGAGATTCGGCACCCGCGGCAGTGATTTTCGAGATTCAGCACTCGCGGGGCTGATTTTCGAGATTTGGCACCCGCGGCACTGATTTTTGAGATTCGGCACCCGCGGGGCTGATTTTCGAGATTCGGCACCCACGGCGGTGATTTCCGAGATTCGGCACCCGCGGGGCTGATTTTCGAGATTCGGCACCCGTGGCACTGATTTTCGAGATTCGGCACCCGCGGCGGTGTTTTTCGAGATTTGGCACTCGCGGGGCTGATTTTCGAGATTTGGCACCCGCGGCACTGATTTTTGAGATTCGGCACCCGCGGGGCTGATTTTCTAGATTCGGCACCCGCTGCAGTGACTTCCGAGATTCGGCACCCGCGGCACTGATTTTCGAGATTCGGCACCCGCGGCTGTGATTGTCGAGATTCGGCTCCCGCGGGGCTGATTTTCAAGATTCGGCACCCGCGGCACTGATTTTTGAGATTCGGCACCCTCAGGGCTGATTTTCGAGATTCAGCACTCGCGGTGGTGATTTTCGAGATTCGGTACCCGCGGCTGTGATTTTCGAGATTCGGCTCCTGCGGGGCTGATTTTCGAGATTTGGCACTCGCGGGGCTGATTTTTGAGATTTGGCACCCGCGGGGGTGATTTTAAAGATTCGGCACCCGCGGGGCTGATTTTCGAGATTCGGCACCAGTGGCGGTGATTTTCAAGATTCGGCACCTGCGGCGGTGATTTTCGAGATTCGTCACCCACGGGGCTGATTTTCGAGATTTGGCACCCGCGGGGCTGATTTTCGAGATTCGGCACCCGCGGCACTGATTTTCGAGATTCGGCACCCGCGGGGCTGATTTTCGAGATTCGGCACCCACGGCGGTGATTTCCGAGATTCGGCACCCGCGGGGCTGATTTTCGAGATTCGGCACCCGTGGCACTGATTTACGAGATTCGGCACCCGCGGGGCTGATTTTCGGGATTCGGCACCCGCGGGGCTGATTTTCGAGATTCGGCACCCGCGGCACTGATTTTTGAGATTCGGCACCCGCGGGGCTGATTTTCTAGATTCGGCACCCGCTGCAGTGACTTCCGAGATTCGGCACCCGCGGCACTGATTTTCGAGATTCGGCACCCGCGGCTGTGTTTTTCGAGATTTGGCACCCGCGGGGCTGATTTTCGAGATTCGGCACCCGCGGCGGTGCTTTTCGAGATTCGGCACTCGCAATGGTGATTTTCGAGATTCGGCACCCGCGGGACTGATTTTCGAGATTCGGCACCCGCTGGGCTGATTTTCGAGATTCGGCACCCGCAGGGCTGATTTTTGAGATTTGGCACCCGCGGCGGTGCTTCTCGAGATTCGGCACCTGCGGCGGTGATTTTCGAGATTCGGCACCCGCGGGGCTGATTTTCGAGATTCGGCACCCACGGCGGTGATTTCCGAGATTCGGCACCCGCGGGGCTGATTTTCGAGATTCGGCACCCGTGGCACTGATTTACGAGATTCGGCACCCGCGGGGCTGATTTTCGGGATTCGGCACCCGCGGGGCTGATTTTCGAGATTCGGCACCCGCGGGGCTGATTTTCGAGATTCGGCACCCGCGGCGGTGCTTTTCGAGATTCGGCACTCGCAATGGTGATTTTCGAGATTCGGCACCCGCGGGACTGATTTTCGAGATTCGGCACCCGCGGGGCTGATTTTCGAGATTCGGCACCCGCGGGGCTGATTTTCGAGATTCGGCACCCACGGCGGTGATTTCCGAGATTCGGCACCCGCGGGGCTGATTTTCGAGATTCGGCACCCGTGGCACTGATTTACGAGATTCGGCACCCGCGGGGCTGATTTTCGGGATTCGGCACCCGCGGGGCTGATTTTCGAGATTCGGCACCCGCGGCACTGATTTTCGAGATTCGGCACCCGCGGGGCTGATTTTCGAGATTCGGCACCCGCGGAAGTGATTTTCGAGATTCCGCACCCGCGGCTGTGATTTTCGAGATTCGGCTCCCGCGGGGCTGATTTTCAAGATTCGGCACCCACGGCGCTGATTTTTGAGATTCGGCACCCTCGGGGCTGATTTTCGAGATTCAGCACTCGCGGGGCTGATTTTTGAGATTTGGCACCTGCGGGGGAGATTTTTGAGATTCGGCACCCGCGTGGCTGATTTTCGAGATTTGCACCCACTGTATTGATTTTCAAGATTCGGCACCCGCGGCGGTGATTTTCAAGATTCGGCACCCGCGTGGCTGATTTTCGAGATTCGGCACCAGTGGCGGTGATTTTCGAGATTCGGCACCCGCGGGGCTGATTTTCGAGATTCGGCACCCGCGGCAGTGATTTTTGAGATTCGGCTCCCGCGGCAGTGATTTTTGAGATTCGGCTCCCGCGGCGCTGATTTTCGAGATTCGGCACCCGTGGGGCTGATTTTCGAGATTCAGCACCTGCGGGGCTGATTTTAGAGATTCGGCACCCGCTGGGCTGATTTTCGAGATTCGGCACCCGCGGGGCTGATTTTCGAGATTCGGCACCCGCGGCGGTGCTTTTCGAGATTCGGCACTCGCTATGGTGATTTTCGAGATTCGGCACCCGTGGCAGTGATTTTTGAGATTTGGCACCTGCGGGGCTGATTTTCGCGATTCGGCACCCGTGGGGCTGCTTTTCAAGATTCAGCACCCGCGGCACTGACTTTCGAGATTCAGCACCCGCGGGGCTGATTTTTGAGATTCGGCACCTGCGGGGCTGATTTTAGAGATTCGGCACCCGCTGGGCTGATTTTCGAGATTCGGCACCCGCGGGGCTGATTTTCGAGATTCGGCACCCGCGGCACTGATTTTTGAGATTCGGCACCCGCGGGGCTGATTTTCTAGATTCGGCACCCGCTGCAGTGACTTCCGAGATTCGGCACCCGCGGCACTGATTTTCGAGATTCGGCACCCGCGGCTGTGTTTTTCGAGATTTGGCACCCGCGGGGCTGATTTTCGAGATTCGGCACCCGCGGCGGTGCTTTTCGAGATTCGGCACTCGCAATGGTGATTTTCGAGATTCGGCACCCGCGGGACTGATTTTCGAGATTCGGCACCCGCTGGGCTGATTTTCGAGATTCGGCACCCGCAGGGCTGATTTTTGAGATTTGGCACCCGCGGCGGTGCTTCTCGAGATTCGGCACTCGCTATGGTGATTTTCGAGATTCGGCACCCGCGGCAGTGATTTTTGAGATTTGGCACCTGCGGGGCTGATTTTCGAGATTCGGCACCCGCGGGGCTGATTTTCGAGATTCGGCACCCGCGGCGGTGCTTTTCGAGATTCGGCACTCGCTATGGTGATTTTCGAGATTCGGCACCCGTGGCAGTGATTTTTGAGATTTGGCACCTGCGGGGCTGATTTTCGCGATTCGGCACCCGTGGGGCTGCTTTTCGAGATTCAGCACCCGCGGCACTGACTTTCGAGATTCGGCACCCGCGGGGCTGATTTTTGAGATTCGGCACCTGCGGGGCTGATTTTAGAGATTCGGCACCCGCTGGGCTGATTTTCGAGATTCGGCACCCGCGGGGCTGATTTTCGAGATTCGGCACCCGCGGCGGTGCTTTTCGAGATTTGGCACCCGCGGGGCTGATTTTCGAGATTCGGCACCCGCGGAAGTGATTTTCGAGATTCCGCACCCGCGGCTGTGATTTTCGAGATTCGGCTCCCGCGGGGCTGATTTTCAAGATTCGGCACCCACGGCGCTGATTTTTGAGATTCGGCACCCTCGGGGCTGATTTTCGAGATTCAGCACTCGCGGGGCTGATTTTTGAGATTTGGCACCTGCGGGGGAGATTTTTGAGATTCGGCACCCGCGTGGCTGATTTTCGAGATTTGCACCCACTGTATTGATTTTCAAGATTCGGCACCCGCGGCGGTGATTTTCAAGATTCGGCACCCGCGTGGCTGATTTTCGAGATTCGGCACCAGTGGCGGTGATTTTCGAGATTCGGCACCCGCGGGGCTGATTTTCGAGATTCGGCACCCGCGGCAGTGATTTTTGAGATTCGGCTCCAGCGGCAGTGATTTTTGAGATTCGGCTCCCGCGGCGCTGATTTTCGAGATTCGGCACCCGTGGGGCTGATTTTCGAGATTCAGCACCTGCGGGGCTGATTTTAGAGATTCGGCACCCGCTGGGCTGATTTTCGAGATTCGGCACCCGCGGGGCTGATTTTCGAGATTCGGCACCCGCGGCGGTGCTTTTCGAGATTCGGCACTCGCTATGGTGATTTTCGAGATTCGGCACCCGTGGCAGTGATTTTTGAGATTTGGCACCTGCGGGGCTGATTTTCGCGATTCGGCACCCGTGGGGCTGCTTTTCAAGATTCAGCACCCGCGGCACTGACTTTCGAGATTCAGCACCCGCGGGGCTGATTTTTGAGATTCGGCACCTGCGGGGCTGATTTTAGAGATTCGGCACCCGCTGGGCTGATTTTCGAGATTCGGCACCCGCGGGGCTGATTTTCGAGATTCGGCACCCGCGGCACTGATTTTTGAGATTCGGCACCCGCGGGGCTGATTTTCTAGATTCGGCACCCGCTGCAGTGACTTCCGAGATTCGGCACCCGCGGCACTGATTTTCGAGATTCGGCACCCGCGGCTGTGTTTTTCGAGATTTGGCACCCGCGGGGCTGATTTTCGAGATTCGGCACCCGCGGCGGTGCTTTTCGAGATTCGGCACTCGCAATGGTGATTTTCGAGATTCGGCACCCGCGGGACTGATTTTCGAGATTCGCACCCGCTGGGCTGATTTTCGAGATTCGGCACCCGCAGGGCTGATTTTTGAGATTTGGCACCCGCGGCGGTGCTTCTCGAGATTCGGCACTCGCTATGGTGATTTTCGAGATTCGGCACCCGCGGCAGTGATTTTTGAGATTTGGCACCTGCGGGGCTGATTTTCGAGATTCGGCACCCGCGGGGCTGATTTTCGAGATTCGGCACCCGCGGCGGTGCTTTTCGAGATTCGGCACTCGCTATGGTGATTTTCGAGATTCGGCACCCGTGGCAGTGATTTTTGAGATTTGGCACCTGCGGGGCTGATTTTCGCGATTCGGCACCCGTGGGGCTGCTTTTTGAGATTCAGCACCCGCGGCACTGACTTTCGAGATTCGGCACCCGCGGGGCTGATTTTTGAGATTCGGCACCTGCGGGGCTGATTTTAGAGATTCGGCACCCACTGGGCTGATTTTCGAGATTCGGCACCCGCGGGGCTGATTTTCGAGATTCGGCACCCGCGGCGGTGCTTTTCGAGATTTGGCACCCGCGGGGCTGATTTTCGAGATTCGGCACCCGCGGCGGTGCTTTTCGAGATTTGGCACTCGCAATGGTGATTTTCGAGATTCGGCACCCGCGGGACTGATTTTCGAGATTCGGCACCCGCTGGGCTGATTTTCGAGATTCGGCACCCGCAGGGCTGATTTTTGAGATTTGGCACCCGCGGCGGTGCTTCTCGAGATTCGGCACTCGCTATGGTGATTTTCGAGATTCGGCACCCGCAGCAGTGATTTTTGAGATTTGGCACCTGCGGGGCTGATTTTCGAGATTCGGCACCCGTGGGGCTGATTTTCGAGATTCAGCACCCGCGGCACTGATTTTCGAGATTCGGCACCTGCGGGGCTGATTTTCGAGATTCGGCACTTGCGGGGCTGATTTTCGAGATTCGGCACCCGCGGCGGTGCTTTTCGAGATTCGGCACCCGCGGGACTGATTTTCGAGATTCGGCACCCGCTGGGCTGATTTTCGAGATTCGGCACCCGCGGGTCTGATTTTCGAGATTCGGCACCCGCGGCGGTGCTTCTCGAGATTCGGCACCCGTGGGGCTGATTTTCGAGATTCAGCACCCGCGGCACTGATTTTCGAGATTTGGCACCCGCGGGGCTGATTTTTGAGATTCGGCACCCGCAGGGCTGATTTTCGAGATTCGGCACCCGCGGGGCTGATTTTCGAGATTCGGCACCCGCGGCTGTGATTTTCGAGATTCGGCTCCTGCGGGGCTGATTTTCGAGATTTGGCACTCGCGGGGCTGATTTTCGAGATTCGGCACCAGTGGCGGTGATTTTCGAGATTCGGCACCCGCGGGGCCGATTTTCGAGATTTGGCACCCGCGATGCTGATTTTCGAGATTCGGCACCAGTGGCGGTGATTTTCAAGATTCGGCACTTGCGGCTGTGATTTTCGAGATTCGTCACCCACGGGGCTGATTTTCGAGATTTGGCACCCGCGGTGGTGATTTTCGAGATTCGGAACCCGCGGCGGTGATTTTTGAGATTCGGCACCCGCGGGGCTGATTTTCGAAAATCGGCACCCACGGTGGTGATTTTTGAGATTCGGCACGCGCGGCACTGATTTTTGAGATTCGGCACCCACGGGGCTGATTTTCGAGATTCGGCACCCGCGGCAGTGATTTTCGAGATTCAGCACTCGCGGGGCTGATTTTCGAGATTTGGCACCCGCGGCACTGATTTTTGAGATTCGGCACCCGCGGGGCTGATTTTCGAGATTCGGCACCCACGGCGGTGATTTCCGAGATTCGGCACCCGCGGGGCTGATTTTCGAGATTCGGCACCCGTGGCACTGATTTTCGAGATTCGGCACCCGCGGCAGTGTTTTTCGAGATTTGGCACTCGCGGGGCTGATTTTCGAGATTTGGCACCCGCGGCACTGATTTTTGAGATTCGGCACCCGCGGGGCTGATTTTCTAGATTCGGCACCCGCTGCAGTGACTTCCGAGATTCGGCACCCGCGGCACTGATTTTCGAGATTCGGCACCCGCGGCTGTGATTGTCGAGATTCGGCTCCCGCGGGGCTGATTTTCAAGATTCGGCACCCGCGGCACTGATTTTTGAGATTCGGCACCCTCGGGGCTGATTTTCGAGATTCGGCACTCGCGGGGCTGATTTTTGAGATTTGGCACCCGCGGGGGTGATTTTTGAGATTCGGCACCCGCGTGGCTGATTTTCGAGATTTGCACCCACTGTATTGATTTTCAAGATTCGGCACCCGCGGCGGTGATTTTCAAGATTCGGCACCCGCGTGGCTGATTTTCGAGATTCGGCACCAGTGGCGGTGATTTTCGAGATTCGGCACCCGCGGGGCTGATTTTCGAGATTCGGCACTCGCGGCGGTGATTTTCGAGATTCGGCACCCGCGGCAGTGATTTTTGAGATTCGGCACCCGCGGCGCTGATTTTCGAGATTCGGCACCCGTGGGGCTGATTTTCGAGATTCGGCACCTGCAGGGCTGATTTTCGAGATTCGGCACCCGCGGGGCTGATTTTCGAGATTCGGCACCTGCGGCGGTGCTTTTCGAGATTCGGCACCCGTGGGACTGATTTTCGAGATTCGGCACCCGTGGGGCTGATTTTCGAGATTCGGCACCCGCGGCGGTGCTTCTCGAGATTCGGCACCCGTGGGACTGATTTTCGAGATTCGGCACCCGCGGCGCTGATTTTCGAGATTCGGCACCCGTGGGGCTGATTTTCGAGATTCGGCACCTGCAGGGCTGATTTTCGAGATTCGGCACCCGCGGGGCTGATTTTCGAGATTCGGCACCTGCGGCGGTGCTTTTCGAGATTCGGCACCCGTGGGACTGATTTTCGAGATTCGGCACCTGCAGGGCTGATTTTCGAGATTCGGCACCCGCGGGGCTGATTTTCGAGATTCGGCACCCGCGGCGGTGCTTCTCGAGATTCGGCACTCGCTATGGTGATTTTCGAGATTCGGCACCCGCGGCAGTGATTTTTGAGATTTGGCACCCGCGGGGCTGATTTTCGAGATTCGGCACCCGTGGGGCTGATTTTCGAGATTCAGCACCCGCGGCACTGATTTTCGAGATTCGGCACCCGCGGGGCTGATTTTCAAGATTCGGCACCCGCGGGGCTGATTTTCGAGATTCGGCACCCGCGGGGCTGATTTTCGAGATTTGGCACCCGCGGGGCTGATTTTCGAGATTCGGCACCCGCGGGGCTGATTTTCGAGATTCGGCACCAGTGGGGCTGATTTTCGAGATTCGGCACCCGCGGCTGTGATTTTCGAGATTCGGCTCCTGCGGGGCTGATTTTCGAGATTTGGCACTCGCGGGGCTGATTTTTGAGATTTGGCACTCGCGGCGGTGATTTTCGAGATTCGGCACCCGCGGCAGTGATTTTTGAGATTCGGCACCCGCGGCGCTGATTTTCGAGATTTGGCACCCGTGGGGCTGATTTTCGAGATTCAGCACCCGCGGCACTGATTTTCGAGATTCGGCACCCGCGGGGCTGATTTTCGAGATTCGGCACCCGCGGGGCTGATTTTCGAGATTCGGCACCCGCGGCGGTACTTTTCGAGATTCGGAACTCGCAATGGTGATTTTCGAGATTCGGCACCCGCGGGACTGATTTTCGAGATTCGGCACCCGCTGGGCTGATTTTCGAGATTTGGCACCCGCGGGCCTGATTTTCGAGATTCGGCACCCGCGGCGGTGCTTCTCGAGATTCGGCACTCGCTATGGTGATTTTCGAAATTCGGCACCCACGGCAGTGATTTTTGAGATTTGGCACCCGCGGGGCTGATTTTCGAGATTCGGCACCCGTGGGGCTGATTTTCGAGATTCAGCACCCGCGGCACTGATTTTCGAGATTCGGCACCCGCGGGGCTGATTTTCGAGATTCGGCACCCGCTGGGCTGATTTTAGAGATTCGGCACCCGCTGGGCTGATTTTCGAGATTCGGCACCCGCGGGGCTGATTTTCGAGATTCGGCACCCGCGGCGGTACTTTTCGAGATTTGGCATCCGCGGGGCTGATTTTCGAGATTCGGCACCCGCAATGGTGATTTTCGAGATTCGGCACCCGCGGGACTGATTTTCGAGATTTGGCACCTGCGGGGCTGATTTTCGAGATTCGGCACCCGTGGGGCTGATTTTCGAGATTCAGCACCCGCGGCACTGATTTTCGAGATTCGGCACCTGCGGGGCTGATTTTCGAGATTCGGCACTTGCGGGGCTGATTTTTGAGATTCGGCACCCGCGGCGGTGCTTTTCGAGATTCGGCACCCGCGGGACTGATTTTCGAGATTCGGCACCCGCTGGGCTGATTTTCGAGATTCGGCACCCGCGGGTCTGATTTTCGAGATTCGGCACCCGCGGCGGTGCTTCTCGAGATTCGGCACCCGCGGGGCTGATTTTCGAGATTCGGCACCCGCGGCAGTGATTGTTGAGATTTGGCACCCGCGGGGCTGATTTTCGAGATTCGGCACCCGTGGGGCTGATTTTCGAGATTCAGCACCCGCGGCACTGATTTTCGAGATTTGGCACCCGCGGGGCTGATTTTCGAGATTCGGCACCCGCGGGGCTGATTTTCGAGATTCGGCACCCGCGGGGCTGATTTTCGAGATTCGGCACCCGCGGCTGTGATTTTCGAGATTCGGCTCCTGCGGGGCTGATTTTCGAGATTTGGCACTCGCGGGGCTGATTTTCGAGATTCGGCACCAGTGGCGGTGATTTTCGAGATTCGGCACCCGCGGGGCTGATTTTCGAGATTTGGCACCCGCGGTGGTGATTTTCAAGATTCGGCACCTGCGGCGGTGATTTTCGAGATTCGTCACCCACGGGGCTGATTTTCGAGATTTGGCACCCGCGGTGGTGATTTTCGAGATTCGGAACCCGCGGCGGTGATTTTTGAGATTCGGCACCCGCGGGGCTGATTTTCGAGAATCGGCACCCACGGTGGTGATTTTTGAGATTCGGCACGCACGGCACTGATTTTTGAGATTCGGCACCCGAGGGGCTGATTTTCGAGATTTGGCACCCGCGGCACTGATTTTCGAGATTCGGCACCCGCGGGGCTGATTTTCGAGATTCGGCACCCACGGCGGTGATTTCCGAGATTCGGCAACCGCGGGGCTGATTTTCGAGATTCGGCACCCGTGGCACTGATTTTCAAGATTCGGCACCCGCGGCGGTGTTTTTCGAGATTTGGCACTCGCGGGGCTGATTTTCGAGATTTGGCACCCGCGGCACTGATTTTCGAGATTCGGCACCCGCGGGGCTGATTTTCTAGGTTCGGCACCCGCGGCAGTGACTTCCGAGATTCGGCACCCGCGGCACTGATTTTCGAGTTTCGGCACCCGCGGCTGTGATTTTCGAGATTCGGCTCCCGCGGGGCTGATTTTCAAGATTCGGCACCCGCGGCACTGATTTTTGAGATTCGGCACCCTCGGGGCTGATTTTCGAGATTCGGCACTCGCGGGGCTGATTTTTGAGATTTGGCACCCGTGGGGGTGATTTTTGAGATTCGGCACCCGCGTGGCTGATTTTCGAGATTTGCACCCACTGTATTGATTTTCAAGATTCGGCACCCGCGGCGGTGATTTTCAAGATTCGGCACCCGCGTGGCTGATTTTCGAGATTCGGCACCAGTGGCGGTGATTTTCGAGATTCGGCACCCGCGGGGCTGATTTTCGAGATTCGGCACTCGCGGCGGTGATTTTCGAGATTCAGCACCCGCGGCAGTGATTTTTGAGATTCGGCACCCGCGGCGCTGATTTTCGAGATTCGGCACCCGTGGGGCTGATTTTCGAGATTCGGCACCTGCAGGGCTGATTTTCGAGATTCGGCACCCGCGGGGCTGATTTTCGAGATTCGGCACCCGCGGCGGTGCTTCTCGAGATTCGGCACTCGCTATGGTGATTTTCGAGATTCGGCACCCGCGGCAGTGATTTTTGAGATTTGGCACCCGCGGGGCTGATTTTCGAGATTCGGCACCCGTGGGGCTGATTTTCGAGATTCAGCACCCGCGGCACTGATTTTCGAGATTCGGCACCCGCGGGGCTGATTTTCAAGATTCGGCACCCGCGGGGCTGATTTTCGAGATTCGGCACCCGCGGGGCTGATTTTCGAGATTTGGCACCCGCGGGGCTGATTTTCGAGATTCGGCACCCGCGGGGCTGATTTTTGAGATTCGGCACCAGTGGGGCTGATTTTCGAGATTCGGCACCCGCGGCTGTGATTTTCGAGATTCGGCTCCTGCGGGGCTGATTTTCGAGATTTGGCACTCGCGGGGCTGATTTTTGAGATTTGGCACTCGCGGCGGTGATTTTCGAGATTCGGGACCCGCGGCGCTGATTTTCGAGATTCGGCACCCGTGGGGCTGATTTTCGAGATTCAGCACCTGCAGAGCTGATTTTAGAGATTCGGCACCCACGGGGCTGATTTTCGAGATTCGGCACCCGCAGCGGTGCTTTTCGAGATTCGGCACCCGCGGGGCTGATTTTCGAGATTCGGCACCCGCGGCGGTGCTTTTCGAGATTCGGCACCCGCGTGGCTGATTTTCGAGATTTGCACCCACTGTATTGATTTTCAAGATTCGGCACCCGCGGCGGTGATTTTCAAGATTCGGCACCCGCGTGGCTGATTTTCGAGATTCGGCACCAGTGGCGGTGATTTTCGAGATTCGGCACCCGCGGGGCTGATTTTCGAGATTCGGCACTCGCGGCGGTGATTTTCGAGATTCGGCACCCGCGGCAGTGATTTTTGAGATTCGGCACCCGCGGCGCTGATTTTCGAGATTCGGCACCCGTGGGGCTGATTTTCGAGATTCGGCACCTGCAGGGCTGATTTTCGAGATTCGGCACCCGCGGGGCTGATTTTCGAGATTCGGCACCTGCGGCGGTGCTTTTCGAGATTCGGCACCCGTGGGACTGATTTTCGAGATTCGGCACCCGTGGGGCTGATTTTCGAGATTCGGCACCCGCGGCGGTGCTTCTCGAGATTCGGCACCCGTGGGACTGATTTTCGAGATTCGGCACCCGCGGCGCTGATTTTCGAGATTCGGCACCCGTGGGGCTGATTTTCGAGATTCGGCACCTGCAGGGCTGATTTTCGAGATTCGGCACCCGCGGGGCTGATTTTCGAGATTCGGCACCTGCGGCGGTGCTTTTCGAGATTCGGCACCCGTGGGACTGATTTTCGAGATTCGGCACCTGCAGGGCTGATTTTCGAGATTCGGCACCCGCGGGGCTGATTTTCGAGATTCGGCACCCGCGGCGGTGCTTCTCGAGATTCGGCACTCGCTATGGTGATTTTCGAGATTCGGCACCCGCGGCAGTGATTTTTGAGATTTGGCACCCGCGGGGCTGATTTTCGAGATTCGGCACCCGTGGGACTGATTTTCGAGATTCGGCACCCGCGGGGCTGATTTTCGAGATTCGGCACCCACGGCGGTGATTTCCGAGATTCGGCAACCGCGGGGCTGATTTTCGAGATTCGGCACCCGTGGCACTGATTTTCAAGATTCGGCACCCGCGGCGGTGTTTTTCGAGATTTGGCACTCGCGGGGCTGATTTTCGAGATTTGGCACCCGCGGCACTGATTTTCGAGATTCGGCACCCGCGGGGCTGATTTTCTAGGTTCGGCACCCGCGGCAGTGACTTCCGAGATTCGGCACCCGCGGCACTGATTTTCGAGTTTCGGCACCCGCGGCTGTGATTTTCGAGATTCGGCTCCCGCGGGGCTGATTTTCAAGATTCGGCACCCGCGGCACTGATTTTTGAGATTCGGCACCCTCGGGGCTGATTTTCGAGATTCGGCACTCGCGGGGCTGATTTTTGAGATTTGGCACCCGTGGGGGTGATTTTTGAGATTCGGCACCCGCGTGGCTGATTTTCGAGATTTGCACCCACTGTATTGATTTTCAAGATTCGGCACCCGCGGCGGTGATTTTCAAGATTCGGCACCCGCGTGGCTGATTTTCGAGATTCGGCACCAGTGGCGGTGATTTTCGAGATTCGGCACCCGCGGGGCTGATTTTCGAGATTCGGCACTCGCGGCGGTGATTTTCGAGATTCAGCACCCGCGGCAGTGATTTTTGAGATTCGGCACCCGCGGCGCTGATTTTCGAGATTCGGCACCCGTGGGGCTGATTTTCGAGATTCGGCACCTGCAGGGCTGATTTTCGAGATTCGGCACCCGCGGGGCTGATTTTCGAGATTCGGCACCCGCGGCGGTGCTTCTCGAGATTCGGCACTCGCTATGGTGATTTTCGAGATTCGGCACCCGCGGCAGTGATTTTTGAGATTTGGCACCCGCGGGGCTGATTTTCGAGATTCGGCACCCGTGGGGCTGATTTTCGAGATTCAGCACCCGCGGCACTGATTTTCGAGATTCGGCACCCGCGGGGCTGATTTTCAAGATTCGGCACCCGCGGGGCTGATTTTCGAGATTCGGCACCCGCGGGGCTGATTTTCGAGATTTGGCACCCGCGGGGCTGATTTTCGAGATTCGGCACCCGCGGGGCTGATTTTTGAGATTCGGCACCAGTGGGGCTGATTTTCGAGATTCGGCACCCGCGGCTGTGATTTTCGAGATTCGGCTCCTGCGGGGCTGATTTTCGAGATTTGGCACTCGCGGGGCTGATTTTTGAGATTTGGCACTCGCGGCGGTGATTTTCGAGATTCGGGACCCGCGGCGCTGATTTTCGAGATTCGGCACCCGTGGGGCTGATTTTCGAGATTCAGCACCTGCAGAGCTGATTTTAGAGATTCGGCACCCACGGGGCTGATTTTCGAGATTCGGCACCCGCAGCGGTGCTTTTCGAGATTCGGCACCCGCGGGGCTGATTTTCGAGATTCGGCACCCGCGGCGGTGCTTTTCGAGATTCGGCACCCGCGTGGCTGATTTTCGAGATTTGCACCCACTGTATTGATTTTCAAGATTCGGCACCCGCGGCGGTGATTTTCAAGATTCGGCACCCGCGTGGCTGATTTTCGAGATTCGGCACCAGTGGCGGTGATTTTCGAGATTCGGCACCCGCGGGGCTGATTTTCGAGATTCGGCACTCGCGGCGGTGATTTTCGAGATTCGGCACCCGCGGCAGTGATTTTTGAGATTCGGCACCCGCGGCGCTGATTTTCGAGATTCGGCACCCGTGGGGCTGATTTTCGAGATTCGGCACCTGCAGGGCTGATTTTCGAGATTCGGCACCCGCGGGGCTGATTTTCGAGATTCGGCACCTGCGGCGGTGCTTTTCGAGATTCGGCACCCGTGGGACTGATTTTCGAGATTCGGCACCCGTGGGGCTGATTTTCGAGATTCGGCACCCGCGGCGGTGCTTCTCGAGATTCGGCACCCGTGGGACTGATTTTCGAGATTCGGCACCCGCGGCGCTGATTTTCGAGATTCGGCACCCGTGGGGCTGATTTTCGAGATTCGGCACCTGCAGGGCTGATTTTCGAGATTCGGCACCCGCGGGGCTGATTTTCGAGATTCGGCACCTGCGGCGGTGCTTTTCGAGATTCGGCACCCGTGGGACTGATTTTCGAGATTCGGCACCTGCAGGGCTGATTTTCGAGATTCGGCACCCGCGGGGCTGATTTTCGAGATTCGGCACCCGCGGCGGTGCTTCTCGAGATTCGGCACTCGCTATGGTGATTTTCGAGATTCGGCACCCGCGGCAGTGATTTTTGAGATTTGGCACCCGCGGGGCTGATTTTCGAGATTCGGCACCCGTGGGGCTGATTTTCGAGATTCAGCACCCGCGGCACTGATTTTCGAGATTCGGCACCCGCGGGGCTGATTTTCAAGATTCGGCACCCGCGGGGCTGATTTTCGAGATTCGGCACCCGCGGGGCTGATTTTCGAGATTTGGCACCCGCGGGGCTGATTTTCGAGATTCGGCACCCGCGGGGCTGATTTTCGAGATTCGGCACCAGTGGGGCTGATTTTCGAGATTCGGCACCCGCGGCTGTGATTTTCGAGATTCGGCTCCTGCGGGGCTGATTTTCGAGATTTGGCACTCGCGGGGCTGATTTTTGAGATTTGGCACTCGCGGCGGTGATTTTCGAGATTCGGCACCCGCGGCAGTGATTTTTGAGATTCGGCACCCGCGGCGCTGATTTTCGAGATTTGGCACCCGTGGGGCTGATTTTCGAGATTCAGCACCCCCGGCACTGATTTTCGAGATTCGGCACCCGCGGGGCTGATTTTCGAGATTCGGCACCCGCGGGGCTGATTTTCGAGATTCGGCACCCGCGGCGGTACTTTTCGAGATTCGGAACTCGCAATGGTGATTTTCGAGATTCGGCACCCGCGGGACTGATTTTCGAGATTCGGCACCCGCTGGGCTGATTTTCGAGATTTGGCACCCGCGGGCCTGATTTTCGAGATTCGGCACCCGCGGCGGTGCTTCTCGAGATTCGGCACTCGCTATGGTGATTTTCGAAATTCGGCACCCACGGCAGTGATTTTTGAGATTTGGCACCCGCGGGGCTGATTTTCGAGATTCGGCACCCGTGGGGCTGATTTTCGAGATTCAGCACCCGCGGCACTGATTTTCGAGATTCGGCACCCGCGGGGCTGATTTTCGAGATTCGGCACCCGCTGGGCTGATTTTAGAGATTCGGCACCCGCTGGGCTGATTTTCGAGATTCGGCACCCGCGGGGCTGATTTTCGAGATTCGGCACCCGCGGCGGTGCTTTTCGAGATTTGGCACCCGCGGGGCTGATTTTCGAGATTCGGCACCCGCAATGGTGATTTTCGAGATTCGGCACCCGCGGGACTGATTTTCGAGATTTGGCACCTGCGGGGCTGATTTTCGAGATTCGGCACCCGTGGGGCTGATTTTCGAGATTCAGCACCCGCGGCACTGATTTTCGAGATTCGGCACCCGCGGGGCTGATTTTCGAGATTCGGCACTTGCGGGGCTGATTTTTGAGATTCGGCACCCGCGGCGGTGCTTTTCGAGATTCGGCACCCGCGGGACTGATTTTCGAGATTCGGCACCCGCTGGGCTGATTTTCGAGATTCGGCACCCGCGGGTCTGATTTTCGAGATTCGGCACCCGCGGCGGTGCTTCTCGAGATTCGGCACCCGCGGGGCTGATTTTCGAGATTCGGCACCCGCGGCAGTGATTGTTGAGATTTGGCACCCGCGGGGCTGATTTTCGAGATTCGGCACCCGTGGGGCTGATTTTCGAGATTCAGCACCCGCGGCACTGATTTTCGAGATTTGGCACCCGCGGGGCTGATTTTCGAGATTCGGCACCCGCGGGGCTGATTTTCGAGATTCGGCACCCGCGGGGCTGATTTTCGAGATTCGGCACCCGCGGCTGTGATTTTCGAGATTCGGCTCCTGCGGGGCTGATTTTCGAGATTTGGCACTCGCGGGGCTGATTTTCGAGATTCGGCACCAGTGGCGGTGATTTTCGAGATTCGGCACCCGCGGGGCCGATTTTCGAGATTTGGCACCCGCGGTGGTGATTTTCAAGATTCGGCACCTGCGGCGGTGATTTTCGAGATTCGTCACCCACGGGGCTGATTTTCGAGATTTGGCACCCGCGGTGGTGATTTTCGAGATTCGGAACCCGCGGCGGTGATTTTTGAGATTCGGCACCCGCGGGGCTGATTTTCGAGAATCGGCACCCACGGTGGTGATTTTTGAGATTCGGCACGCGCGGCACTGATTTTTGAGATTCGGCACCCGAGGGGCTGATTTTCGAGATTTGGCACCCGCGGCACTGATTTTCGAGATTCGGCACCCGCGGGGCTGATTTTCGAGATTCGGCACCCACGGCGGTGATTTCCGAGATTCGGCAACCGCGGGGCTGATTTTCAAGATTCGGCACCCGCGGGGCTGATTTTCAAGATTCGGCACCCGCGGGGCTGATTTTCGAGATTCGGCACCCGCGGCTGTGATTTTCGAGATTCGGCTCCTGCGGGGCTGATTTTCGAGATTTGGCACTCGCGGGGCTGATTTTTGAGATTTGGCACTCGCGGCGGTGATTTTCGAGATTCGGCACCCGCGGCAGTGATTTTTGAGATTCGGCACCCGCGGCGCTGATTTTCGAGATTTGGCACCCGTGGGGCTGATTTTCGAGATTCAGCACCCCCGGCACTGATTTTCGAGATTCGGCACCCGCGGGGCTGATTTTCGAGATTCGGCACCCGCGGGGCTGATTTTCGAGATTCGGCACCCGCGGCGGTACTTTTCGAGATTCGGAACTCGCAATGGTGATTTTCGAGATTCGGCACCCGCGGGACTGATTTTCGAGATTCGGCACCCGCTGGGCTGATTTTCGAGATTTGGCACCCGCGGGCCTGATTTTCGAGATTCGGCACCCGCGGCGGTGCTTCTCGAGATTCGGCACTCGCTATGGTGATTTTCGAAATTCGGCACCCACGGCAGTGATTTTTGAGATTTGGCACCCGCGGGGCTGATTTTCGAGATTCGGCACCCGTGGGGCTGATTTTCGAGATTCAGCACCCGCGGCACTGATTTTCGAGATTCGGCACCCGCGGGGCTGATTTTCGAGATTCGGCACCCGCTGGGCTGATTTTAGAGATTCGGCACCCGCTGGGCTGATTTTCGAGATTCGGCACCCGCGGGGCTGATTTTCGAGATTCGGCACCCGCGGCGGTGCTTTTCGAGATTTGGCACCCGCGGGGCTGATTTTCGAGATTCGGCACCCGCAATGGTGATTTTCGAGATTCGGCACCCGCGGGACTGATTTTCGAGATTTGGCACCTGCGGGGCTGATTTTCGAGATTCGGCACCCGTGGGGCTGATTTTCGAGATTCAGCACCCGCGGCACTGATTTTCGAGATTCGGCACCCGCGGGGCTGATTTTCGAGATTCGGCACTTGCGGGGCTGATTTTTGAGATTCGGCACCCGCGGCGGTGCTTTTCGAGATTCGGCACCCGCGGGACTGATTTTCGAGATTCGGCACCCGCTGGGCTGATTTTCGAGATTCGGACCCGCGGGTCTGATTTTCGAGATTCGGCACCCGCGGCGGTGCTTCTCGAGATTCGGCACCCGCGGGGCTGATTTTCGAGATTCGGCACCCGCGGCAGTGATTGTTGAGATTTGGCACCCGCGGGGCTGATTTTCGAGATTCGGCACCCGTGGGGCTGATTTTCGAGATTCAGCACCCGCGGCACTGATTTTCGAGATTTGGCACCCGCGGGGCTGATTTTCGAGATTCGGCACCCGCGGGGCTGATTTTCGAGATTCGGCACCCGCGGGGCTGATTTTCGAGATTCGGCACCCGCGGCTGTGATTTTCGAGATTCGGCTCCTGCGGGGCTGATTTTCGAGATTTGGCACTCGCGGGGCTGATTTTCGAGATTCGGCACCAGTGGCGGTGATTTTCGAGATTCGGCACCCGCGGGGCCGATTTTCGAGATTTGGCACCCGCGGTGGTGATTTTCAAGATTCGGCACCTGCGGCGGTGATTTTCGAGATTCGTCACCCACGGGGCTGATTTTCGAGATTTGGCACCCGCGGTGGTGATTTTCGAGATTCGGAGCCCGCGGCGGTGATTTTTGAGATTCGGCACCCGCGGGGCTGATTTTCGAGAATCGGCACCCACGGTGGTGATTTTTGAGATTCGGCACGCGCGGCACTGATTTTTGAGATTCGGCTCCCGAGGGGCTGATTTTCGAGATTTGGCACCCGCGGCACTGATTTTCGAGATTCGGCACCCGCGGGGCTGATTTTCGAGATTCGGCACCCACGGCGGTGATTTCCGAGAATCGGCAACCGCGGGGCTGATTTTCAAGATTCGGCACCCGTGGCACTGATTTTCAAGATTCGGCACCCGCGGCGGTGTTTTTCGAGATTTGGCACTCGCGGGGCTGATTTTCGAGATTTGGCACCCGCGGCACTGATTTTCGAGATTCGGCACCCGCGGGGCTGATTTTCTAGATTCGGCACCCGCGGCAGTGACTTCCGAGATTCGGCACCCGCGGCACTGATTTTCGAGTTTCGGCACCCGCGGCTGTGATTTTCGAGATTCGGCTCCCGCGGGGCTGATTTTCAAGATTCGGCACCCGCGGCACTGATTTTTGAGATTCGGCACCCTCGGGGCTGATTTTCGAGATTCGGCACTCGCGGGGCTGATTTTTGAGATTTGGCACCCGTGGGGGTGATTTTTGAGATTCGGCACCCGCGTGGCTGATTTTCGAGATTTGCACCCACTGTATTGATTTTCAAGATTCGGCACCCGCGGCGGTGATTTTCAAGATTCGGCACCCGCGTGGCTGATTTTCGAGATTCGGCACCAGTGGCGGTGATTTTCGAGATTCGGCACCCGCGGGGCTGATTTTCGAGATTCGGCACTCGCGGCGGTGATTTTCGAGATTCAGCACCCGCGGCAGTGATTTTTGAGATTCGGCACCCGCGGCGCTGATTTTCGAGATTCGGCACCCGTGGGGCTGATTTTCGAGATTCGGCACCTGCAGGGCTGATTTTCGAGATTCGGCACCCGCGGGGCTGATTTTCGAGATTCGGCACCCGCGGCGGTGCTTCTCGAGATTCGGCACTCGCTATGGTGATTTTCGAGATTCGGCACCCGCGGCAGTGATTTTTGAGATTTGGCACCCGCGGGGCTGATTTTCGAGATTCGGCACCCGTGGGGCTGATTTTCGAGATTCAGCACCCGCGGCACTGATTTTCGAGATTCGGCACCCGCGGGGCTGATTTTCAAGATTCGGCACCCGCGGGGCTGATTTTCGAGATTCGGCACCCGCGGGGCTGATTTTCGAGATTTGGCACCCGCGGGGCTGATTTTCGAGATTCGGCACCCGCGGGGCTGATTTTTGAGATTCGGCACCAGTGGGGCTGATTTTCGAGATTCGGCACCCGCGGCTGTGATTTTCGAGATTCGGCTCCTGCGGGGCTGATTTTCGAGATTTGGCACTCGCGGGGCTGATTTTTGAGATTTGGCACTCGCGGCGGTGATTTTCGAGATTCGGGACCCGCGGCGCTGATTTTCGAGATTCGGCACCCGTGGGGCTGATTTTCGAGATTCAGCACCTGCAGAGCTGATTTTAGAGATTCGGCACCCACGGGGCTGATTTTCGAGATTCGGCACCCGCAGCGGTGCTTTTCGAGATTCGGCACCCGCGGGGCTGATTTTCGAGATTCGGCACCCGCGGCGGTGCTTTTCGAGATTCGGCACTCGCAATGGTGATTTTCGAGATTCGGCACCCGCGGGACTGATTTTCGAGATTCGGCACCCGCGGGGCTGAATTTCGAGATTCGGCACCCGCGGGGCTGAATTTCGAGATTCGGCACCCGCGGGGCTGATTTTCGAGATTCGGCACCCGCGGCGATGCTTCTCGAGATTCGGCACTCATAGTAACATAGTAACATAGTAACATAGTTAGTAAGGCCGAAAAAAGACATTTGTCCATCCAGTTCAGCCAGTTCACTCGCTATGGTGATTTTCGAGATTCGGCACCCGCGGCAGTGATTTTTGAGATTTGGCACCCGCGGGGCTGATTTTCGAGAATCGGCACCCGCGGGGCTGATTTTCGAGATTCGGCACCCGCGGCGGTACTTTTCGAGATTCGGCATTCGCAATGGTGATTTTCGAGATTCGGCACCCGCGGGACTGATTTTCGAGATTCGGCACCCGCTGGGCTGATTTTCGAGATTTGGCACCCGCTGGGCTGATTTTCGAGATTTGGCACCCGCGGGCCTGATTTTTGAGATTCGGCACCCGCGGCGGTGCTTCTCGAGATTCGGCACTTGCTATGGTGATTTTCGAAATTCGGCACCCACGGCAGTGATTTTTGAGATTTGGCACCCGCGGGCCTGATTTTCGAGATTCGGCACCCGTGGGGCTGATTTTCGAGATTCAGCACCCGCGGCACTGATTTTCGAGATTCGGCACCTGCGGGGCTGATTTTCGAGATTCAGCACCCGCGGGGCTGATTTTCGAGATTCGGCACCCGCGGGGCTGATTTTCGAGATTCGGCACCCGCAGGGCTGATTTTTGAGATTCGGCACCCGCGGCTGTGATTTTCGAGATTCAGCTCCTGCGGGGCTGATTTTCGAGATTCGGCACCCGCGGGGCTGATTTTCGAGATTCGGCACCCGCAGGGCTGATTTTTGAGATTCGGCACCCGCGGCTGTGATTTTCGAGATTCGGCACCAGTGGCGGTGATTTTCGAGATTCGGCACCCGCGGGGCCGATTTTTGAGATTTGGCACCCGCGGTGGTGATTTTCAAGATTCGGCACCTGCGGCGGTGATTTTCGAGATTCGGCACTCGCGGGGCTGATTTTCGTGATTTGGCACCCGCGGGAGTGATTTTAAAGATTCGGCACCCGCGGGGCCGATTTTCGAGATTTGGCACCCGCGGTGGTGATTTTCAAGATTCGGCACCTGCGGCGGTGATTTTCGAGATTCGTCACCCACGGGGCTGATTTTCGAGATTTGGCACCCGCGGTGGTGATTTTCGAGATTCGGCACCCGCGGCACTGATTTTTGAGATTCGGCACCCGCGGGGCTGATTTTCGAGATTCGGCACCCGCGGCAGTGATTTTCGAGATTCGGTACCTGAGGCAGTGATTTTTGAGATTCGGCACCCGCGCCACTGATTTTCGAGATTCGGCACCCGCGCCACTGATTTTCGAGATTCGGCACTTGCGGGGCTGATTTTTGAGATTTGGCACCCGCGGCACTGATTTTCGAGATTCAGCACCCAAGGCTGTGATTTTCGAGATTCGGCTCCCGCGGGGCTGATTTTCAAGATTCGGCACCCTCGGCACTGATTTTTGAGATTTGGCACTCGCGGGGCTGATTTTTGACATTTGGCACCCGCGGGGGTGATTTTTGAGATTCGGCACCCGCGGGGCTGATTTTCGAGATTTGGCACCCACGGTGGTGATTTCCGAGATTCGGCACCTGCGGCAGTGATTTTCGAGATTCGGCACCTGCGGGCCTGATTTTCGAGATTCGCCAACGTCGGCGGTGATTTTCGAGATTCGGCACCTGTGGCGGTGATATTTGAGATTCGGCACCCGCGGGGCTGATTTACGAGATTCGGCACCCGCGGCAGTGCTTCTCGAGATTCGGCACTCGCTATGGTGATTTTCGAGATTCGGCACCCGCGGCACTGATTTTCGAGATTCAGGACCCGTGGTGTTGATTTTTGAGATTCGGCACCCGCGGCGGTCATTTCCAAGATTTGGCACTCGCGGTGGTGATTTTCGAGATTCGGCACCTGTGGCGGTGATTTTCGAGATTCGGCACCCGCGGGGCTGATTTTCGAGATTCGGCACCTGCGGGAGTGATTTTTGAGATTCGGCACCTGCGGGGCTGATTTTCGAGATTCGGCAACGGCGGCAGTGATTTTCGAGATTCGGCACCCGCGGGGCTGATTTTCAAGATTCGGCATCCGCGGCACTGATTTTCGAGATTCGGCACCCGCGGGGCTGATTTTCGAGACTCGGCACCCGCGGCGGTGCTTTTCGAGATTTGGCACTCGCGGTGGTGAATTTCGAGATTCGGCACCAGCGGCACTGATTTTGGAGATTCGACACCCGCGGGGCTGATTTTCGAGATTCGGCAACCACGGCGGTGATTTCCGAGATTTGGCACCCGAGGAACTGATTTTCGAGATTCGGCACCCGCGGCGGTGCTTTTCGAGATTCGGCACCCGTGGGGCTGATATTCGAGATTCGGTACCCGTGGCACTGATTTTCGAGATTCGGCAACCGAGGAACTGATTTTCGAGATTCGGCACCCGCGGGGCTGATTTTCGAGATTCGGCACCCGCGGCGGTGCTTTTCGAGTTTCGGCACTCGCGGTGGTGATTTTCGAGATTCGGCACCCACTGCACTGATTTTCTAGATTCGGCACCCGCGGCAGTGATTTCCGAGATTCGGCACCCGCGGGGCTTATTTTCGAGATTCGGCACCTGCGGAAGTGATTTTTGAGATTCGGCACCTGCGGGGCTGATTTTCGAGATTTGGCACCCGCGGCTGTGATTTTCGAGATTCGGCTCCTGCGGGGCTGATTTTTGAGATTTGGCACTCGCGGGGCTGATTTTTGAGATTTGGCACCCGCGGGGGTGATTTTAAAGATTCGGCACCCGCGGGGCTGATTTTCGAGATTCGGCACCAGTGGCGGTGATTTTCGAGATTCGGCACCCGCGGTGGTGATTTTTGAGATTCGGCACCAGTGGCGGTGATTTTCGAGATTCGGCACCCGCGGGGCCGATTTTCGAGATTTGGCACCCGCGGTGGTGATTTTCGAGATTCGGCACCAGTGGCGGTGATTTTTGAGATTCGGCACCCGCGGGGCCGATTTTCGAGATTTGGCACCCGCGGTGGTGATTTTCAAGATTCGGCACCTGCGGCGGTGATTTTCGAGATTCGTCACCCACGGGGCTGATTTTCGAGATTCGGCACCCGCGGCAGTGATTTTCGAGATTCAGCACCCGCGGGGCTAATTTTCGAGATTCGGCACCGGCGGCGGTGATTTTCGAGATTCGGCACCTGCGGCAGTGATTTTTGAGATTCGGCACCCGCGTCACTGATTTTCGAGATTCGGCACCCGCGGCGGTGCTTTTCGAGATTCGGCACTCGCGGGGATGATTTTTGAGATTTGGCACCCGCGGCACTGATTTTCGAGATTCAGCACCCGCGGCACTGATTTTCGAGATTCAGCACCCGCGGCACAGATTTTCGAGATTCGGCTCCCGCGGGGCTGATTTTCAAGATTCGGCACCCGCGGCACTGATTTTTTAGATTCGGCACCCGCGGGGCTGATTTTCGAGCTTTGGCACCCACGGTGATTTTCGAGATTCGGCACCCGCGGGGCTGATTTTCGAGATTCGGCACCAGTGGCGGTGATTTTCGAGATTCGGCACCCGCGGCGGTGCTTTTCGAGATTCGGCACTCGCGGGGCTGATTTTCGAGATTTGGCACCCGCGGCACTGATTTTCGAGATTCGGCAGCCGCGGGGCTGAATTTCTAGATTCGGCACCCGCGGCAGTGATTTCCGAGATTCGGCACCCGCGGCACTGATTTTCGAGATTCGGCACCCGCGGCTGTGATTTTCGAGATTCGGCTCCCGCGGGGCTGATTTTCAAGATTCGGCACCCTCGGCACTGATTTTTGAGATTTGGCACTCGCGGGGCTGATTTTTGAGATTCGGCACCCGCGGGGCTGATTTTCGAGATTTGGCACCCACGGTGGTGATTTCCGAGATTCGGCACCTGCGGCAGTGATTTTCGAGATTCGGCACCTGCGGGCCTGATTTTCGAGATTCGCCAACGTCGGCGGTGATTTTCGAGATTCGGCACCCGCGGGGCTGATTTTCGAGATTTGGCACCCGCGGCACTGATTTTCGAGATTCGGCACCCGTGGGGCTGATTTTCGAGATTTGGCACCCGCGGTGGTGATTTTCGAGATTCTGCACCTGTGGCGGTGATTTTTGAGATTCGGCACCCGCGGGGCTGATTTACGAGATTCGGCACCCGCGGTGGTGATTTTCGAGATTCGGCACCTGCGGCGGTGATTTTCGAGATTCGGCACCCGCGGAGCTGATTTTCGAGATTCGGCACCTGCGGAAGTGATTTTTGAGATTCGGCACCTGCGGGGCTGATTTTCGAGATTCGGCAACGGCGGCGGTGATTTTCGAGATTCGGCACCCGCGGGGCTGATTCTCAAGATTCGGCACCCGCGGCACTGATTTTCGAGATTCGGCATCCGCGGGGCTGATTTTCGAGACTCGGCACCCGCGGCACTGATTTTCGAGATTCGGCACCCGCGGGGCTGATTTTCGAGACTCGGCACCCGCGGCGGTGCTTTTCGAGATTTGGCACTCGCGGTGGTGAATTTCGAGATTCGGCACCAGCGGCACTGATTTTGGAGATTCGACACCCGCGGGGCTGATTTTCGAGATTCGGCAACCACAGCGGTGATTTCCGAGATTTGGCACCCAAGGAACTGATTTTCGAGATTCGGCACCCGCGGCGGTGCTTTTCGAGATTCGGCACCCGTGGGGCTGATATTCGAGATTCGGCACCCGAGGAACTGATTTTCGAGATTCGGCACCCACGGCACTGATTTTCTAGATTCGGCTCCCGCGGCAGTGATTTCCGAGATTCGGCACCCGCGGGGCTTATTTTCGAGATTCGGCACCCGAGGAACTGATTTTCGAGATTCGGCACCCACGGCACTGATTTTCTAGATTCGGCACCCGCGGCAGTGATTTCCGAGATTCGGCACCCGCTGGGCTTATTTTCGAGATTCGGCACCCGCGGCACTGATTTTCGAGATTCGGCACCCACGGGGCTGATTTTCGAGATTCAGCACTCGCGGTGGTGATTTTCGAGATTCGGCACCAGTGGCGGTGATTTTCTAGATTCGTCACCCACGGGGCTGATTTTTGAGATTTGGCACCCGCAGTGGAGATTTTCGAGATTCGGAACCCGCGGCGGTGATTTTTGAGATTCGGCACCCGCGAGGCTGATTTTCGAGAATCGGCACCCGCGGTGGTGATTTTTGAGATTCGGCACGCGCGGCACTGATTTTTGAGATTCGGCACCCGCGGGGCTGATTTTCGAGATTCGGCACCCGCGGCAGTGATTTTCGAGATTCAGCACCCGCGGGGCTGATTTTCGAGATTTGGCACCCGCTGCACTGATTTTCGAGATTCGGCACCCGCGGGGCTGATTTTCGAGATTCGGCACCCACGGCGGTGATTTCCAAGATTCGACACCCGCGGGGCTGATTTTCGAGATTCGGCACCCGCGGCATTGATTTTCGAGATTCGGCACCCATGGCACTGATTTTCGAGATTCAGCACCCGCGGGGCTGATTTTCGGGATTCGGCACCCGCGGGGCTGATTTTCGAGATTCGGCACCCGCGGCACTGATTTTCGAGATTCGGCACCCGCGGGGCTGATTTTCGAGATTCGGCACCCGCGGAAGTGATTTTCGAGATTCGGCACCCGCGGGGCTAATTTTCGAGATTCGGCACCGGCGGCAGTGATTTTCGAGATTCGGCACCCGCGGCAGTGATTTTCGAGATTCGGCACCCGCGGCACTGATTTTCGAGATTTGGCACCCGCGGGGCTGATTTTCGAGATTCGGCACCCGCGGGGCTGATTTTCGAGATTCGGCACCCGCGGGGCTGATTTTCGAGATTCGGCACCCGCGGCTGTGATTTTCGAGATTCGGCTCCTGCGGGGCTGATTTTCGAGATTTGGCACTCGCGGGGCTGATTTTCGAGATTCGGCACCAGTGGCGGTGATTTTCGAGATTCGGCACCCGCGGGGCCGATTTTCGAGATTTGGCACCCGCGGTGGTGATTTTCAAGATTCGGCACCTGCGGCGGTGATTTTCGAGATTCGTCACCCACGGGGCTGATTTTCGAGATTTGGCACCCGCGGTGGTGATTTTCGAGATTCGGAACCCGCGGCGGTGATTTTTGAGATTCGGCACCCGCGGGGCTGATTTTCGAGAATCGGCACCCACGGTGGTGATTTTTGAGATTCGGCACGCGCGGCACTGATTTTTGAGATTCGGCACCCGAGGGGCTGATTTTCGAGATTTGGCACCCGCGGCACTGATTTTCGAGATTCGGCACCCGCGGGGCTGATTTTCGAGATTCGGCACCCACGGCGGTGATTTCCGAGATTCGGCAACCGCGGGGCTGATTTTCGAGATTCGGCACCCGTGGCACTGATTTTCAAGATTCGGCACCCGCGGCGGTGTTTTTCGAGATTTGGCACTCGCTGGGCTGATTTTCGAGATTTGGCACCCGCGGCACTGATTTTCGAGATTCGGCACCCGCGGGGCTGATTTTCTAGATTCGGCACCCGCGGCAGTGACTTCCGAGATTCGGCACCCGCGGCACTGATTTTCGAGTTTCGGCACCCGCGGCTGTGATTTTCGAGATTCGGCTCCCGCGGGGCTGATTTTCAAGATTCGGCACCCGCGGCACTGATTTTTGAGATTCGGCACCCTCGGGGCTGATTTTCGAGATTCGGCACTCGCGGGGCTGATTTTTGAGATTTGGCACCCGTGGGGGTGATTTTTGAGATTCGGCACCCGCGTGGCTGATTTTCGAGATTTGCACC
The DNA here is from genome assembly GCF_032444005.1 of Ranitomeya imitator. Lineage (NCBI taxonomy): Eukaryota > Metazoa > Chordata > Amphibia > Anura > Dendrobatidae > Ranitomeya > Ranitomeya imitator. The sequence continues at coordinate 26,491,034 of NC_091291.1, read as the reverse complement.
CACTGTATTGATTTTCAAGATTCGGCACCCGCGGCGGTGATTTTCAAGATTCGGCACCCGTGTGGCTGATTTTCGAGATTCGGCACCAGTGGCGGTGATTTTCGAGATTCGGCACCCGCGGGGCTGATTTTCGAGATTCGGCACTCGCGGCGGTGATTTTCGAGATTCAGCACCCGCGGCAGTGATTTTTGAGATTCGGCACCCGCGGCGCTGATTTTCGAGATTCGGCACCCGTGGGGCTGATTTTCGAGATTCGGCACCTGCAGGGCTGATTTTCGAGATTCGGCACCCGCGGGGCTGATTTTCGAGATTCGGCACCCGCGGCGGTGCTTCTCGAGATTCGGCACTCGCTATGGTGATTTTCGAGATTCGGCACCCGCGGCAGTGATTTTTGAGATTTGGCACCCGCGGGGCTGATTTTCGAGATTCGGCACCCGTGGGGCTGATTTTCGAGATTCAGCACCCGCGGCACTGATTTTCGAGATTCGGCACCCGCGGGGCTGATTTTCAAGATTCGGCACCCGCGGGGCTGATTTTCGAGATTCGGCACCCGCGGGGCTGATTTTCGAGATTTGGCACCCGCGGGGCTGATTTTCGAGATTCGGCACCCGCGGGGCTGATTTTTGAGATTCGGCACCAGTGGGGCTGATTTTCGAGATTCGGCACCCGCGGCTGTGATTTTCGAGATTCGGCTCCTGCGGGGCTGATTTTCGAGATTTGGCACTCGCGGGGCTGATTTTTGAGATTTGGCACTCGCGGCGGTGATTTTCGAGATTCGGGACCCGCGGCGCTGATTTTCGAGATTCGGCACCCGTGGGGCTGATTTTCGAGATTCAGCACCTGCAGAGCTGATTTTAGAGATTCGGCACCCACGGGGCTGATTTTCGAGATTCGGCACCCGCAGCGGTGCTTTTCGAGATTCGGCACCCGCGGGGCTGATTTTCGAGATTCGGCACCCGCGGCGGTGCTTTTCGAGATTCGGCACTCGCAATGGTGATTTTCGAGATTCGGCACCCGCGGGACTGATTTTCGAGATTCGGCACCCGCGGGGCTGAATTTCGAGATTCGGCACCCGCGGGGCTGAATTTCGAGATTCGGCACCCGCGGGGCTGATTTTCGAGATTCGGCACCCGCGGCGATGCTTCTCGAGATTCGGCACTCATAGTAACATAGTAACATAGTAACATAGTTAGTAAGGCCGAAAAAAGACATTTGTCCATCCAGTTCAGCCAGTTCACTCGCTATGGTGATTTTCGAGATTCGGCACCCGCGGCAGTGATTTTTGAGATTTGGCACCCGCGGGGCTGATTTTCGAGAATCGGCACCCGCGGGGCTGATTTTCGAGATTCGGCACCCGCGGCGGTACTTTTCGAGATTCGGCATTCGCAATGGTGATTTTCGAGATTCGGCACCCGCGGGACTGATTTTCGAGATTCGGCACCCGCTGGGCTGATTTTCGAGATTTGGCACCCGCTGGGCTGATTTTCGAGATTTGGCACCCGCGGGCCTGATTTTCGAGATTCGGCACCCGCGGCGGTGCTTCTCGAGATTCGGCACTTGCTATGGTGATTTTCGAAATTCGGCACCCACGGCAGTGATTTTTGAGATTTGGCACCCGCGGGCCTGATTTTCGAGATTCGGCACCCGTGGGGCTGATTTTCGAGATTCAGCACCCGCGGCACTGATTTTCGAGATTCGGCACCCGCGGGGCTGATTTTCGAGATTCAGCACCCGCGGGGCTGATTTTCGAGATTCGGCACCCGCGGGGCTGATTTTCGAGATTCGGCACCCGCGGGGCTGATTTTCGAGATTCGGCACCCGCGGGGCTGATTTTCGAGATTCGGCACCCGCGGGGCTGATTTTCGAGATTCGGCACCCGCGGGGCTGATTTTCGAGATTCGGCACCCGCAGGGCTGATTTTTGAGATTCGGCACCCGCGGCTGTGATTTTCGAGATTCAGCTCCTGCGGGGCTGATTTTCGAGATTCGGCACCCGCGGGGCTGATTTTCGAGATTCGGCACACGCAGGGCTGATTTTTGAGATTCGGCACCCGCGGCTGTGATTTTCGAGATTCGGCACCAGTGGCGGTGATTTTCGAGATTCGGCACCCGCGGGGCCGATTTTTGAGATTTGGCACCCGCGGTGGTGATTTTCAAGATTCGGCACCTGCGGCGGTGATTTTCGAGATTCGGCACTCGCGGGGCTGATTTTCGTGATTTGGCACCCGCGGGAGTGATTTTAAAGATTCGGCACCCGCGGGGCCGATTTTCGAGATTTGGCACCCGCGGTGGTGATTTTCAAGATTCGGCACCTGCGGCGGTGATTTTCGAGATTCGTCACCCACGGGGCTGATTTTCGAGATTTGGCACCCGCGGTGGTGATTTTCGAGATTCGGCACCCGCGGCACTGATTTTTGAGATTCGGCACCCGCGGGGCTGATTTTCGAGATTCGGCACCCGCGGCAGTGATTTTCGAGATTCGGCACCTGAGGCAGTGATTTTTGAGATTCGGCACCCGCGCCACTGATTTTCGAGATTCGGCACCCGCGCCACTGATTTTCGAGATTCGGCACTTGCGGGGCTGATTTTTGAGATTTGGCACCCGCGGCACTGATTTTCGAGATTCAGCACCCAAGGCTGTGATTTTCGAGATTCGGCTCCCGCGGGGCTGATTTTCAAGATTCGGCACCCTCGGCACTGATTTTTGAGATTTGGCACTCGCGGGGCTGATTTTTGACATTTGGCACCCGCGGGGGTGATTTTTGAGATTCGGCACCCGCGGGGCTGATTTTCGAGATTTGGCACCCACGGTGGTGATTTCCGAGATTCGGCACCTGCGGCAGTGATTTTCGAGATTCGGCACCTGCGGGCCTGATTTTCGAGATTCGCCAACGTCGGCGGTGATTTTCGAGATTCGGCACCTGTGGCGGTGATATTTGAGATTCGGCACCCGCGGGGCTGATTTACGAGATTCGGCACCCGCGGCAGTGCTTCTCGAGATTCGGCACTCGCTATGGTGATTTTCGAGATTCGGCACCCGCGGCACTGATTTTCGAGATTCAGCACCCGTGGTGTTGATTTTTGAGATTCGGCACCCGCGGCGGTCATTTCCAAGATTTGGCACTCGCGGTGGTGATTTTCGAGATTCGGCACCTGTGGCGGTGATTTTCGAGATTCGGCACCCGCGGGGCTGATTTTCGAGATTCGGCACCTGCGGGAGTGATTTTTGAGATTCGGCACCTGCGGGGCTGATTTTCGAGATTCGGCAACGGCGGCAGTGATTTTCGAGATTCGGCACCCGCGGGGCTGATTTTCAAGATTCGGCATCCGCGGCACTGATTTTCGAGATTCGGCACCCGCGGGGCTGATTTTCGAGACTCGGCACCCGCGGCGGTGCTTTTCGAGATTTGGCACTCGCGGTGGTGAATTTCGAGATTCGGCACCAGCGGCACTGATTTTGGAGATTCGACACCCGCGGGGCTGATTTTCGAGATTCGGCAACCACGGCGGTGATTTCCGAGATTTGGCACCCGAGGAACTGATTTTCGAGATTCGGCACCCGCGGCGGTGCTTTTCGAGATTCGGCACCCGTGGGGCTGATATTCGAGATTCGGTACCCGTGGCACTGAGTTTCGAGATTCGGCAACCGAGGAACTGATTTTCGAGATTCGGCACCCGCGGGGCTGATTTTCGAGATTCGGCACCCGCGGCGGTGCTTTTCGAGTTTCGGCACTCGCGGTGGTGATTTTCGAGATTCGGCACCCACTGCACTGATTTTCTAGATTCGGCACCCGCGGCAGTGATTTCCGAGATTCGGCACCCGCGGGGCTTATTTTCGAGATTCGGCACCTGCGGAAGTGATTTTTGAGATTCGGCACCTGCGGGGCTGATTTTCGAGATTTGGCACCCGCGGCTGTGATTTTCGAGATTCGGCTCCTGCGGGGCTGATTTTTGAGATTTGGCACTCGCGGGGCTGATTTTTGAGATTTGGCACCCGCGGGGGTGATTTTAAAGATTCGGCACCCGCGGGGCTGATTTTCGAGATTCGGCACCAGTGTCGGTGATTTTCGAGATTCGGCACCCGCGGTGGTGATTTTCGAGATTCGGCACCAGTGGCGGTGATTTTTGAGATTCGGCACCCGCGGGGCCGATTTTCGAGATTTGGCACCCGCGGTGGTGATTTTCAAGATTCGGCACCTGCGGCGGTGATTTTCGAGATTCGTCACCCACGGGGCTGATTTTCGAGATTCGGCACCCGCGGCAGTGATTTTCGAGATTCAGCACCCGCGGGGCTAATTTTCGAGATTCGGCACCGGCGGCGGTGATTTTCGAGATTCGGCACCTGCGGCAGTGATTTTTGAGATTCGGCACCCGCGTCACTGATTTTCGAGATTCGGCACCCGCGGCGGTGCTTTTCGAGATTCGGCACTCGCGGGGATGATTTTTGAGATTTGGCACCCGCGGCACTGATTTTCGAGATTCAGCACCCGCGGCACTGATTTTCGAGATTCAGCACCCGCGGCACAGATTTTCGAGATTCGGCTCCCGCGGGGCTGATTTTCAAGATTCGGCACCTGCGGCACTGATTTTTTAGATTCGGCACCCGCGGGGCTGATTTTCGAGCTTTGGCACCCACGGTGATTTTCGAGATTCGGCACCCGCGGGGCTGATTTTCGAGATTCGGCACCAGTGGCGGTGATTTTCGAGATTCGGCACCCGCGGCGGTGCTTTTCGAGATTCGGCACTCGCGGGGCTGATTTTCGAGATTTGGCACCCGCGGCACTGATTTTCGAGATTCGGCAGCCGCGGGGCTGAATTTCTAGATTCGGCACCCGCGGCAGTGATTTCCGAGATTCGGCACCCGCGGCACTGATTTTCGAGATTCGGCACCCGCGGCTGTGATTTTCGAGATTCGGCTCCCGCGGGGCTGATTTTCAAGATTCGGCACCCTCGGCACTGATTTTTGAGATTTGGCACTCGCGGGGCTGATTTTTGAGATTCGGCACCCGCGGGGCTGATTTTCGAGATTTGGCACCCACGGTGGTGATTTCCGAGATTCGGCACCTGCGGCAGTGATTTTCGAGATTCGGCACCTGCGGGCCTGATTTTCGAGATTCGCCAACGTCGGCGGTGATTTTCGAGATTCGGCACCCGCGGGGCTGATTTTCGAGATTTGGCACCCGCGGCACTGATTTTCGAGATTCGGCACCCGTGGGGCTGATTTTCGAGATTTGGCACCCGCGGTGGTGATTTTCGAGATTCTGCACCTGTGGCGGTGATTTTTGAGATTCGGCACCCGCGGGGCTGATTTACGAGATTCGGCACCCGCGGTGGTGATTTTCGAGATTCGGCACCTGCGGCGGTGATTTTCGAGATTCGGCACCCGCGGAGCTGATTTTCGAGATTCGGCACCTGCGGAAGTGATTTTTGAGATTCGGCACCTGCGGGGCTGATTTTCGAGATTCGGCAACGGCGGCGGTGATTTTCGAGATTCGGCACCCGCGGGGCTGATTCTCAAGATTCGGCACCCGCGGCACTGATTTTCGAGATTCGGCATCCGCGGGGCTGATTTTCGAGACTCGGCACCCGCGGCACTGATTTTCGAGATTCGGCACCCGCGGGGCTGATTTTCGAGACTCGGCACCCGCGGCGGTGCTTTTCGAGATTTGGCACTCGCGGTGGTGAATTTCGAGATTCGGCACCAGCGGCACTGATTTTGGAGATTCGACACCCGCGGGGCTGATTTTCGAGATTCGGCAACCACAGCGGTGATTTCCGAGATTTGGCACCCAAGGAACTGATTTTCGAGATTCGGCACCCGCGGCGGTGCTTTTCGAGATTCGGCACCCGTGGGGCTGATATTTGAGATTCGGCACCCGAGGAACTGATTTTCGAGATTCGGCACCCACGGCACTGATTTTCTAGATTCGGCTCCCGCGGCAGTGATTTCCGAGATTCGGCACCCGCGGGGCTTATTTTCGAGATTCGGCACCCGAGGAACTGATTTTCGAGATTCGGCACCCACGGCACTGATTTTCTAGATTCGGCACCCGCGGCAGTGATTTCCGAGATTCGGCACCCGCTGGGCTTATTTTCGAGATTCGGCACCCGCGGCACTGATTTTCGAGATTCGGCACCCACGGGGCTGATTTTCGAGATTCAGCACTCGCGGTGGTGATTTTCGAGATTCGGCACCAGTGGCGGTGATTTTCTAGATTCGTCACCCACGGGGCTGATTTTTGAGATTTGGCACCCGCAGTGGAGATTTTCGAGATTCGGAACCCGCGGCGGTGATTTTTGAGATTCGGCACCCGCGAGGCTGATTTTCGAGAATCGGCACCCGCGGTGGTGATTTTTGAGATTCGGCACGCGCGGCACTGATTTTTGAGATTCGGCACCCGCGGGGCTGATTTTCGAGATTCGGCACCCGCGGCAGTGATTTTCGAGATTCAGCACCCGCGGGGCTGATTTTCGAGATTTGGCACCCGCTGCACTGATTTTCGAGATTCGGCACCCGCGGGGCTGATTTTCGAGATTCGGCACCCACGGCGGTGATTTCCAAGATTCGACACCCGCGGGGCTGATTTTCGAGATTCGGCACCCGCGGCATTGATTTTCGAGATTCGGCACCCATGGCACTGATTTTCGAGATTCAGCACCCGCGGGGCTGATTTTCGGGATTCGGCACCCGCGGGGCTGATTTTCGAGATTCGGCACCCGCGGCACTGATTTTCGAGATTCGGCACCCGCGGGGCTGATTTTCGAGATTCGGCACCCGCGGAAGTGATTTTCGAGATTCGGCACCCGCGGGGCTAATTTTCGAGATTCGGCACCGGCGGCAGTGATTTTCGAGATTCGGCACCCGCGGCAGTGATTTTTGAGATTCGGCACCCGCGGCACTGATTTTCGAGATTCGGCACTCGCGGGGCTGATTTTTGAGATTTGGCACCCTCGGCACTCATTTTCGAGATTCGGCACTCGCGGGGCTGACTTTTGAGATTTGGCACCCGCGGGGGTGATTTTTGAGATTCGGCACCCGCGTGGCTGATTTTCGAGATTTGCACCCACTGTATTGAATTTCAAGATTCGGCACCTGCGGCGGTGATTTTCAAGATTCGGCACCCGCGTGGCTGATTTTCGAGATTCGGCACCAGTGGCGGTGATTTTCGAGACTCGGCACCCGCGGCGGTGCTTTTCGAGATTTGGCACTCGCGGTGGTGAATTTCGAGATTCGGCACCAGCGGCACTGATTTTCGAGATTCGGCAACCACAGCGGTGATTTCCGAGATTTGGCACCCGAGGAACTGATTTTCGAGATTCGGCACCCGCGGCGGTGCTTTTCGAGATTCGGCACCCGTGGGGCTGATATTCGAGATTCGGCACCCGTGGCACTGATTTTCGAGATTCGGCACCCGAGGAACTGATTTTCGAGATTCGGCACCCACGGCACTGATTTTCTAGATTCGGCACCCGCGGCAGTGATTTCCGAGATTCGGAACCCGCGGGGCTTATTTTCGAGATTCGGCACCCGCGGCACTGATTTTCGAGATTCGGCACCCACGGGGCTGATTTTCGAGATTCAGCACTCGCGGTGGTGATTTTCGAGATTCGGCACCAGTGGCGGTGATTTTCGAGACTCGGCACCCGCGGCGGTGCTTTTCGAGATTTGGCACTCGCGGTGGTGAATTTCGAGATTCGGCACCAGCGGCACTGATTTTGGAGATTCGACACCCGCGGGGCTGATTTTCGAGATTCGGCAACCACAGCGGTGATTTCCGAGATTTGGCACCCGAGGAACTGATTTTCGAGATTCGGCACCCGCGGCGGTGCTTTTCGAGATTCGGCACCCGTGGGGCTGATATTCGAGATTCGGCACCCGTGGCACTGATTTTCGAGATTCGGCACCTGAGGAACTGATTTTCGAGATTCGGCACCCACGGCACTGATTTTCTAGATTCGGCACCCGCGGCAGTGATTTCCGAGATTCGGAACCCGCGGGGCTTATTTTCGAGATTCGGCACCCGCGGCACTGATTTTCGAGATTCGGCACCCACGGGGCTGATTTTCGAGATTCAGCACTCGCGGTGGTGATTTTCGAGATTCGGTACCCGCGGCTGTGATTTTCGAGATTCAGCTCCTGCGGGGCTGATTTTCGAGATTTGGCACTCACGGGGCTGATTTTTGAGATTTGGCACCCGCGGGGGTGATTTTAAAGATTCGGCACCCGCAGGGCTGATTTTCGAGATTCGGCACCCGCGGGGCTGATTTTTGAGATTTGGCACCCGCAGTGGAGATTTTCGAGATTCGGAACCCGCGGCGGTGATTTTTGAGATTCGGCACCCGCGAAGCTGATTTTCGAGAATCGGCACCCGCGGTGGTGATTTTTGAGATTCGGCACGCACGGCACTGATTTTTGAGATTCGGCACCCGCGGGGCTGATTTTCGAGATTCGGCACCCGCGGCAGTGATTTTCGAGATTCAGCACCCGCGGGGCTGATTTTCGAGATTTGGCACCCGCGGCACTGATTTTCGAGATTCGACACCCGCGGGGCTGATTTTCGAGATTCGGCACCCGCGGCACTGATTTTCGAGATTCGGCACCCATGGCACTGATTTTCGAGATTCAGCACCCGCGGGGCTGATTTTCGGGATTCGGCACCCGCGGGGCTGATTTTCGAGATTCGGCACCCGCGGCACTGATTTTCGAGATTCGGCACCCGCGGGGCTGATTTTCGAGATTCGGCACCCGCGGAAGTGATTTTCGAGATTCGGCACCCGCGGGGCTAATTTTCGAGATTCGGCACCGGCGGCAGTGATTTTCGAGATTCGGCACCCGCGGCAGTGATTTTTGAGATTCGGCACCCGCGGCACTGATTTTCGAGATTCGGCACTCGCGGGGCTGATTTTTGAGATTTGGCACCCTCGGCACTCATTTTCGAGATTCGGCACTCGCAGGGCTGACTTTTGAGATTTGGCACCCGCGGGGGTGATTTTTGAGATTCGGCACCCGCGTGGCTGATTTTCGAGATTTGCACCCACTGTATTGATTTTCAAGATTCGGCACCTGCGGCGGTGATTTTCAAGATTCGGCACCCGCGTGGCTGATTTTCGAGATTCGGCACCAGTGGCGGTGAGTTTCGAGATTCGGCACCCGCGGGGCTGATTTTCGAGATTCGGCACTCGCGGCGGTGATTTTTGAGATTCGGCACCCGCGGCAGTGATTTTTGAGATTCGGCACCCGTGGCGCTGATTTTCGAGATTCGGCACCCGTGGGGCTGATTTTCGAGATTCAGCACCTGCAGGGCTGATTTTAGAGATTCGGCACCCGCCGGGCTGATTTTCGAGATTCGGCACCCGCGGGGCTGATTTTCGAGATTCGGCACCCGCGGCGGTGCTTTTCGAAATTCGGCACCCGCGGGGCTGATTTTCGAGATTCGGCACCCGCGGCGGTGCATTTCGAGATTCGGTACTCGCAATGGTGATTTTCGAGATTCGGCACCCGCGGGACTGATTTTCGAGATTCGGCACCTGCTGGGCTGAATTTCGAGATTCGGCACCCGCGGGGCTGATTTTCGAGATTCGGCACCCGCGGCGGTGCTTCTCGAGATTCGGCACTCGCTATGGTGATTTTCGAGATTCGGCACCCGCGGCAGTGATTTTTGAGATTTGGCACCCGCGGGGCTGATTTTCGAGATTCGGCACCCGTGGGGCTGATTTTCGAGATTCAGCACCCGCGGCACTGATTTTCGAGATTCGGCACCCGCGGCTGTGATTTTCGAGATTCGGCACCCGCGGGGCTGATTTTTGAGATTCGGCACTGGCGGCGGTGATTTTCGAGATTCGGCACCCGTGGGACTGATTTTCGAGATTCGGCACCCGCGGCACTGATTTTCAAGATTCGGCACTTGCGGTGGTGATTTTTGAGATTCGGCACCCGCGGCACTGATTTTCGACATTCGGCACCCGCGGGGCTGATTTTCCAGATTCGGCACTAGCGGCAGTGATTTTCGAGATTCAGCACCCGCGGGGCCTATTTTCGAGATTTGGCACCCGCGGTGGTGATTTTCAAGATTCGGCACCCACAGCACTGATTTTCGAGATTTGGCACCCGCGGAGTTCATTTTCGAGATTCGGCACCCGCGGCACTGATTTTTGAGATTCGGCACCCGCGGCGGTGATTTTTGAGATTCGGCACCCGCGGGGCTGATTTTCGAGGATTGGCACACACGGTGGTGATTTTCGAGATTCGGCACCCGCGGGGCTGATTTTCGAGAATCGGCACCCGCGGCGGTGATTTTTGAGATTCGGCACCAGCGGGGCTGATTTTCGAGGATTGGCACACACGGTGGTGATTTTCGAGATTCGGCACCCGCGGGGCTGATTTTCGAGATTCGGCACCCGCGGCACTGATTTTCGAGATTTGGCACCCGCGGGGCTGATTTTCGAGATTCGGCACCCGCCGCAGTGTTTTTCGAGATTCGGCAACCACAGCGGTGATTTCCGAGATTTGGCACCCGAGGAACTGATTTTCGAGATTCGGCACCCGCGGCGGTGCTTTTCGAGATTCGGCACCCGTGGGGCTGATATTCGAGATTCGGCACCCGTGGCACTGATTTTCGAGATTCGGCACCCGAGGAACTGATTTTCGAGATTCGGCACCCACGGCACTGATTTTCTAGATTCGGCACCCGCGGCAGTGATTTCCGAGATTCGGCACCCGCGGGGCTTATTTTCGAGATTCGGCACCCGCGGCACTGATTTTCGAGATTCGGCACCCACGGGGCTGATTTTCGAGATTCAGCACTCGCGGTGGTGATTTTCGAGATTCGGTACCCGCGGCTGTGATTTTCGAGATTCAGCTCCTGCGGGGCTGATTTTCGAGATTTGGCACTCATGGGGCTGATTTTTGAGATTTGGCACCCGCGGGGGTGATTTTAAAGATTCGGCACCCGCAGGGCTGATTTTCGAGATTCGGCACCCGCGGGGCCGATTTTTGAGATTTGGCACCCACGGTGGTGATTTTCGAGATTCGGCACCAGTGGCGGTGATTTTCGAGATTCGTCACCCACGGGGCTGATTTTTGAGATTTGGCACCCGCGGTGGTGATTTTAGAGATTCGGAACCCGCGGCGGTGATTTTTGAGATTCGGCACCCGCGAGGCTGATTTTCGAGAATCGGCACCCGCGGTGGTGATTTTTGAGATTCGGCACGCGCGGCACTGATTTTTGAGATTCGGCACCCGCGGGGCTGATTTTCGAGATTCGGCACCCGCGGCAGTGATTTTCGAGATTCAGCACCCGCGGGGCTGATTTTCGAGATTTGGCACCCGCGGCACTGATTTTCGAGATTCGGCACCCGCGGGGCTGATTTTCGAGATTCGGCACCCACGGCGGTGATTTCCAAGATTCGACACCCGCGGGGCTGATTTTCGAGATTCGGCACCCGCGGCACTGATTTTCGAGATTCGGCACCCATGGCACTGATTTTCGAGATTCAGCACCCGCGGGGCTGATTTTCGGGATTCGGCACCCGCGGGGCTGATTTTCGGGATTCGGCACCCGCGGGGCTGATTTTCGAGATTCGGCACCCGCGGCACTGATTTTCGAGATTCGGCACCCGCGGGGCTGATTTTCGAGATTCGGCACCCGCGGAAGTGATTTTCGAGATTCGGCACCCGCGGGGCTAATTTTCGAGATTCGGCACCGGCGGCAGTGATTTTCGAGATTCGGCACCCGCGGCAGTGATTTTCGAGATTCGGCACTCGTGGGGCTGATTTTCGAGATTTGGCACCCGCGGCACTGATTTTCGAGATTCGGCACTCGCGGGGCTGACTTTTGAGATTTGGCACCCGCGGGGGTGATTTTTGAGATTCGGCACCCGCGTGGCTGATTTTCGAGATTTGCACCCACTGTATTGATTTTCAAGATTCGGCACCTGCGGCGGTGATTTTCAAGATTCGGCACCCGCGTGGCTGATTTTCGAGATTCGGCACCAGTGGCGGTGATTTTCGAGATTCGGCACCCGCGGGGCTGATTTTCGAGATTCGGCACTCGCGGCGGTGATTTTTGAGATTCGGCACCCGCGGCAGTGATTTTTGAGATTCGGCACCCGTGGCGCTGATTTTCGAGATTCGGCACCCGTGGGGCTGATTTTCGAGATTCAGCACCTGCAGGGCTGATTTTAGAGACTCGGCAGCCGCCGGGCTGATTTTCGAGATTCGGCACCCGCGGGGCTGATTTTCGAGATTCGGCACCCGCGGCGGTGCTTTTCGAAATTCGGCACCCGCGGGGCTGATTTTCGAGATTCGGCACCCGCGGCGGTGCATTTCGAGATTCGGCACTCGCAATGGTGATTTTCGAGATTCGGCACCCGCGGGACTGATTTTCGAGATTCGGCACCCGCTGGGCTGAATTTCGAGATTCGGCACCCGCGGGGCTGATTTTCGAGATTCGGCACCCGCGGCGGTGCTTCTCGAGATTCGGCACTCGCTATGGTGATTTTCGAGATTCGGCACCCGCGGCAGTGATTTTTGAGATTTGGCACCCGCGGGGCTGATTTTCGAGATTCAGCACCCGTGGGGCTGATTTTCGAGATTCAGCACCCGCGGCACTGATTTTCGAGATTCGGCACCCGCGGCTGTGATTTTCGAGATTCGGCACCCGCGGGGCTAATTTTTGAGATTCGGCACTGGCGGCGGTGATTTTCGAGATTCGGCACCCGCGGGACTGATTTTCGAGATTCGGCACCCGCGGCACTGATTTTCAAGATTCGGCACCCGCGGGGCTGATTTTCGAGATTCGGCACCCGCGGCGGTGCTTTTCAAGATTCGGCACTTGCGGTGGTGATTTTTGAGATTCGGCACCCGCGGCACTGATTTTCGACATTCGGCACCCGCGGGGCTGATTTTCCAGATTCGGCACCCGCGGCAGTGATTTTCGAGATTCAGCACCCGCGGGGCCTATTTTCGAGATTTGGCACCCGCGGTGGTGATTTTCAAGATTCGGCACCCGCGGCACTGATTTTCGAGATTTGGCACCCGCGGAGTTCATTTTCGAGATTCGGCACCCGCGGCACTGATTTTTGAGATTCGGCACCCGCGGCGGTGATTTTTGAGATTCGGCACCCGCGGGGCTGATTTTCGAGGATTGGCACACACGGTGGTGATTTTCGAGATTCGGCACCCGCGTGGCTGATTTTCGAGAATCGGCACCCGTGGCGGTGATTTTTGAGATTCGGCACCAGCGGGGCTGATTTTCGAGGATTGGCACACACGGTGGTGATTTTCGAGATTCGGCACCCGCGGGGCTGATTTTCGAGATTCGGCACCCGCGGCACTGATTTTCGAGATTTGGCACCCGCGGAGCTGATTTTCGAGATTCGGCACCCGCCGCAGTGATTTTCGAGATTCAGCACTCGCTATGGTGATTTTCGAGATTCGGCACCCGCGGGGCTGATTTTCGAGATTCGGCACCCGCGGCACTGATTTTCGAGATTTGGCACCCGCGGGGTTGATATTCGAGATTCGGCACCCGCGGCACTGATTTTCGAGTTTCCGCACCCGCGGGGCTGATTTTCGAGATTCGGCACCCGCGGGGCTGATTTTCGAGATTCGGCACCCGCGGGGCTGATTTTCGAGATTCGGCACTCGCAATGGTGATTTTCGAGATTCGGCACCCGCGGGACTGATTTTCGAGATTCGGCACCCGCGGGGCTGAATTTCGAGATTCGGCACCTGCGGGGCTGATTTTCGAGATTCGGCACCCGCGGCGATGCTTCTCGAGATTCGGCACTCGCTATGGTGATTTTCGAGATTCGGCACCCGCGGCAGTGATTTTTGAGATTTGGCACCCGCGGGGCTGATTTTCGAGATTCGGCACCCGTGGGGCTGATTTTCGAGATTCAGCACCCGCGGCACTGATTTTCGAGATTCGGCACCCGCGGGGCTGATTTTCGAGATTCGGCACCCGCGGGGCTGATTTTCGAGATTCGGCACCCGCTGCGGTACTTTTCGAGATTCGGCACTCGCAATGGTGATTTTCGAGATTCGGCACCCGCGGGACTGATTTTCGAGATTCGGCACCCGCTGGGCTGATTTTCGAGATTTGGCACCCGCGGACCTGATTTTCGAGATTCGGCACCCGCGGCGGTGCTTCTCGAGATTCGGCACTCGCTATGGTGATTTTCGAAATTCGGCACCCACGGCAGTGATTTTTGAGATTTGGCACCCGCGGGGCTGATTTTCGAGATTCGGCACCCGTGGGGCTGATTTTCGAGATTCAGCACCCGCGGCACTGATTTTCGAGATTCGGCACCCGCGGGGCTGATTTTCGAGATTCGGCACCCGCTGGGCTGATTTTAGAGATTCGGCACCCGCTGGGCTGATTTTCGAGATTCGGCACCCGCGGGGCTGATTTTCGAGATTCGGCACCCTCGGCGGTGCTTTTCGAGATTTGGCACCCGCGGGGCTGATTTTCGAGATTCGGCACCCGCGGCGGTGCTTTTCGAGATTCGGCACTCGCGGGACTGATTTTCGAGATTCGGCACCCGCGGGACTGATTTTCGAGATTCGGCACCCGCTGGGCTGATTTTCGAGATTCGGCACCCGCAGGGCTGATTTTTGAGATTTGGCACCCGCGGCGGTGCTTCTCGAGATTCGGCACTCGCTATGGTGATTTTCGAGATTCGGCACCCACGGCAGTGATTTTTGAGATTTGGCACCTGCGGGGCTGATTTTCGAGATTCGGCACCCGTGGGGCTGATTTTCGAGATTCGGCACCCGCGGCACTGATTTTCGAGATTTGGCACCCGCGGGGTTGATATTCGAGATTCGGCACCCGCGGCACTGATTTTCGAGTTTCCGCACCCGCGGGGCTGATTTTCGAGATTCGGCACCCGCGGGGCTGATTTTCGAGATTCGGCACCCGCGGGGCTGATTTTCGAGATTCGGCACTCGCAATGGTGATTTTCGAGATTCGGCACCCGCGGGACTGATTTTCGAGATTCGGCACCCGCGGGGCTGAATTTCGAGATTCGGCACCTGCGGGGCTGATTTTCGAGATTCGGCACCCGCGGCGATGCTTCTCGAGATTCGGCACTCGCTATGGTGATTTTCGAGATTCGGCACCCGCGGCAGTGATTTTTGAGATTTGGCACCCGCGGGGCTGATTTTCGAGATTCGGCACCCGTGGGGCTGATTTTCGAGATTCAGCACCCGCGGCACTGATTTTCGAGATTCGGCACCCGCGGGGCTGATTTTCGAGATTCGGCACCCGCGGGGCTGATTTTCGAGATTCGGCACCCGCTGCGGTACTTTTCGAGATTCGGCACTCGCAATGGTGATTTTCGAGATTCGGCACCCGCGGGACTGATTTTCGAGATTCGGCACCCGCTGGGCTGATTTTCGAGATTTGGCACCCGCGGACCTGATTTTCGAGATTCGGCACCCGCGGCGGTGCTTCTCGAGATTCGGCACTCGCTATGGTGATTTTCGAAATTCGGCACCCACGGCAGTGATTTTTGAGATTTGGCACCCGCGGGGCTGATTTTCGAGATTCGGCACCCGTGGGGCTGATTTTCGAGATTCAGCACCCGCGGCACTGATTTTCGAGATTCGGCACCCGCGGGGCTGATTTTCGAGATTCGGCACCCGCTGGGCTGATTTTAGAGATTCGGCACCCGCTGGGCTGATTTTCGAGATTCGGCACCCGCGGGGCTGATTTTCGAGATTCGGCACCCTCGGCGGTGCTTTTCGAGATTTGGCACCCGCGGGGCTGATTTTCGAGATTCGGCACCCGCGGCGGTGCTTTTCGAGATTCGGCACTCGCGGGACTGATTTTCGAGATTCGGCACCCGCGGGACTGATTTTCGAGATTCGGCACCCGCTGGGCTGATTTTCGAGATTCGGCACCCGCAGGGCTGATTTTTGAGATTTGGCACCCGCGGCGGTGCTTCTCGAGATTCGGCACTCGCTATGGTGATTTTCGAGATTCGGCACCCACGGCAGTGATTTTTGAGATTTGGCACCTGCGGGGCTGATTTTCGAGATTCGGCACCCGTGGGGCTGATTTTCGAGATTCAGCACCCGCGGCACTGATTTTCGAGATTCGGCACCCGCGGGGCTGATTTTCGAGATTCGGCACTTGCGGGGCTGATTTTCGAGATTCGGCACCCGCGGCGGTGCTTTTCGAGATTTGGCACCTGCGGGACTGATTTTCGAGATTCGGCACCCGCTGGGCTGATTTTCGAGATTCGGCACCCGCGGGTCTGATTTTCGAGATTCGGCACCCGCGGCGGTGCTTCTCGAGATTCGGCACCCGCGGGGCTGATTTTTGAGATTCGGCACCCGCGGGGCTGATTTTCGAGATTCGGCACCCGCGGGGCTGATTTTCGAGATTCGGCACCCGCGGCTGTGATTTTCGAGATTCGGCTCCTGCGGGGCTGATTTTCGAGATTTGGCACTCGTGGGGCTGATTTTCGAGATTCGGCACCAGTGGCGGTGATTTTCGAGATTCGGCACCCGCGGGGCCGATTTTCGAGATTTGGCACCCGCGATGCTGATTTTCGAGATTCGGCACCAGTGGCGGTGATTTTCGAGATTCGGCACCCGCGGGGCCGATTTTCGAGATTTGGCACCTGCGGCGGTGATTTTCGAGATTCGTCACCCACGGGGCTGATTTTCGAGAATCGGCACCCGCGGTGGTGATTTTTGAGATTCGGCACGCGCGGCACTGATTTTTGAGATTCGGCACCCGCGGGGCTGATTTTCGAGATTTGGCACCCGCGGCACTGATTTTCGAGATTCGGCACCCGCGGGGCTGTTTTTTGAGATTCGGCACCCACGGCGGTGATTTCCAAGATTCGACACCCACGGGGCTGATTTTCGAGATTCGGCACCCGCGGCACTGATTTTCGAGATTCGGCACCCATGGCACTGATTTTCGAGATTCAGCACCCGCGGGGCTGATTTTCGGGATTCGGCACCCGCGGGGCTGATTTTCGGGATTCGGCACCCGCAGGGCTGATTTTCGAGATTCGGCACCCGCGGCACTGATTTTCGAGATTCGGCACCCGCGGGGCTGATTTTCGAGATTCGGCACCCGCGGAAGTGATTTTCGAGATTCGGCACCCGCGGGGCTAATTTTCGAGATTCGGCACCGGCGGCAGTGATTTTCGAGATTCGGCACCCGCGGCAGTGATTTTTGAGATTCGGCACCCGCGGGGCTGATTTTCGAGATTCGGCACCCGCGGGGCTGATTTTCGAGATTCGGCACCCGCGGCTGTGATTTTCGAGATTCGGCTCCTGCGGGGCTGATTTTCGAGATTTGGCACTCGCGGGGCTGATTTTCGAGATTCGGCACCAGTGGCGGTGATTTTCGAGATTCGGCACCCGTGGGGCTGATTTTCGAGATTTGGCACCCGCGGTGGTGATTTTCGAGATTCTGCACCTGTGGCGGTGATTTTTGAGATTCGGCACCCGCGGTGATTTCCAAGATTTGGCACTCGCGGTGGTGATTTTCGAGATTCGGCACCTGCGGCGGTGATTTTCGAGATTCGGCACCCGCGGAGCTGATTTTCGAGATTCGGCACCTGCGGAAGTGATTTTTGAGATTCGGCACCTGCGGGGCTGATTTTCGAGATTCGGCAACGGCGGCGGTGATTTTCGAGATTCGGCACCCGCGGGGCTGATTTTCAAGGTTCGGCACCCGCGGCACTGATTTTCGAGATTCGGCATCCGCGGGGCTGATTTTCGAGACTCGGCACCCGCGGCACTGATTTTCGAGATTCGGCACCCGCGGGGCTGATTTTCGAGACTCGGCACCCGCGGCGGTGCTTTTCGAGATTTGGCACTCGCGGTGGTGAATTTCGAGATTCGGCACCAGCGGCACTGATTTTGGAGATTCGACACCCGCGGGGCTGATTTTCGAGATTCGGCAACCACAGCGGTGATTTCCGAGATTCGGCACCCGTGGGGCTGATATTCGAGATTCGGCACCCGTGGCACTGATTTTCGAGATTCGGCACCCGAGGAACTGATTTTCGAAAATAATCAGATTCGGGGCAGTGATTTTTGAGATTCGGCACCCGCGGTGCTGCTTTTCGAGATTCGGCACCCGAGGGGCTGATATTCGAGATTTGGCACACGGAGGCGGTGATTTTAGAGATTCGGCACCCGCGGCAGTGATTTTCGAGAATCGGCACCCGTGGCGGTGATTTCTGAGATTCGGCACCCGCAGTGGTGATTTTCGAGATTCGGCACCCGCGGTGGTGATTTTCGAGATTCGGCAGCCGCGGGGCTGATTTTCTAGATTCGGCACCCGCGGCAGTGATTTCCGAGATTCGGCACCCGCGGCACTGATTTTCGAGATTCGGCACCCGCGGCTGTGATTTTCGAGATTCGGCTCCCGCGGGGCTGATTTTCAAGATTCGGCACCCTCGGCACTGATTTTTGAGATTTGGCACTCGCGGGGCTGATTTTTGAGATTCGGCACCCGCGGGGCTGATTTTCGAGATTTGGCACCCACGGTGGTGATTTCCGAGATTCGGCACCTGCGGCAGTGATTTTCGAGATTCGGCACCTGCGGGCCTGATTTTCGAGATTCGCCAACGTCGGCGGTGATTTTCGAGATTCGGCACCCGCGGGGCTGATTTTCGAGATTTGGCACCCGCGGCACTGATTTTCGAGATTCGGCACCCGTGGGGCTGATTTTCGAGATTTGGCACCCGCGGTGGTGATTTTCGAGATTCTGCACCTGTGGCGGTGATTTTTGAGATTCGGCACCCGCGGGGCTGATTTACGAGATTCGGCACCCGCGGCAGTGCTTCTCGAGATTCGGCACTTGCTATGGTGATTTTCGAGATTCGGCACCCGCGGCACTGATTTTCGAGATAGGGCACCCGTGGTGTTGATTTTTGAGATTCGGCATCCGCGGCGGTGATTTCCAAGATTTGGCACTCGCGGTGGTGATTTTAGAGATTCGGCACCTGCGGCGGTGATTTTCGAGATTCGGCACCCGCGGAGCTGATTTCCGAGATTCGGGACCCGCGGCGGTGAATTTTGAGATTCGGCACCGGCGGTGGTAATTTTCAAGATTCGGCACCGGCAGGGCTGATTTTTGAGATTCGACACTTGCGGGGCTGATTTTCGAGATTCGTCACCCACGGGGCTGACTTTCGAGATTCGGCACCCGCGGTGGTGATTTTCGAGATTCAACACCCGCAGAGCTGATTTTCGAGATTTGGCACCTGCTGGGCTGATTTTTGAGATTTGGCACCTGCTGTGGTGATTTTCGAGATTCGGCACCCGCGGCGGTGATTTTCGACATACGGCACCCGCGGGGCTGATTTTCGAGATTTGGCACCCGCGGTGGTGATTTTCGAGATTCGGAACCCGTGGCGGTGATTTTCGAGATTCGGCACCAGCGGGGCTGATTTTTGAGATTCGGCACCCGCGAGGGTGATTTTCGATATTCGACACCCACAGCGGTGATTTTTGAGATTCGGCACCCGCGGTGCTGCTTTTCGAGATTCGGCACCCGAGGGGCTGATATTCGAGATTTGGCACACGGAGGCGGTGATTTTAGAGATTCGGCACCCGCGGCAGTGATTTTCGAGAATCGGCACCCGTGGCGGTGATTTCTGAGATTCGGCACCCGCAGTGGTGATTTTCGAGATTCGGCACCCGCGGTGGTGATTTTCGAGATTCGGCAGCCGCGGGGCTGATTTTCTAGATTCGGCACCCGCGGCAGTGATTTCCGAGATTCGGCACCCGCGGCACTGATTTTCGAGATTCGGCACCCGCGGCTGTGATTTTCGAGATTCGGCTCCCGCGGGGCTGATTTTCAAGATTCGGCACCCTCGGCACTGATTTTTGAGATTTGGCACTCGCGGGGCTGATTTTTGAGATTCGGCACCCGCGGGGCTGATTTTCGAGATTTGGCACCCACGGTGGTGATTTCCGAGATTCGGCACCTGCGGCAGTGATTTTCGAGATTCGGCACCTGCGGGCCTGATTTTCGAGATTCGCCAACGTCGGCGGTGATTTTCGAGATTCGGCACCCGCGGGGCTGATTTTCGAGATTTGGCACCCGCGGCACTGATTTTCGAGATTCGGCACCCGTGGGGCTGATTTTCGAGATTTGGCACCCGCGGTGGTGATTTTCGAGATTCTGCACCTGTGGCGGTGATTTTTGAGATTCGGCACCCGCGGGGCTGATTTACGAGATTCGGCACCCGCGGCAGTGCTTCTCGAGATTCGGCACTTGCTATGGTGATTTTCGAGATTCGGCACCCGCGGCACTGATTTTCGAGATAGGGCACCCGTGGTGTTGATTTTTGAGATTCGGCATCCGCGGCGGTGATTTCCAAGATTTGGCACTCGCGGTGGTGATTTTCGAGATTCGGCACCTGCGGCGGTGATTTTCGAGATTCGGCACCCGCGGAGCTGATTTTCGAGATTCGGCACCTGCGGAAGTGATTTTTGAGATTCGGCACCTGCGGGGCTGATTTTCG
The DNA here is from genome assembly GCF_032444005.1 of Ranitomeya imitator. Taxonomy (NCBI): domain Eukaryota; kingdom Metazoa; phylum Chordata; class Amphibia; order Anura; family Dendrobatidae; genus Ranitomeya; species Ranitomeya imitator. The sequence continues at coordinate 26,470,527 of NC_091291.1, read as the reverse complement.
AGATTCGGCAACGGCGGCGGTGATTTTCGAGATTCGGCACCCGCGGGGCTGATTTTCAAGGTTCGGCACCCGCGGCACTGATTTTCGAGATTCGGCATCCGCGGGGCTGATTTTCGAGACTCGGCACCCGCGGCACTGATTTTCGAGATTCGGCACCCGCGGGGCTGATTTTCGAGACTCGGCACCCGCGGCGGTGCTTTTCGAGATTTGGCACTCGCGGTGGTGAATTTCGAGATTCGGCACCAGCGGCACTGATTTTGGAGATTCGACACCCGCGGGGCTGATTTTCGAGATTCGGCAACCACAGCGGTGATTTCCGAGATTCGGCACCCGTGGGGCTGATATTTGAGATTCGGCACCCGTGGCACTGATTTTCGAGATTCGGCACCCGAGGAACTGATTTTCGAGATTCGGCACCCACGGCACTGATTTTCTAGATTCGGCACCCGCGGCAGTGATTTCCGAGATTCGGCACCCGCGGGGCTTATTTTCGAGATTCGGCACCCGCGGCACTGATTTTCGAGATTCAGCACTCGCGGTGGTGATTTTCGAGATTCGGTACCCGCGGCTGTGATTTTCGAGATTCAGCTCCTGCGGGGCTGATTTTCGAGATTTGGCACACATGGGGCTGATTTTTGAGATTTGGCACCCGCGGGGGTGATTTTAAAGATTCGGCACCCGAAGGGCTGATTTTCGAGATTCGGCACCCGCGGGGCCGATTTTTGAGATTTGGCACCCACGGTGGTGATTTTCGAGATTCGGCACCAGTGGCGGTGATTTTCGAGATTCGTCACCCACGGGGCTGATTTTTGAGATTTGGCACCCGCGGTGGTGATTTTCGAGGTTCGGAACCCGCGGCGGTGATTTTTGAGATTCGGCACCCGCGAGGCTGATTTTCGAGAATCGGCACCCGCGGTGGTGATTTTTGAGATTCGGCACCCGCGGGGCTGATTTTCGAGATTCGGCACCCGCGGCAGTGATTTTCGAGATTCAGCACCCGCGGGGCTGATTTTCGAGATTTGGCACCCGCGGCACTGATTTTCGAGATTCGGCACCCGCGGGGCTGATTTTCGAGATTCGGCACCCACGGCGGTGATTTCCAAGATTCGACACCCGCGGGGCTGATTTTCGAGATTCGGCACCCGCGGCACTGATTTTCGAGATTCGGCACCCATGGCACTGATTTTCGAGATTCAGCACCCGCGGGGCTGATTTTCGGGATTCGGCACCCGCGGGGCTGATTTTCGAGATTCGGCACCCGCGGCACTGATTTTCGAGATTCGGCACCCGCGGGGCTGATTTTCGAGATTCGGCACCCGCGGAAGTGATTTTCGAGATTCGGCACCCGCGGGGCTATTTTTCGAGATTCGGCACCGGCGGCAGTGATTTTCGAGATTCGGCATCCGCGGCAGTGATTTTTGAGATTCGGCACCCGCGGCACTGATTTTCGAGATTCGGCACTCGCGGGGCTGATTTTCGAGATTTGGCACCCGCGGCACTGATTTTCGAGATTCGGCACTCGCGGGGCTGACTTTTGAGATTTGGCACCCGCGGGGGTGATTTTTGAGATTCGGCACCCGCGTGGCTGATTTTCGAGATTTGCACCCACTGTATTGATTTTCAAGATTCGGCACCTGCGGCGGTGATTTTCAAGATTCGGCACCCGCGTGGCTGATTTTCGAGATTCGGCACCAGTGGCGGTGATTTTCGAGATTCGGCACCCGCGGGGCTGATTTTCGAGATTCGGCACTCGCGGCGGTGATTTTTGAGATTCGGCACCCGCGGCAGTGATTTTTGAGATTCGGCACCCGTGGCGCTGATTTTCGAGATTCGGCACCCGTGGGGCTGATTTTCGAGATTCAGCACCTGCAGGGCTGATTTTAGAGATTCGGCACCCGCCGGGCTGATTTTCGAGATTCGGCACCTGCGGCGGTGATTTTCGAGATTCGGCACCCACGGCGGTGATTTTCGAGATTCGGCACCCGCGACAGTGATTTCCGAGAATCGGCACCCGTGGCGGTGATTTCCTAGATTCGGGACCCGCGGCGGTGAATTTTGAGATTCGGCACCGGCGGTGGTAATTTTCAAGATTCGGCACCGGCAGGGCTGATTTTTGAGATTCGACACTTGCGGGGCTGATTTTCGAGATTCGTCACCCACGGGGCTGACTTTCGAGATTCGGCACCCGCGGTGGTGATTTTCGAGATTCAACACCCGCAGAGCTGATTTTCGAGATTTGGCACCTGCTGGGCTGATTTTTGAGATTTGGCACCTGCTGTGGTGATTTTCGAGATTCGGCACCCGCGGCGGTGATTTTCGACATACGGCACCCGCGGGGCTGATTTTCGAGATTTGGCACCCGCGGTGGTGATTTTCGAGATTCGGAACCCGTGGCGGTGATTTTCGAGATTCGGCACCAGCGGGGCTGATTTTTGAGATTCGGCACCCGCGAGGGTGATTTTCGATATTCGACACCCACAGCGGTGATTTTTGAGATTCGGCACCCGCGGTGCTGCTTTTCGAGATTCGGCACCCGAGGGGCTGATATTCGAGATTTGGCACACGGAGGCGGTGATTTTAGAGATTCGGCACCCGCGGCAGTGATTTTCGAGAATCGGCACCCGTGGCGGTGATTTCTGAGATTCGGCACCCGCAGTGGTGATTTTCGAGATTCGGCACCCGCGGTGGTGATTTTCGAGATTCGGCAGCCGCGGGGCTGATTTTCTAGATTCGGCACCCGCGGCAGTGATTTCCGAGATTCGGCACCCGCGGCACTGATTTTCGAGATTCGGCACCCGCGGCTGTGATTTTCGAGATTCGGCTCCCGCGGGGCTGATTTTCAAGATTCGGCACCCTCGGCACTGATTTTTGAGATTTGGCACTCGCGGGGCTGATTTTTGAGATTCGGCACCCGCGGGGCTGATTTTCGAGATTTGGCACCCACGGTGGTGATTTCCGAGATTCGGCACCTGCGGCAGTGATTTTCGAGATTCGGCACCTGCGGGCCTGATTTTCGAGATTCGCCAACGTCGGCGGTGATTTTCGAGATTCGGCACCCGCGGGGCTGATTTTCGAGATTTGGCACCCGCGGCACTGATTTTCGAGATTCGGCACCCGTGGGGCTGATTTTCGAGATTTGGCACCCGCGGTGGTGATTTTCGAGATTCTGCACCTGTGGCGGTGATTTTTGAGATTCGGCACCCGCGGGGCTGATTTACGAGATTCGGCACCCGCGGCAGTGCTTCTCGAGATTCGGCACTTGCTATGGTGATTTTCGAGATTCGGCACCCGCGGCACTGATTTTCGAGATAGGGCACCCGTGGTGTTGATTTTTGAGATTCGGCATCCGCGGCGGTGATTTCCAAGATTTGGCACTCGCGGTGGTGATTTTCGAGATTCGGCACCTGCGGCGGTGATTTTCGAGATTCGGCACCCGCGGAGCTGATTTTCGAGATTCGGCACCTGCGGAAGTGATTTTTGAGATTCGGCACCTGCGGGGCTGATTTTCGAGATTCGGCAACGGCGGCGGTGATTTTCGAGATTCGGCACCCGCGGGGCTGATTTTCAAGGTTCGGCACCCGCGGCACTGATTTTCGAGATTCGGCATCCGCGGGGCTGATTTTCGAGACTCGGCACCCGCGGCACTGATTTTCGAGATTCGGCACCCGCGGGGCTGATTTTCGAGACTCGGCACCCGCGGCGGTGCTTTTCGAGATTTGGCACTCGCGGTGGTGAATTTCGAGATTCGGCACCAGCGGCACTGATTTTGGAGATTCGACACCCGCGGGGCTGATTTTCGAGATTCGGCAACCACAGCGGTGATTTCCGAGATTCGGCACCCGTGGGGCTGATATTCGAGATTCGGCACCCGTGGCACTGATTTTCGAGATTCGGCACCCGAGGAACTGATTTTCGAGATTCGGCACCCACGGCACTGATTTTCTAGATTCGGCACCCGCGGCAGTGATTTCCGAGATTCGGCACCCGCGGGGCTTATTTTCGAGATTCGGCACCCGCGGCACTGATTTTCGAGATTCAGCACTCGCGGTGGTGATTTTCGAGATTCGGTACCCGCGGCTGTGATTTTCGAGATTCAGCTCCTGCGGGGCTGATTTTCGAGATTTGGCACACATGGGGCTGATTTTTGAGATTTGGCACCCGCGGGGGTGATTTTAAAGATTCGGCACCCGAAGGGCTGATTTTCGAGATTCGGCACCCGCGGGGCCGATTTTTGAGATTTGGCACCCACGGTGATGATTTTCGAGATTCGGCACCAGTGGCGGTGATTTTCGAGATTCGTCACCCACGGGGCTGATTTTTGAGATTTGGCACCCGCGGTGGTGATTTTCGAGATTCGGAACCCGCGGCGGTGATTTTTGAGATTCGGCACCCGCGAGGCTGATTTTCGAGAATCGGCACCCGCGGTGGTGATTTTTGAGATTCGGCACCCGCGGGGCTGATTTTCGAGATTCGGCACCCGCGGCAGTGATTTTCGAGATTCAGCACCCGCGGGGCTGATTTTCGAGATTTGGCACCCGCGGCACTGATTTTCGAGATTCGGCACCCGCGGGGCTGATTTTCGAGATTCGGCACCCACGGCGGTGATTTCCAAGATTCGACACCCGCGGGGCTGATTTTCGAGATTCGGCACCCGCGGCACTGATTTTCGAGATTCGGCACCCATGGCACTGATTTTCGAGATTCAGCACCCGCGGGGCTGATTTTCGGGATTCGGCACCCGCGGGGCTGATTTTCGAGATTCGGCACCCGCGGCACTGATTTTCGAGATTCGGCACCCGCGGGGCTGATTTTCGAGATTCGGCACCCGCGGAAGTGATTTTCGAGATTCGGCACCCGCGGGGCTATTTTTCGAGATTCGGCACCGGCGGCAGTGATTTTCGAGATTCGGCACCCGCGGCAGTGATTTTTGAGATTCGGCACCCGCGGCACTGATTTTCGAGATTCGGCACTCGCGGGGCTGATTTTCGAGATTTGGCACCCGCGGCACTGATTTTCGAGATTCGGCACTCGCGGGGCTGACTTTTGAGATTTGGCACCCGCGGGGGTGATTTTTGAGATTCGGCACCCGCGTGGCTGATTTTCGAGATTTGCACCCACTGTATTGATTTTCAAGATTCGGCACCTGCGGCGGTGATTTTCAAGATTCGGCACCCGCGTGGCTGATTTTCGAGATTCGGCACCAGTGGCGGTGATTTTCGAGATTCGGCACCCGCGGGGCTGATTTTCGAGATTCGGCACTCGCGGCGGTGATTTTTGAGATTCGGCACCCGCGGCAGTGATTTTTGAGATTCGGCACCCGTGGCGCTGATTTTCGAGATTCGGCACCCGTGGGGCTGATTTTCGAGATTCAGCACCTGCAGGGCTGATTTTAGAGATTCGGCACCCGCCGGGCTGATTTTCGAGATTCGGCACCCGCGGGGCTGATTTTCGAGATTCGGCACCCGCGGCGGTGCTTTTCGAAATTCGGCACCCGCGGGGCTGATTTTCGAGATTCGGCACCCGCGGCGGTGCATTTCGAGATTCGGCACTCGCAATGGTGATTTTCGAGATTCGGCACCCGCGGGACTGATTTTCGAGATTCGGCTCCCGCTGGGCTGAATTTCGAGATTCGGCACCCGCGGGGCTGATTTTCGAGATTCGGCACCCGCGGCGGTGCTTCTCGAGATTCGGCACTCGCTATGGTGATTTTCGAGATTCGGCACCCGCGGCAGTGATTTTTGAGATTTGGCACCCGCGGGGCTGATTTTCGAGATTCGGCACCCGTGGGGCTGATTTTCGAGATTCAGCACCCGCGGCACTGATTTTCGAGATTCGGCACCCGCGGCTGTGATTTTCGAGATTCGGCACCCGCGGGGCTGATTTTTGAGATTCGGCACTGGCGGCGGTGATTTACGAGATTCGGCACCCGCGGGACTGATTTTCGAGATTCGGCACCCGCGGCACTGATTTTCAAGATTCGGCACCCGCGGGGCTGATTTTCGAGATTCGGCACCCGCGGCGGTGCTTTTCAAGATTCGGCACTTGCGGTGGTGATTTTTGAGATTCGGCACCCGCGGCACTGATTTTCGACATTCGGCACCCACGGGGCTGATTTTCCAGATTCGGCACCCGCGGCAGTGATTTTCGAGATTCAGCACCCGCGGGGCCTATTTTCGAGATTTGGCACCCGCGGTGGTGATTTTCAAGATTCGGCACCCGCGGCACTGATTTTCGAGATTTGGCACCCGCGGAGTTCATTTTCGAGATTCGGCACCCGCGGCACTGATTTTTGAGATTCGGCACCCGCGGCGGTGATTTTTGAGATTCGGCACCCGCGGGGCTGATTTTCGAGGATTGGCACACACGGTGGTGATTTTCGAGATTCGGCACCCGCGGGGCTGATTTTCGAGAATCGGCACCCGCGGCGGTGATTTTTGAGATTCGGCACCAGCGGGGCTGATTTTCGAGGATTGGCACACACGGTGGTGATTTTCGAGATTCGGCACCCGCGGGGCTGATTTTCGAGATTCGGCACCCGCGGCACTGATTTTCGAGATTCGGCACCCGCGGGGCTGATTTTCGAGATTCGGCACCCGCCGCAGTGATTTTCGAGATTCGGCACTCGCTATGGTGATTTTCGAGATTCGGCACCCGCGGGGCTGATTTTCGAGATTCGGCACCCGCGGCACTGATTTTCGAGATTTGGCACCCGCGGGGTTGATATTCGAGATTCGGCACCCGCGGCACTGATTTTCGAGTTTCCGCACCCGCCGGGCTGATTTTCGAGATTCGGCACCCGCGGGGCTGATTTTCGAGATTCGGCACCCGCGGGGCTGATTTTCGAGATTCGGCACCCGCGGCACTGATTTTCGAGATTCGGCACCCGCGGGGCTGATTTTCGAGATTCGGCACTCGCAATGGTGATTTTCGAGATTCGGCACCCGCGGGACTGATTTTCGAGATTCGGCACCCGCGGGGCTGAATTTCGAGATTCGGCACCCGCGGGGCTGATTTTCGAGATTCGGCACCCGCGGCGATGTTTCTCGAGATTCGGCACTCGCTATGGTGATTTTCGAGATTCGGCACCCGCGGCAGTGATTTTTGAGATTTGGCACCCGCGGGGCTGATTTTCGAGATTCGGCACCCGTGGGGCTGATTTTCGACATTCAGCACCCGCGGCACTGATTTTCGAGATTCGGCACCCGCGGGGCTGATTTTCGAGATTCGGCACCCGCGGGGCTGATTTTCGAGATTCGGCACCCGCGGCGGTACTTTTCGAGATTCGGCACTCGCAATGGTGAATTTCGAGATTTGGCACCCGCGGCACTGATTTTCGAGATTCGGCACCCGCGGGGCTGATTTTCGAGATTCGGCACCCGCGGAAGTGATTTTCGAGATTCGGCACCCGCGGGGCTAATTTTCGAGATTCGGCACCGGCGGCAGTGATTTTCGAGATTCGGCACCCGCGGCAGTGATTTTTGAGATTCGGCACCCGCGGCACTGATTTTCGAGATTCGGCACTCGCGGGGCTGATTTTCGAGATTTGGCACCCGCGGCACTGATTTTCGAGATTCGGCACTCGCGGGGCTGACTTTTGAGATTTGGCACCCGCGGGGGTGATTTTTGAGATTCGGCACCCGCGTGGCTGATTTTCGAGATTTGCACCCACTGTATTGATTTTCAAGATTCGGCACCTGCGGCGGTGATTTTCAAGATTCGGCACCCGCGTGGCTGATTTTCGAGATTCGGCACCAGTGGCGGTGATTTTCGAGATTCGGCACCCGCGGGGCTGATTTTCGAGATTCGGCACTCGCGGCGGTGTTTTTTGAGATTCGGCACCCGCGGCAGTGATTTTTGAGATTCGGCACCCGTGGCGCTGATTTTCGAGATTCGGCACCCGTGGGGCTGATTTTCGAGATTCAGCACCTGCAGGGCTGATTTTAGAGATTCGGCACCCGCCGGGCTGATTTTCGAGATTCGGCACCCGCGGGGCTGATTTTCGAGATTCGGCACCCGCGGCGGTGCTTTTCGAAATTCGGCACCCGCGGGGCTGATTTTCGAGATTCGGCACCCGCGGCGGTGCATTTCGAGATTCGGCACTCGCAATGGTGATTTTCGAGATTCGGCACCCGCGGGACTGATTTTCGAGATTCGGCTCCCCCTGGGCTGAATTTCGAGATTCGGCACCCGCGGGGCTGATTTTCGAGATTCGGCACCCGCGGCGGTGCTTCTCGAGATTCGGCACTCGCTATGGTGATTTTCGAGATTCGGCACCCGCGGCAGTGATTTTTGAGATTTGGCACCCGCGGGGCTGATTTTCGAGATTCGGCACCCGTGGGGCTGATTTTCGAGATTCAGCACCCGCGGCACTGATTTTCGAGATTCGGCACCCGCGGCTGTGATTTTCGAGATTCGGCACCCGCGGGGCTGATTTTTGAGATTCGGCACTGGCGGCGGTGATTTTCGAGATTCGGCACCCGCGGGACTGATTTTCGAGATTCGGCACCCGCGGCACTGATTTTCGAGATTCGGCACCCGCGGCACTGATTTTCGAGATTCGGCACCCGCGGGGCTGATTTTCGAGATTCGGCACCCGCGGAAGTGATTTTCGAGATTCGGCACCCGCGGGGCTATTTTTCGAGATTCGGCACCGGCGGCAGTGATTTTCGAGATTCGGCATCCGCGGCAGTGATTTTTGAGATTCGGCACCCGCGGCACTGATTTTCGAGATTCGGCACTCGCGGGGCTGATTTTCGAGATTTGGCACCCGCGGCACTGATTTTCGAGATTCGGCACTCGCGGGGCTGACTTTTGAGATTTGGCACCCGCGGGGGTGATTTTTGAGATTCGGCACCCGCGTGGCTGATTTTCGAGATTTGCACCCACTGTATTGATTTTCAAGATTCGGCACCTGCGGCGGTGATTTTCAAGATTCGGCACCCGCGTGGCTGATTTTCGAGATTCGGCACCAGTGGCGGTGATTTTCGAGATTCGGCACCCGCGGGGCTGATTTTCGAGATTCGGCACTCGCGGCGGTGATTTTTGAGATTCGGCACCCGCGGCAGTGATTTTTGAGATTCGGCACCCGTGGCGCTGATTTTCGAGATTCGGCACCCGTGGGGCTGATTTTCGAGATTCAGCACCTGCAGGGCTGATTTTAGAGATTCGGCACCCGCCGGGCTGATTTTCGAGATTCGGCACCTGCGGCGGTGATTTTCGAGATTCGGCACCCACGGCGGTGATTTTCGAGATTCGGCACCCGCGACAGTGATTTCCGAGAATCGGCACCCGTGGCGGTGATTTCCTAGATTCGGGACCCGCGGCGGTGAATTTTGAGATTCGGCACCGGCGGTGGTAATTTTCAAGATTCGGCACCGGCAGGGCTGATTTTTGAGATTCGACACTTGCGGGGCTGATTTTCGAGATTCGTCACCCACGGGGCTGACTTTCGAGATTCGGCACCCGCGGTGGTGATTTTCGAGATTCAACACCCGCAGAGCTGATTTTCGAGATTTGGCACCTGCTGGGCTGATTTTTGAGATTTGGCACCTGCTGTGGTGATTTTCGAGATTCGGCACCCGCGGCGGTGATTTTCGACATACGGCACCCGCGGGGCTGATTTTCGAGATTTGGCACCCGCGGTGGTGATTTTCGAGATTCGGAACCCGTGGCGGTGATTTTCGAGATTCGGCACCAGCGGGGCTGATTTTTGAGATTCGGCACCCGCGAGGGTGATTTTCGATATTCGACACCCACAGCGGTGATTTTTGAGATTCGGCACCCGCGGTGCTGCTTTTCGAGATTCGGCACCCGAGGGGCTGATATTCGAGATTTGGCACACGGAGGCGGTGATTTTAGAGATTCGGCACCCGCGGCAGTGATTTTCGAGAATCGGCACCCGTGGCGGTGATTTCTGAGATTCGGCACCCGCAGTGGTGATTTTCGAGATTCGGCACCCGCGGTGGTGATTTTCGAGATTCGGCAGCCGCGGGGCTGATTTTCTAGATTCGGCACCCGCGGCAGTGATTTCCGAGATTCGGCACCCGCGGCACTGATTTTCGAGATTCGGCACCCGCGGCTGTGATTTTCGAGATTCGGCTCCCGCGGGGCTGATTTTCAAGATTCGGCACCCTCGGCACTGATTTTTGAGATTTGGCACTCGCGGGGCTGATTTTTGAGATTCGGCACCCGCGGGGCTGATTTTCGAGATTTGGCACCCACGGTGGTGATTTCCGAGATTCGGCACCTGCGGCAGTGATTTTCGAGATTCGGCACCTGCGGGCCTGATTTTCGAGATTCGCCAACGTCGGCGGTGATTTTCGAGATTCGGCACCCGCGGGGCTGATTTTCGAGATTTGGCACCCGCGGCACTGATTTTCGAGATTCGGCACCCGTGGGGCTGATTTTCGAGATTTGGCACCCGCGGTGGTGATTTTCGAGATTCTGCACCTGTGGCGGTGATTTTTGAGATTCGGCACCCGCTGATTTACGAGATTCGGCACCCGCGGCAGTGCTTCTCGAGATTCGGCACTTGCTATGGTGATTTTCGAGATTCGGCACCCGCGGCACTGATTTTCGAGATAGGGCACCCGTGGTGTTGATTTTTGAGATTCGGCATCCGCGGCGGTGATTTCCAAGATTTGGCACTCGCGGTGGTGATTTTCGAGATTCGGCACCTGCGGCGGTGATTTTCGAGATTCGGCACCCGCGGAGCTGATTTTCGAGATTCGGCACCTGCGGAAGTGATTTTTGAGATTCGGCACCTGCGGGGCTGATTTTCGAGATTCGGCAACGGCGGCGGTGATTTTCGAGATTCGGCACCCGCGGGGCTGATTTTCAAGGTTCGGCACCCGCGGCACTGATTTTCGAGATTCGGCATCCGCGGGGCTGATTTTCGAGACTCGGCACCCGCGGCACTGATTTTCGAGATTCGGCACCCGCGGGGCTGATTTTCGAGACTCGGCACCCGCGGCGGTGCTTTTCGAGATTTGGCACTCGCGGTGGTGAATTTCGAGATTCGGCACCAGCGGCACTGATTTTGGAGATTCGACACCCGCGGGGCTGATTTTCGAGATTCGGCAACCACAGCGGTGATTTCCGAGATTCGGCACCCGTGGGGCTGATATTCGAGATTCGGCACCCGTGGCACTGATTTTCGAGATTCGGCACCCGAGGAACTGATTTTCGAGATTCGGCACCCACGGCACTGATTTTCTAGATTCGGCACCCGCGGCAGTGATTTCCGAGATTCGGCACCCGCGGGGCTTATTTTCGAGATTCGGCACCCGCGGCACTGATTTTCGAGATTCAGCACTCGCGGTGGTGATTTTCGAGATTCGGTACCCGCGGCTGTGATTTTCGAGATTCAGCTCCTGCGGGGCTGATTTTCGAGATTTGGCACACATGGGGCTGATTTTTGAGATTTGGCACCCGCGGGGGTGATTTTAAAGATTCGGCACCCGAAGGGCTGATTTTCGAGATTCGGCACCCGCGGGGCCGATTTTTGAGATTTGGCACCCACGGTGATGATTTTCGAGATTCGGCACCAGTGGCGGTGATTTTCGAGATTCGTCACCCACGGGGCTGATTTTTGAGATTTGGCACCCGCGGTGGTGATTTTCGAGATTCGGAACCCGCGGCGGTGATTTTTGAGATTCGGCACCCGCGAGGCTGATTTTCGAGAATCGGCACCCGCGGTGGTGATTTTTGAGATTCGGCACCCGCGGGGCTGATTTTCGAGATTCGGCACCCGCGGCAGTGATTTTCGAGATTCAGCACCCGCGGGGCTGATTTTCGAGATTTGGCACCCGCGGCACTGATTTTCGAGATTCGGCACCCGCGGGGCTGATTTTCGAGATTCGGCACCCACGGCGGTGATTTCCAAGATTCGACACCCGCGGGGCTGATTTTCGAGATTCGGCACCCGCGGCACTGATTTTCGAGATTCGGCACCCATGGCACTGATTTTCGAGATTCAGCACCCGCGGGGCTGATTTTCGGGATTCGGCACCCGCGGGGCTGATTTTCGAGATTCGGCACCCGCGGCACTGATTTTCGAGATTCGGCACCCGCGGGGCTGATTTTCGAGATTCGGCACCCGCGGAAGTGATTTTCGAGATTCGGCACCCGCGGGGCTATTTTTCGAGATTCGGCACCGGCGGCAGTGATTTTCGAGATTCGGCACCCGCGGCAGTGATTTTTGAGATTCGGCACCCGCGGCACTGATTTTCGAGATTCGGCACTCGCGGGGCTGATTTTCGAGATTTGGCACCCGCGGCACTGATTTTCGAGATTCGGCACTCGCGGGGCTGACTTTTGAGATTTGGCACCCGCGGGGGTGATTTTTGAGATTCGGCACCCGCGTGGCTGATTTTCGAGATTTGCACCCACTGTATTGATTTTCAAGATTCGGCACCTGCGGCGGTGATTTTCAAGATTCGGCACCCGCGTGGCTGATTTTCGAGATTCGGCACCAGTGGCGGTGATTTTCGAGATTCGGCACCCGCGGGGCTGATTTTCGAGATTCGGCACTCGCGGCGGTGATTTTTGAGATTCGGCACCCGCGGCAGTGATTTTTGAGATTCGGCACCCGTGGCGCTGATTTTCGAGATTCGGCACCCGTGGGGCTGATTTTCGAGATTCAGCACCTGCAGGGCTGATTTTAGAGATTCGGCACCCGCCGGGCTGATTTTCGAGATTCGGCACCCGCGGGGCTGATTTTCGAGATTCGGCACCCGCGGCGGTGCTTTTCGAAATTCGGCACCCGCGGGGCTGATTTTCGAGATTCGGCACCCGCGGCGGTGCATTTCGAGATTCGGCACTCGCAATGGTGATTTTCGAGATTCGGCACCCGCGGGACTGATTTTCGAGATTCGGCTCCCGCTGGGCTGAATTTCGAGATTCGGCACCCGCGGGGCTGATTTTCGAGATTCGGCACCCGCGGCGGTGCTTCTCGAGATTCGGCACTCGCTATGGTGATTTTCGAGATTCGGCACCCGCGGCAGTGATTTTTGAGATTTGGCACCCGCGGGGCTGATTTTCGAGATTCGGCACCCGTGGGGCTGATTTTCGAGATTCAGCACCCGCGGCACTGATTTTCGAGATTCGGCACCCGCGGCTGTGATTTTCGAGATTCGGCACCCGCGGGGCTGATTTTTGAGATTCGGCACTGGCGGCGGTGATTTACGAGATTCGGCACCCGCGGGACTGATTTTCGAGATTCGGCACCCGCGGCACTGATTTTCAAGATTCGGCACCCGCGGGGCTGATTTTCGAGATTCGGCACCCGCGGCGGTGCTTTTCAAGATTCGGCACTTGCGGTGGTGATTTTTGAGATTCGGCACCCGCGGCACTGATTTTCGACATTCGGCACCCACGGGGCTGATTTTCCAGATTCGGCACCCGCGGCAGTGATTTTCGAGATTCAGCACCCGCGGGGCCTATTTTCGAGATTTGGCACCCGCGGTGGTGATTTTCAAGATTCGGCACCCGCGGCACTGATTTTCGAGATTTGGCACCCGCGGAGTTCATTTTCGAGATTCGGCACCCGCGGCACTGATTTTTGAGATTCGGCACCCGCGGCGGTGATTTTTGAGATTCGGCACCCGCGGGGCTGATTTTCGAGGATTGGCACACACGGTGGTGATTTTCGAGATTCGGCACCCGCGGGGCTGATTTTCGAGAATCGGCACCCGCGGCGGTGATTTTTGAGATTCGGCACCAGCGGGGCTGATTTTCGAGGATTGGCACACACGGTGGTGATTTTCGAGATTCGGCACCCGCGGGGCTGATTTTCGAGATTCGGCACCCGCGGCACTGATTTTCGAGATTCGGCACCCGCGGGGCTGATTTTCGAGATTCGGCACCCGCCGCAGTGATTTTCGAGATTCGGCACTCGCTATGGTGATTTTCGAGATTCGGCACCCGCGGGGCTGATTTTCGAGGTTCGGCACCCGCGGCACTGATTTTCGAGATTTGGCACCCGCGGGGTTGATATTCGAGATTCGGCACCCGCGGCACTGATTTTCGAGTTTCCGCACCCGCCGGGCTGATTTTCGAGATTCGGCACCCGCGGGGCTGATTTTCGAGATTCGGCACCCGCGGGGCTGATTTTCGAGATTCGGCACCCGCGGCACTGATTTTCGAGATTCGGCACCCGCGGGGCTGATTTTCGAGATTCGGCACTCGCAATGGTGATTTTCGAGATTCGGCACCCGCGGGACTGATTTTCGAGATTCGGCACCCGCGGGGCTGAATTTCGAGATTCGGCACCCGCGGGGCTGATTTTCGAGATTCGGCACCCGCGGCGATGTTTCTCGAGATTCGGCACTCGCTATGGTGATTTTCGAGATTCGGCACCCGCGGCAGTGATTTTTGAGATTTGGCACCCGCGGGGCTGATTTTCGAGATTCGGCACCCGTGGGGCTGATTTTCGACATTCAGCACCCGCGGCACTGATTTTCGAGATTCGGCACCCGCGGGGCTGATTTTCGAGATTCGGCACCCGCGGGGCTGATTTTCGAGATTCGGCACCCGCGGCGGTACTTTTCGAGATTCGGCACTCGCAATGGTGAATTTCGAGATTTGGCACCCGCGGCACTGATTTTCGAGATTCGGCACCCGCGGGGCTGATTTTCGAGATTCGGCACCCGCGGAAGTGATTTTCGAGATTCGGCACCCGCGGGGCTAATTTTCGAGATTCGGCACCGGCGGCAGTGATTTTCGAGATTCGGCACCCGCGGCAGTGATTTTTGAGATTCGGCACCCGCGGCACTGATTTTCGAGATTCGGCACTCGCGGGGCTGATTTTCGAGATTTGGCACCCGCGGCACTGATTTTCGAGATTCGGCACTCGCGGGGCTGACTTTTGAGATTTGGCACCCGCGGGGGTGATTTTTGAGATTCGGCACCCGCGTGGCTGATTTTCGAGATTTGCACCCACTGTATTGATTTTCAAGATTCGGCACCTGCGGCGGTGATTTTCAAGATTCGGCACCCGCGTGGCTGATTTTCGAGATTCGGCACCAGTGGCGGTGATTTTCGAGATTCGGCACCCGCGGGGCTGATTTTCGAGATTCGGCACTCGCGGCGGTGTTTTTTGAGATTCGGCACCCGCGGCAGTGATTTTTGAGATTCGGCACCCGTGGCGCTGATTTTCGAGATTCGGCACCCGTGGGGCTGATTTTCGAGATTCAGCACCTGCAGGGCTGATTTTAGAGATTCGGCACCCGCCGGGCTGATTTTCGAGATTCGGCACCCGCGGGGCTGATTTTCGAGATTCGGCACCCGCGGCGGTGCTTTTCGAAATTCGGCACCCGCGGGGCTGATTTTCGAGATTCGGCACCCGCGGCGGTGCATTTCGAGATTCGGCACTCGCAATGGTGATTTTCGAGATTCGGCACCCGCGGGACTGATTTTCGAGATTCGGCTCCCCCTGGGCTGAATTTCGAGATTCGGCACCCGCGGGGCTGATTTTCGAGATTCGGCACCCGCGGCGGTGCTTCTCGAGATTCGGCACTCGCTATGGTGATTTTCGAGATTCGGCACCCGCGGCAGTGATTTTTGAGATTTGGCACCCGCGGGGCTGATTTTCGAGATTCGGCACCCGTGGGGCTGATTTTCGAGATTCAGCACCCGCGGCACTGATTTTCGAGATTCGGCACCCGCGGCTGTGATTTTCGAGATTCGGCACCCGCGGGGCTGATTTTTGAGATTCGGCACTGGCGGCGGTGATTTTCGAGATTCGGCACCCGCGGGACTGATTTTCGAGATTCGGCACCCGCGGCACTGATTTTCGAGATTCGGCACCCGCGGCACTGATTTTCGAGATTCGGCACCCGCGGGGCTGATTTTCGAGATTCGGCACCCGCGGAAGTGATTTTCGAGATTCGGCACCCGCGGGGCTATTTTTCGAGATTCGGCACCGGCGGCAGTGATTTTCGAGATTCGGCATCCGCGGCAGTGATTTTTGAGATTCGGCACCCGCGGCACTGATTTTCGAGATTCGGCACTCGCGGGGCTGATTTTCGAGATTTGGCACCCGCGGCACTGATTTTCGAGATTCGGCACTCGCGGGGCTGACTTTTGAGATTTGGCACCCGCGGGGGTGATTTTTGAGATTCGGCACCCGCGTGGCTGATTTTCGAGATTTGCACCCACTGTATTGATTTTCAAGATTCGGCACCTGCGGCGGTGATTTTCAAGATTCGGCACCCGCGTGGCTGATTTTCGAGATTCGGCACCAGTGGCGGTGATTTTCGAGATTCGGCACCCGCGGGGCTGATTTTCGAGATTCGGCACTCGCGGCGGTGATTTTTGAGATTCGGCACCCGCGGCAGTGATTTTTGAGATTCGGCACCCGTGGCGCTGATTTTCGAGATTCGGCACCCGTGGGGCTGATTTTCGAGATTCAGCACCTGCAGGGCTGATTTTAGAGATTCGGCACCCGCCGGGCTGATTTTCGAGATTCGGCACCTGCGGCGGTGATTTTCGAGATTCGGCACCCACGGCGGTGATTTTTGAGATTCGGCACCCGCGACAGTGATTTCCGAGAATCGGCACCCGTGGCGGTGATTTCCTAGATTCGGGACCCGCGGCGGTGAATTTTGAGATTCGGCACCGGCGGTGGTAATTTTCAAGATTCGGCACCGGCAGGGCTGATTTTTGAGATTCGACACTTGCGGGGCTGATTTTCGAGATTCGTCACCCACGGGGCTGACTTTCGAGATTCGGCACCCGCGGTGGTGATTTTCGAGATTCAACACCCGCAGAGCTGATTTTCGAGATTTGGCACCTGCTGGGCTGATTTTTGAGATTTGGCACCTGCTGTGGTGATTTTCGAGATTCGGCACCCGCGGCGGTGATTTTCGACATACGGCACCCGCGGGGCTGATTTTCGAGATTTGGCACCCGCGGTGGTGATTTTCGAGATTCGGAACCCGTGGCGGTGATTTTCGAGATTCGGCACCAGCGGGGCTGATTTTTGAGATTCGGCACCCGCGAGGGTGATTTTCGATATTCGACACCCACAGCGGTGATTTTTGAGATTCGGCACCCGCGGTGCTGCTTTTCGAGATTCGGCACCCGAGGGGCTGATATTCGAGATTTGGCACACGGAGGCGGTGATTTTAGAGATTCGGCACCCGCGGCAGTGATTTTCGAGAATCGGCACCCGTGGCGGTGATTTCTGAGATTCGGCACCCGCAGTGGTGATTTTCGAGATTCGGCACCCGCGGTGGTGATTTTCGAGATTCGGCAGCCGCGGGGCTGATTTTCTAGATTCGGCACCCGCGGCAGTGATTTCCGAGATTCGGCACCCGCGGCACTGATTTTCGAGATTCGGCACCCGCGGCTGTGATTTTCGAGATTCGGCTCCCGCGGGGCTGATTTTCAAGATTCGGCACCCTCGGCACTGATTTTTGAGATTTGGCACTCGCGGGGCTGATTTTTGAGATTCGGCACCCGCGGGGCTGATTTTCGAGATTTGGCACCCACGGTGGTGATTTCCGAGATTCGGCACCTGCGGCAGTGATTTTCGAGATTCGGCACCTGCGGGCCTGATTTTCGAGATTCGCCAACGTCGGCGGTGATTTTCGAGATTCGGCACCCGCGGGGCTGATTTTCGAGATTTGGCACCCGCGGCACTGATTTTCGAGATTCGGCACCCGTGGGGCTGATTTTCGAGATTTGGCACCCGCGGTGGTGATTTTCGAGATTCTGCACCTGTGGCGGTGATTTTTGAGATTCGGCACCCGCGGGGCTGATTTACGAGATTCGGCACCCGCGGCAGTGCTTCTCGAGATTCGGCACTTGCTATGGTGATTTTCGAGATTCGGCACCCGCGGCACTGATTTTCGAGATAGGGCACCCGTGGTGTTGATTTTTGAGATTCGGCATCCGCGGCGGTGATTTCCAAGATTTGGCACTCGCGGTGGTGATTTTCGAGATTCGGCACCTGCGGCGGTGATTTTCGAGATTCGGCACCCGCGGAGCTGATTTTCGAGATTCGGCACCTGCGGAAGTGATTTTTGAGATTCGGCACCTGCGGGGCTGATTTTCGAGATTCGGCAACGGCGGCGGTGATTTTCGAGATTCGGCACCCGCGGGGCTGATTTTCAAGGTTCGGCACCCGCGGCACTGATTTTCGAGATTCGGCATCCGCGGGGCTGATTTTCGAGACTCGGCACCCGCGGCACTGATTTTCGAGATTCGGCACCCGCGGGGCTGATTTTCGAGACTCGGCACCCGCGGCGGTGCTTTTCGAGATTTGGCACTCGCGGTGGTGAATTTCGAGATTCGGCACCAGCGGCACTGATTTTGGAGATTCGACACCCGCGGGGCTGATTTTCGAGATTCGGCAACCACAGCGGTGATTTCCGAGATTCGGCACCCGTGGGGCTGATATTCGAGATTCGGCACCCGTGGCACTGATTTTCGAGATTCGGCACCCGAGGAACTGATTTTCGAGATTCGGCACCCACGGCACTGATTTTCTAGATTCGGCACCCGCGGCAGTGATTTCCGAGATTCGGCACCCGCGGGGCTTATTTTCGAGATTCGGCACCCGCGGCACTGATTTTCGAGATTCAGCACTCGCGGTGGTGATTTTCGAGATTCGGTACCCGCGGCTGTGATTTTCGAGATTCAGCTCCTGCGGGGCTGATTTTCGAGATTTGGCACACATGGGGCTGATTTTTGAGATTTGGCACCCGCGGGGGTGATTTTAAAGATTCGGCACCCGAAGGGCTGATTTTCGAGATTCGGCACCCGCGGGGCCGATTTTTGAGATTTGGCACCCACGGTGATGATTTTCGAGATTCGGCACCAGTGGCGGTGATTTTCGAGATTCGTCACCCACGGGGCTGATTTTTGAGATTTGGCACCAGCGGTGGTGATTTTCGAGATTCGGAACCCGCGGCGGTGATTTTTGAGATTCGGCACCCGCGAGGCTGATTTTCGAGAATCGGCACCCGCGGTGGTGATTTTTGAGATTCGGCACCCGCGGGGCTGATTTTCGAGATTCGGCACCCGCGGCAGTGATTTTCGAGATTCAGCACCCGCGGGGCTGATTTTCGAGATTTGGCACCCGCGGCACTGATTTTCGAGATTCGGCACCCGCGGGGCTGATTTTCGAGATTCGGCACCCACGGCGGTGATTTCCAAGATTCGACACCCGCGGGGCTGATTTTCGAGATTCGGCACCCGCGGCACTGATTTTCGAGATTCGGCACCCATGGCACTGATTTTCGAGATTCAGCACCCGCGGGGCTGATTTTCGGGATTCGGCACCCGCGGGGCTGATTTTCGAGATTCGGCACCCGCGGCACTGATTTTCGAGATTCGGCACCCGCGGGGCTGATTTTCGAGATTCGGCACCCGCGGAAGTGATTTTCGAGATTCGGCACCCGCGGGGCTATTTTTCGAGATTCGGCACCGGCGGCAGTGATTTTCGAGATTCGGCACCCGCGGCAGTGATTTTTGAGATTCGGCACCCGCGGCACTGATTTTCGAGATTCGGCACTCGCGGGGCTGATTTTCGAGATTTGGCACCCGCGGCACTGATTTTCGAGATTCGGCACTCGCGGGGCTGACTTTTGAGATTTGGCACCCGCGGGGGTGATTTTTGAGATTCGGCACCCGCGTGGCTGATTTTCGAGATTTGCACCCACTGTATTGATTTTCAAGATTCGGCACCTGCGGCGGTGATTTTCAAGATTCGGCACCCGCGTGGCTGATTTTCGAGATTCGGCACCAGTGGCGGTGATTTTCGAGATTCGGCACCCGCGGGGCTGATTTTCGAGATTCGGCACTCGCGGCGGTGATTTTTGAGATTCGGCACCCGCGGCAGTGATTTTTGAGATTCGGCACCCGTGGCGCTGATTTTCGAGATTCGGCACCCGTGGGGCTGATTTTCGAGATTCAGCACCTGCAGGGCTGATTTTAGAGATTCGGCACCCGCCGGGCTGATTTTCGAGATTCGGCACCCGCGGGGCTGATTTTCGAGATTCGGCACCCGCGGCGGTGCTTTTCGAAATTCGGCACCCGCGGGGCTGATTTTCGAGATTCGGCACCCGCGGCGGTGCATTTCGAGATTCGGCACTCGCAATGGTGATTTTCGAGATTCGGCACCCGCGGGACTGATTTTCGAGATTCGGCTCCCGCTGGGCTGAATTTCGAGATTCGGCACCCGCGGGGCTGATTTTCGAGATTCGGCACCCGCGGCGGTGCTTCTCGAGATTCGGCACTCGCTATGGTGATTTTCAAGATTCGGCACCCGCGTGGCTGATTTTCGAGATTCGGCACCAGTGGCGGTGATTTTCGAGATTCGGCACCCGCGGGGCTGATTTTCGAGATTCGGCACTCGCGGCGGTGATTTTTGAGATTCGGCACCCGTGGCGCTGATTTTCGAGATTCGGCACCCGTGGGGCTGATTTTCGAGATTCAGCACCTGCAGGGCTGATTTTAGAGATTCGGCACCCGTCGGGCTGAGTTTCGAGATTCGGCACCCGCGGGGCTGATTTTCGAGATTCGGCACCCGCGGCGGTGCTTTTCGAAATTCGGCACCCGCGGGGCTGATTTTCGAGATTCGGCACCCGCGGCGGTGCATTTCGAGATTCGGCACTCGCTATGGTGATTTTCGAGATTCGGCACCCGCGGCAGTGATTTTTGAGATTTGGCACCCGCGGGGCTGATTTTCGAGATTCGGCACCCGTGGGGCTGATTTTCGAGATTCAGCACCCGCGGCACTGATTTTCGAGATTCGGCACCCGCGGCTGTGATTTTCGAGATTCGGCACCCGCGGGGCTGATTTTTGAGATTCGGCACTGGCGGCGGTGATTTTCGAGATTCGGCACCCGCGGGACTGATTTTCGAGATTCGGAACCCGCGGCACTGATTTTCAAGATTCGGCACCCGCGGGGCTGATTTTCGAGATTCGGCACCCGCGGCGGTGCTTTTCAAGATTCGGCACTTGCGGTGGTGATTTTTGAGATTCGGCACCCGCGGCACTGATTTTCGACATTCGGCACCCGTGGGGCTGATTTTCCAGATTCGGCACCCGCGGCAGTGATTTTCGAGATTCAGCACCCGCGGGGCCTATTTTCGAGATTTGGCACCCGCGGTGGTGATTTTCAAGATTCGGCACCCGCGGCACTGATTTTCGAGATTTGGCACCCGCGGAGTTCATTTTCGAGATTCGGCACCCGCGGCACTGATTTTTGAGATTCGGCACCCGCGGCGGTGATTTTTGAGATTCGGCACCCGCGGGGCTGATTTTCGAGGATTGGCACACACGGTGGTGATTTTCGAGATTCGGCACCCGCGGGGCTGATTTTCGAGAATCGGCACCCGCGGCGGTGATTTTTGAGATTCGGAACCAGCGGGGCTGATTTTCGAGGATTGGCACACACGGTGGTGATTTTCGAGATTCGGCACCCGCGGGGCTGATTTTCGAGATTCGGCACCCGCGGCACTGATTTTAGAGATTCGGCACCCGCGGGGCTGATTTTCGAGATTCGGCACCCGCCGCAGTGATTTTCGAGATTCGGCACTCGCTATGGTGATTTTCGAGATTCGGCACCCGCGGGGCTGATTTTCGAGATTCGGCACCCGCGGCACTGATTTTCGAGATTTGGCACCCGCGGGGTTGATATTCGAGATTCGGCACCCGCGGCACTGATTTTCGAGTTTCCGCACCCGCGGGGCTGATTTTCGAGATTCGGCACCCGCGGGGCTGATTTTCGAGATTCGGCACCCGCGGCACTGATTTTCGAGATTCGGCACCCGCAGGGCTGATTTTCGAGATTCGGCACTCGCAATGGTGATTTTCGAGATTCGGCACCCGCGGGACTGATTTTCGAGATTCGGCACCCGCGGGGCTGAATTTCGAGATTCGGCACCCGCGGGGCTGATTTTCGAGATTCGGCACCCGCGGCGATGCTTCTCGAGATTCGGCACTCGCTATGGTGATTTTCGAGATTCGGCACCCGCGGCAGTGATTTTTGAGATTTGGCACCCGCGGGGCTGATTTTCGAGATTCGGCACCCGTGGGGCTGATTTTCGAGATTCAGCACCCGCGGCACTGATTTTCGAGATTCGGCACCAGCGGGGCTGATTTTCGAGATTCGGCACCCGCGGGGCTGATTTTCGAGATTCGGCACCCGCGGCGGTACTTTTCGAGATTCGGCACTCGCAATGGTGAATTTCGAGATTCGGCACCCGCGGGACTGATTTTCGAGATTCGGCACCCGCTGGGCTGATTTTCGAGATTTGGCACCCGCGGACCTGATTTTCGAGATTCGACACCCGCGGGGCTGATTTTCGAGATTCGGCACCCGTGGCACTGATTTTCGAGATTCGGCACCCGCGGCTGTGTTTTTCGAGATTTGGCACTCGCGGGGCTGATTTTCGAGATTTGGCACCCGCGGCACTGATTTTCGAGATTCGGCAGCCGCGGGGCTGATTTTCTAGATTCGGCACCCGCGGCAGTGATTTCCGAGATTCGGCACCCGCGGCACTGATTTTCGAGATTCGGCACCCGCGGCTGTGATTTTCGAGATTCGGCTCCCGCGGGGCTGATTTTCAAGATTCGGCACCCTCGGCACTGATTTTTGAGATTTGGCACTCGCGGGGCTGATTTTTGAGATTCGGCACCCGCGGGGCTGATTTTCGAGATTTGGCACCCACGGTGGTGATTTCCGAGATTCGGCACCTGCGGCAGTGATTTTCGAGATTCGGCACCCGCGGCAGTGATTTTTGAGATTCGGCACCCGCGGCACTGATTTTCGAGATTCGGCACTCGCGGGGCTGACTTTTGAGATTTGGCACCCGCGGGGGTGATTTTTGAGATTCGGCACCCGCGTGGCTGATTTTCGAGATTTGCACCCACTGTATTGATTTTCAAGATTCGGCACCTGCGGCGGTGATTTTCAAGATTCGGCACCCGCGTGGCTGATTTTCGAGATTCGGCACCAGTGGCGGTGATTTTCGAGATTCGGCACCCGCGGGGCTGATTTTCGAGATTCGGCACTCGCGGCGGTGATTTTTGAGATTCGGCACCCGCGGCAGTGATTTTTGAGATTCGGCACCCGTGGCGCTGATTTTCGAGATTCGGCACCCGCGGCAGTGATTTCCGAGATTCGGCACCCGCGGGGCTTATTTTCGAGATTCGGCACCCGCGGCACTGATTTTCGAGATTCAGCACTCGCGGTGGTGATTTTCGAGATTCGGTACCCGCGGCTGTGATTTTCGAGATTCAGCTCCTGCGGGGCTGATTTTCGAGATTTGGCACACATGGGGCTGATTTTTGAGATTTGGCACCCGCGGGGGTGATTTTAAAGATTCGGCACCCGCAGGGCTGATTTTCGAGATTCGGCACCCGCGGGGCCGATTTTTGAGATTTGGCACCCACGGTGGTGATTTTTGAGATTCGGCACCCGCGGGGCTGATTTTCGAGATTCGGCACCCGCGGCAGTGATTTTCGAGATTCAGCACCCGCGGGGCTGATTTTCGAGATTTGGCACCCGCGGCACTGATTTTCGAGATTCGGCACCCGCGGGGCTGATTTTCGAGATTCGGCACCCACGGCGGTGATTTCCAAGATTCGACACCCGCGGGGCTGATTTTCGAGATTCGGCACCCGCGGCACTGATTTTCGAGATTCGGCACCCATGGCACTGATTTTCGAGATTCAGCACCCGCGGGGCTGATTTTCGGGATTCGGCACCCGCGGGGCTGATTTTCGAGATTCGGCACCCGCGGCACTGATTTTCGAGATTCGGCACCCGCGGGGCTGATTTTCGAGATTCGGCACCCGCGGAAGTGATTTTCGAGATTCGGCACCCGCGGGGATAATTTTCGAGATTCGGCACCGGCGGCAGTGATTTTCGAGATTCGGCACCCGCGGCAGTGATTTTTGAGATTCGGCACCCGCGGCACTGATTTTCGAGATTCGGCACTCGCGGGGCTGATTTTCGAGATTTGGCACCCGCGGCACTGATTTTCGAGATTCGGCACTCGCGGGGCTGACTTTTGAGATTTGGCACCCGCGGGGGTGATTTTTGAGATTCGACACCCGCGTGGCTGATTTTCGAGATTTGCACCCACTGTATTGATTTTCAAGATTCGGCACCTGCGGCGGTGATTTTCAAGATTCGGCACCCGCGTGGCTGATTTTCGAGATTCGGCACCAGTGGCGGTGATTTTCGAGATTCGGCACCCGCGGGGCTGATTTTCGAGATTCGGCACTCGCGGCGGTGATTTTTGAGATTCGGCACCCGCGGCAGTGATTTTTGAGATTCGGCACCCGTGGCGCTGATTTTCGAGATTCGGCACCCGTGGGGCTGATTTTCGAGATTCAGCACCTGCAGGGCTGATTTTAGAGATTCGGCACCCGCGGGGCTGATTTTCGAGATTCGGCACCCGCGGCGGTGCTTTTCGAAATTCGGCACCCGCGGGGCTGATTTTCGAGATTCGGCACCCGCGGCGGTGCATTTCGAGATTCGGCACTCGCAATGGTGATTTTCGAGATTCGGCACCCGCGGGACTGATTTTCGAGATTCGGCTCCCGCTGGGCTGAATTTCGAGATTCGGCACCCGCGGGGCTGATTTTCGAGATTCGGCACCCGCGGCGGTGCTTCTCGAGATTCGGCACTCGCTATGGTGATTTTCGAGATTCGGCACCCGCGGCAGTGATTTTTGAGATTTGGCACCCGCGGGGCTGATTTTCGAGATTCGGCACCCGTGGGGCTGATTTTCGAGATTCAGCACCCGCGGCACTGATTTTCGAGATTCGGCACCCGCGGCTGTGATTTTCGAGATTCGGCACCCGCGGGGCTGATTTTTGAGATTCGGCACTGGCGGCGGTGATTTTCGAGATTCGGCACCCGCGGGACTGATTTTCGAGATTCGGCACCCGCGGCGGTGCTTTTCAAGATTCGGCACTTGCGGTGGTGATTTTTGAGATTCGGCACCCGCGGCACTGATTTTCGACATTCGGCACCCACGGGGCTGATTTTCCAGATTCGGCACCCGCGGCAGTGATTTTCGAGATTCAGCACCCGCGGGGCCTATTTTCGAGATTTGGCACCCGCGGCTGTGATTTTCGAGATTCGGCACCCGCGGGGCTGATTTTTGAGATTCGGCACTGGCGGCACTGATTTTCAAGATTCGGCACCCGCGGGGCTGATTTTCGAGATTCGGCACCCGCGGCGGTGCTTTTCAAGATTCGGCACTTGCGGTGGTGATTTTTGAGATTCGGCACCCGCGGCACTGATTTTCGACATTCGGCACCCACGGGGCTGATTTTCCAGATTCGGCACCCGCGGCAGTGATTTTCGAGATTCAGCACCCGCGGGGCCTATTTTCGAGATTTGGCACCCGCGGCTGTGATTTTCGAGATTCGGCACCCGCGGGGCTGATTTTTGAGATTCGGCACTGGCGGCACTGATTTTCAAGATTCGGCACCCGCGGGGCTGATTTTCGAGATTCGGCACCCGCGGCGGTGCTTTTCAAGATTCGGCACTTGCGGTGGTGATTTTTGAGATTCGGCACCCGCGGCACTGATTTTCGACATTCGGCACCCACGGGGCTGATTTTCCAGATTCGGCACCCGCGGCAGTGATTTTCGAGATTCAGCACCCGCGGGGCCTATTTTCGAGATTTGGCACCCGCGGTGGTGATTTTCAAGATTCGGCACCCGCGGCACTGATTTTCGAGATTTGGCACCCGCGGCAGTGATTTTTGAGATTCGGCACCCGCGGCAGTGATTTTTGAGATTCGGCACCCGCGGGGCTGATTTTCGAGGATTGGCACACACGGTGGTGATTTTCGAGATTCGGCACCCGCGGGGCTGATTTTCGAGAATCGGCACCCGCGGCGGTGATTTTTGAGATTCGGCACCAGCGGGGCTGATTTTCGAGGATTGGCACACACGGTGGTGATTTTCGAGATTCGGCACCCGCGGGGCTGATTTTCGAGATTCGGCACCCGCGGCACTGATTTTCGAGATTCGGCACCCGCGGGGCTGATTTTCGAGATTCGGCACCTGCCGCAGTGATTTTCGAGATTCGGCACTCGCTATGGTGATTTTCGAGATTCGGCACCCGCGGGGCTGATTTTCGAGATTCGGCACCCGCGGCACTGATTTTCGAGATTTGGCACCCGCGGGGTTGATATTCGAGATTCGGCACCCGCGGCACTGATTTTCGAGTTTCCGCACCCGCGGGGCTGATTTTCGAGATTCGGCACCCGCGGGGCTGATTTTCGAGATTCGGCACCCGCGGGGCTGATTTTCGAGATTCGGCACCCGCGGCACTGATTTTCGAGATTCGGCACCCGCGGGGCTGATTTTCGAGATTCGGCACTCGCAATGGTGATTTTCGAGATTCGGCACCCGCGGGGCTGATTTTCGAGATTCGGCACCCGCGGGGCTGATTTTCGAGATTCGGCACCCGCGGCACTGATTTTCGAGATTCGGCACCCGCGGGGCTGATTTTCGAGATTCGGCACCTGCCGCAGTGATTTTCGAGATTCGGCACTCGCTATGGTGATTTTCGAGATTCGGCACCCGCGGCACTGATTTTCGAGATTTGGCACCCGCGGGGTTGATATTCGAGATTCGGCACCCGCGGCACTGATTTTCGAGTTTCCGCACCCGCGGGGCTGATTTTCGAGATTCGGCACCCGCGGGGCTGATTTTCGAGATTCGGCACCCGCGGGGCTGATTTTCGAGATTCGGCACCCGCGGCACTGATTTTCGAGATTCGGCACCCGCGGGGCTGATTTTCGAGATTCGGCACTCGCAATGGTGATTTTCGAGATTCGGCACCCGCGGGACTGATTTTCGAGATTCGGCACCCGCGGGGCTGAATTTCGAGATTCGGCACCCGCGGGGCTGATTTTCGAGATTCGGCACCCGCGGCGATGTTTCTCGAGATTCGGCACTCGCTATGGTGATTTTCGAGATTCGGCACCCGCGGCAGTGATTTTTGAGATTTGGCACCCGCGGGGCTGATTTTCGAGATTCGGCACCCGTGGGGCTGATTTTCGAGATTCCGCACCCGCGGCACTGATTTTCGAGATTCGGCACCCGCGGGGCTGATTTTCGAGATTCGGCACCCGCGGGGCTGATTTTCGAGATTCGGCACCCGCGGCGGTACTTTTCGAGATTCGGCACTCGCAATGGTGAATTTCGAGATTTGGCACCCGCGGCACTGATTTTCGAGATTCGGCACCCGCGGGGCTGATTTTCGAGATTCGGCACCCGCGGAAGTGATTTTCGAGATTCGGCACCCGCGGGGCTAATTTTCGAGATTCGGCACCGGCGGCAGTGATTTTCGAGATTCGGCACCCGCGGCAGTGATTTTTGAGATTCGGCACCCGCGGCACTGATTTTCGAGATTCGGCACTCGCGGGGCTGATTTTCGAGATTTGGCACCCGCGGCACTGATTTTCGAGATTCGGCACTCGCGGGGCTGACTTTTGAGATTTGGCACCCGCGGGGGTGATTTTTGAGATTCGGCACCCGCGTGGCTGATTTTCGAGATTTGCACCCACTGTATTGATTTTCAAGATTCGGCACCTGCGGCGGTGATTTTCAAGATTCGGCACCCGCGTGGCTGATTTTCGAGATTCGGCACCAGTGGCGGTGATTTTCGAGATTCGGCACCCGCGGGGCTGATTTTCGAGATTCGGCACTCGCGGCGGTGTTTTTTGAGATTCGGCACCCGCGGCAGTGATTTTTGAGATTCGGCACCCGTGGCGCTGATTTTCGAGATTCGGCACCCGTGGGGCTGATTTTCGAGATTCAGCACCTGCAGGGCTGATTTTAGAGATTCGGCACCCGCCGGGCTGATTTTCGAGATTCGGCACCCGCGGGGCTGATTTTCGAGATTCGGCACCCGCGGCGGTGCTTTTCGAAATTCGGCACCCGCGGGGCTGATTTTCGAGATTCGGCACCCGCGGCGGTGCATTTCGAGATTCGGCACTCGCAATGGTGATTTTCGAGATTCGGCACCCGCGGGACTGATTTTCGAGATTCGGCTCCCCCTGGGCTGAATTTCGAGATTCGGCACCCGCGGGGCTGATTTTCGAGATTCGGCACCCGCGGCGGTGCTTCTCGAGATTCGGCACTCGCTATGGTGATTTTCGAGATTCGGCACCCGCGGCAGTGATTTTTGAGATTTGGCACCCGCGGGGCTGATTTTCGAGATTCGGCACCCGTGGGGCTGATTTTCGAGATTCAGCACCCGCGGCACTGATTTTCGAGATTCGGCACCCGCGGCTGTGATTTTCGAGATTCGGCACCCGCGGGGCTGATTTTTGAGATTCGGCACTGGCGGCGGTGATTTTCGAGATTCGGCACCCGCGGGACTGATTTTCGAGATTCGGCACCCGCGGCACTGATTTTCAAGATTCGGCACCCGCGGGGCTGATTTTCGAGATTCGGCACCCGCGGCGGTGCTTTTCAAGATTCGGCACTTGCGGTGGTGATTTTTGAGATTCGGCACCCGCGGCACTGATTTTCGACATTCGGCACCCACGGGGCTGATTTTCCAGATTCGGCACCCGCGGCAGTGATTTTCGAGATTCAGCACCCGCGGGGCCTATTTTCGAGATTTGGCACCCGCGGTGGTGATTTTCAAGATTCGGCACCCGCGGCACTGATTTTCGAGATATGGCACCCGCGGAGTTCATTTTCGAGATTCGGCACCCGCGGCACTGAATTTTGAGATTCGGCACCCGCGGCGGTGATTTTTGAGATTCGGCACCCGCGGGGCTGATTTTCGAGGATTGGCACACACGGTGGTGATTTTCGAGATTCGGCACCCGCGGGGCTGATTTTCGAGAATCGGCACCCGCGGCGGTGATTTTTGAGATTCGGCACCAGCGGGGCTGATTTTCGACGATTGGCACACACGGTGGTGATTTTCGAGATTCGGCACCCGTGGGGCTGATTTTCGAGATTCGGCACCCGCGGCACTGATTTTCGAGATTCGGCACCCGCGGGGCTGATTTTCGAGATTCGGCACCCGCCGCAGTGATTTTCGAGATTCGGCACTCGCTATGGTGATTTTCGAGATTCGGCACCCGCGGGGCTGATTTTCGAGATTCGGCACCCGCGGCACTGATTTTCGAGATTTGGCACCCGCGGGGTTGATATTCGAGATTCGGCACCCGCGGCACTGATTTTCGAGTTTCCGCACCCGCGGGGCTGATTTTCGAGATTCGGCACCCGCGGGGCTGATTTTCGAGATTCGGCACCCGCTGGGCTGATTTTCGAGATTCGGCACCCGCGGCACTGATTTTCGAGATTCGGCACCCGCGGGGCTGATTTTCGAGATTCGGCACTCGCAATGGTGATTTTCGAGATTCGGCACCCGCGGGACTGATTTTCGAGATTCGGCACCCGCGGGGCTGAATTTCGAGATTCGGCACCCGCGGGGCTGATTTTCGAGATTCGGCACCCGCGGCGATGTTTCTCGAGATTCGGCACTCGCTATGGTGATTTTCGAGATTCGGCGCCCGCGGCAGTGATTTTTGAGATTTGGCACCCGCGGGGCTGATTTTCGAGATTCGGCACCCGTGGGGCTGATTTTCGAGATTCAGCACCCGCGGCACTGATTTTCGAGATTCGGCACCCGCGGGGCTGATTTTCGAGATTCGGCACCCGCGGCGGTACTTTTCGAGATTCGGCACTCGCAATGGTGAATTTCGAGATTCGGCACCCGCGGGACTGATTTTCGAGATTCGGCACCCGCTGGGCTGATTTTCGAGATTTGGCACCCGCGGACCTGATTTTCGAGATTCGGCACCCGTGGGGCTGATTTTCGAGATTCAGCACCCGCGGCACTGATTTTCGAGATTCGGCACCCGCGGGGCTGATTTTCGAGATTCGGCACCCGCGGGGCTGATTTTCGAGATTCGGCACCCGCGGGGCTGATTTTCGAGATTCGGCACCCGTGGGGCTGATTTTCGAGATTCAGCACCCGCGGCACTGATTTTCGAGATTCGGCACCCGCGGGGCTGATTTTCGAGATTCGGCACCCGCGGCAGTGATTTTCGAGATTCAGCACCCGCGGCACTGATTTTCGAGATTCGGCACCCGCGGGGCTGATTTTCGAGATTCGGCACCCGCGGCACTGATTTTCGAGATTCGGAACTCGCGGGGCTGACTCTTGAGATTTGGCACCCGCGGGAGTGATTTTTGAGATTCGGCACCCGCGTGGCTGATTTTCGAGATTTGCACCCACTGCATTGATTTTCAAGATTCGGCACCTGCGGCGGTGATTTTCAAGATTCGGCACCCGCGTGGCTGATTTTCGAGATTCGGCACCAGTGGCGGTGATTTTCGAGATTCGGCACCCGCGTGGCTGATTTTCGAGATTCGGCACCAGTGGCGGTGATTTTCGAGATTCGGCACCCGCGGGGCTGATTTTCGAGATTCGGCACTCGCGGCGGTGATTTTTGAGATTCGGCACCCGTGGCGCTGATTTTCGAGATTCGGCACCCGCGGGGTTGATATTCGAGATTCGGCACCCGCGGCACTGATTTTCGAGTTTCCGCACCCGCGGGGCTGATTTTCGAGATTCGGCACCCGCGGGGCTGATTTTCGAGATTCGGCACCCGCGGGGCTGATTTTCGAGATTCGGCACCCGCGGCGGTACTTTTCGAGATTCGGCACTCGCAATGGTGAATTTCGAGATTCGGCACCCGCGGGACTGATTTTCGAGATTCGGCACCCGCTGGGCTGATTTTCGAGATTTGGCACCCGCGGACCTGATTTTCGAGATTCGGCACCCGTGGGGCTGATTTTCGAGATTCAGCACCCGCGGCACTGATTTTCGAGATTCGGCACCCGCGGGGCTGATTTTCGAGATTCGGCACCCGCGGGGCTGATTTTCGAGATTCGGCACCCGCGGGGCTGATTTTCGAGATTCGGCACCCGTGGGGCTGATTTTCGAGATTCAGCACCCGCGGCACTGATTTTCGAGATTCGGCACCCGCGGGGCTGATTTTCGAGATTCGGCACCCGCGGCAGTGATTTTCGAGATTCAGCACCCGCGGCACTGATTTTCGAGATTCGGCACCCGCGGGGCTGATTTTCGAGATTCGGCACCCGCGGCACTGATTTTCGAGATTCGGAACTCGCGGGGCTGACTCTTGAGATTTGGCACCCGCGGGAGTGATTTTTGAGATTCGGCACCCGCGTGGCTGATTTTCGAGATTTGCACCCACTGCATTGATTTTCAAGATTCGGCACCTGCGGCGGTGATTTTCAAGATTCGGCACCCGCGTGGCTGATTTTCGAGATTCGGCACCAGTGGCGGTGATTTTCGAGATTCGGCACCCGCGTGGCTGATTTTCGAGATTCGGCACCAGTGGCGGTGATTTTCGAGATTCGGCACCCGCGGGGCTGATTTTCGAGATTCGGCACTCGCGGCGGTGATTTTTGAGATTCGGCACCCGTGGCGCTGATTTTCGAGATTCGGCACCCGCGGGGTTGATATTCGAGATTCGGCACCCGCGGCACTGATTTTCGAGTTTCCGCACCCGCGGGGCTGATTTTCGAGATTCGGCACCCGCGGGGCTGATTTTCGAGATTCGGCACCCGCGGGGCTGATTTTCGAGATTCGGCACCCGCGGCACTGATTTTCGAGATTCGGCACCCGCGGGGCTGATTTTCGAGATTCGGCACTCGCAATGGTGATTTTCGAGATTCGGCACCCGCGAGACTGATTTTCGAGATTCGGCACCCGCGGGGCTGAATTTCGAGATTCGGCACCCGCGGGGCTGATTTTCGAGATTCGGCACCAGCGGCGATGTTTCTCGAGATTCGGCACTCGCTATGGTGATTTTCGAGATTCGGCGCCCGCGGCAGTGATTTTTGAGATTTGGCACCCGCGGGGCTGATTTTCGAGATTCGGCACCCGTGGGGCTGATTTTCGAGATTCAGCACCCGCGGCACTGATTTTCGAGATTCGGCACCCGCGGGGCTGATTTTCGAGATTCGGCACCCGCGGCGGTACTTTTCGAGATTCGGCACTCGCAATGGTGAATTTCGAGATTCGGCACCCGCGGGACTGATTTTCGAGATTCGGCACCCGCTGGGCTGATTTTCGAGATTTGGCACCCGCGGACCTGATTTTCGAGATTCGGCACCCGTGGGGCTGATTTTCGAGATTCAGCACCCGCGGCACTGATTTTCGAGATTCGGCACCCGCGGGGCTGATTTTCGAGATTCGGCACCCGCGGGGCTGATTTTCGAGATTCGGCACCCGCGGGGCTGATTTTCGAGATTCGGCACCCGTGGGGCTGATTTTCGAGATTCAGCACCCGCGGCACTGATTTTCGAGATTCGGCACCCGCGGGGCTGATTTTCGAGATTCGGCACCCGCGGCAGTGATTTTCGAGATTCAGCACCCGCGGCACTGATTTTCGAGATTCGGCACCCGCGGGGCTGATTTTCGAGATTCGGCACCCGCGGCACTGATTTTCGAGATTCGGAACTCGCGGGGCTGACTCTTGAGATTTGGCACCCGCGGGGGTGATTTTTGAGATTCGGCACCCGCGTGGCTGATTTTCGAGATTTGCACCCACTGCATTGATTTACAAGATTCGGCACCTGCGGCGGTGATTTTCAAGATTCGGCACCCGCGTGGCTGATTTTCGAGATTCGGCACCAGTGGCGGTGATTTTCGAGATTCGGCACCCGCGGGGCTGATTTTCGAGATTCGGCACTCGCGGCGGTGATTTTTGAGATTCGGCACCCGCGGCAGTGATTTTTGAGATTCGGCACCCGTGGCGCTGATTTTCGAGATTCGGCACCCGTGGGGCTGATTTTCGAGATTCAGCACCTGCAGGGCTGATTTTAGAGATTCGGCACCCGTCGGGCTGAGTTTCGAGATTCGGCACCCGCGGGGCTGATTTTCGAGATTCGGCACCCGCGGCGGTGCTTTTCGAAATTCGGCACCCGCGGGGCTGATTTTCGAGATTCGGCACCCGCGGCGGTGCATTTCGAGATTCGGCACTCGCTATGGTGATTTTCGAGATTCGGCACCCGCGGCAGTGATTTTTGAGATTTGGCACCCGCGGGGCTGATTTTCGAGATTCGGCACCCGTGGGGCTGATTTTCGAGATTCAGCACCCGCGGCACTGATTTTCGAGATTCGGCACCCGCGGCTGTGATTTTCGAGATTCGGCACCCGCGGGGCTGATTTTTGAGATTCGGCACTGGCGGCGGTGATTTTCGAGATTCGGCACCCGCGGGACTGATTTTCGAGATTCGGCACCCGCGGCACTGATTTTCAAGATTCGGCACCCGCGGGGCTGATTTTCGAGATTCGGCACCCGCGGCGGTGCTTTTCAAGATTCGGCACTTGCGGTGGTGATTTTTGAGATTCGGCACCCGCGGCACTGATTTTCGACATTCGGCACCCGCGGAGCTGATTTTCCAGATTCGGCACCCGCGGCAGTGATTTTCGAGATTCAGCACCCGCGGGGCCTATTTTCGAGATTTGGCACCCGCGGTGGTGATTTTCAAGATTCGGCACCCGCGGCACTGATTTTCGAGATTTGGCACCCGCGGAGTTCATTTTCGAGATTCGGCACCCGCGGCACTGATTTTTGAGATTCGGCACCCGCGGCGGTGATTTTTGAGATTCGGCACCCGCGGGGCTGATTTTCGAGGATTGGCACACACGGTGGTGATTTTCGAGATTCGGCACCCGCGGGGCTGATTTTCGAGAATCGGCACCCGCGGCGGTGATTTTTGAGATTCGGAACCAGCGGGGCTGATTTTCGAGGATTGGCACACATGGTGGTGATTTTCGAGATTCGGCACCCGCGGGGCTGATTTTCGAGATTCGGCACCCGCGGCACTGATTTTAGAGATTCGGCACCCGCGGGGCTGATTTTCGAGATTCGGCACCCGCCGCAGTGATTTTCGAGATTCGGCACTCGCTATGGTGATTTTCGAGATTCGGCACCCGCGGGGCTGATTTTCGAGATTCGGCACCCGCGGCACTGATTTTCGAGATTTGGCACCCGCGGGGTTGATTTTCGAGATTCGGCACCCGCGGCACTGATTTTTGAGTTTCCGCACCCGCGGGGCTGATTTTCGAGATTCGGCACCCGCGGGGCTGATTTTCGAGATTCGGCACCCGCGGCACTGATTTTCGAGATTCGGCACCCGCGGGGCTGATTTTCGAGATTCGGCACCCGCGGGGCTGATTTTCGAGATTCGGCACCCGCGGCGGTACTTTTCGAGATTCGGCACTCGCAATGGTGAATTTCGAGATTCGGCACCCGCGGGACTGATTTTCGAGATTCGGCACCCGCTGGGCTGATTTTCGAGATTTGGCACCCGCGGACCTGAATTTCGAGATTCGACACCCGCGGGGCTGATTTTCGAGATTCGGCACCCGTGGCACTGATTTTCGAGATTCGGCACCCGCGGCTGTGTTTTTCGAGATTTGGCACTCGCGGGGCTGATTTTCGAGATTTGGCACCCGCGGCACTGATTTTCGAGATTCGGCAGCCGCGGGGCTGATTTTCTAGATTCGGCACCCGCGGCAGTGATTTCCGAGATTCGGCACCCGCGGCACTGATTTTCGAGATTCGGCACCCGCGGCTGTGATTTTCGAGATTCGGCTCCCGCGGGGCTGATTTTCAAGATTCGGCACCCTCGGCACTGATTTTTGAGATTTGGCACTCGCGGGGCTGATTTTTGAGATTCGGCACCCGCGGGGCTGATTTTCGAGATTTGGCACCCACGGTGGTGATTTCCGAGATTCGGCACCTGCGGCAGTGATTTTCGAGATTCGGCACCCGCGGCAGTGATTTTTGAGATTCGGCACCCGCGGCACTGATTTTCGAGATTCGGCACTCGCGGGGCTGACTTTTGAGATTTGGCACCCGCGGGGGTGTTTTTTGAGATTCGGCACCCGCGTGGCTGATTTTCGAGATTTGCACCCACTGTATTGATTTTCAAGATTCGGCACCTGCGGCGGTGATTTTCAAGATTCGGCACCCGCGTGGCTGATTTTCGAGATTCGGCACCAGTGGCGGTGATTTTCGAGATTCGGCACCCGCGGGGCTGATTTTCGAGATTCGGCACTCGCGGCGGTGATTTTTGAGATTCGGCACCCGCGGCAGTGATTTTTGAGATTCGGCACCCGTGGCGCTGATTTTCGAGATTCGGCACCCGTGGGGCTGATTTTCGAGATTCAGCACCTGCAGGGCTGATTTTAGAGATTCGGCACCCGCCGGGCTGATTTTAGAGATTCGGCACCCGCGGGGCTGATTTTCGAGATTCGGCACCCGCGGCGGTGCTTTTCGAAATTCGGCACCCGCGGGGCTGATTTTCGAGATTCGGCACCCGTGGGGCTGATTTTCGAGATTCAGCACCCGCGGCACTGATTTTCGAGATTCGGCACCCGCGGGGCTGATTTTCGAGATTCGGCACCCGCGGGGCTGATTTTCGAGATTCGGCACCCGCGGCGGTACTTTTCGAGATTCGGCACTCGCAATGGTGAATTTCGAGATTCGGCACCCGCGGGACTGATTTTCGAGATTCGGCACCCGCTGGGCTGATTTTCGAGGATTGGCACACACGGTGGTGATTTTCGAGATTCGGCACCCGCGGGGCTGATTTTCGAGAATCGGCACCCGCGGCGGTGATTTTTGAGATTCGGAACCAGCGGGGCTGATTTTCGAGGATTGGCACACATGGTGGTGAT
Organism: Ranitomeya imitator; assembly: GCF_032444005.1. Lineage (NCBI taxonomy): Eukaryota > Metazoa > Chordata > Amphibia > Anura > Dendrobatidae > Ranitomeya > Ranitomeya imitator. The sequence continues at coordinate 26,434,792 of NC_091291.1, read as the reverse complement.
TTTCGAGATTCGGCACCCGCGGGGCTGATTTTCGAGATTCGGCACCCGCGGCACTGATTTTAGAGATTCGGCACCCGCGGGGCTGATTTTCGAGATTCGGCACCCGCCGCAGTGATTTTCGAGATTCGGCACTCGCTATGGTGATTTTCGAGATTCGGCACCCGCGGGGCTGATTTTCGAGATTCGGCACCCGCGGCACTGATTTTCGAGATTTGGCACCCGCGGGGTTGATTTTCGAGATTCGGCACCCGCGGCACTGATTTTTGAGTTTCCGCACCCGCGGGGCTGATTTTCGAGATTCGGCACCCGCGGGGCTGATTTTCGAGATTCGGCACCCGCGGCACTGATTTTCGAGATTCGGCACCCGCGGGGCTGATTTTCGAGATTCGGCACTCGCAATGGTGATTTTCGAGATTCGGCACCCGCGGGACTGATTTTCGAGATTCGGCACCCGCGGGGCTGAATTTCGAGATTCGGCACCCGCGGGGCTGATTTTCGAGATTCGGCACCCGCGGCGATGCTTCTCGAGATTCGGCACTCGCTATGGTGATTTTCGAGATTCGGCACCCGCGGCAGTGATTTTTGAGATTTGGCACCCGCGGGGCTGATTTTCGAGATTCGGCACCCGTGGGGCTGATTTTCGAGATTCAGCACCCGCGGCACTGATTTTCGAGATTCGGCACCCGCGGGGCTGATTTTCGAGATTCGGCACCCGCGGGGCTGATTTTCGAGATTCGGCACCCGCGGCGGTACTTTTCGAGATTCGGCACTCGCAATGGTGAATTTCGAGATTCGGCACCCGCGGGACTGATTTTCGAGATTCGGCACCCGCTGGGCTGATTTTCGAGATTTGGCACCCGCGGACCTGAATTTCGAGATTCGACACCCGCGGGGCTGATTTTCGAGATTCGGCACCCGTGGCACTGATTTTCGAGATTCGGCACCCGCGGCTGTGTTTTTCGAGATTTGGCACTCGCGGGGCTGATTTTCGAGATTTGGCACCCGCGGCACTGATTTTCGAGATTCGGCAGCCGCGGGGCTGATTTTCTAGATTCGGCACCCGCGGCAGTGATTTCCGAGATTCGGCACCCGCGGCACTGATTTTCGAGATTCGGCACCCGCGGCTGTGATTTTCGAGATTCGGCTCCCGCGGGGCTGATTTTCAAGATTCGGCACCCTCGGCACTGATTTTTGAGATTTGGCACTCGCGGGGCTGATTTTTGAGATTCGGCACCCGCGGGGCTGATTTTCGAGATTTGGCACCCACGGTGGTGATTTCCGAGATTCGGCACCTGCGGCAGTGATTTTCGAGATTCGGCACCCGCGGCAGTGATTTTTGAGATTCGGCACCCGCGGCACTGATTTTCGAGATTCGGCACTCGCGGGGCTGACTTTTGAGATTTGGCACCCGCGGGGGTGATTTTTGAGATTCGGCACCCGCGTGGCTGATTTTCGAGATTTGCACCCACTGTATTGATTTTCAAGATTCGGCACCTGCGGCGGTGATTTTCAAGATTCGGCACCCGCGTGGCTGATTTTCGAGATTCGGCACCAGTGGCGGTGATTTTCGAGATTCGGCACCCGCGGGGCTGATTTTCGAGATTCGGCACTCGCGGCGGTGATTTTTGAGATTCGGCACCCGCGGCAGTGATTTTTGAGATTCGGCACCCGTGGCGCTGATTTTCGAGATTCGGCACCCGTGGGGCTGATTTTCGAGATTCAGCACCTGCAGGGCTGATTTTAGAGATTCGGCACCCGCCGGGCTGATTTTAGAGATTCGGCACCCGCGGGGCTGATTTTCGAGATTCGGCACCCGCGGCGGTGCTTTTCGAAATTCGGCACCCGCGGGGCTGATTTTCGAGATTCGGCACCCGTGGGGCTGATTTTCGAGATTCAGCACCCGCGGCACTGATTTTCGAGATTCGGCACCCGCGGGGCTGATTTTCGAGATTCGGCACCCGCGGGGCTGATTTTCGAGATTCGGCACCCGCGGCGGTACTTTTCGAGATTCGGCACTCGCAATGGTGAATTTCGAGATTCGGCACCCGCGGGACTGATTTTCGAGATTCGGCACCCGCTGGGCTGATTTTCGAGATTTGGCACCCGCGGACCTGAATTTCGAGATTCGACACCCGCGGGGCTGATTTTCGAGATTCGGCACCCGTGGCACTGATTTTCGAGATTCGGCACCCGCGGCTGTGTTTTTCGAGATTTGGCACTCGCGGGGCTGATTTTCGAGATTTGGCACCCGCGGCACTGATTTTCGAGATTCGGCAGCCGCGGGGCTGATTTTCTAGATTCGGCACCCGCGGCAGTGATTTCCGAGATTCGGCACCCGCGGCACTGATTTTCGAGATTCGGCACCCGCGGCTGTGATTTTCGAGATTCGGCTCCCGCGGGGCTGATTTTCAAGATTCGGCACCCTCGGCACTGATTTTTGAGATTTGGCACTCGCGGGGCTGATTTTTGAGATTCGGCACCCGCGGGGCTGATTTTCGAGATTTGGCACCCACGGTGGTGATTTCCGAGATTCGGCACCTGCGGCAGTGATTTTCGAGATTCGGCACCCGCGGCAGTGATTTTTGAGATTCGGCACCCGCGGCACTGATTTTCGAGATTCGGCACTCGCGGGGCTGACTTTTGAGATTTGGCACCCGCGGGGGTGATTTTTGAGATTCGGCACCCGCGTGGCTGATTTTCGAGATTTGCACCCACTGTATTGATTTTCAAGATTCGGCACCTGCGGCGGTGATTTTCAAGATTCGGCACCCGCGTGGCTGATTTTCGAGATTCGGCACCAGTGGCGGTGATTTTCGAGATTCGGCACCCGCGGGGCTGATTTTCGAGATTCGGCACTCGCGGCGGTGATTTTTGAGATTCGGCACCCGCGGCAGTGATTTTTGAGATTCGGCACCCGTGGCGCTGATTTTCGAGATTCGGCACCCGTGGGGCTGATTTTCGAGATTCAGCACCTGCAGGGCTGATTTTAGAGATTCGGCACCCGCCGGGCTGATTTTAGAGATTCGGCACCCGCGGGGCTGATTTTCGAGATTCGGCACCCGCGGCGGTGCTTTTCGAAATTCGGCACCCGCGGGGCTGATTTTCGAGATTCGGCACCTGCGGCGGTGCATTTCGAGATTCGGCACTCGCAATGGTGATTTTCGAGATTCGGCACCCGCGGGACTGATTTTCGAGATTCGGCTCCCGCTGGGCTGAATTTCGAGATTCGGCACCCGCGGGGCTGATTTTCGAGATTCGGCACCCGCGGCGGTGCTTCTCGAGATTCGGCACTCGCTATGGTGATTTTCGAGATTCGGCACCCGCGGCAGTGATTTTTGAGATTTGGCACCCGCGGGGCTGATTTTCGAGATTCGGCACCCGTGGGGCTGATTTTCGAGATTCAGCACCCGCGGCACTGATTTTCGAGATTCGGCACCCGCGGCTGTGATTTTCGAGATTCGGCACCCGCGGGGCTGATTTTTGAGATTCGGCACTGGCGGCGGTGATTTTCGAGATTCGGCACCCGCGGGACTGATTTTCGAGATTCGGCACCCGCGGCACTGATTTTCAAGATTCGGCACCCGCGGGGCTGATTTTCGAGATTCGGCACCCGCGGCGGTGCTTTTCAAGATTCGGCACATGCGGTGGTGATTTTTGAGATTCGGCACCCGCGGCACTGATTTTCGACATTCGGCACCCACGGGGCTGATTTTCCAGATTCGGCACCCGCGGCAGTGATTTTCGAGATTCAGCACCCGCGGGGCCTATTTTCGAGATTTGGCACCCGCGGTGGTGATTTTCAAGATTCGGCACCCGCGGCACTGATTTTCGAGATTTGGCACCCGCGGAGTTCATTTTCGAGATTCGGCACCCGCGGCAATGATTTTTGAGATTCGGCACCCGCGGCGGTGATTTTTGAGATTCGGCACCCGCGGGGCTGATTATCGAGATTTGGCACCCGCGGGGCTGATTTTCGAGATTCGGCACCCGCGGGGCTGATTTTCGAGATTCGGCACCCGCGGCGGTGCATTTCGAGATTCGGCACTCGCTATGGTGATTTTCGAGATTCGGCACCCGCGGCAGTGATTTTTGAGATTTGGCACCCGCGGGGCTGATTTTCGAGATTCGGCACCCGTGGGGCTGATTTTCGAGATTCAGCACCCGCGGCACTGATTTTCGAGATTCGGCACCCGCGGCTGTGATTTTCGAGATTCGGCACCCGCGGGGCTGATTTTTGAGATTCGGCACTGGCGGCGGTGATTTTCGAGATTCGGCACCCGCGGGACTGATTTTCGAGATTCGGCACCCGCGGCACTGATTTTCAAGATTCGGCACCCGCGGGGCTGATTTTCGAGATTCGGCACCCGCGGCGGTGCTTTTCAAGATTCGGCACTTGCGGTGGTGATTTTTGAGATTCGGCACCCGCGGCACTGATTTTCGACATTCGGCACCCGCGGAGCTGATTTTCCAGATTCGGCACCCGCGGCAGTGATTTTCGAGATTCAGCACCCGCGGGGCCTATTTTCGAGATTTGGCACCCGCGGTGGTGATTTTCAAGATTCGGCACCCGCGGCACTGATTTTCGAGATTTGGCACCCGCGGAGTTCATTTTCGAGATTCGGCACCCGCGGCACTGATTTTTGAGATTCGGCACCCGCGGCGGTGATTTTTGAGATTCGGCACCCGCGGGGCTGATTTTCGAGGATTGGCACACACGGTGGTGATTTTCGAGATTCGGCACCCGCGGGGCTGATTTTCGAGAATCGGCACCCGCGGCGGTGATTTTTGAGATTCGGAACCAGCGGGGCTGATTTTCGAGGATTGGCACACATGGTGGTGATTTTCGAGATTCGGCACCCGCGGGGCTGATTTTCGAGATTCGGCACCCGCGGCACTGATTTTAGAGATTCGGCACCCGCGGGGCTGATTTTCGAGATTCGGCACCCGCCGCAGTGATTTTCGAGATTCGGCACTCGCTATGGTGATTTTCGAGATTCGGCACCCGCGGGGCTGATTTTCGAGATTCGGCACCCGCGGCACTGATTTTCGAGATTTGGCACCCGCGGGGTTGATTTTCGAGATTCGGCACCCGCGGCACTGATTTTTGAGTTTCCGCACCCGCGGGGCTGATTTTCGAGATTCGGCACCCGCGGGGCTGATTTTCGAGATTCGGCACCCGCGGCACTGATTTTCGAGATTCGGCACCCGCGGGGCTGATTTTCGAGATTCGGCACCCGCGGGGCTGATTTTCGAGATTCGGCACCCGCGGCGGTACTTTTCGAGATTCGGCACTCGCAATGGTGAATTTCGAGATTCGGCACCCGCGGGACTGATTTTCGAGATTCGGCACCCGCTGGGCTGATTTTCGAGATTTGGCACCCGCGGACCTGAATTTCGAGATTCGACACCCGCGGGGCTGATTTTCGAGATTCGGCACCCGTGGCACTGATTTTCGAGATTCGGCACCCGCGGCTGTGTTTTTCGAGATTTGGCACTCGCGGGGCTGATTTTCGAGATTTGGCACCCGCGGCACTGATTTTCGAGATTCGGCAGCCGCGGGGCTGATTTTCTAGATTCGGCACCCGCGGCAGTGATTTCCGAGATTCGGCACCCGCGGCACTGATTTTCGAGATTCGGCACCCGCGGCTGTGATTTTCGAGATTCGGCTCCCGCGGGGCTGATTTTCAAGATTCGGCACCCTCGGCACTGATTTTTGAGATTTGGCACTCGCGGGGCTGATTTTTGAGATTCGGCACCCGCGGGGCTGATTTTCGAGATTTGGCACCCACGGTGGTGATTTCCGAGATTCGGCACCTGCGGCAGTGATTTTCGAGATTCGGCACCCGCGGCAGTGATTTTTGAGATTCGGCACCCGCGGCACTGATTTTCGAGATTCGGCACTCGCGGGGCTGACTTTTGAGATTTGGCACCCGCGGGGGTGATTTTTGAGATTCGGCACCCGCGTGGCTGATTTTCGAGATTTGCACCCACTGTATTGATTTTCAAGATTCGGCACCTGCGGCGGTGATTTTCAAGATTCGGCACCCGCGTGGCTGATTTTCGAGATTCGGCACCAGTGGCGGTGATTTTCGAGATTCGGCACCCGCGGGGCTGATTTTCGAGATTCGGCACTCGCGGCGGTGATTTTTGAGATTCGGCACCCGCGGCAGTGATTTTTGAGATTCGGCACCCGTGGCGCTGATTTTCGAGATTCGGCACCCGTGGGGCTGATTTTCGAGATTCAGCACCTGCAGGGCTGATTTTAGAGATTCGGCACCCGCCGGGCTGATTTTAGAGATTCGGCACCCGCGGGGCTGATTTTCGAGATTCGGCACCCGCGGCGGTGCTTTTCGAAATTCGGCACCCGCGGGGCTGATTTTCGAGATTCGGCACCCGTGGGGCTGATTTTCGAGATTCAGCACCCGCGGCACTGATTTTCGAGATTCGGCACCCGCGGGGCTGATTTTCGAGATTCGGCACCCGCGGGGCTGATTTTCGAGATTCGGCACCCGCGGCGGTACTTTTCGAGATTCGGCACTCGCAATGGTGAATTTCGAGATTCGGCACCCGCGGGACTGATTTTCGAGATTCGGCACCCGCTGGGCTGATTTTCGAGGATTGGCACACACGGTGGTGATTTTCGAGATTCGGCACCCGCGGGGCTGATTTTCGAGAATCGGCACCCGCGGCGGTGATTTTTGAGATTCGGAACCAGCGGGGCTGATTTTCGAGGATTGGCACACATGGTGGTGATTTTCGAGATTCGGCACCCGCGGGGCTGATTTTCGAGATTCGGCACCCGCGGCACTGATTTTAGAGATTCGGCACCCGCGGGGCTGATTTTCGAGATTCGGCACCCGCCGCAGTGATTTTCGAGATTCGGCACTCGCTATGGTGATTTTCGAGATTCGGCACCCGCGGGGCTGATTTTCGAGATTCGGCACCCGCGGCACTGATTTTCGAGATTTGGCACCCGCGGGGTTGATTTTCGAGATTCGGCACCCGCGGCACTGATTTTTGAGTTTCCGCACCCGCGGGGCTGATTTTCGAGATTCGGCACCCGCGGGGCTGATTTTCGAGATTCGGCACCCGCGGCACTGATTTTCGAGATTCGGCACCCGCGGGGCTGATTTTCGAGATTCGGCACTCGCAATGGTGATTTTCGAGATTCGGCACCCGCGGGACTGATTTTCGAGATTCGGCACCCGCGGGGCTGAATTTCGAGATTCGGCACCCGCGGGGCTGATTTTCGAGATTCGGCACCCGCGGCGATGCTTCTCGAGATTCGGCACTCGCTATGGTGATTTTCGAGATTCGGCACCCGCGGCAGTGATTTTTGAGATTTGGCACCCGCGGGGCTGATTTTCGAGATTCGGCACCCGTGGGGCTGATTTTCGAGATTCAGCACCCGCGGCACTGATTTTCGAGATTCGGCACCCGCGGGGCTGATTTTCGAGATTCGGCACCCGCGGGGCTGATTTTCGAGATTCGGCACCCGCGGCGGTACTTTTCGAGATTCGGCACTCGCAATGGTGAATTTCGAGATTCGGCACCCGCGGGACTGATTTTCGAGATTCGGCACCCGCTGGGCTGATTTTCGAGATTTGGCACCCGCGGACCTGAATTTCGAGATTCGACACCCGCGGGGCTGATTTTCGAGATTCGGCACCCGTGGCACTGATTTTCGAGATTCGGCACCCGCGGCTGTGTTTTTCGAGATTTGGCACTCGCGGGGCTGATTTTCGAGATTTGGCACCCGCGGCACTGATTTTCGAGATTCGGCAGCCGCGGGGCTGATTTTCTAGATTCGGCACCCGCGGCAGTGATTTCCGAGATTCGGCACCCGCGGCACTGATTTTCGAGATTCGGCACCCGCGGCTGTGATTTTCGAGATTCGGCTCCCGCGGGGCTGATTTTCAAGATTCGGCACCCTCGGCACTGATTTTTGAGATTTGGCACTCGCGGGGCTGATTTTTGAGATTCGGCACCCGCGGGGCTGATTTTCGAGATTTGGCACCCACGGTGGTGATTTCCGAGATTCGGCACCTGCGGCAGTGATTTTCGAGATTCGGCACCCGCGGCAGTGATTTTTGAGATTCGGCACCCGCGGCACTGATTTTCGAGATTCGGCACTCGCGGGGCTGACTTTTGAGATTTGGCACCCGCGGGGGTGATTTTTGAGATTCGGCACCCGCGTGGCTGATTTTCGAGATTTGCACCCACTGTATTGATTTTCAAGATTCGGCACCTGCGGCGGTGATTTTCAAGATTCGGCACCCGCGTGGCTGATTTTCGAGATTCGGCACCAGTGGCGGTGATTTTCGAGATTCGGCACCCGCGGGGCTGATTTTCGAGATTCGGCACTCGCGGCGGTGATTTTTGAGATTCGGCACCCGCGGCAGTGATTTTTGAGATTCGGCACCCGTGGCGCTGATTTTCGAGATTCGGCACCCGTGGGGCTGATTTTCGAGATTCAGCACCTGCAGGGCTGATTTTAGAGATTCGGCACCCGCCGGGCTGATTTTAGAGATTCGGCACCCGCGGGGCTGATTTTCGAGATTCGGCACCCGCGGCGGTGCTTTTCGAAATTCGGCACCCGCGGGGCTGATTTTCGAGATTCGGCACCCGTGGGGCTGATTTTCGAGATTCAGCACCCGCGGCACTGATTTTCGAGATTCGGCACCCGCGGGGCTGATTTTCGAGATTCGGCACCCGCGGGGCTGATTTTCGAGATTCGGCACCCGCGGCGGTACTTTTCGAGATTCGGCACTCGCAATGGTGAATTTCGAGATTCGGCACCCGCGGGACTGATTTTCGAGATTCGGCACCCGCTGGGCTGATTTTCGAGATTTGGCACCCGCGGACCTGAATTTCGAGATTCGACACCCGCGGGGCTGATTTTCGAGATTCGGCACCCGTGGCACTGATTTTCGAGATTCGGCACCCGCGGCTGTGTTTTTCGAGATTTGGCACTCGCGGGGCTGATTTTCGAGATTTGGCACCCGCGGCACTGATTTTCGAGATTCGGCAGCCGCGGGGCTGATTTTCTAGATTCGGCACCCGCGGCAGTGATTTCCGAGATTCGGCACCCGCGGCACTGATTTTCGAGATTCGGCACCCGCGGCTGTGATTTTCGAGATTCGGCTCCCGCGGGGCTGATTTTCAAGATTCGGCACCCTCGGCACTGATTTTTGAGATTTGGCACTCGCGGGGCTGATTTTTGAGATTCGGCACCCGCGGGGCTGATTTTCGAGATTTGGCACCCACGGTGGTGATTTCCGAGATTCGGCACCTGCGGCAGTGATTTTCGAGATTCGGCACCCGCGGCAGTGATTTTTGAGATTCGGCACCCGCGGCACTGATTTTCGAGATTCGGCACTCGCGGGGCTGACTTTTGAGATTTGGCACCCGCGGGGGTGATTTTTGAGATTCGGCACCCGCGTGGCTGATTTTCGAGATTTGCACCCACTGTATTGATTTTCAAGATTCGGCACCTGCGGCGGTGATTTTCAAGATTCGGCACCCGCGTGGCTGATTTTCGAGATTCGGCACCAGTGGCGGTGATTTTCGAGATTCGGCACCCGCGGGGCTGATTTTCGAGATTCGGCACTCGCGGCGGTGATTTTTGAGATTCGGCACCCGCGGCAGTGATTTTTGAGATTCGGCACCCGTGGCGCTGATTTTCGAGATTCGGCACCCGTGGGGCTGATTTTCGAGATTCAGCACCTGCAGGGCTGATTTTAGAGATTCGGCACCCGCCGGGCTGATTTTAGAGATTCGGCACCCGCGGGGCTGATTTTCGAGATTCGGCACCCGCGGCGGTGCTTTTCGAAATTCGGCACCCGCGGGGCTGATTTTCGAGATTCGGCACCTGCGGCGGTGCATTTCGAGATTCGGCACTCGCAATGGTGATTTTCGAGATTCGGCACCCGCGGGACTGATTTTCGAGATTCGGCTCCCGCTGGGCTGAATTTCGAGATTCGGCACCCGCGGGGCTGATTTTCGAGATTCGGCACCCGCGGCGGTGCTTCTCGAGATTCGGCACTCGCTATGGTGATTTTCGAGATTCGGCACCCGCGGCAGTGATTTTTGAGATTTGGCACCCGCGGGGCTGATTTTCGAGATTCGGCACCCGTGGGGCTGATTTTCGAGATTCAGCACCCGCGGCACTGATTTTCGAGATTCGGCACCCGCGGCTGTGATTTTCGAGATTCGGCACCCGCGGGGCTGATTTTTGAGATTCGGCACTGGCGGCGGTGATTTTCGAGATTCGGCACCCGCGGGACTGATTTTCGAGATTCGGCACCCGCGGCACTGATTTTCAAGATTCGGCACCCGCGGGGCTGATTTTCGAGATTCGGCACCCGCGGCGGTGCTTTTCAAGATTCGGCACATGCGGTGGTGATTTTTGAGATTCGGCACCCGCGGCACTGATTTTCGACATTCGGCACCCACGGGGCTGATTTTCCAGATTCGGCACCCGCGGCAGTGATTTTCGAGATTCAGCACCCGCGGGGCCTATTTTCGAGATTTGGCACCCGCGGTGGTGATTTTCAAGATTCGGCACCCGCGGCACTGATTTTCGAGATTTGGCACCCGCGGAGTTCATTTTTGAGATTCGGCACCCGCGGCAATGATTTTTGAGATTCGGCACCCGCGGCGGTGATTTTTGAGATTCGGCACCCGCGGGGCTGATTTTCGAGGATTGGCACACACGGTGGTGATTTTCGAGATTCGGCACCCGCGGGGCTGATTTTCGAGAATCGGCACCCGCGGCGGTGATTTTTGAGATTCGGCACCAGCGGGGCTGATTTTCGAGGATTGGCACACACGGTGGTGATTTTCGAGATTCGGCACCCGCGGGGCTGATTTTCGAGATTCGGCACCCGCGGCACTGATTTTCGAGATTCGGCACCCGCGGGGCTGATTTTCTAGATTCGGCACCCGCCGCAGTGATTTTCGAGATTTGGCACTCGCTATGGTGATTTTCGAGATTCGGCACCCGCGGGGCTGATTTTCGAGATTCGGCACCCGCGGCACTGATTTTCGAGATTTGGCACCCGCGGGGTTGATATTCGAGATTCGGCACCCGCGGCACTGATTTTCGAGTTTCCGCACCCGCGGGGCTGATTTTCGAGATTCGGCACCCGCGGGGCTGATTTTCGAGATTCGGCACCCGCGGGGCTGATTTTCGAGATTCGGCACCCGTGGCACTGATTTTCGAGATTCGGCACCCGCGGGGCTGATTTTCGAGATTCGGCACTCGCAATGGTGATTTTCGAGATTCGGCACCCGCGGGACTGATTTTCGAGATTCGGCACCCGCGGGGCTGAATTTCGAGATTCGGCACCCACGGGGCTGATTTTCGAGATTCGGCACCCGCGGCGATGTTTCTCGAGATTCGGCACTCGCTATGGTGATTTTCGAGATTCGGCACCCGCGGCAGTGATTTTTGAGATTTGGCACCCGCGGGGCTGATTTTCGAGATTCGGCACCCGTGGGGCTGATTTTCGAGATTCAGCACCCGCGGCACTGATTTTCGAGATTCGGCACCCGCGGGGCTGATTTTCGAGATTCGGCACCCGCGGGGCTGATTTTCGAGATTCGGCACCCGCGACGGTACGTTTCGAGATTCGGCACTCGCAATGGTGAATTTCGAGATTCGGCACCCGCGGGACTGATTTTCGAGATTCGGCACCCGCTGGGCTGATTTTCGAGATTCGGCACCCGCGGCGGTGTTTTTCGAGATTTGGCACTCGCGGGGCTGATTTTCGAGATTTGGCACCCGCGGCACTGATTTTCGAGATTCGGCAGCCGCGGGGCTGATTTTCTAGATTCGGCACCCGCTGGGATGATTTTCAAGATTCGGCACCCGCGGGGCTGATTTTCGAGATTCGGCACCAGTGGCGGTGATTTTCGAGATTCGGCACCCGCGGCGGTGCTTTTCGAGATTCGGCACTCGCGGGGCTGATTTTCTAGATTCGGCACCCGCGGCAGTGATTTCCGAGATTCGGCACCCGCGGCACTGATTTTCGAGATTCGGCACCCGCGGCTGTGATTTTCGAGATTCGGCTCCCGCGGGGCTGATTTTCAAGATTCGTCACCCTCGGCACTGATTTTTGAGATTTGGCACTCGCGGGGCTGATTTTTGAGATTCGGCACCCGCGGGGCTGATTTTCGAGATTTGGCACCCACGGTGGTGATTTCCGAGATTCGGCACCTGCGGCAGTGATTTTCGAGATTCGGCACCTGCGGGCCTGATTTTCGAGATTCGCCAACGTCGGCAGTGATTTTCGAGATTCGGCACCCGCGGTGGTGATTTTCGAGATTCGGAACCCGCGGCGGTGATTTTTGAGATTCGGCACCCGCGAGGCTGATTTTCGAGAATCGGCACCCGCGGTGGTGATTTTTGAGATTCGGCACGCGCGGCACTGATTTTTGAGATTCGGCACCCGCGGGGCTGATTTTCGAGATTCGGCACCCGCGGCAGTGATTTTCGAGATTCAGCACCCGCGGGGCTGATTTTCGAGATTTGGCACCCGCGGCACTGATTTTCGAGATTCGGCACCCGCGGGGCTGATTTTCGAGATTCGGCACCCACGGCGGTGATTTCCAAGATTCGACACCCGCGGGGCTGATTTTCGAGATTCGGCACCCGCGGCACTGATTTTTGAGATTCGGCACCCATGGCACTGATTTTCGAGATTCAGCACCCGCGGGGCTGATTTTCGGGATTCGGCACCCGCGGGGCTGATTTTCGAGATTCGGCACCCGCGGCACTGATTTTCGAGATTCGGCACCCGCGGGGCTGATTTTCAAGATTCGGCACCCGCGGAAGTGATTTTCGAGATTCGGCACCCGCGAGGCTAATTTTCGAGATTCGGCACCGGCGGCAGTGATTTTCGAGATTCGGCACCCGCGGCAGTGATTTTTGAGATTCGGCACCCGCGGCACTGATTTTCGAGATTCGGCACTCGCGGGGCTGATTTTCGAGATTTGGCACCCGCGGCACTGATTTTCGAGATTCGGCACTCGCGGGGCTGACTCTTGAGATTTGGCACCCGCGGGGGTGATTTTTGAGATTCGGCACCCGCGTGGCTGATTTTCGAGATTTGCACCCACTGTATTGATTTTCAAGATTCGGCACCTGCGGCGGTGATTTTCAAGATTCGGCACCCGCGTGGCTGATTTTCGAGATTCGGCACCAGTGGCGGTGATTTTCGAGATTCGGCACCCGCGGGGCTGATTTTCGAGATTCGGCACTCGCGGCGGTGATTTTTGAGATTCGGCACCCGCGGCAGTGATTTTTGAGATTCGGCACCCGTGGCGCTGATTTTCGAGATTCGGCACCCGTGGGGCTGATTTTCGAGATTCAGCACCTGCAGGGCTGATTTTAGAGATTCGGCACCCGTCGGGCTGAGTTTCGAGATTCGGCACCCGCGGGGCTGATTTTCGAGATTCGGCACCCGCGGCGGTGCTTTTCGAAATTCGGCACCCGCGGGGCTGATTTTCGAGATTCGGCACCCGCGGCGGTGCATTTCGAGATTCGGCACTCGCAATGGTGATTTTCGAGATTCGGCACCCGCGGGACTGATTTTCGAGATTCGGCTCCCGCTGGGCTGAATTTCGAGATTCGGCACCCGCGGGGCTGATTTTCGAGATTCGGCACCCGCTGCGGTGCTTCTCGAGATTCGGCACTCGCTATGGTGATTTTCGAGATTCGGCACCCGCGGCAGTGATTTTTGAGATTTGGCACCCGCGGGTCTGATTTTCGAGATTCGGCACCCGTGGGGCTGATTTTCGAGATTCAGCACCCGCGGCACTGATTTTCGAGATTCGGCACCCGCGGCTGTGATTTTCGAGATTCGGCACCCGCGGGGCTCATTTTTGAGATTCGGCACTGGCGGCGGTGATTTTCGAGATTCGGCACCCGCGGGACTGATTTTCGAGATTTGGCACCCGCGGCACTGATTTTCAAGATTCGGCACCCGCGGGGCTGATTTTCGAGATTCGGCACCCGCGGCGGTGCTTTTCAAGATTCGGCACTTGCGGTGGTGATTTTTGAGATTCGGCACCCGCGGCAGTGATTTTTGAGATTTGGCACCCGCGGGGCTGATTTCCGAGATTCGGCACCCGTGGGGCTGATTTTCGAGATTCAGCACCCGCGGCACTGATTTTCGAGATTCGGCACCCGCGGGGCTGATTTTCGAGATTCGGCACCCGCGGGGCTGATTTTCGAGATTCGGCACCCGCGGCGGTACTTTTCGAGATTCGGCACTCGCAATGGTGAATTTCGAGATTCGACACCCGCGGGGCTGATTTTCGAGATTCGGCACCCGTGGCACTGATTTTCGAGATTCGGCACCCGCGGCTGTGTTTTTCGAGATTTGGCACTCGCGGGGCTGATTTTCGAGATTTGGCACCCGCGGCCACTGATTTTCGAGATTCGGCAGCCGCGGCGCTGATTTTCTAGATTCGGCACCCGCGGCAGTGATTTCCGAGATTCGGCACCCGCGGCACTGATTTTCGAGATTCGGCACCCGCGGCTGTGATTTTCGAGATTCGGCTCCCGCGGGGCTGATTTTCAAGATTCGGCACCCTCGGCACTGATTTTTGAGATTTGGCACTCGCGGGGCTGATTTTTGAGATTCGGCACCCGCGGGGCTGATTTTCGAGATTTGGCACCCACGGTGGTGATTTCCGAGATTCGGCACCTGCGGCAGTGATTTTCGAGATTCGGCACCTGCGGGCCTGATTTTCGAGATTCGCCAACGTCGGCGGTGATTTTCGAGATTTGGCACCCGCGGCACTGATTTTCGAGATTCGGCACCCGTGGGGCTGATTTTCGAGATTTGGCACCCGCGGTGGTGATTTTCGAGATTCTGCACCTGTGGCGGTGATTTTTGAGATTCGGCACCCGCGGGGCTGATTTACGAGATTCGGCACCCGCGGCAGTGCTTCTCGAGATTCGGCACTTGCTATGGTGATTTTCGAGATTCGGCACCCGCGGCACTGATTTTCGAGATAGGGCACCCGTGGTGTTGATTTTTGAGATTCGGCACCCGCGGCGGTGATTTCCAAGATTTGGCACTCGCGGTGGTGATTTTCGAGATTCGGCACCTGCGGCGGTGATTTTCGAGATTCGGCACCCGCGGAGATGATTTTCGAGATTCGGCACCTGCGGAAGTGATTTTTGAGATTCGGCACCTGCGGGGCTGATTTTCGAGATTCGGCAACGGCGGCGGTGATTTTCGAGATTCGGCACCCGCGGGGCTGATTTTCAAGATTCGGCACCCGCGGCACTGATTTTCGAGATTCGGCATCCGCGGGGCTGATTTTCGAGACTCGGCACCCGCGGCACTGATTTTCGAGATTCGGCACCCGCGGGGCTGATTTTCGAGACTCGGCACCCGCGGCGGTGCTTTTCGAGATTTGGCACTCGCGGTGGTGAATTTCGAGATTCGGCACCAGCGGCACTGATTTTGGAGATTCGACACCCGCGGGGCTGATTTTCGAGATTCGGCAACCACAGCGGTGATTTCCGAGATTTGGCACCCGAGGAACTGATTTTCGAGATTCGGCACCCGCGGCAGTGCTTTTCGAGATTCGGCACCCGTGGGGCTGATATTCGAGATTCGGCACCCATGGCACTGATTTTCGAGATTCGGCACCCGAGGAACTGATTTTCGAGATTCGGCACCCACGGCACTGATATTCTAGATTCGGCACCCGCGGCAGTGATTTCCGAGATTCGGCACCCGCGGGGCTTATTTTCGAGATTTGGCACCCGCAGGAATGATTTTCGAGATTCGGCACCCGCGGGGCCGATTTTTGAGATTTGGCACCCACGGTGGTGATTTTCGAGATTCGGCACCAGTGGCGGTGATTTTCGAGATTCGTCACCCACGGGGCTGATTTTTGAGATTTGGCACCCGCGGTGGTGATTTTCGAGATTCGGAACCCGCGGCGGTGATTTTTGAGATTCGGCACCCGCGAGGCTGATTTTCGAGAATCGGCACCCGCGGTGGTGATTTTTGAGATTTGGCACGCGCGGCACTGATTTTTGAGATTTGGCACCCGCGGCACTGATTTTCGAGATTCGGCACCCGCGGCACTGATTTTCGAGATTCGGCACCAATGGCACTGATTTTCGAGATTCAGCACCCGCGGGGCTGATTTTCGGGATTCGGCACCCGCGGGGCTGATTTTCGAGATTCGGCACCCGCGGCACTGATTTTCGAGATTCGGCACCCGCAGGGCTGATTTTCGAGATTCGGCACCCGCGGAAGTGATTTTCGAGATTCGGCACCCGCGGGGCTAATTTTCGAGATTCGGCACCGGCGGCAGTGATTTTCGAGATTCGGCACCCGCGGCAGTGATTTTTGAGATTCGGCACCCGCGGCACTGATTTTCGAGATTCGGCACTCGCGGGGCTGATTTTTTAGATTTGGCACCCGTGGCACTGATTTTCGAGATTCGGGACTCGAGGGGCTGACTTTTGAGATTTGGCACCCGCGGGGGTGATTTTTGAGATTCGGCACCCGCGTGGCTGATTTTCGAGATTTGGCATTCGCGGCGGTGATTTTCGAGATTCGGCACCTGCGGGGCTGATTTTCGAGATTTGCCACCAGCGGGGGTGATTTTTGAAATTCGGCACCTGCGGGCCTGATTTTCGAGTTTCGCACCCACGGTGGTGATTTTCGAGATTCGGCACCAGCTGCAGTGATTTCCGAGAATCGGCACCCGCGGGGCTGATTTTCGAGATTTAGCACCCGCGGGCGGTGTTTTCCAGATTTGGCACCCGCGGGGCTGATTTTTAACATTCGGTACCCGCAACGGTGATTTTCGAGATTCGGCACACGCAGCGGTGATTTTCGAGATTTGGCACCCGCGGCAGTGATTTTCGAGATTCGGCCCTCGCGGTGGTGATTTTCGAGATTCGGCACCCGCAGCGGTGATTTTCGAGATTCGGCACCAGTGGGGCTGATTTTCGAAATTCGGCACCCGCGGCACTGATTTTCGAGATTCGGCACCCGTGGGGCTGAT
Source organism: Ranitomeya imitator (assembly GCF_032444005.1). Classification (NCBI taxonomy): domain Eukaryota; kingdom Metazoa; phylum Chordata; class Amphibia; order Anura; family Dendrobatidae; genus Ranitomeya; species Ranitomeya imitator. The sequence goes on along the minus strand of NC_091291.1, from coordinate 26,417,746 downwards.
TTTCGAGATTCGGCACCCGCGGCACTGATTTTCGAGATTCGGCACCCGCGGCAGTGATTTCTGAGAATCGGCACCCGTGGTGGTGATTTCCGAGATTCGGCACCCGCGGCGGTGATTTTCGAGATTCGGCACCCGCGGCGGTGATTTTTGAGATTCGGCACCTGCGGGGCTGATTTTCGAGATTCGGCACCCGCAGCGGTGATTTTCGAGATTCGGCACCCGTGGGGCTGATTTTCGAGATTCGGCACCCACGGCACTGATTTTCAAGATTCGGCACCCGCGGCAGTGATTTTCGAGATTCGGCCCTCGCGGTGGTGATTTTCGAGATTCGGCACCCGCAGCGGTGATTTTCGAGATTCGGCACCCGTGGGGCTGATTTTCGAAATTCGGCACCCTTGGGGCTGATTTTTGAGATTCTGCACCCGCGGCACTGATTTTCGAGATTCGGCACCCGCGGCAGTGATTTTCGAGATTTGGCACCCGCAGGGCTGATTTTCGAGATTCGGCAACTGCGGTGTTGATTTTCGAGATTTGGCATCTGCGGCGGTGATTTTCGAGATTCGGCACCGGCAGGGCTGATTTTTGAGATTGGGCACCCGCGGCGGTGATTTTCGAGATTCGGCATCCACGGCGGTGATTTTCGAGATTCGGCACCGGCAGGGCTGATTTTTGAGATTCGGCACCCGCGGCACTGATTTTCGAGATTCGGCACCCGTGGGGCTGATTTTCGAGATTCGGCACCCGCGGCACTGATTTTCGAGATTCAGCACCCGCGGCAGTGATTTTCGAGATTTGGCACCCGCATGGCTGATTTTCGAGATTCGGCAACCGCGGTGTTGATTTTCGAGATTTGGCATCTGCGGTGGTGATTTTCGAGATTCAGCACCCGCAGGGCTGATTTTCGAGATTTGGCACCCGCGGTGGTGATTTTCGAGATTCGGCACCCGCGGCGGTGATTTTTGATATTCAGCACCCGCGGGGCTGATTTTCGAGATTCGGCACCCGCGGGGCTGATTTTCGAGATTTAGCACCCGCGGGCGGTGTTTTCCAGATTTGGCACCCGCGGGGCTGATTTTTGAGATTCGGTACCCGCGACGGTGATTTTCGAGATTCGGCACTCGCGGTGGTGTTTTTCGAGATTCGGCACCCGCAGCGGTGATTTTCGAGATTCGGCACCCGTGGGGCTGATTTTCGAGATTCGGCACCCACGGCACTGTTTTTTGAGATTCGGCACCCGTGGGGCTGATTTTCGAGATTCGGCACCCGCAGCACTGATTTTCGAGATTCGGCACCCGCGGGGCTGTTTTTCGAGATTCGGCACCCGCGGCACTGATTTTCAAGATTCAGCACTCGCGGGGCTAATTTTCGAGATTCGGCACCCGCGGCGGTGATTTTCGAGATTCGGCATTCGCGGCGGTGATTTTCGAGATTCGGCACCTGCGGGGCTGATTTTCGGGATTTGCCACCAGCGGGGGTGATTTTTGAAATTCGGCACCTGCGGGCCTGATTTTTGAGTTTCGCACCCACGGTGGTGATTTTCGAGATTCGGCACCAGCTGCAGTGATTTCCGAGAATCGGCACCCGTGGTGGTGATTTCCGAGATTCGGCACCCGCGGCAGTGATTTTCGAGATTCGGCACCCGCGGCGGTGATTTTTGAGATTCGGCACCTGCGGGGCTGATTTTTGAGATTCGGCACCCGCGGCGGTGATTTTCGAGATTCGGCATTCGCGGCGGTGATTTTCGAGATTCGGCACCTGCGGGGCTGATTTTCGGGATTTGCCACCAGCGGGGGTGATTTTTGAAATTCGGCACCTGCGGGCCTGATTTTCGAGTTTCGCACCCACGGTGGTGATTTTCGAGATTCGGCACCAGCTGCAGTGATTTCCGAGAATCGGCACCCGTGGTGGTGATTTCCGAGATTCGGCACCCGCGGCAGTGATTTTCGAGATTCGGCACCCGCGGCGGTGATTTTTGAGATTCGGCACCTGCGGGGCTGATTTTTGAGATTCGGCACCCGCGGGGCTGATTTTCGAGATTTAGCACCCGCGGGCGGTGTTTTCCAGATTCGGCACCCGTGGGGCTGATTTTCGAAATTCGGCACCCGCGGCACTGATTTTCGAGATTCGGCACCCGTGGGGCTGATTTTCGAGATTCGGCACCCACGGCACTGATTTTCGAGATTCGGCACCCGCGGCAGTGATTTCCGAGAATCGGCACCCGTGGTGGTGATTTCCGAGATTCGGCACCCGCGGCGGTGATTTTCGAGATTCGGCACCCGCGGCGGTGATTTTTGAGATTCGGCACTCGCGGCGGTGATTTTCGAGATTCGGCACCCGTGGCAGTGATTTTTGAGATTTGGCACCTACGGCGGTGATTTTCAAGATTCAGCACCTGCGGGGCTGATTTTCGAGATTCGGCACTCGCGGTGGTGATTTTTGAGATTCGGCACCCGTGGGGCTGATTTTCGAGATTCGGCACCCGCGGCACTGATTTTCGAGATTCGGCACCTGTGGGAATGATTTTCGAGATTCGGCACCTGTGGGGCTGATTTCCGAGAATCGGCACCCGTGGCGGTGATTTCCGAGATTCCACACCCATGGCAGTGAATTTCGAGATTCGGCACCGGCGGTGGTGATTTTCAAGATTCGGCACCGGCAGGGCTGATTTTTGAGATTGGGCACCCGCGGCGGTGATTTTCGAGATTCGGCACCCACGGCGGTGATTTTCGAGATTCGGCACCGGCAGGGCTGATTTTTGAGATTCGGCACCCGCGGGGCTGATTTTCGAGATTCGGCACCCGGGGGGCTGATTTTCGAGATTCGGTATCCACAGCGGTGATTTTCGAGATTCGGCACCCGCGGGGCTGATTTTCGAGGTTCGGCACCCGCGGCGGTGATTTTCGAGATTCGGCACCCGCGGCGGTGATTTCCGAGATTCGGCACCCGCGGCGGTGAATTTCGAGATTTGGCACCGTCGGTGGTGATTTTCGAGATTCGGCACCGGCAGGGCTGATTTTTGAGATTCGGCACCCGCGGGGCTGATTTTCGAGATTCAACACCCGCAGGGCTGATTTTCGAGATTTGGCACCCGCGGGGCTGATTTTCGAGATTTGGCACCTGCGGCGGTGATTTTCGAGATACGGCAGCCGCGGGGCTGATTTTCGAGATTTGGCACCCGCGGCGGTGATTTTCGAGATTCGGAACCCGCGGCGGTGATTTTCGAGATTCGGCACCCGCGTGGCTGATTTCCGAGATTCGGCACCCGCGGGGCTGATTTTCGAGATTCGGCACCCGTGAGGGTGATTTTCGAATTTCGGCACCCACGGCGGTGATTTTCGAGATTTGGCACCCGCGGCGCTGATTTTCGAGATTCGGCACCCGCGGCACTGATTTTCGAGATTTGCCACCCGCGGTGGTGATTTTTGAAATTCGGCACCCGCGGGGCTGATTTTCGAGGTTCGGCACCCGCGGTGGTGATTTTCGAGATTCGGCACCCGCGGCAGTGATTTTCAAGATTTGGCACCCGCGGTGGTGATTTTCGAGATTTGGAACCCGTGGCGGTGATTTTCGAGATTCGGCACCAGCGGGGCTGATTTTTGAGATTTGGCACCCACGAGGGTGATTTTCGAGATTCGACACTCACGGCGGTGATTTTTGAGATTCGGCACCCGTGGTGCTGACTTTCGAGATTCAGCACCCGAAGGGCTGATATTCGAGATTTGGCACCCGGAGGTGGTGATTTTAGAGATTCGGCACCCGCGGCAGTGATTTTCGAGAATCGGCACCCGTGGCGGTGATTTCCGAGATTCGGCACCCGCAGCGGTGAATTTCAAGATTCGGCACTGGAGGTGGTGATTTTCGAGATTCGGCATCGGCAGGGCTGATTTTTGAGATTCGGCACCTGCGGCGGTGATTTTTGAGATTCGGCACCCACGGCGGTGATTTTCGAGATTCGGCACCCGCGACAGTGATTTCCGAGAATCGCCACCCGTGGCGGTGATTTCCGAGACTCGGGACCCGCGGCGGTGAATTTTGAGATTCGGCACCGGCGGTGGTAATTTTCAAGATTCGGCACCGGCAGGGCTGATTTTTGAGATTCGACACTCGCGGGGCTGATTTTCGAGATTCGGCACCCACGGGCCTGACTTTCGAGATTCGGCACCCGCGGCGGTGTTTTTCGAGATTCGGCACCCGCAGCGGTGATTTTCGAGATTCAACACCTGCAGGGCTGATTTTCGAGATTTGGCACCTGCTGGGCTGATTTTTGAGATTTGGCACCTGCTGTGGGGATTTTCGAGATTCGGCACCCGCGGCGGTGATTTTCGAGATTCGGCACCCGCGGCGGTGATTTTCGACATACGGCACCCGCGGGGCTGATTTTCGAGATTTGGCACCCGCGGTGGTGATTTTGGAGATTCGGAACCCGTGGCGGTGATTTTCGAGATTCGGCACCAGCGTGGCTGATTTCCGAGATTCGGCACCCGCGGGGCTGATTTTCGAGATTCGGCACCCGTGAGGGTGATTTTCGAATTTCGGCACCCACGGCGGTGATTTTTGAGATTCGGCACCCACGGCGGTGATTTTTGAGATTCGGCACCCGCGGTGCTGATTTTCGAGATTCGGCACCCGAGGGGCTGATATTCGAGATTTGGCACCCGGAGGCGGTGATTTTAGAGATTCGGCACCCGCGGCAGTGATTTTCGAGAATCGGCACCCGTGGCGGTGATTTCCGAGATTCGGCACCCGCAGTGGTGATTTTCGAGATTCGGCACCCGCGGTGGTGATTTTCGATATTCGGCACCCGCAGTGGTGATTTTCGAGATTCGGCACCCGTGGCGGTGATTTCCGAGATTCGGCACCCGCAGTGGTGATTTTCGAGATTCGGCACCCGCGGCGGTGATTTTCGATATTCGGCACCCGCAGCGGTGATTTTCGAGATTCGGCACCCGCGGGGCTGATTTTCGAGATTCGGCACCCGCTGGGCTGATTTCCGAGATTCGGCACCCGCGGTGGTGATTTTCGAGATTCGGCACCAGCGGGGCTGATTTTTGAGATTCGGCACCCGCGAGGGTGATTTTTCGATATTCGACACCCACGGTGGTGATTTTTGAGATTCGGCACCCGCGGTGCTGATTTTCGAGATTCGGCACCCGAGGGGCTGATATTCGAGATTTGGCACCCGGAGGCGGTGATTTTAGAGATTCGGCACCCGCGGCAGTGATTTTCGAGAATCGGCACCCGTGGCGGTGATTTCCGAGATTCGGCACCCGCAGTGGTGATTTTCGAGATTTGGCACCCGCGGTGGTGATTTTCGATATTCGGCACCCGCAGTGGTGATTTTCGAGATTCGGCACCCGTGGCGGTGATTTCCGAGATTCGGCACCCGCAGTGGTGATTTTCGAGATTCGGCACCCGCGGCGGTGATTTTCGATATTCGGCACCCGCAGCGGTGATTTTCGAGATTCGGCACCCGCGGGGCTGATTTTCGAGATTCGGCACCCGCTGGGCTGATTTTCGAGATTTGGCACCCGCGGTGGTGATTTTCGAGATTCGGCACCCGCGGGGCTGATTTTCGAGATTTGGCACCCGCGGTGGTGATTTTCGAGATTCTACACCCGCGGCGGTAATTTTCGAGATTCGGCACCCGCGGCGGTGATTTTCGATATTCGGCATCTGCGGTGGTGATTTTCGAGATTCAACACCGGCAGGGCTGATTTTCGAGATTTGGCACCCGCTGGGCTGATTTTCGAGATTTGGCACCCGCGGTGGTGATTTTCGAGATTCGGCACCCGCGGCGGTGATTTTCGAGATTCGACACCCACGGCGGTGATGTTTGAGATTCGGCACCCGCGGGGCTGATTTTCGAGATTCGGCACCTGAGGGGCTGATATTCGAGATTTGGCACCCGAAGGCGGTGATTTTCAAGATTCGGCACCCGTGGGGCTGATTTTCGAGATTTGGCACCCGCGGTGGTGATTTTCGAGATTCGGCACCCACGGGGCTGATTTTCGAGATTCTGCACCCGCGGCGGTAATTTTCGAGATTCAGCACCCGCGGCGGTGATTTTCGAGATTCGGCATCTGCGGTGGTAATTTTCGAGATTCAACACCGGCAGGGCTGATTTTCGAGATTTGGCACCCGCTGGGCTGATTTTCGAGATTTGGCACCCGCGGTGGTGATTTTTGAGATTCGGCACCCGCGGCGGTGATTTTTGAGATTCGGCACCCGCGGGGCTGATTTTCGAGATTCGGCACCCACGGGGCTGATTTTCGGGATTTAGCACCCGCGGGCGGTGTTTTCCAGTTTCGACACCCGCGGGGCTGATTTTTGAGGTTCGGCACCCGCGGCGGTGATTTTCGAGATTCGGCACCCGCGGCGGTGATTTTTGAGATTCGGCACCCGCGGGGCTGATTTTCGAGATTTAGCACCCGCGGCGGTGATTTTCGAGATTTGGCACCCACGATGCTGATTTTTGAGATTCGGTACCCACGGCAATTATTTTCGAGATTCGGCACCCGCGGCAGTGATTTTCGAGAATCGGCACCCGTGGCGGTGATTTCCGAGATTCGGCACCCGCAGCGGTGAATTTCAAGATTCGGCACTGGGGGTGGTGATTTTCGAGATTCGGCATCGGCAGGGCTGATTTTTGAGATTCGGCACCTGCGGCGGTGATTTTCGAGATTCGGCACCCACGGCGGTGATTTTCGAGATTCGGCACCCGCGACAGTGATTTCCGAGAATCGGCACCCGTGGCGGTGATTTCCGAGATTCGGGACCCGCGGCGGTGAATTTTGAGATTCGGCACCGGCGGTGGTAATTTTCAAGATTCGGCACCGGCAGGGCTGATTTTTGAGATTCGACACTTGCGGGGCTGATTTTCGAGATTCGTCACCCACGGGGCTGACTTTCGAGATTCGGCACCCGCGGTGGTGATTTTCGAGATTCAACACCCGCAGAGCTGATTTTCGAGATTTGGCACCTGCTGGGCTGATTTTTGAGATTTGGCACCTGCTGTGGTGATTTTCGAGATTCGGCACCCGCGGCGGTGATTTTCGACATACGGCACCCGCGGGGCTGATTTTCGAGATTTGGCACCCGCGGTGGTGATTTTCGAGATTCGGAACCCGTGGCGGTGATTTTCGAGATTCGGCACCAGCGGGGCTGATTTTTGAGATTCGGCACCCGCGAGGGTGATTTTCGATATTCGACACCCACAGCGGTGATTTTTGAGATTCGGCACCCGCGGTGCTGCTTTTCGAGATTCGGCACCCGAGGGGCTGATATTCGAGATTTGGCACACGGAGGCGGTGATTTTAGAGATTCGGCACCCGCGGCAGTGATTTTCGAGAATCGGCACCCGTGGCGGTGATTTCTGAGATTCGGCACCCGCAGTGGTGATTTTCGAGATTCGGCACCCGCGGTGGTGATTTTCGAGATTCGGCACCCGCAGCGGTGATTTTCGAGATTCGGCACCCGCGGGGCTGATTTTCGAGATTCGGCACCCGCGAGGGTGATTTTTCGATATTCGACACCCACGGCGGTGATTTTTGAGATTCGGCACCCGCGGTGCTGATTTTCGAGATTCGGCACCCGCGGCGGTGATTTTCGACATACGGCACCCGCGGGGCTGATTTTCGAGATTTGGCACCCGCGGTGGTGATTTTCGAGATTCGGAACTCGTGGCGGTGATTTTCGAGATTCGGCACCAGCGGGGCTGATTTTTGAGATTCGGCACCCACGAGGGTGATTTTCGATATTCGACACCCACAGCGGTGATTTTTGAGATTCGGCACCAGCGGTGCTGCTTTTCGAGATTCGGCACCCGAGGGGCTGATATTCGAGATTTGGCACACGGAGGCGGTGATTTTAGAGATTCGGCACCCGCGGCAGTGATTTTCGAGAATCGGCACCCGTGGCGGTGATTTCCGAGATTCGGCACCCGCGGCGGTGAATTTCGAGATTTGGCACCGTCGGTGGTGATTTTCGAGATTCGGCACCGGCAGGGCTGATTTTTGAGATTTGGCACCCGCGGGGCTGATTTTCGAGATTCAACACCCGCAGGGCTGAATTTCGAGATTTGGCACCCGCGGGGCTGATTTTCGAGATTTGGCACATGCGGCGGTGATTTCCGAGAATCGGCACCCGTGGTGGTGATTTCCGAGATTTGGCACCCGCGGGGCTGATTTTGAGATTCGGTATACACGCGGCGGTGATTTTCGAGATTCGGCACTCGCGGTGGTGATTTTCAAGATTCGACACCCGCAGCTGTGATTTTCGAGATTTGGCACCCGCGGGGCTGATTTTTGAGATTCGGTACCCGGGGCAATGATTTTCGAGATTCGGCACTCGCGGTGGTGATTTTTGAGATTCGGCACCCGCAGCGGTGATTTTCGAGATTCGGCACCCGTGGGGCTGATTTTCGAGATTCGGCACCCGCGGCACTGATTTTCGAGATTCGGCACCCGCGGCAGTGATTTTTGAGATTTGGCATCCGTAGGGCTGATTTTCGAGATTCAGCACCCGCGGGGCTGATTTTCGAGATTCGGCACCCGCGGCGGTGATTTTTGAGATTCGGCACCCGCGGAAGGGATTTTCGAGATTTGGCACCCGCCGGGCTGATTTTCGAGATTCGGCAACCGCGGTGGGGACTTTCGAGATTTGGCATCTGCGGCGGTGATTTTTGAGATTCGGCACCCGCGGGGCTGATTTTCGAGATTCAACAAAGGCAGGGCTGATTTTCGAGATTTGGCACCCGCTGGGCTGATTTTCGAGATTTGGCACCCGCGGTGGTGATTTTCGAGATTCAGCACCCGCGGCGGTGATTTTCGAGATTTGGCACCCGCAGCGGTGATTTTCGAGATTCGGCACCCGTGGCAGTGATTTTCGAGATTTGGCACCTGCGGCGATGATTTTCGAGATTCAGCACCCGCGGGGCTGATTTTGAGATTCAGCACTCGCGGTGGTGATTTTTGAGATTCGGCACCCGCAGCGGTGATTTTTGAGATTCGGCACCCGTGGGGCTGATTTTCGAGATTCGGCACCCGCGGCACTGATTTTCGAGATTCGGCACCCGCGGGGCTGATTTTCGAGATTTGGCACCCGCGGGGCTGTTTTTCGAGGTTCGGCACCCGCGGCGGTGATTTCCGAGATTCGGCACCCGCGGCGGTGAATTTCGAGATTCGGCACCGTCGGTGGTGATTTTCGAGACTCGGCACCGGCAGGGCTGATTTTTGAGATTCGGCACCCGCGGGGCTGATTTTCGAGATTCGGCACCCGCGGCGGTGATTTTCGAGATTTGGCATCCGCGGCGGTGATTTTCGAGATTTGGCACCCGCGGCGCTTATTTTAGAGATTCGGCACCTGCGGCGGTGATTTTCAAGATTCAACACCCGCAGGGCTGATTTTCGAGATTTGGCACCCGCGGGGCTGATTTTCAAGATTTGGCACCTGCGGCGGTGATTTTCGAGATTCCGCACCCGCGGCGGTGATTTCCGAGATTCGGCACCCGCGGCGGTGAATTTCGAGATTCGGCACCGTCGGTGGTGATTTTCGAGATTCGGCACCGGCAGGGCTGATTTTTGAGATTCGGCACCCGCGGGGCTGATTTTCGAGATTCGGCAACCGCGGTGGTGACTTTCGAGATTTGGCATCTACGGCGGTGATTTTCGAGATTCAGCACCCGCGGGGCTGATTTTAGAGATTTGGCACCCGCGGGGCTGATTTTCAAGATTTGGCACCTGCGGCGGTGATTTTCGAGATTCGGCACCCGCGGCGGTGAATTTCGAGATTCGGCACCGTCGGTGGTGATTTTCGAGATTCGGCACCGGCAGGGCTGATTTTTGAGATTCGGCACCCGCGGGGCTGATTTTCGAGATTCGGCAACCGCGGTGGTGACTTTCGAGATTTGGCATCTGCGGCGGTGATTTTCGAGATTCAGCACCCGCGGGGCTGATTTTCGAGATTTGGCACCCGCGGGGCTGATTTTCAAGATTTGGCACCTGCGGCGGTGATTTCCGAGATTCGGCACCCGCGGCGGTGAATTTCGAGATTCGGCACCGTCGGTGGTGATTTTCGAGATTCGGCACCGGCAGGGCTGATTTTTGAGATTCGGCACCCGCGGGGCTGATTTTCGAGATTCGGCAACCGCGGTGGTGACTTTCGAGATTTGGCATCTGCGGCGGTGATTTTCGAGATTCAGCACCCGCGGGGCTGATTTTCGAGATTTGGCACCCGCGGTGGTGATTTTTGAGATTCGACACCCGCGGGGCTGATTTTCGAGATTTGGCACCCGCGGTGGTGATTTTTGAGATTCGGCACCCGCGGGGCTGATTTTCGAGATTCGGCACCCCCGGTGGTGATTTTCGAGATTCGGCACCTGTGGTGGTGATTTCCGAGATTCGGCACCCGCGGGGCTGATTTTTGAGATTCGGTACACGCGGCGGTGATTTTCGAGATTCGGCACTCGCGGTGGTGATTTTTGAGATTCGGCACCCGCAGCGGTGATTTTCGAGATTCGGCACCCGTGGGGCTGATTTTCGAGATTCGGCACCCGCGGCACTGATTTTCGAGATTCGGCACCCGCGGCAGTGATTTTCGAGATTTGGCATCCGCAGGGCTGATTTTCGAGTTTCGGCAACCGCTGAGGTGATTTTCGAGATTTGGCATGTGCGGCGGTGATTTTCGAGATTCAGCACCCGCGGGGCTGATTTTCGAGATTCGGCACCCGCGGCGGTGATTTTTGAGATTCGGCACCCGCGGAAGGGATTTTCGAGATTTGGCACCCGCCGGGCTGATTTTTGAGATTCGGCAACCGCGGTGGGGACTTTCGAGATTTGGCATCTGCGGCAGTGATTTTCGAGATTCGGCACCCGCGGGGCTGATTTTCGAGATTCAACACCGGCAGGGCTGATTTTCGAGATTTGGCACCCGCTGGGCTGATTTTCGAGATTTGGCACCCGCGGTGGTGATTTTCGAGATTCGGCACCCGCGGCGGTGATTTTCGAGATTTGGCACCCGAGGGGCTGATATTCGAGATTTGGCACACGGAGGCGGTGATTTCTGAGATTCGGCACCCGCAGTGGTGATTTTCGAGATTCGGCACCCGCGGTGGTGATTTTCGAGATTCGGCACCCGCAGCGGTGATTTTCGAGATTCGGCACCCGCGGGGCTGATTTTCGAGATTCGGCACCCGCGAGGGTGATTTTTCGATATTCGACACCCACGGCGGTGATTTTTGAGATTCGGCACCCGCGGTGCTGATTTTCGAGATTCGGCACCCGCGGCGGTGATTTTCGACATACGGCACCCGCGGGGCTGATTTTCGAGATTTGGCACCCGCGGTGGTGATTTTCGAGATTCGGAACCCGTGGCGGTGATTTTCGAGATTCGGCACCAGCGGGGCTGATTTTTGAGATTCGGCACCCGCGAGGGTGATTTTCGATATTCGACACCCACAGCGGTGATTTTTGAGATTCGGCACCCGCGGTGCTGCTTTTCGAGATTCGGCACCCGAGGGGCTGATATTCGAGATTTGGCACACGGAGGCGGTGATTTTAGAGATTTGGCACCCGCGGCAGTGATTTTCGAGAATCGGCACCCGTGGCGGTGATTTCCGAGATTCGGCACCCGCGGCGGTGAATTTCGAGATTTGGCACCGTCGGTGGTGATTTCCGAGATTCGGCACCGGCAGGGCTGATTTTTGAGATTCGGCACCCGCGGGGCTGATTTTCGAGATTCAACACCCGCAGGGCTGATTTTCGAGATTTGGCACCCGCGGGGCTGATTTTCGAGATTTGGCACCTGCGGCGGTGATTTCCGAGAATCGGCACCCGTGGTGGTGATTTCCGAGATTTGGCACCCGCGGGGCTGATTTTTGAGATTCGGTATACACGCGGCGGTGATTTTCGAGATTCGGCACTCGCGGTGGTGATTTTCAAGATTCGACACCCGCAGCGGTGATTTTCGAGATTTGGCACCCGCGGGGCTGATTTTTGAGATTCGGTACCCGCGGCAATGATTTTCGAGATTCGGCACTCGCGGTGGTGATTTTTGAGATTCGGCACCCGCAGCGGTGATTTTCGAGATTCGGCACCCGTGGGTCTGATTTTCGAGATTCGGCACCCGCGGCACTGATTTTCGAGATTCGGCACCCGCGGCAGTGATTTTTGAGATTTGGCATCCGTAGGGCTGATTTTCGAGATTCAGCACCCGCGGGGCTGATTTTCGAGATTCGGCACCCGCGGCGGTGATTTTTGAGATTCGGCACCCGCGGAAGGGATTTTCGAGATTTGGCACCCGCCGGGCTGATTTTCGAGATTCGGCAACCGCGGTGGGGACTTTCGAGATTTGGCATCTGCGGCGGTGATTTTTGAGATTCGGCACCCGCTGGGCTGATTTTCGAGATTCAACAAAGGCAGGGCTGATTTTCGAGATTTGGCACCCACTGGGCTGATTTTCGAGATTTGGCACCCGCGGTGGTGATTTTCGAGATTCGGCACCCGCGGCGGTGATTTTCGAGATTTGGCACCCGCAGCGGTGATTTTCGAGATTCGGCACCCGTGGCAGTGATTTTCGAGATTTGGCACCTGCGGCGGTGATTTTCGAGATTCAGCACCCGCGGGGCTGATTTTGAGATTCGGCACTCGCGGTGGTGATTTTCGAGATTCGGCACCCGCAGCGGTGATTTTTGAGATTCGGCACCCGTGGGGCTGATTTTCGAGATTCGGCACCCGCGGCACTAATTTTCGAGATTCGGCACCTGTGGGGCTGATTTTCGAGATTCGGCACCCGCGGCACTGATTTTCGAGATTCGGCACCCGCGGGGCTGATTTTCGAGATTCGGCACCCGCGGGGCTGATTTTCGAGGTTCGGCACCCGCGGCGGTGATTTCCGAGATTCGGCACCCGCGGCGGTGAATTTCGAGATTCGGCACCGTCGGTGGTGATTTTCGAGACTCGGCACCGGCAGGGCTGATTTTTGAGATTCGGCACCCGCGGGGCTGATTTTCGAGATTCGGCACCCGCGGCGGTGATTTTCGAGATTTGGCATCCGCGGCGGTGATTTTCGAGATTTGGCACCCGCGGCGCTTATTTTAGAGATTCGGCACATGCGGCGGTGATTTTCAAGATTCAACACCCGCAGGGCTGATTTTCGAGATTTGGCACCCGCGGGGCTGATTTTCAAGATTTGGCACCTGCGGCGGTGATTTTCGAGATTCCGCACCCGCGGCGGTGATTTCCGAGATTCGGCACCCGCGGCGGTGAATTTCGAGATTCGGCACCGTCGGTGGTGATTTTCGAGATTCGGCACCGGCAGGGCTGATTTTTGAGATTCGGCACCCGCGGGGCTGATTTTCGAGATTCGGCAACCGCGGTGGTGACTTTCGAGATTTGGCATCTGCGGCGGTGATTTTCGAGATTCAGCACCCGCGGGGCTGATTTTCGAGATTTGGCACCCGCGGGGCTGATTTTCAAGATTTGGCACCTGCGGCGGTGATTTTCGAGATTCGGCACCCGCGGCGGTGATTTCCGAGATTCGGCACCCGCGGCGGTGAATTTCGAGATTCGGCACCGTCGGTGGTGATTTTCGAGATTCGGCACCGGCAGGGCTGATTTTTGAGATTCGGCACCCGCGGGGCTGATTTTCGAGATTCGGCACCCGCGGCGGTGATTTTCGAGATTTGGCATCCGCGGCGGTGATTTTCGAGATTTGGCACCCGCGGCGCTTATTTTAGAGATTCGGCACCTGCGGCGGTGATTTTCAAGATTCAACACCCGCAGGGCTGATTTTCGAGATTTGGCACCCGCGGGGCTGATTTTCAAGATTTGGCACCTGCGGCGGTGATTTTCGAGATTCCGCACCCGCGGCGGTGATTTCCGAGATTCGGCACCCGCGGCGGTGAATTTCGAGATTCGGCACCGTCGGTGGTGATTTTCGAGATTCGGCACCGGCAGGGCTGATTTTTGAGATTCGGCACCCGCGGGGCTGATTTTCGAGATTCGGCAACCGCGGTGGTGACTTTCGAGATTTGGCATCTGCGGCGGTGATTTTCGAGATTCAGCAACCGCGGGGCTGATTTTCGAGATTTGGCACCCGCGGTGGTGATTTTTGAGATTCGGCACCCGCGGGGCTGATTTTCGAGATTCGGCACCCCCGGTGGTGATTTTCGAGATTCGGCACCCGCGGCAGTGATTTCCGAGAATCGGCACCTGTGGTGGTGATTTCCGAGATTCGGCACCCGCGGGGCTGATTTTTGAGATTCGGTACATGCGGCGGTGATTTTCGAGATTCGGCACTCGCGGTGGTGATTTTTGAGATTCGGCACCCGCAGCGGTGATTTTCGAGATTCGGCACCCGTGGGGCTGATTTTCGAGATTCGGCACCCGCGGCACTGATTTTCGAGATTCGGCACCCGCGGCAGTGATTTTCGAGATTTGGCATCCGCAGGGCTGATTTTCGAGATTCGGCAACCGCTGAGGTGATTTTCGAGATTTGGCATGTGCGGCGGTGATTTTCGAGATTCAGCACCCGCGGGGCTGATTTTCGAGATTCGGCAACCGCGGTGGGGACTTTCGAGATTTGGCATCTGCGGCAGTGATTTTCGAGATTCGGCACCCGCGGGGCTGATTTTCGAGATTCAACACCGGCAGGGCTGATTTTCGAGATTTGGCACCCGCTGGGCTGATTTTCGAGATTTGGCACCCGCGGTGGTGATTTTCGAGATTCGGCACCCGCGGCGGTGATTTTCGAGATTCGACACCCACGGCGGTGATTTTTGAGATTCGGCACCCGCGGGGCTGATTTTCGAGATTCGGCATCTGAGGGGCTGATATTCGAGATTTGGCACCCGGAGGCGGTGATTTTTGAGATTCGGCACCCGCGGCAGTGATTCTTGAGATTTGGCACCCGCGGGGCTAATTTTCGAGATTCGGCACACGTGGGGCTGAATTTCGAGATTTAGCACCCACAGCGGTGATTTTCGAGATTCGGCACCCGTGGGGCTGATTTTCAAGATTCGGCACCTGCGGCGGTGATTTTCGAGATTCGGCACTCGCGGTGGTGATTTTCGAGATTCGGCACCCGCAGCGGTGATTTTCGAGATTCGGCACCCGTGGCAGTGATTTTCGAGATTTGGCACCTGCGGTGGTGATTTTCGAGATTCAGCACCCGTGGGGCTGATTTTCGAGATTCGGCACCCGCGGCGGTGATTTTTTAGATTCGGCACCCACGGCAGTGATTTTCGAGATTCAAGACCCGCAGCAGTGATTTCCGAGAATCGGCACCCGTGGCGGTGATTTCCGAGATTCCACACGCTCGGCAGTGAATTTCGAGATTCGGCACCGGCGGTGGTGATTTTCGAGATTCGGCATCGGCAGGGCTGATTTTTGAGATTCGGCACCCGCGGCGGTGATTTTCGAGATTCGGCACCCATGGCGGTGATTTTCGAGATTCGGCACCCATGGCGGTGATTTTCGAGATTCGGCACCCGTGGTGGTGATTTACGAGATTCGGCACCCGCGGCACTGATTTTCGAGATTCGGCACCCGCGGGGCTGATTTTCGAGATTTGGCACCCGCGGTGGTGATTATCGAGATTCGGCACCCGCGGCGGTGATTTTCGAGATTCGACACCCACGGCGGTGATTTTTGAGATTCGGCACCCGCGGGGCTGATTTTCGAGATTCGGCACCCGCGGGGCTGATTTTCGAGATTCGGCACCTGAGGGGCTGATATTCGAGATTTGGCACCCGGAGGCGGTGATTTTTGAGATTCGGCACCCGCGGCAGTGATTTTTGAGATTTGGCACCCGCGGGGCTAATTTTCGAGATTCGGCACACGTGGGGCTGAATTTCGAGATTTAGCACCCGCAGCGGTGATTTTCGAGATTCGGCACCCGTGGGGCTGATTTTCAAGATTCGGCACCCGTGGCGGTGATTTTCGAGATTCGGCACTCGCGGTGGTGATTTTCAAGATTCGGCACCCGCAGCGGTGATTTTCAAGATTCGGCACCCGTGGCGGTGATTTTCGAGATTCGGCACTCGCGGTGGTGATTTTCAAGATTCGGCACCCGCAGCGGTGATTTTCGAGATTCGGCACCCGCGGGGCTGATTTTCGAGTTTCGGCACTCGTGGGGCTGATTTTTGAAATTAGACACCCGCGGCGGTGATTTTTTAGATTCGGCACCCGCGGCGGTGATTTTCGAGATTTGGCACCCGCAGGGCTGATTTTCGAGATTCGGCAACCGCGGTGGTGACTTTCGAGACTCAACACCGGCAATGCTGATTTTCGAGATTTGGCACCCGCTGGGCTGATTTTCGAGATTTGGCACCCGCGGTGGTGATTTTCGAGATTCGGCACCCGCGGCGGTGATTTTCGAGATTCGACACCCACGGCGGTGATTTTTGAGATTCGGCACCGGCAGGGCTGATTTTCGAGATTCGGCACCGTCGGTGGTGATTTTCGAGATTCGGCACCGGCAGGGCTGATTTTCGAGATTCGGCACCCGCGGCGGTGATTTTTGAGATTCGGCACCCGCGGGGCTGATTTTCGAGATTTAGCACCCGCGGCGGTGATTTTCGAGATTTGGCACCCACGATGCTGATTTTTGAGATTCGGTACCCACGGCAATTATTTTCGAGATTCGGCACCCGCGGCAGTGATTTTCGAGAATCGGCACCCGTGGCGGTGATTTCCGAGATTCGGCACCCGCAGCGGTGAATTTCAAGATTCGGCACTGGGGGTGGTGATTTTCGAGATTCGGCATCGGCAGGGCTGATTTTTGAGATTCGGCACCTGCGGCGGTGATTTTCGAGATTCGGCACCCACGGCGGTGATTTTCGAGATTCGGCACCCGCGACAGTGATTTCCGAGAATCGGCACCCGTGGCGGTGATTTCCGAGATTCGGGACCCGCGGCGGTGAATTTTGAGATTCGGCACCGGCGGTGGTAATTTTCAAGATTCGGCACCGGCAGGGCTGATTTTTGAGATTCGACACTTGCGGGGCTGATTTTCGAGATATGTCACCCACGGGGCTGACTTTCGAGATTCGGCACCCGCGGTGGTGATTTTCGAGATTCAACACCCGCAGAGCTGATTTTCGAGATTTGGCACCTGCTGGGCTGATTTTTGAGATTTGGCACCTGCTGTGGTGATTTTCGAGATTCGGCACCCGCGGCGGTGATTTTCGACATACGGCACCCGCGGGGCTGATTTTCGAGATTTGGCACCCGCGGTGGTGATTTTCGAGATTCGGAACCCGTGGCGGTGATTTTCGAGATTCGGCACCAGCGGGGCTGATTTTTGAGATTCGGCACCCGCGAGGGTGATTTTCGATATTCGACACCCACAGCGGTGATTTTTGAGATTCGGCACCCGCGGTGCTGCTTTTCGAGATTCGGCACCCGAGGGGCTGATATTCGAGATTTGGCACACGGAGGCGGTGATTTTAGAGATTCGGCACCCGCGGCAGTGATTTTCGAGAATCGGCACCCGTGGCGGTGATTTCTGAGATTCGGCACCCGCAGTGGTGATTTTCGAGATTCGGCACCCGCGGTGGTGATTTTCGAGATTCGGCACCCGCAGCGGTGATTTTCGAGATTCGGCACCCGCGGGGCTGATTTTCGAGATTCGGCACCCGCGAGGGTGATTTTTCGATATTCGACACCCACGGCGGTGATTTTTGAGATTCGGCACCCGCGGTGCTGATTTTCGAGATTCGGCACCCGCGGCGGTGATTTTCGACATACGGCACCCGCGGGGCTGATTTTCGAGATTTGGCACCCGCGGTGGTGATTTTCGAGATTCGGAACTCGTGGCGGTGATTTTCGAGATTCGGCACCAGCGGGGCTGATTTTTGAGATTCGGCACCCACGAGGGTGATTTTCGATATTCGACACCCACAGCGGTGATTTTTGAGATTCGGCACCAGCGGTGCTGCTTTTCGAGATTCGGCACCCGAGGGGCTGATATTCGAGATTTGGCACACGGAGGCGGTGATTTTAGAGATTCGGCACCCGCGGCAGTGATTTTCGAGAATCGGCACCCGTGGCGGTGATTTCCGAGATTCGGCACCCGCGGCGGTGAATTTCGAGATTTGGCACCGTCGGTGGTGATTTTCGAGATTCGGCACCGGCAGGGCTGATTTTTGAGATTTGGCACCCGCGGGGCTGATTTTCGAGATTCAACACCCGCAGGGCTGAATTTCGAGATTTGGCACCCGCGGGGCTGATTTTCGAGATTTGGCACCTGCGGCGGTGATTTCCGAGAATCGGCACCCGTGGTGGTGATTTCCGAGATTTGGCACCCGCGGGGCTGATTTTGAGATTCGGTATACACGCGGCGGTGATTTTCGAGATTCGGCACTCGCGGTGGTGATTTTCAAGATTCGACACCCGCAGCGGTGATTTTCGAGATTTGGCACCCGCGGGGCTGATTTTTGAGATTCGGTACCCGCGGCAATGATTTTCGAGATTCGGCACTCGCGGTGGTGATTTTTGAGATTCGGCACCCGCAGCGGTGATTTTCGAGATTCGGCACCCGTGGGGCTGATTTTCGAGATTCGGCACCCGCGGCACTGATTTTCGAGATTCGGCACCCGCGGCAGTGATTTTTGAGATTTGGCATCCGTAGGGCTGATTTTCGAGATTCAGCACCCGCGGGGCTGATTTTCGAGATTCGGCACCCGCGGCGGTGATTTTTGAGATTCGGCACCCGCGGAAGGGATTTTCGAGATTTGGCACCCGCCGGGCTGATTTTCGAGATTCGGCAACCGCGGTGGGGACTTTCGAGATTTGGCATCTGCGGCGGTGATTTTTGAGATTCGGCACCCGCGGGGCTGATTTTCGAGATTCAACAAAGGCAGGGCTGATTTTCGAGATTTGGCACCCGCTGGGCTGATTTTCGAGATTTGGCACCCGCGGTGGTGATTTTCGAGATTCAGCACCCGCCGGGGTGATTTTCGAGATTTGGCACCCGCAGCGGTGATTTTCGAGATTCGGCACCCGTGGCAGTGATTTTCGAGATTTGGCACCTGCGGCGATGATTTTCGAGATTCAGCACCCGCGGGGCTGATTTTGAGATTCAGCACTCGCGGTGGTGATTTTTGAGATTCGGCACCCGCAGCGGTGATTTTTGAGATTCGGCACCCGTGGGGCTGATTTTCGAGATTCGGCACCCGCGGCACTAATTTTCGAGATTCGGCACCTGTGGGGCTGATTTTCGAGATTCGGCACCCGCGGCACTGATTTTCGAGATTCGGCACCCGCGGGGCTGATTTTCGAGATTTGGCACCCGCGGGGCTGATTTTCGAGGTTCGGCACCCGCGGCGGTGATTTCCGAGATTCGGCACCCGCGGCGGTGAATTTCGAGATTCGGCACCGTCGGTGGTGATTTTCGAGACTCGGCACCGGCAGGGCTGATTTTTGAGATTCGGCACCAGCGGGGCTGATTTTCGAGATTCGGCACCCGCGGCGGTGATTTTCGAGATTTGGCATCCGCGGCGGTGATTTTCGAGATTTGGCACCCGCGGCGCTTATTTTAGAGATTCGGCACCTGCGGCGGTGATTTTCAAGATTCAACACCCGCAGGGCTGATTTTCGAGATTTGGCACCCGCGGGGCTGATTTTCAAGATTTGGCACCTGCGGCGGTGATTTTCGAGATTCCGCACCCGCGGCGGTGATTTCCGAGATTCGGCACCCGCGGCGGTGAATTTCGAGATTCGGCACCGTCGGTGGTGATTTTCAAGATTCGGCACCGGCAGGGCTGATTTTTGAGATTCGGCACCCGCGGGGCTGATTTTCGAGATTCGGCAACCGCGGTGGTGACTTTCGAGATTTGGCATCTGCGGCGGTGATTTTCGAGATTCAGCACCCGCGGGGCTGATTTTCGAGATTTGGCACCCGCGGGGCTGATTTTCAAGATTTGGCACCTGCGGCGGTGATTTTCGAGATTCGGCACCCGCGGCGGTGATTTCCGAGATTCGGCACCCGCGGCGGTGAATTTCGAGATTCGGCACCGTCGGTGGTGATTTTCGAGATTCGGCACCGGCAGGGCTGATTTTTGAGATTCGGCACCCGCGGGGCTGATTTTCGAGATTCGGCAACCGCGGTGGTGACTTTCGAGATTTGGCATCTGCGGCGGTGATTTTCGAGATTCAGCACCCGCGGGGCTGATTTTCGAGATTTGGCACCCGCGGTGGTGATTTTTGAGATTCGACACCCGCGGGGCTGATTTTCGAGATTTGGCACCCGCGGTGGTGATTTTTGAGATTCGGCACCCGCGGGGCTGATTTTCGAGATTCGGCACCCCCGGTGGTGATTTTCGAGATTCGGCACCTGTGGTGGTGATTTCCGAGATTCGGCACCCGCGGGGCTGATTTTTGAGATTCGGTACACGCGGCGGTGATTTTCGAGATTCGGCACTCGCGGTGGTGATTTTTGAGATTCGGCACCCGCAGCGGTGATTTTCGAGATTCGGCACCCGTGGGGCTGATTTTCGAGATTCGGCACCCGCGGCACTGATTTTCGAGATTCGGCACCCGCGGCAGTGATTTTCGAGATTTGGCATCCGCAGGGCTGATTTTCGAGTTTCGGCAACCGCTGAGGTGATTTTCGAGATTTGGCATGTGCGGCGGTGATTTTCGAGTTTCAGCACCCGCGGGGCTGATTTTCGAGATTCGGCACCCGCGGCGGTGATTTTTGAGATTCGGCACCCGCGGAAGGGATTTTCGAGATTTGGCACCCGCCGGGCTGATTTTCGAGATTCGGCAACCGCGGTGGGGACTTTCGAGATTTGGCATCTGCGGCAGTGATTTTCGAGATTCGGCACCCGCGGGGCTGATTTTCGAGATTCAACACCGGCAGGGCTGATTTTCGAGATTTGGCACCCGCTGGGCTGATTTTCGAGATTTGGCACCCGCGGTGGTGATTTTCGAGATTCGGCACCCGCGGCGGTGATTTTCGAGATTTGGCACCCGAGGGGCTGATATTCGAGATTTGGCACACGGAGGCGGTGATTTCTGAGATTCGGCACCCGCAGTGGTGATTTTCGAGATTCGGCACCCGCGGTGGTGATTTTCGAGATTCGGCACCCGCAGCGGTGATTTTCGAGATTCGGCACCCGCGGGGCTGATTTTCGAGATTCGGCACCCGCGAGGGTGATTTTTCGATATTCGACACCCACGGCGGTGATTTTTGAGATTCGGCACCCGCGGTGCTGATTTTCGAGATTCGGCACCCGCGGCGGTGATTTTCGACATACGGCACCCGCGGGGCTGATTTTCGAGATTTGGCACCCGCGGTGGTGATTTTCGAGATTCGGAACCCGTGGCGGTGATTTTCGAGATTCGGCACCAGCGGGGCTGATTTTTGAGATTCGGCACCCGCGAGGGTGATTTTCGATATTCGACACCCACAGCGGTGATTTTTGAGATTCGGCACCCGCGGTGCTGCTTTTCGAGATTCGGCACCCGAGGGGCTGATATTCGAGATTTGGCACACGGAGGCGGTGATTTTAGAGATTTGGCACCCGCGGCAGTGATTTTCGAGAATCGGCACCCGTGGCGGTGATTTCCGAGATTCGGCACCCGCGGCGGTGAATTTCGAGATTTGGCACCGTCGGTGGTGATTTTCGAGATTCGGCACCGGCAGGGCTGATTTTTGAGATTCGGCACCCGCGGGGCTGATTTTCGAGATTCAACACCCGCAGGGCTGATTTTCGAGATTTGGCACCCGCGGGGCTGATTTTCGAGATTTGGCACCTGCGGCGGTGATTTCCGAGAATCGGCACCCGTGGTGGTGATTTCCGAGATTTGGCACCCGCGGGGCTGATTTTTGAGATTCGGTATACACGCGGCGGTGATTTTCGAGATTCGGCACTCGCGGTGGTGATTTTCAAGATTCGACACCCGCAGCGGTGATTTTCGAGATTTGGCACCCGCGGGGCTGATTTTTGAGATTCGGTACCCGCGGCAATGATTTTCGAGATTCGGCACTCGCGGTGGTGATTTTTGAGATTCGGCACCCGCAGCGGTGATTTTCGAGATTCGGCACCCGTGGGTCTGATTTTCGAGATTCGGCACCCGCGGCACTGATTTTCGAGATTCGGCACCCGCGGCAGTGATTTTTGAGATTTGGCATCCGTAGGGCTGATTTTCGAGATTCAGCACCCGCGGGGCTGATTTTCGAGATTCGGCACCCGCGGCGGTGATTTTTGAGATTCGGCACCCGCGGAAGGGATTTTCGAGATTTGGCACCCGCCGGGCTGATTTTCGAGATTCGGCAACCGCGGTGGGGACTTTCGAGATTTGGCATCTGCGGCGGTGATTTTTGAGATTCGGCACCCGCTGGGCTGATTTTCGAGATTCAACAAAGGCAGGGCTGATTTTCGAGATTTGGCACCCACTGG
Source organism: Ranitomeya imitator (assembly GCF_032444005.1). NCBI lineage: Eukaryota > Metazoa > Chordata > Amphibia > Anura > Dendrobatidae > Ranitomeya > Ranitomeya imitator. The sequence continues at coordinate 26,395,344 of NC_091291.1, read as the reverse complement.
GCTGATTTTCGAGATTTGGCACCCGCGGTGGTGATTTTCGAGATTCGGCACCCGCGGCGGTGATTTTCGAGATTTGGCACCCGCAGCGGTGATTTTCGAGATTCGGCACCCGTGGCAGTGATTTTCGAGATTTGGCACCTGCGGCGGTGATTTTCGAGATTCAGCACCCGCGGGGCTGATTTTGAGATTCGGCACCCGCGGTGGTGATTTTCGAGATTCGGCACCCGCAGCGGTGATTTTTGAGATTCGGCACCCGTGGGGCTGATTTTCGAGATTCGGCACCCGCGGCACTAATTTTCGAGATTCGGCACCTGTGGGGCTGATTTTCGAGATTCGGCACCCGCGGCACTGATTTTCGAGATTCGGCACCCGCGGGGCTGATTTTCGAGATTCGGCACCCGCGGGGCTGATTTTCGAGGTTCGGCACCCGCGGCGGTGATTTCCGAGATTCGGCACCCGCGGCGGTGAATTTCGAGATTCGGCACCGTCGGTGGTGATTTTCGAGACTCGGCACCGGCAGGGCTGATTTTTGAGATTCGGCACCCGCGGGGCTGATTTTCGAGATTCGGCACCCGCGGCGGTGATTTTCGAGATTTGGCATCCGCGGCGGTGATTTTCGAGATTTGGCACCCGCGGCGCTTATTTTAGAGATTCGGCACCTGCGGCGGTGATTTTCAAGATTCAACACCCGCAGGGCTGATTTTCGAGATTCCGCACCCGCGGCGGTGATTTCCGAGATTCGGCACCCGCGGCGGTGAATTTCGAGATTCGGCACCGTCGGTGGTGATTTTCGAGATTCGGCACCGGCAGGGCTGATTTTTGAGATTCGGCACCCGCGGGGCTGATTTTCGAGATTCGGCAACCGCGGTGGTGACTTTCGAGATTTGGCATCTGCGGCGGTGATTTTCGAGATTCAGCACCCGCGGGGCTGATTTTCGAGATTTGGCACCCGCGGGGCTGATTTTCAAGATTTGGCACCTGCGGCGGTGATTTTCGAGATTCGGCACCCGCGGCGGTGATTTCCGAGATTCGGCACCCGCGGCGGTGAATTTCGAGATTCGGCACCGTCGGTGGTGATTTTCGAGATTCGGCACCGGCAGGGCTGATTTTTGAGATTCGGCACCCGCGGGGCTGATTTTCGAGATTCGGCAACCGCGGTGGTGACTTTCGAGATTTGGCATCTGCGGCGGTGATTTTCGAGATTCAGCACCCGCGGGGCTGATTTTCGAGATTTGGCACCCGCGGTGGTGATTTTTGAGATTCGACACCCGCGGGGCTGATTTTCGAGATTTGGCACCCGCGGTGGTGATTTTTGAGATTCGGCACCCGCGGGGCTGATTTTCGAGATTCGGCACCCCCGGTGGTGATTTTCGAGATTCGGCACCCGCGGCAGTGATTTCCGAGAATCGGCACCTGTGGTGGTGATTTCCGAGATTCGGCACCCGCGGGGCTGATTTTTGAGATTCGGTACATGCGGCGGTGATTTTCGAGATTCGGCACTCGCGGTGGTGATTTTTGAGATTCGGCACCCGCAGCGGTGATTTTCGAGATTCGGCACCCGTGGGGCTGATTTTCGAGATTCGGCACCCGCGGCACTGATTTTCGAGATTCGGAACCCGCGGCAGTGATTTTCGAGATTTGGCATCCGCAGGGCTGATTTTCGAGATTCGGCACCGTCGGTGGTGATTTTCGAGATTCGGCACCGGCAGGGCTGATTTTTGAGATTCGGCACCCGCGGGGCTGATTTTCGAGATTCGGCAACCGCGGTGGTGACATTCGAGATTTGGCATCTGCGGCGGTGATTTTCGAGATTCAGCACCCGCGGGGCTGATTTTCGAGATTTGGCACCCGCGGTGGTGATTTTTGAGATTCGACACCCGCGGGGCTGATTTTCGAGATTTGGCACCCGCGGTGGTGATTTTTGAGATTCGGCACCCGCGGGGCTGATTTTCGAGATTCGGCACCCCCGGTGGTGATTTTCGAGATTCGGCACCCGCGGCAGTGATTTCCGAGAATCGGCACCTGTGGTGGTGATTTCTGAGATTCGGCACCCGCGGGGCTGATTTTTGAGATTCGGTACATGCGGCGGTGATTTTCGAGATTCGGCACTCGCGGTGGTGATTTTTGAGATTCGGCACCCGCAGCGGTGATTTTCGAGATTCGGCACCCGTGGGGCTGATTTTCGAGATTCGGCACCCGCGGCACTGATTTTCGAGATTCGGCACCCGCGGCAGTGATTTTCGAGATTTGGCATCCGCAGGGCTGATTTTCGAGATTCGGCAACCGCTGAGGTGATTTTCGAGATTTGGCATGTGCGGCGGTGATTTTCGAGATTCAGCACCCGCGGGGCTGATTTTCGAGATTCGGCACCCGCGGCGGTGATTTTTGAGATTCGGCACCCGCGGAAGGGATTTTTGAGATTTGGCACCCGCCGGGCTGATTTTCGAGATTCGGCAACCGCGGTGGGGACTTTCGAGATTTGGCATCTGCGGCAGTGATTTTCGAGATTCGGCACCCGCGGGGCTGATTTTCGAGATTCAACACCGGCAGGGCTGATTTTCGAGATTTGGCACCCGCTGGGCTGATTTTCGAGATTTGGCACCCGCGGTGGTGATTTTCGAGATTCGGCACCCGTGGGGCTGATTTTCGAGATTCGGCAACCGCGGTGGGGACTTTCGAGATTTGGCATCTGCGGCAGTGATTTTCGAGATTCGGCACCCGCGGGGCTGATTTTCGAGATTCAACACCGGCAGGGCTGATTTTCGAGATTTGGCACCCGCTGGGCTGATTTTCGAGATTCGGCACCCGCAGCGGTGATTTTCGAGATTCGGCACCCGTGGGGCTGATTTTCGAGATTCGGCACCCGCGGCACTGATTTTCGAGATTCGGCACCCGCGGCAGTGATTTTCGAGATTTGGGATCCGCAGGGCTGATTTTCGAGATTCGGCACCGTCGGTGGTGATTTTCGAGATTCGGCACCGGCAGGGCTGATTTTTGAGATTCGGCCCCCGCGGGGCTGATTTTCGAGATTCGGCAACCGCGGTGGTGACATTCGAGATTTGGCATCTGCGGCGGTGATTTTCGAGATTCAGCACCCGCGGGGCTGATTTTCGAGATTTGGCACCCGCGGTGGTGATTTTTGAGATTCGACACCCGCGGGGCTGATTTTCGAGATTTGGCACCCGCGGTGGTGATTTTTGAGATTCGGCACCCGCGGGGCTGATTTTCGAGATTCGGCACCCCCGGTGGTGATTTTCGAGATTCGGCACCCGCGGCAGTGATTTCCGAGAATCGGCACCTGTGGTGGTGATTTCCGAGATTCGGCACCCGCGGGGCTGATTTTTGAGATTCGGTACATGCGGCGGTGATTTTCGAGATTCGGCACTCGCGGTGGTGATTTTTGAGATTCGGCACCCGCAGCGGTGATTTTCGAGATTCGGCACCCGTGGGGCTGATTTTCGAGATTCGGCACCCGCGGCACTGATTTTCGAGATTCGGCACCCGCGGCAGTGATTTTCGAGATTTGGCATCCGCAGGGCTGATTTTCGAGATTCGGCAACCGCTGAGGTGATTTTCGAGATTTGGCATGTGCGGCGGTGATTTTCGAGATTCAGCACCCGCGGGGCTGATTTTCGAGATTCGGCACCCGCGGCGGTGATTTTTGAGATTCGGCACCCGCGGAAGGGATTTTCGAGATTTGGCACCCGCCGGGCTGATTTTCGAGATTCGGCAACCGCGGTGGGGACTTTCGAGATTTGGCATCTGCGGCAGTGATTTTCGAGATTCGGCACCCGCGGGGCTGATTTTCGAGATTCAACACCGGCAGGGCTGATTTTCGAGATTTGGCACCCGCTGGGCTGATTTTCGAGATTTGGCACCCGCGGTGGTGATTTTCGAGATTCGGCACCCGCGGCGGTGATTTTCGAGATTTGGCACCCGCAGGGCTGATTTTCGAGATTCGGCAACCGCGGTGGTGACTTTCGAGATTCAACACCGGCAGGGCTGATTTTCGAGATTTGGCACCCGCTGGGCTGATTTTCGAGATTTGGCACCCGCGGTGGTGATTTTCGAGATTCGGCACCCGCGGCGGTGATTTTCGAGATTCGACACCCACGGCGGTGATTTTTGAGATTCGGCACCCGCGGGGCTGATTTTCGAGATTCGGCATCTGAGGGGCTGATATTCGAGATTTGGCACCCGGAGGCGGTGATTTTTGAGATTCGGCACCCGCGGCAGTGATTCTTGAGATTTGGCACCCGCGGGGCTAATTTTCGAGATTCGGCACACGTGGGGCTGAATTTCGAGATTTAGCACCCGCAGCGGTGATTTTCGAGATTCGGCACCCGTGGGGCTGATTTTCAAGATTCGGCACCTGCGGCGGTGATTTTCGAGATTCGGCACTCGCGGTGGTGATTTTCGAGATTCGGCACCCGCAGCGGTGATTTTCGAGATTCGGCACCCGTGGCAGTGATTTTCGAGATTTGGCACCTGCGGTGGTGATTTTCGAGATTCAGCACCCGTGGGGCTGATTTTCGAGATTCGGCACCCGCGGCGGTGATTTTTTAGATTCGGCACCCACGGCAGTGATTTTCGAGATTCAAGACCCGCAGCAGTGATTTCCGAGAATCGGCACCCGTGGCGGTGATTTCCGAGATTCCACACGCTCGGCAGTGAATTTCGAGATTCGGCACCGGCGGTGGTGATTTTCGAGATTCGGCATCGGCAGGGCTGATTTTTGAGATTCGGCACCCGCGGCGGTGATTTTCGAGATTCGGCACCCATGGCGGTGATTTTCGAGATTCGGCACCCATGGCGGTGATTTTCGAGATTCGGCACCCGTGGTGGTGATTTACGAGATTCGGCACCCGCGGCACTGATTTTCGAGATTCGGCACCCGCGGGGCTGATTTTCGAGATTTGGCACCCGCGGTGGTGATTATCGAGATTCGGCACCCGCGGCGGTGATTTTCGAGATTCGACACCCACGGCGGTGATTTTTGAGATTCGGCACCCGCGGGGCTGATTTTCGAGATTCGGCACCCGCGGGGCTGATTTTCGAGATTCGGCACCTGAGGGGCTGATATTCGAGATTTGGCACCCGGAGGCGGTGATTTTTGAGATTCGGCACCCGCGGCAGTGATTTTTGAGATTTGGCACCCGCGGGGCTAATTTTCGAGATTCGGCACACGTGGGGCTGAATTTCGAGATTTAGCACCCGCAGCGGTGATTTTCGAGATTCGGCACCCGCGGTGGTGATTTTCAAGATTCGGCACCCGCAGCGGTGATTTTCAAGATTCGGCACCCGTGGCGGTGATTTTCGAGATTCGGCACTCGCGGTGGTGATTTTCAAGATTCGGCACCCGCAGCGGTGATTTTCGAGATTCGGCACCCGCGGGGCTGATTTTCGAGTTTCGGCACTCATGGGGCTGATTTTTGAGATTAGACACCCGCGGCGGTGATTTTTTAGATTCGGCACCCGCGGCGGTGATTTTCGAGATTTGGCACCCGCAGGGCTGATTTTCGAGATTCGGCAACCGCGGTGGTGACTTTCGAGACTCAACACCGCAGGGCTGATTTTCGAGATTTGGCACCCGCTGGGCTGATTTTCGAGATTCGGCACCCATGGCGGTGATTTTCGAGATTCGGCACCCGTGGTGGTGATTTACGAGATTCGGCACCCGCGGCACTGATTTTCGAGATTCGGCACCCGCGGGGCTGATTTTCGAGATTTGGCACCCGCGGTGGTGATTTTCGAGATTCGGCACCCGCGGCGGTGATTTTCGAGATTCGACACCCACGGCGGTGATTTTTGAGATTCGGCACCCGCGGGGCTGATTTTCGAGATTCGGCACCCGCGGGGCTGATTTTCGAGATTCGGCACCTGAGGGGCTGATATTCGAGATTTGGCACCCAGAGGCGGTGATTTTTGAGATTCGGCACCCGCAGCAGTGATTTTTGAGATTTGGCACCCGCGGGGCTAATTTTCGAGATTCGGCACACGTGGGGCTGAATTTCGAGATTTAGCACCCGCAGCGGTGATTTTCGAGATTCGGCACCCGTGGGGCTGATATTCAAGATTCGGCACCCGTGGCGGTGATTTTCGAGATTCGGCACTCGCGGTGGTGATTTTCAAGATTCGGCACCCGCAGCGGTGATTTTCAAGATTCGGCACCCGTGGCGGTGATTTTCGAGATTCGGCACTCGCGGTGGTGATTTTCAAGATTCGGCACCCGCAGCGGTGATTTTCGAGATTCGGCACCCGCGGGGCTGATTTTCGAGTTTCGGCACTTGTGGGGCTGATTTTTGAGATTAGACACCCGCGGCGGTGATTTTTTAGATTCGGCACCCGCGGCGGTGATTTTCGAGATTTGGCACCCGCAGGGCTGATTTTCGAGATTCGGCAACCGCGGTGGTGACTTTCGAGATTCAACACCGGCAGGGCTGATTTTCGAGATTTGGCACCCGCTGGGCTGATTTTCGAGATTTGGCACCCGCGGTGGTGATTTTCGAGATTCGGCACCCGCGGCGGTGATTTTCGAGATTCGACACCCGCGGTGGTGATTTTCGAGATTCGGCACTCGCGGTGGTGATTTTCAAGATTCGGCACCCGCAGCGGTGATTTTCAAGATTCGGCACCCGTGGCGGTGATTTTCGAGATTCGGCACCCGCGGGGCTGATTTTCGAGTTTCGGCACTCGTGGGGCTGATTTTTGAGATTAGACACCCGCGGCGGTGATTTTTTAGATTCGGCACCCGCAGCGGTGATTTTCGAGATTTGGCACCCGCAGGGCTGACTTTCGAGATTCAACACCGGCAGGGCTGATTTTCGAGATTTGGCACCCGCTGGGCTGATTTTCGAGATTTGGCACCCGCGGTGGTGATTTTCGAGATTCGGCACCCGCGGCGGTGATTTTCGAGATTCGACACCCACGGCGGTGATTTTTGAGATTCGGCACCCGCGGGGCTGATTTTCGAGATTCGGCAACCGCGGTGGTGACTTTCGAGATTCAACACCGGCAGGGCTGATTTTCGAGATTTGGCACCCGCTGGGCTGATTTTCGAGATTTGGCACCCGCGGTGGTGATTTTCGAGATTCGGCACCCGCGGCGGTGATTTTCGAGATTCGACACCCACGGCGGTGATTTTTGAGATTCGGCACCCGCGGGGCTGATTTTCGAGATTCGGCATCTGAGGGGCTGATATTCGAGATTTGGCACCCGGAGGCGGTGATTTTTGAGATTCGGCACCCGCGGCAGTGATTCTTGAGATTTGGCACCCGCGGGGCTAATTTTCGAGATTCGGCACACGTGGGGCTGAATTTCGAGATTTAGCACCCGCAGCGGTGATTTTCGAGATTCGGCACCTGTGGGGCTGATTTTCAAGATTCGGCACCTGCGGCGGTGATTTTCGAGATTCGGCACTCGCGGTGGTGATTTTCGAGATTCGGCACCCGCAGCGGTGATTTTCGAGATTCGGCACCCGTGGCAGTGATTTTCGAGATTTGGCACCTGCGGTGGTGATTTTCGAGATTCAGCACCCGTGGGGCTGATTTTCGAGATTCGGCACCCGCGGCGGTGATTTTTTAGATTCGGCACCCACGGCAGTGATTTTCGAGATTCAAGACCCGCAGCAGTGATTTCCGAGAATCGGCACCCGTGGCGGTGATTTCCGAGATTCCACACGCTCGGCAGTGAATTTTGAGATTCGGCACCGGCGGTGGTGATTTTCGAGATTCGGCATCGGCAGGGCTGATTTTTGAGATTCGGCACCCGCGGCGGTGATTTTCGAGATTCGGCACCCATGGCGGTGATTTTCGAGATTCGGCACCCGTGGTGGTGATTTACGAGATTCGGCACCTGCGGCACTGATTTTCGAGATTCAGCACCCGCGGGGCTGATTTTCGAGATTTGGCACCCGCGGTGGTGATTTTTGAGCTTCGGCACCCGCGGCGGTGATTTTCGAGATTCGACACCCACGGCGGTGATTTTTGAGATTCGGCACCCGCGGGGCTGATTTTCGAGATTCGGCACCCGCGGGGCTGATTTTCGAGATTCGGCACCTGAGGGGCTGATATTCGAGATTTGGCACCCGGAGGCGGTGATTTTTGAGATTCGGCACCCGCGGCAGTGATTTTTGAGATTTGGCACCCGCGGGGCTAATTTTCGAGATTCGGCACACGTGGGGCTGAATTTCGAGATTTAGCACCCGCAGCGGTGATTTTCGAGATTCGGCACCCGTGGGGCTGATTTTCAAGATTCGGCACCCGTGGCGGTGATTTTCGAGATTCGGCACTCGCGGTGGTGATTTTCAAGATTCGGCACCCGCAGCGGTGATTTTCAAGATTCGGCACCCGTGGCGGTGATTTTCGAGATTCGGCACTCGCTGTGGTGATTTTCAAGATTCGGCACCCGCAGCGGTGATTTTCGAGATTCGGCACCTGCGGGGCTGATTTTCGAGTTTCGGCACTCGTGGGGCTGATTTTTGAGATTAGACACCCGCGGCGGTGATTTTTTAGATTCGGCACCCACGGCAGTGATTTTCGAGATTCAAGACCCGCAGCATTGAATTTCGAGATTCGGCACCGGCGGTGGTGATTTTCGAGATTCGACACCGGCAGGGCTGATTTTTGAGATTCGGCACCCGCGGGGCTAATTTTCGAGATTTGGCACCCGCGGCGGTGATTTTCGAGATTTGGCATCCGCGGCGGTGATTTTCGAGATTTGGCACCCGCGGCGCTGATTTTCGAGATTCGGCACCTGCGGCGGTGATTTTCGAGATTCAGCACCCGCAGGGCTGATTTTCGAGATTTGGCACCCGCGGGGCTGATTTTCGAGATTTGGCACCTGCGGCGGTGATTTTCGAGATTCGGCACCCGCGGCGGTGATTTCCGAGATTTGGCACCCGCGGCGGTGAATTTCGAGATTCGGCACCGTCGGTGGTGATTTTCGAGATTCGGCACCGGCAGGGCTGATTTTTGAGATTCAGCACCCGCGGGGCTGATTTTTGAGGTTCGGCACCCGCGGCGGTGATTTTCGAGATTCGGCACCCGTGGCGGTGATTTTCGAGATTCGGCACCCCCGGTGGTGATTTTTGAGATTCGGCACCCGCGGCAGTGATTTCCGAGAATCGGCACCCGTGGTGGTGATTTCCGAGATTCGGCACCCGCGGGGCTGATTTTTGAGATTCGGTACACGCGGCGGTGATTTTCGAGATTTAGCACCCGCGGCGGTGATTTTCGAGATTTGGCTCCCGCGGGGCTGATTTTTGAGATTCGGTACCCGCGACAATGATTTTCGAGATTCGGCACTCGCGGTGGTGATTTTCGAGATTCGGCACCCGCAGCGGTGATTTTCGAGATTCGGCACCCGTGGGGCTGATTTTCGAGATTCGGCACCCGCGGCACTGATTTTCGAGATTCGGCACCCGCGGCAGTGATTTTCGAGATTTGGCATCCGCAGGGCTGATTTTCGAGATTCGCCACCCGCGGTTCTGATTTTCGAGATTCGGCACCCGCGGGGCTGATTTTCGAGATTTGGCACCCGCGGTGGTGATTTTCGAGATTCGGCACCCACGGCGGTGATTTTCGAGATTCGACACCCACGGCGGTGATATTTGAGATTCGGCACCCGCGGGGCTGATTTTCGAGATTCGGCACCTGAGGGGCTGATATTCGAGATTTGGCACCCAGAGGCGGTGATTTTTGAGATTCGGCACCCGCGGCAGTGATTTTTGAGATTTGGCACCCGCGGGGCTAATTTTCGAGATTCGGCACACGTGGGGCTGATTTTCGAGTTTCGGCACTCGTTTGGCTGATTTTTGAGATTCGGCACCCGCGGCGGTGATTTTTTAGATTCGGCACCCACGGCAGTGATTTTCGAGATTCAAGACCCGCAGCATTGAATTTCGAGATTCGGCACCGGCGGTGGTGATTTTCGAGATTCGGCACCGGCAGGGCTGATTTTTGAGATTCGGCACCCGCGGGGCTGATTTTCGAGATTTGGCACCCGCGGCGGTGATTTTCGAGAATTGGCATCCGCGGCGGTGATTTTCGAGATTTGGCACCCGCGGCGCTGATTTTCGAGATTCGGCACCTCCGGCGGTGATTTTCGAGATTCGGCACCATCGGTGGTGATTTTTGAGATTCGGCACCGGCAGGGCTGATTTTTGCGATTCGGCACCCGCGGGGCTGATTTTCGAGATTCGGCAACCGCGGTGGTGACTTTCGAGATTTGGCATCTGCAGCGGTGATTTTCGAGATTCAGCACCCATGGGGCTGATTTTCGATATTTGGCACCCGCGGTGGTGATTTTTGAGATTCGGCACCCGCGGCAGTGATTTTTGAGATTCGGCACCCGCGGGGCTGATTTTCGAGATTCGGCACCCGCGGAGCTGATTTTCGAGATTCGGCACCTGCGGGGCTGATTTTCGAGATTCGGCACCCGCGGGGCAGATTTTTCGAGATTTAGCACCCGCGGGTGGTGTTTTCCAGTTTCGACACCCGCGGGGCTGATTTTTGAGGTTCGGCACCCGCGGCGGTGATTTTCGAGATTCGGCACCCGTGGCGGTGATTTTCGAGATTCGGCACCCCCGGTGGTGATTTTTGAGATTCGGCACCCGCGGCAGTGATTTCCGAGAATCGGCACCCGTGGTGGTGATTTCCGAGATTCGGCACCCGCGGGGCTGATTTTTGAGATTCGGTACACGCGGCGGTGATTTTCGAGATTTAGCACCCGCGGCGGTGATTTTCGAGATTTGGCACCCGCGGGGCTGATTTTTGAGATTCGGTACCCGCAACAATGATTTTCGAGATTCGGCACTCGCGGTGGTGATTTTCGAGATTCGGCACCCGCAGCGGTGATTTTCGAGATTCGGCACCCGTGGGGCTGATTTTCGAGATTTGGCATCTGCGGCGGTGATTTTCGAGATTCAGCACCCGCGGGGCTGATTTTCGAGATTTGGCACCCGCGGTGGTGATTTTCGAGATTCGGCACCCGCGGCGGTGATTTTTGAGATTCGGCACCCGCGGAAGGGATTTTCGAGATTTGGCACCCGCAGGGCTGATTTTCGAGATTCGGCAACCGCGGTGGTGACTTTCGAGATTTGGCATCTGTGGCGGTGATTTTCGAGATTCGGCACCTGCGGTGGTGATTTTCGAGATTCAACACCGGCAGGGCTGATTTTCGAGGTTTGGCATCTGCGGCGGTGATTTTCGAGATTCAGCACCCGCGGGGCTGATTTTCGAGATTTGGCACCCGCGGTGGTGATTTTCGAGATTCGGCACCCGCGGCGGTGATTTTTGAGATTCGGCACCCGCGGGGCTGATTTTCGAGTTTCGGCACTCGTGGGGCTGATTTTTGAGATTCGGCACCCGCGGCGGTGATTTTTTAGATTCGGCACCCACGGCAGTGATTTTCGAGATTCAAGACCCGCAGCATTGAATTTCGAGATTCGGCACCGGCAGTGGTGATTTTCGAGATTCGGCACCGGCAGGGCTGATTTTTGAGATTCGGCACCCGCGGGGCTGATTTTCGAGATTTGGCACCGCGGCGGTGATTTTCGAGATTTGGCATCCGCGGCGGTGATTTTCGAGATTTGGCACCCGCGGCGTTGATTTTCGAGATTCGGCACCTGCGGCGGTGATTTTCGAGATTCAACACCCGCAGGGCTGATTTTCGAGATTTGGCACCTGCGGCGGTGATTTTCGAGATTCGGCACCCGCGGCGGTGATTTCCGAGATTTGGCACCCGCGGCGGTGAATTTCGAGATTCGGCACCATCGGTGGTGATTTTCGAGATTCGGCACCGGCAGGGCTGATTTTTGAGATTCGGCACCCGCGGGGCTGATTTTCGAGATTCGGCAACCGCGGTGGTGACTTTCGAGATTTGGCATCTGCAGCGGTGATTTTCGAGATTCAGCACCCGTGGGGCTGATTTTCGATATTTGGCACCCGCGGTGGTGATTTTTGAGATTCGGCACCCGCGGCGGTGATTTTTGAGATTCGGCACCCGCGGGGCTGATTTTCGAGATTCGGCACCCGCGGAGCTGATTTTCGAGATTCGGCACCTGCGGGGCTGATTTTCGAGATTCGGCACCCGCGGGGCAGATTTTTCGAGATTTAGCACCCGCGGGCGTTGTTTTCCAGTTTCGACACCCGCGGGGCTGATTTTTGAGGTTCGGCACCCGCATCGGTGATTTTCGAGATTTGGCACCCGTGGCGGTGATTTTCGAGATTCGGCACCCCCGGTGGTGATTTTTGAGATTCGGCACCCGCGGCAGTGATTTCCGAGAATCGGCACCCGTGGTGGTGATTTCCGAGATTCGGTACCCGCGGCAATGATTTTCGAGATTCGGCACTCGCGGTGGTGATTTTCGAGATTCGGCACCCGCAGCGGTGATTTTCGAGATTCGGCACCCGTGGGGCTGATTTTCGAGATTCGGCACCCGCGGCACTGATTTTCGAGATTCGGCACCCGCGGCAGTGATTTTCGAGATTTGGCATCCGCAGGGCTGATTTTCGAGATTCGGCAACCGCGGTGGTGATTTTCGAGATTTGGCATCTGTAGCGGTGATTTTCGAGATTCAGCACCCGCGGGGCTAATTTTCGAGATTTGGCACCCGCGGTGGTGATTTTCGAGATTCGGCACCCGCGGCGGTGATTTTTGAGATTCGGCACCCGCGGAAGGGATTTTCGAGATTTGGCACCCGCAGGGCTGATTTTCGAGATTCGGCAACCGCGGTGGTGACTTTCGAGATTTGGCATCTGTGGCGGTGATTTTCGAGATTCGGCACCTGCGGTGGTGATTTTCGAGATTCAACACCGGCAGGGCTGATTTTCGAGATTTGGCACCCGCGGCGGTGAATTTCGAGATTCGGCACCGTCGGTGGTGATTTTCGAGATTCGGCACCAGCAGGGCTGATTTTCGAGATACGGCAACCGCGGTGGTGACTATCGAGATTTGTCATCTGCGGCGGTGATTTTCGAGATTCAGCACCCGTGGGGCTGATTTTCGAGATTTGGCACCCGCGGTGGTGATTTTTGAGATTCGGCACCCGCGGTGGTGATTTTTGAGATTCGGCACCCGCGGGGCTGATTTTCGAGATTCGGCACCCGCGGGGCTGATTTTCGAGATTCGGCACCCGCGGGGCTGATTTTCGAGATTCAGCACCCGCGGGACAGTTTTCGAGATTTAGCATCCGCGGGCGGTGTTTTCCAGTTTCGACACCCGCGGGGCTGATTTTTGAGGTTCGGCACCCACGGCGGGGATTTTCGAGATTCGGCACCCCCGGTGGTGATTTTCGAGATTCGGCACCCTCGGCAGTGATTTCCGAGAATCGGCACCCATGGTGGTGATTTCCGAGATTCGGCACCCGCGGGGCTGATTTTTGAGATTCGGTACACGCGGCGGTGATTTTCGAGATTCGGCACCCGCGGGGCTGATTTTCGAGATTTAGCACCCGTGGCGGTGATTTTCGAGATTTGGCACCCGCGGGGCTGATTTTTGAGATTCGGTACCCGCGGCAATGATTTTCGAGATTCGGCACTCGCAGTGGTGATTTTAAAGATTCGGCACCTGCGGGGCTGATTTTCGAGATTCGGCACCAGTGGCGGTGATTTTCGAGATTCGGAACCCGCGGGGCCGATTTTCGAGATTTGGCACCCGCGGTGGTGATTTTCAAGATTCAGCACCCGCGGCGGTGATTTTCGACATTCGTCACCCACGGGGCTGATTTTCGAGATTTGGCACCCGTGGTTGTGATTTTTGAGATTCGGCACCCGCGGCGGTGATTTTCGAGATTCGGCACCCGCGGGGCTGATTTTCGAGAATCGGCACCCGGGGTGGTGATTTTTGAGATTCGGCACCCGCGGGGCTGATTTTCGAGATTCGGCACCGGTGGCGGTGATTTTCGAGATTCGGAACCCGCGGCAGTGATTTTTGAGATTTGGCACCCGCGGCACTGATTTTCGAGATTCGGCAACCGCGGCGGTGCTTTTCGAGATTCGGCACTCGCGGGGCTCATTTTCAAGATTTGACACCCGCGGCACTGATTTTTTAGATTCGGCACCCGCGGGGCTGATTTTCTAGATTCGGCACCCGCGGCAGTGATTTCCGAGATTCGGCTCCCGCGGCACTGATTTTCAAGATTCGGCACCTGTGGCGGTGATTTCCGAGATTCGGAACTCACGGTGGTGATTTTCAAGATACGGCACTAGCGGCGTTGATTTTCGAGATTTGGCACCCGCGGGACTGATTTTTGAGATTTGGCACCCGCGGGGGTGATTTTAAAGATTCGGCACCCGCGGGGCTGATTTTCGAGATTCGGCACCAGTGGCAGTGATTTTCGAGATTCGGCACCCGCGGCACTGATTTTCGAGATTCGGCACCCGCAGGTCTGATTTTCTAGATTCGGCAACTGCGGCGGTGATTTTCGAGATTCGGCACCCGCGGCACTGATTTTCGAGATTCGGCACCCGCGTGGCTGATTTTCGAGATTCGGCACCCGAGGCGGTGCTTTTCAAGATTCGGCACTCGCGGTGGTGATTTTCGAGATTTGGCTCCCGCGGGGCTGATTTTCGAGATTTGGCACCCGCGTCAGTGATTTTTGAGATTCCGCAACCGCGTGGCTGATTTTCGAGATTCGGCACCCGCGGCAGTGATTTTCGAGTTTCTGCACACGCGGGGCTGATTTTCGAGATTCGGCACCCGCGGCACTGATTTTCGAGATTCGGCACCCGCGGGGCTGATTTACCAGATTTGGCACCCGCGGCAGTGATTTTCGAGATTCGGCACCCGCGGGGCTGATTTTTGTGATTCGGCACCCGTGGGGCTGATTTTCGAGATTCGGCACCCGCGGTGGTGATTTTCGAGATTCGGCACCTGCGGCAGTGATTTTCGAGATTCGGCACCCGCGGCAGTGCTTCTCGAGATTCGGCACTCGCTATGGTGATTTTCGAGATTCGGCACCCGCGGCACTGATTTTCGAGATTCGGCACCCGCGGCACTGATTTTCGAGATTCGTCACCCGCGGTGTTGATTTTCGAGATTCTGCACCCGCGGAAGTGATTTTCGAGATTCGGCACCTGCGGCAGTGATTTTCGAGATTCGGCACCCGCGGCAGTGCTTCTCGAGATTCGGCACTCGCTATGGTGATTTTCGAGATTCGGCACCCACGGCACTGATTTTCAAGAATCGGCACCCGCGGGGCTAATTTTCAAGACTCGGCACCCGCAGCGATGCTTTTCGAGATTCGGCACTCGCGGTGGTGAATTTCGAGATTCGGCACCAGCAGCACTGATTTTGGAGATTCGGCACCCGCGGGGCTGATTTTCGAGATTCGGCACCGGCGGGGCTGATTTTCGAGATTCTGCACCAGTGGCGGTGATTTTCGAGATTCGGAACCCGCGGGGCCGATTTTCGAGATTTGGCACCCGCGGTGGTGATTTTCAAGATTCAGCACCCGCGGCGGTGATTTTCGAGATTCGTCACCCACGGGGCTGATTTTCGAGATTTGGCACCCGTGGTGGTGATTTTTGAGATTTGGCACCCGCGGCAGTGATTTTCGAGATTCGGCACCCGCGGGGCTGATTTTCGAGAATCGGCACCCGCGGTGGTGATTTTTGAGATTCGGCACGCGCGGTACTGATTTTCGAGATTCGGCACCCGCGGGGCTGATTTTCGAGATTTGGCACCCGCGGCACTGATTTTCGAGATTCGGCACCCGCAGGGCTGATTTTCGAGATTTGTCACCCACGGCGGTGATTTCCGAGATTCGGCACCCGCGGGGCTGATTTTCGAGATTCGGCACCCGTGGCACTGATTTTCGAGATTCGGCACCCGCGGGGCTGATTTTCGATATTCGGCACCCGCGGCACTGATTTTCGAGATTCGGCACCCGCGGGGCTGATTTTCGAGATTCAGCACCGGTGGCGGTGATTTTCGAGATTCGGAACCCGCGGCAGTGATTTTTGAGATTTGGCACCCGCGGCACTGATTTTCGAGATTCGGCAACCGCGGCGGTGCTTTTCGAGATTCGGCACTCGCGGGGCTGATTTTCGAGATTTGACAGCCGCGGCACTGATTTTTGAGATTCGGCACCCGCGGGGCTGATTTTCTAGATTCGGCACCCGCGGCAGTGATTTCCGAGATTCGGCACCCGCGGCACTGATTTTTGAGATTCGGCACCCGCGGCTGTGATTTTCGAGATTCGGTTCCCGCGGAGCTGATATTCAAGATTCGGCACCCGCGAGGCTGATTTTCGAGATTTGGCACCCGCGGCACTGATTTTCGAGATTCGGCACCCACGGGGCTGATTTTCGAGATTCGTCACCCACGGCGGTGATTTCCGAGATTCGGCACCCGCGGGGCTGATTTTCGAGATTCGGCACCCGTGGCACTGATTTTCGAGATTCGGCACCCGCGGGGCTGATTTTCGATATTCGGCACCCGCGGCACTGATTTTCGAGTTTCGGCACCCGCGGGGCTGATTTTCGAGATTCAGCACCGGTGGCGGTGATTTTCGAGATTCGGAACCCGCGGCAGTGATTTTTGAGATTTGGCACCCGCGGCACTGATTTTCGAGATTCGGCAACCGCGGCGGTGCTTTTCGAGATTCGGCACTCGCGGGGCTGATTTTCGAGTTTTGACAGCCGCGGCACTGATTTTTGAGATTCGGCACCCGCGGGGCTGATTTTCTTGATTCGGCACCCGCGGCAGTGATTTCCGAGATTCGGCACCCGCGGCACTGATTTTTGAGATTCGGCACCCGCGGCTGTGATTTTCGAGATTCGGCTCCCGCGGAGCTGATATTCAAGATACGGCACCCGCGGCACTGATTTTTGAGATTCGGCACCCTCGGGGCTGATTTTCGAGATACGGCACTCGCGGGGCTGATTTTTGAGATTTGGCACCTGCGGGGGTGATTTTCGAGAATCGGCACCCGCGGTGGTGATTTTCAAGATTCGGCACCCGCGGCGGTGATTTTCGAGATTCGTCACCCACGGGGCTGATTTTCCAGATTTGGCACCCGTGGTGGTGATTTTCGAGATTCGGCACCCGCGGCGGTGATTTTCGAGATTCGGCACCCGCGGGGCTGATTTTCGAGAATCGGCACCCGCGGTGGTGATTTTTGAGATTCGGCACGCGCGGTACTGATTTTTGAGATTCGGCACCCGCGGGGCTGATTTTCGAGATTCGGCACCCACGACAGTGATTTTCGAGATTCGGCACCCGCGAGGCTGATTTTCGAGATTTGGCACCCGCGGCACTGATTTTCGAGATTCGGCACCCGCGGGGCTGATTTTCGAGATTCGTCACCCACGGCGGTGATTTCCGAGATTCGGCACCCGCGGGGCTGATTTTCGAGATTCGGCACCCGTGGCACTGATTTTCGAGATTCGGCACCCGCGGGGCTGATTTTCGAGATTAGGCACCCGCGGCACTGATTTTCGAGATTCGGCACCCGCGGGGCTGATTTTCGAGATTCGGCACCGGTGGCGGTGATTTTCGAGATTCGGAACCCGCGGCAGTGATTTTTGAGATTCGGCACCCGCGGCACTGATTTTCGAGATTCGGCAACCGCAGCGGTGCTTTTCGAGATTCGGCACTCGCAGGGCTGATTTTTGAGATTCGACACCCGCGGGGCTGATTATCGAGATTCGGCACCCGTGGGGCTGATTTTCGAGATTCAGCACCCGCGGGGCTGATTTTCGAGATTCGGCACCTGCGGGGCTGATTTTCGAGATTCGGCACCCGCGGGGTTGATTTTCGAGATTCGGCACTTGCGGTGGTGATTTTCGAGATTCGGCACCCGCGGGGCTGATTATCGAGATTCGGCACCCGCGGGCTGATTTTCGAGATTCGGCACCCGCGGGGCTGATTTTTGAGATTCGGCACCCGCGGTGGTGATTTTTGAGATTCGGCACGCGGTACTGATTTTTGAGATTCGGCACCCGCGGGGCTGATTTTCGAGATTCGGCACCCGCGACAGTGATTTTCGAGATTCGGCACCCGCGGGGCTGATATTCGAGATTAGGCACCCGCGGCACTGATTTTCGAGATTCGGCACCCGCGGGGCTGATTTTCGAGATTCGGCACCGGTGGCGGTGATTTTCGAGATTCGGAACCCGCGGCAGTGATTTTTGAGATTCGGCACCCGCGGCACTGATTTTCGAGATTCGGCAACCGCAGCGGTGCTTTTCGAGATTCGGCACTCGCGGGGCTGATTTTTGAGATTTGGCACCTGCGGGGGTGATTTTCGAGAATCGGCACCCGCGGTGGTGATTTTCAAGATTCGGCACCCGCGGCGGTGATTTTCGAGATTCGTCACCCACGGGGCTGATTTTCCAGATTTGGCACCCGTGGTGGTGATTTTCGAGATTCGGCACCCGCGGCGGTGATTTTCGAGATTCGGCACCCGCGGGGCTGATTTTCGAGATTCGGCACCCGCGGGGCTGATTATCGAGATTCGGCACCCGCGGGGCTGATTTTCGAGATTCGGCACCCGCGGGGCTGATTTTCGAGATTAGGCACCCGCGGCACTGATTTTCGAGATTCGGCACCCGCGGGGCTGATTTTCGAGATTAGGCACCCGCGGCACTGATTTTCGAGATTCGGCACCCGCGGGGCTGATTTTCGAGATTCGGCACCGGTGGCGGTGATTTTCGAGATTCGGAACCCGCGGCAGTGATTTTTGAGATTCGGCACCCGCGGCACTGATTTTCGAGATTCGGCAACCGCAGCGGTGCTTTTCGAGATTCGGCACTCGCAGGGCTGATTTTTGAGATTCGACACCCGCGGGGCTGATTATCGAGATTCGGCACCCGTGGGGCTGATTTTCGAGATTCAGCACCCGCGGGGCTGATTTTCGAGATTCGGCACCTGCGGGGCTGATTTTCGAGATTCGGCACCCGCGGGGTTGATTTTCGAGATTCGGCACTTGCGGTGGTGATTTTCGAGATTCGGCACCCGCGGGGCTGATTATCGAGATTCGGCACCCGCGGGCTGATTTTCGAGATTCGGCACCCGCGGGGCTGATTTTTGAGATTCGGCACCCGCGGTGGTGATTTTTGAGATTCGGCACGCGGTACTGATTTTTGAGATTCGGCACCCGCGGGGCTGATTTTCGAGATTCGGCACCCGCGACAGTGATTTTCGAGATTCGGCACCCGCGGGGCTGATTTTCGAGATTCGGCACCCGCGACAGTGATTTTCGAGATTCGGCACCCGCGAGGCTGATTTTCGAGATTTGGCACCCGCGGCACTGATTTTCGAGATTCGGCACCTGCGGGGCTGATTTTCGAGATTCATCACCCACGGCGGTGATTTCCGAGATTCGGCACCCGCGGGGCTGATTTTCGAGATTCGGCACCCGTGGCACTGATTTTCGAGATTCGGCACCCGCGGGGCTGATTTTCGAGATTAGGCACCCGCGGCACTGATTTTCGAGATTCGGCACCCGCGGGGCTGATTTTCGAGATTCGGCACCGGTGGCGGTGATTTTCGAGATTCGGAACCCGCGGCAGTGATTTTTGAGATTCGGCACCCGCGGCACTGATTTTCGAGATTCGGCAACCGCAGCGGTGCTTTTCGAGATTCGGCACTCGCGGGGCTGATTTTTGAGATTCGACACCCGCGGGGCTGATTATCGAGATTCGGCACCCGCGGGGCTGATTTTCGAGATTCAGCACCCGCGGGGCTGATTTTCGAGATTCGGCACCCGCGGGGCTGATTTTCGAGATTTGGCACCCGCGGGGTTGATTTTCGAGATTCGGCACTTGCGGTGGTGATTTTCGAGATTCGGCACCCGCGGGGCTGATTATCGAGATTCGGCACCCGCGAGCTGATTTTCGAGATTCGGCACCCGCGGGGCTGATTTTTGAGATTCGGCACCCGCGGTGGTGATTTTTGAGATTCGGCACGCGCGGTACTGATTTTTGAGATTCGGCACCCGCGGGGCTGATTTTCGAGATTCGGCACCCGCGACAGTGATTTTCGAGATTCGGCACCTGCGGGGCTGATTTTCGAGATTCGTCACCCACGGCGGTGATTTCTGAGATTCGGCACCCGCGGGGCTGATTTTCGAGATTCGGCACCCGTGGCACTGATTTTCGAGATTCGGCACCCGCGGGGCTGATATTCGAGATTAGGCACCCGCGGCACTGATTTTCGAGATTCGGCACCCGCGGGGCTGATTTTCGAGATTCGGCACCGGTGGCGGTGATTTTCGAGATTCGGAACCCGCGGCAGTGATTTTTGAGATTCGGCACCCGCGGCACTGATTTTCGAGATTCGGCAACCGCAGCGGTGCTTTTCGAGATTCGGCACTCGCGGGGCTGATTTTCGAGATTCGGCACCCGCGGGGCTGATTATCGAGATTCGGCACCCGCGGGGCTGATTTTCGAGATTCGGCACCCGCGGGGCTGATTGTCGAGATTCGGCACCCGCGGGGCTGATTTTCGAGATTCGGCACCCGCGGGCCTGATTTTCGAGATTCGGCACTTGCGGTGGTGATTTTTGAGATTCGGCACCCGCGGCGGTGATTTTCGAGATTCGGCACCCGCGGCACTGATTTTCGAGATTCGGCAACCGCAGCGGTGCTTTTCGAGATTCGGCACTCGCGGGTCTGATTTTCGAGATTCGGCACCCGCGGGGCTGATTATCGAGATTCGGCACCCGCGGGGCTGATTTTCGAGATTCGGCACCCGCGGGGCTGATTTTCGAGATTCGGCACCCGCGGGGCTGATTTTCGAGATTCGGCACCCGCGGCACTGATTTTTGAGATTCGGCAACCGCAGCGGTGCTTTTCGAGATTCGGCACTCGCGGGTCTGATTTTCGAGATTCGGCACCCGCGGGGCTGATTATGGAGATTCGGCACCCGCGGGGCTGATTTCCGAGATTCGGCACCCGCGGCGGTGATTTTCGAGATTCGGCACCCGCGGGGCTGATTATCGAGATTCGGCACCCGCGGCGGTGATTTTCGAGATTCGGCACCCGCGGGGCTGATTATCGAGATTCGGCACCCGCGGGGCTGATTTTCGAGATTCGGCACCCGCGGGGCTGATTTTCGAGATTCGGCACCCGCGGGGCTGATTTTCGAGATTCGGCACTTGCGGTCGTGATTTTCGAGATTCGGCACCCGCGGGGCTAATTATCGAGATTCGGCACCCGCGGGGCTGATTTTCGAGATTCGGCACCCGCGGGGCTGATTTTCGAGATTCGGCACCCGCGGGGCTGATTTTCGAGATTCGGCACCCGCGGGGCTGATTTTCGAGATTCGGCACTTGCGGTGGTGATTTTCGAGATTCGGCACCCGCGGCGGTGATTTTCGAGATTCGGCACCCGCGGGGCTGATTTTCGAGATTCGGCACCCGCGGGGCTGATTTTCGAGATTAGGCACCCGCGGGGCTGATTTTCGAGATTCGGCACCCGCGGGGCTGATTTTCGAGATTCGGCACCCGCGGGGCTGATTTTCGAGATTTGGCACCCGCGGTGGAGATTTCCGAGATTCGGCACCCGCGGCGGTGATTTTCGAGATTCGGCACTGGTGGCGGTGATTTTCGAGATTCGGAACCCGCGGCAGTGATTTTTGAGATTCGGCACCCGCGGCACTGATTTTCGAGATTCGGCACTCGCGGGGTTGATTTTCGAGATTCGGCACCCGCGGGGCTGATTATCGAGATTCGGCACCCGCGGGGCTGATTATCGAGATTCGGCACCCGCGGTGGTGATTTCTGAGATTCGGCACCCGCGGCGGTGATTTTCGAGATTCGGCACCCGCGGGGCTGATTTTCGAGATTCGGCACCCGCGGGGCTGATTTTCGAGATTCGGCACTTGCGGTCGTGATTTTCGAGATTCGGCACCCGCGGGGCTGATTTTCGAGATTCGGCACCCGCGGGGCTGATTTTCGAGATTCGGCACCCGCGGGGCTGATTTTCGAGATTCGGCACCCGCGGGGCTGATTTTCGAGATTCGGCACCCGCGGGGCTGATTTTCGAGATTCGGCACCCGCGGGGCTGATTTTCGAGATTCGGCACCCGCGGGGCTGATTTTCGAGATTCGGCACTTGCGGTGGTGATTTTCGAGATTCGGCACCCGCGGCGGTGATTTTCGAGATTCGGCACCCGCGGCACTGATTTTCGAGATTCGGCACCCGCGGCACTGATTTTTGAGATTCGGCACCCGCGGCTGTGATTTTCGAGATTCGGCTCCCGCGGAGCTGATATTCAAGATACGGCACCCGCGGCACTGATTTTTGAGATTCGGCACCCTCGGGGCTGATTTTCGAGATACGGCACTCGCGGGGCTGATTTTTGAGATTTGGCACCTGCGGGGGTGATTTTCGAGAATCGGCACCCGCGGTGGTGATTTTCAAGATTCGGCACCCGCGGCGGTGATTTTCGAGATTCGTCACCCACGGGGCTGATTTTCCAGATTTGGCACCCGTGGTGGTGATTTTCGAGATTCGGCACCCGCGGCGGTGATTTTCGAGATTCGGCACCCGCGACAGTGATTTTCGAGATTCGGCACCCGCGAGGCTGATTTTCGAGATTTGGCACCCGCGGCACTGATTTTCGAGATTCGGCACCCGCGGGGCTGATTTTCGAGATTCGTCACCCACGGCGGTGATTTCCGAGATTCGGCACCCGCGGGGCTGATTTTCGAGATTCGGCACCCGTGGCACTGATTTTCGAGATTCGGCACCCGCGGGGCTGATTTTCGAGATTAGGCACCCGCGGCACTGATTTTCGAGATTCGGCACCCGCGGGGCTGATTTTCGAGATTCGGCACCCGCGGGGCTGATTTTCGAGATTCGGCACCGGTGGCGTGATTTTCGAGATTCGGAACCCGCGGCAGTGATTTTTGAGATTCGGCACCCGCGGCACTGATTTTCGAGATTCGGCAACCGCAGCGGTGCTTTTCGAGATTCGGCACTCGCAGGGCTGATTTTTGAGATTCGACACCCGCGGGGCTGATTATCGAGATTCGGCACCCGCGGGGCTGATTTTCGAGATTCAGCACCCGCGGGGCTGATTTTCGAGATTCGGCACCTGCGGGGCTGATTTTCGAGATTCGGCACCCGCGGGGTTGATTTTCGAGATTCGGCACTTGCGGTGGTGATTTTCGAGATTCGGCACCCGCGGGGCTGATTATCGAGATTCGGCACCCGCAGGCTGATTTTCGAGATTCGGCACCCGCGGGGCTGATTTTTGAGATTCGGCACCCGCGGTGGTGATTTTTGAGATTCGGCACGCGCGGTACTGATTTTTTAGATTCGGCACCCGCGGGGCTGATTTTCGAGATTCGGCACCCGCGACAGTGATTTTCGAGATTCGGCACCCGCGGGGCTGATTTTCGAGATTCGGCACCCGCGACAGTGATTTTCGAGATTCGGCACCCGCGAGGCTGATTTTCGAGATTTGGCACCCGCGGCACTGATTTTCGAGATTCGGCACCTGCGGGGCTGATTTTCGAGATTCATCACCCACGGCGGTGATTTCCGAGATTCGGCACCCGCGGGGCTGATTTTCGAGATTCGGCACCCGTGGCACTGATTTTCGAGATTCGGCACCCGCGGGGCTGATTTTCGAGATTAGGCACCCGCGGCACTGATTTTCGAGATTCGGCACCCACGGGGCTGATTTTCGAGATTCGGCACCGGTGGCGGTGATTTTCGAGATTCGGAACCCGCGGCAGTGATTTTTGAGATTCGGCACCCGCGGCACTGATTTTCGAGATTCGGCAACCGCAGCGGTGCTTTTCGAGATTCGGCACTCGCGGGGCTGATTTTTGAGATTCGACACCCGCGGGGCTGATTATCGAGATTCGGCACCCGCGGGGCTGATTTTCGAGATTCGGCACCCGCGGGGCTGATTTTCGAGATTTGGCACCCGCGGGGTTGATTTTCGAGATTCGGCACTTGCGGTGGTGATTTTCGAGATTCGGCACCCGCGGGGCTGATTATCGAGATTCGGCACCCGCGGGCTGATTTTCGAGATTCGGCACCCGCGGGGCTGATTTTTGAGATTCGGCACCCGCGGTGGTGATTTTTGAGATTCGGCACGCGCGGTACTGACTTTTGAGATTCGGCACCCGCGGGGCTGATTTTCGAGATTCGGCACCCGCGGGGCTGATTTTCGAGATTCGGCACCCGCGACAGTGATTTTCGAGATTCGGCACCCGCGGGGCTGATTTTCGAGATTCGTCACCCACGGCGGTGATTTCCGAGATTCGGCACCCGCGGGGCTGATTTTCGAGATTCGGCACCCGTGGCACTGATTTTCGAGATTCGGCACCCGCGGGGCTGATATTCGAGATTAGGCACCCGCGGCACTGATTTTCGAGATTCGGCACCCGCGGGGCTGATTTTCGAGATTCGGCACCGGTGGCGGTGATTTTCGAGATTCGGAACCCGCGGCAGTGATTTTTGAGATTCGGCACCCGCGGCACTGATTTTCGAGATTCGGCAACCGCAGCGGTGCTTTTCGAGATTCGGCACTCGCGGGGCTGATTTTCGAGATTCGGCACCCGCGGGGCTGATTATCGAGATTCGGCACCCGCGGGGCTGATTTTCGAGATTCGGCACCCGCGGGGCTGATTGTCGAGATTCGGCACCCGCGGGGCTGATTTTCGAGATTTGGCACCCGCGGGGCTGATTTTCGAGATTCGGCACTTGCGGTGGTGATTTTCGAGATTCGGCACCCGCGGCGGTGATTTTCGAGATTCGGCACCCGCGGCACTGATTTTCGAGATTCGGCAACCGCAGCGGTACTTTTCGAGATTCGGCACTCGCGGGTCTGATTTTCGAGATTCGGCACCCGCGGGGCTGATTATCGAGATTCGGCACCCGCGGGGCTGATTTTCGAGATTCGGTACCCGCGGGGCTGATTTTCGAGATTCGGCACCCGCGGGGCTGATTTTCGAGATTCGGCACCCGCGGCACTGATTTTTGAGATTCGGCAACCGCAGCGGTGCTTTTCGAGATTCGGCACTCGCGGGTCTGATTTTCGAGATTCGGCACCCGCGGGGCTGATTATGGAGATTCGGCACCCGCGGGGCTGATTTCCGAGATTCGGCACCCGCGGGGCTGATTTTCGAGATTCGGCACCCGCGGGGCTGATTATCGAGATTCGGCACCCGCGGGGCTGATTTTCGAGATTCGGCCCTTGCGTTGGTGATTTTCGAGATTTGGCACCCGCGGGGCTGATTTTCGAGATTCGGCACTTGCGGTGGTGATTTTCGAGATTCGGCACCCGCGGCGGTGATTTTCGAGATTCGGCACCCGCGGCACTGATTTTCGAGATTCGGCAACCGCAGCGGTACTTTTCGAGATTCGGCACTCGCGGGTCTGATTTTCGAGATTCGGCACCCGCGGGGCTGATTATCGAGATTCGGCACCCGCGGGGCTGATTTTCGAGATTCGGTACCCGCGGGGCTGATTTTCGAGATTCGGCACCCGCGGGGCTGATTTTCGAGATTCGGCACCCGCGGCACTGATTTTTGAGATTCGGCAACCGCAGCGGTGCTTTTCGAGATTCGGCACTCGCGGGTCTGATTTTCGAGATTCGGCACCCGCGGGGCTGATTATGGAGATTCGGCACCCGCGGGGCTGATTTCCGAGATTCGGCACCCGCGGGGCTGATTTTCGAGATTCGGCACCCGCGGGGCTGATTATCGAGATTCGGCACCCGCGGGGCTGATTTTCGAGATTCGGCCCTTGCGTTGGTGATTTTCGAGATTCGGCACCCGCGGGGCGGATTTTCGAGATTCGGCACCCGCGGCACTGATTTTCGAGATTCGGCACCCATGGGGCTGATTTTCGAGATTTGGAACCCGCGGTGGTGATTTCCGAGATTCGGCACCCGCGGCGGTGATTTTCGAGATTCGGCACCCGCGGGGCTGATTATCGAGATTCGGCACCCGCGGGGCTGATTTTCGAGATTCGGCACCCGCGGGGCTGATTTTCGAGATTCGGCACCCGCGGGGCTGATTTTCGAGATTCGGCACTTGCGGTCGTGATTTTCGAGATTCGGCACCCGCGGGGCTAATTATCGAGATTCGGCACCCGCGGGGCTGATTTTCGAGATTCGGCACCCGCGGGGCTGATTTTCGAGATTCGGCACCCGCGGGGCTGATTTTCGAGATTCGGCACCCGCGGGGCTGATTTTCGAGATTCGGCACCCGCGGGGCTGATTTTCGAGATTCGGCACTTGCGGTGGTGATTTTCGAGATTCGGCACCCGCGGCGGTGATTTTCGAGATTCGGCACCCGCGGGGCTGATTTTCGAGATTCGGCACCCGCGGGGCTGATTTTCGAGATTCGGCACCCGCGGGGCTGATTTTCGAGATTCGGCACCCGCGGGGCTGATTTTCGAGATTCGGCACCCGCGGGGCTGATTTTCGAGATTCGGCACCCGCGGGGCTGATTTTCGAGATTCGGCACCCGCGGGGCTGATTTTCGAGATTCGGCACCCGCGGGGCTGATTTTCGAGATTCGGCACCCGCGGGGCTGATTTTCGAGATTCGGCACCCGCGGGGCTGATTTTCGAGATTCGGCACCCGCGGGGCTGATTTTCGAGATTCGGCACCCGCGGGGCTGATTTTCGAGATTCGGCACCCGCGGGGCTGATTTTCGAGATTCGGCACCCGCGGCACTGATTTTTGAGATTCGGCAACCGCAGCGGTGCTTTTCGAGATTCGGCACTCGCGGGTCTGATTTTCGAGATTCGGCACCCGCGGGGCTGATTATGGAGATTCGGCACCCGCGGGGCTGATTTCCGAGATTCGGCACCCGCGGGGCTGATTTTCGAGATTCGGCACCCGCGGGGCTGATTATCGAGATTCGGCACCCGCGGGGCTGATTTTCGAGATTCGGCCCTTGCGTTGGTGATTTTCGAGATTCGGCACCCGCGGGGCTGATTATCGAGATTCGGCACCCGCGGGGCTGATTTTCGAGATTCGGCACCCGCGGGGCGGATTTTCGAGATTCGGCACCCGCGGCACTGATTTTCGAGATTCGGCACCCATGGGGCTGATTTTCGAGATTTGGAACCCGCGGTGGTGATTTCCGAGATTCGGCACCCGCGGCGGTGATTTTCGAGATTCGGCACCCGCGGGGCTGATTATCGAGATTCGGCACCCGCGGGGCTGATTTTCGAGATTCGGCACCCGCGGGGCTGATTTTCGAGATTCGGCACCCGCGGGGCTGATTTTCGAGATTCGGCACTTGCGGTCGTGATTTTCGAGATTCGGCACCCGCGGAGCTAATTATCGAGATTCGGCACCCGCGGGGCTGATTTTCGAGATTCGGCACCCGCGGGGCTGATTTTCGAGATTCGGCACCCGCGGGGCTGATTTTCGAGATTCGGCACCCGCGGGGCTGATTTTCGAGATTCGGCACTTGCGGTGGTGATTTTCGAGATTCGGCACCCGCGGCGGTGATTTTCGAGATTCGGCACCCGCGGGGCTGATTTTCGAGATTCGGCACCCGCGGGGCTGATTTTCGAGATTCGGCACCCGCGGGGCTGATTTTCGAGATTCGGCACCCGCGGGGCTGATTTTCGAGATTCGGCACCCGCGGGGCTGATTTTCGAGATTCGGCACCCGCGGGGCTGATTTTCGAGATTCGGCACCCGCGGGGCTGATTTTCGAGATTCGGCACTTGCGGTGGTGATTTTCGAGATTCGGCACCCGCGGCGGTGATTTTCGAGATTCGGCACCCGCGGCACTGATTTTCGAGATTCGGCACCCGCGGCACTGATTTTTGAGATTCGGCACCCGCGGCTGTGATTTTCGAGATTCGGCACCCTCGGGGCTGATTTTCGAGATACGGCACTCGCGGGGCTGATTTTTGAGATTTGGCACCTGCGGGGGTGATTTTCGAGAATCGGCACCCGCGGTGGTGATTTTCAAGATTCGGCACCCGCGGCGGTGATTTTCGAGATTCGTCACCCACGGGGCTGATTTTCCAGATTTGGCACCCGTGGTGGTGATTTTCGAGATTCGGCACCCGCGGCGGTGATTTTCGAGATTCGGCACCCGCGACAGTGATTTTCGAGATTCGGCACCCGCGAGGCTGATTTTCGAGATTTGGCACCCGCGGCACTGATTTTCGAGATTCGGCACCCGCGGGGCTGATTTTCGAGATTCGTCACCCACGGCGGTGATTTCCGAGATTCGGCACCCGCGGGGCTGATTTTCGAGATTCGGCACCCGTGGCACTGATTTTCGAGATTCGGCACCCGCGGGGCTGATTTTCGAGATTAGGCACCCGCGGCACTGATTTTCGAGATTCGGCACCCGCGGGGCTGATTTTCGAGATTCGGCACCGGTGGCGGTGATTTTCGAGATTCGGAACCCGCGGCAGTGATTTTTGAGATTCGGCACCCGCGGCACTGATTTTCGAGATTCGGCAACCGCAGCGGTGCTTTTCGAGATTCGGCACTCGCAGGGCTGATTTTTGAGATTCGACACCCGCGGGGCTGATTATCGAGATTCGGCACCCGCGGGGCTGATTTTCGAGATTCAGCACCCGCGGGGCTGATTTTCGAGATTCGGCACCTGCGGGGCTGATTTTCGAGATTCGGCACCCGCGGGGTTGATTTTCGAGATTCGGCACTTGCGGTGGTGATTTTCGAGATTCGGCACCCGCGGGGCTGATTATCGAGATTCGGCACCCGCGGGCTGATTTTCGAGATTCGGCACCCGCGGGGCTGATTTTTGAGATTCGGCACCCGCGGTGGTGATTTTTGAGATTCGGCACGCGCGGTACTGATTTTTGAGATTCGGCACCCGCGGGGCTGATTTTCGAGATTCGGCACCCGCGACAGTGATTTTCGAGATTCGGCACCCGCGGGGCTGATTTTCGAGATTCGGCACCCGCGACAGTGATTTTCGAGATTCGGCACCCGCGAGGCTGATTTTCGAGATTTGGCACCCGTGGCACTGATTTTCGAGATTCGGCACCCGCGGGGCTGATTTTCGAGATTCGTCACCCACGGCGGTGATTTCCGAGATTCGGCACCCGCGGGGCTGATTTTCGAGATTCGGCACCCGTGGCACTGATTTTCGAGATTCGGCACCCGCGGGGCTGATTTTCGAGATTAGGCACCCGCGGCACTGATTTTCGAGATTCGGCACCCGCGGGGCTGATTTTCGAGATTCGGCACCGGTGGCGGTGATTTTCGAGATTCGGAACCCGCGGCAGTGATTTTTGAGATTCGGCACCCGCGGCACTGATTTTCGAGATTCGGCAACCGCAGCGGTGCTTTTCGAGATTCGGCACTCGCGGGGCTGATTTTTGAGATTCGACACCCGCGGGGCTGATTATCGAGATTCGGCACCCGCGGGGCTGATTTTCGAGATTCAGCACCCGCGGGGCTGATTTTCGAGATTCGGCACCCGCGGGGCTGATTTTCGAGATTCGGCACCCGCGGGGTTGATTTTCGAGATTCGGCACTTGCGGTGGTGATTTTCGAGATTCGGCACCCGCGGGGCTGATTATCGAGATTCGGCACCCGCGGGCTGATTTTCGAGATTCGGCACCCGCGGGGCTGATTTTTGAGATTCGGCACCCGCGGTGGTGATTTTTGAGATTCGGCACGCGCGGTACTGATTTTTGAGATTCGGCACCCGCGGGGCTGATTTTCGAGATTCGTCACCCACGGCGGTGATTTCCGAGATTCGGCACCCGCGGGGCTGATTTTCGAGATTCGGCACCCGTGGCACTGATTTTCGAGATTCGGCACCCGCGGGGCTGATATTCGAGATTAGGCACCCGCGGCACTGATTTTCGAGATTCGGCACCCGCGGGGCTGATTTTCGAGATTCGGCACAGGTGGCGGTGATTTTCGAGATTCGGAACCCGCGGCAGTGATTTTTGAGATTCGGCACCCGCGGCACTGATTTTCGAGATTCGGCAACCGCAGCGGTGCTTTTCGAGATTCGGCACTCGCGGGGCTGATTTTCGAGATTCGGCACCCGCGGGGCTGATTATCGAGATTCGGCACCCGCGGGGCTGATTTTCGAGATTCGGCACCCACGGGGCTGATTGTCGAGATTCGGCACCCGCGGGGCTGATTTTCGAGATTCGGCACCCGCGGGGCTGATTTTCGAGATTCGGCACTTGCGGTGGTGAATTTCGAGATTCGGCACCCGCGGCGGTGATTTTCGAGATTCGGCACCCGCGGCACTGATTTTCGAGATTCGGCAACCGCAGCGGTGCTTTTCGAGATTCGGCACTCGCGGGTCTGATTTTCGAGATTCGGCACCCGCGGGGCTGATTATCGAGATTCGGCACCCGCGGGGCTGATTTTCGAGATTCGGCACCCGCGGGGCTGATTTTCGAGATTCGGCACCCGCGGGGCTGATTTTCGAGATTCGGCACCCGCGGCACTGATTTTTGAGATTCGGCAACCGCAGCGGTGCTTTTCGAGATTCGGCACTCGCGGGTCTGATTTTCGAGATTCGGCACCCGCGGGGCTGATTATGGAGATTCGGCACCCGCGGGGCTGATTTCCGAGATTTGGCACCCGCGGGGCTGATTATCGAGATTCGGCACCCGCGGGGCTGATTTTCGAGATTCGGCACCCGCGGGGCGGATTTTCGAGATTCGGCACCCGCGGCACTGATTTTCGAGATTCGGCACCCGTGGGGCTGATTTTCGAGATTTGGCACCCGCGGTGGTGATTTCCGAGATTCGGCACCCGCGGCGGTGATTTTCGAGATTCGGCACCCGCGGGGCTGATTTTCGAGATTCGGCACTTGCGGTCGTGATTTTCGAGATTCGGCACCCGCGGGGCTAATTATCGAGATTCGGCACCCGCGGGGCTGATTTTCGAGATTCGGCACCCGTGGGGCTGATTTTCGAGATTTGGCACCCGCGGGGCTGATTTTCGAGATTCGGCACTTGCGGTGGTGATTTTCGAAATTCGGCACCCGCGGCGGTGATTTTCGAGATTCGGCACCCGCGGGGCTGATTTTCGAGATTCGGCACCCGCGGGGCTGATTTTCGAGATTAGGCACCCGCGGGGCTGATTTTCGAGATTCGGCACCCGCGGGGCTGATTTTCGAGATTCGGCACCCGCGGGGCTGATTTTCGAGATTTGGCACCCGCGGTGGAGATTTCCGAGATTCGGCACCCGCGGCGGTGATTTTCGAGATTCGGCACTGGTGGCGGTGATTTTCGAGATTCGGAACCCGCGGCAGTGATTTTTGAGATTCGGCACCCGCGGCACTGATTTTCGAGATTCGGCACTCGCGGGGTTGATTTTCGAGATTCGGCACCCGCGGGGCTGATTATCGAGATTCGGCACCCGCGGGGCTGATTATCGAGATTCGGCACCCGCGGTGGTGATTTCTGAGATTCGGCACCCGCGGCGGTGATTTTCGAGATTCGGCACCCGCGGGGCTGATTTTCGAGATTCGGCACCCGCGGGGCTGATTTTCGAGATTCGGCACTTGCGGTCGTGATTTTCGAGATTTGGCACCCGCGGGGCTGATTTTCGAGATTCGGCACCCGCGGGGCTGATTTTCGAGATTCGGCACCCGCGGGGCTGATTTTCGAGATTCGGCACCCGCGGGGCTGATTTTCGAGATTCGGCACCCGCGGGGCTGATTTTCGAGATTCGGCACTTGCGGTGGTGATTTTCGAGATTCGGCACCCGCGGCGGTGATTTTCGAGATTCGGCACCCGCGGCACTGATTTTCGAGATTCGGCAACCGCAGCGGTGCTTTTCGAGATTCGGCACTCGCGGGTCTGATTTTCGAGATTCGGCACCCGCGGGGCTGATTATCGAGATTCGGCACCCGCGGGGCTGATTTTCGAGATTCGGCACCCGCGGGGCTGATTTTCGAGATTCGGCACCCGTGGGGCTGATTATCGAGATTCGGCACCCGCGGGGCTGATTTTCGAGATTCGGCCCTTGCGGTGGTGATTTTTGAGATTCGGCACCCGCGGGGCTGATTATCGAGATTCGGCACCCGCGGGGCTGATTTTCGAGATTCGGCACCCGCGGGGCTGATTTTCGAGATTCGGCACTTGCGGTCGTGATTTTCGAGATTCGGCACCCGCGGGGCTGATTATCGAGATTCGGCACCCGCGGGGCTGATTTTCGAGATTCGGCACCCGCGGGGCTGATTTTCGAGATTCGGCACTTGCGGTCGTGATTTTCGAGATTCGGCACCCGCGGGGCTGATTTTCGAGATTCGGCACCCGCGGGGCTGATTTTCGAGATTCGGCACCCGCGGTGCTGATTTTCGAGATTCGGCACTTGCGGTGGTGATTTTCGAGATTCGGCACCCGCGGCGGTGATTTTCGAGATTCGGCACCCGCGGGGCTGATTTTCGAGATTCGGCACCCGCGACAGTGATTTTCGAGATTCAGCACCCGTGGGGCTGATTTTTGAGATTTGGCACCCGCGGCACTGATTTTCGAGATTCGGCACCCGCGGGGCTGATTTTCGAGATTCGGCACCTGCGGCAGTGATTTTCGAGATTCGGCACCCGCGGGGCTGATTTTCCAGATTTGGCACCCAAGGTGGTGATTTTCAAGATTCGGCACCCGCGGCGGTGATTTTCGAGATTCGTCACCCATGGGGCTGATTTTCCAGATTTGGCACCCGTGGTGGTGATTTTCGAGATTCGGCACCGGCGGGGCTGATTTTCGAGAATCGGCACCCGCGGTGGTGATTTTTGAGATTCGGCACGCGCGGTACTGATTTTTGAGATTCGGCACCCACGGCGGTGATTTTCAAGATTCGGCACCCGCAGGGCTGATTTTCGAGAATCGGCACCCGCGGTGGTGATTTTTGAGATTCGGCACGCGCGGTACTGATTTTTGAGATTCGGCACCCGCGGGGCTGATTTTCGAGATTCGGCACCCGCGACAGTGATTTTCGAGATTCGGCACCCGCGGGGCTGATTTTCGAGATTCGGCACCCGTGGCACTGATTTTCGAGATTCGGCACCCGGGGGGCTGATATTCGAGATTAGGCACCCGCGGCACTGATTTTCGAGACTCGGCACCCGCGGGGCTGATTTTCGAGATTCGGCACCGGTGGCGTTGATTTTCGAGATTCGGAACCCGCGGCACTGATTTTCGAGATTCGGCAACCGCAGCGGTGCTTTTCGAGATTCGGCACTCGCGGGGCTGATTTTCGAGAATCGGCACCCGCGGTGGTGATTTTCGAGATTCGGCACCCGCGGGGCTGATTTTCGAGAATCGGCACCCGCGAAAGTGATTTTCGAGATTCGGCACTCGCGGGGCTGATTTTTGAGATTCGGCACGCGCGGTACTGATTTTTGAGATTCGGCACCCGCGGGGCTGATTTTCGAGATTCGGCACCCGCGACAGTGATTTTCGAGATTCGGCACCCGCGAGGCTGATTTTCGAGATTTGGCACCCGCGGCACTGATTTTCGAGATTCGGCACCCGCGGGGCTGATTTTCGAGATTCGTCACCCACGGCGGTGATTTCCGAGATTCGGCACCCGCGGGGCTGATTTTCGAGATTCGGCACCCGTGGCACTGATTTTCGAGATTCGGCACCCGCGGGGCTGATTTTCGAGATTAGGCACCCGCGGCACTGATTTTCGAGATTCGGCACCCGCGGGGCTGATTTTCGAGATTCGGCACCGGTGGCGGTGATTTTCGAGATTCGGAACCCGCGGCAGTGATTTTTGAGATTCGGCACCCGCGGCACTGATTTTCGAGATTCGGCAACCGCAGCGGTGCTTTTCGAGATTCGGCACTCGCGGGGCTGATTTTTGAGATTCGACACCCGCGGGGCTGATTATCGAGATTCGGCACCCGCGGGGCTGATTTTCGAGATTCAGCACCCGCGGGGCTGATTTTCGAGATTCGGCACCCGCGGGGCTGATTTTCGAGATTCGGCACCCGCGGGGTTGATTTTCGAGATTCGGCACTTGCGGTGGTGATTTTCGAGATTCGGCACCCGCGGGGCTGATTATCGAGATTCGGCACCCGCGGGGCTGATTTTTGAGATTCGGCACCCGCGGGGCTGATTTTTGAGATTCGGCACCCGCGGTGGTGATTTTTGAGATTCGGCACGCGCGGTACTGATTTTTGAGATTCGGCACCCGCGGGACTGATTTTCGAGATTCGGCACCCGCGACAGTGATTTTCGAGATTCGGCACCCGCGGGGCTGATTTTCGAGATTCGTCACCCACGGCGGTGATTTCCGAGATTCGGCACCCGCGGGGCTGATTTTCGAGATTCGGCACCCGTGGCACTGATTTTCGAGATTCGGCACCCGCGGGGCTGATATTCGAGATTAGGCACCCGCGGCACTGATTTTCGAGATTCGGCACCCGCGGGGCTGATTTTCGAGATTCGGCACCGGTGGCGGTGATTTTTGAGATTCGGAACCCGCGGCAGTGATTTTTGAGATTCGGCACCCGCGGCACTGATTTTCGAGATTCGGCAACCGCAGCGGTGCTTTTCGAGATTCAGCACTTGCGGGGCTGATTTTCGAGATTCGGCACCCGCAGGGCTGATTATCGAGATTCGGCACCCGCGGGGCTGATTTTCGAGATTCGGCACCCGCGGGGCTGATTTTCGAGATGCGGCACCCGCGGGGCTGATTTTCGAGATTCGGCACCCGTGGGGCTGATTTTCGAGATTCGGCACTTGCGGTGGTGATTTTCGAGATTCGGCACCCGCGGGGCTGATTATCGAGATTCGGCACCCGCGGGGCTGATTTTCGAGATTCGGCACCCGCGGGGCTGATTGTCGAGATTCGGCACCCGCGGGGCTGATTTTCGAGATTCGGCACCCGCAGGGCTGATTTTCGACATTCGGCACCGGTGGCGGTGATTTTCGAGATTCGGAACCCGCGGCACTGATTTTCGAGATTCGGCAACCGCAGCGGTGCTTTTCGAGATTCGGCACTCGCGGGGCTGATTTTCGAGATTCGGCACCCGCGGGGCTGATTTTCGAGATTCGGCACCCGCGGGGCTGATTTTCGAGATTCGGCACCCGCGGGGCTGATTTTCGAGATTCGGCACTTGCGGCGGTGATTTTCGAGATTCGGCACCCGTGGGGCTGATTTTCGAGATTCGGCACCCGCGGCACTGATTTTTGAGATTCGGCAACCGCAGCGGTGCTTTTCGAGATTCGGCACTCGCGGTGCTGATTTTCGAGATTCGGCACCCGCGGGGCTGATTTCCGAGATTCGGCACCTGCGGGGCTGATTTTCGAGATTCGGCACCCGCGGGGCTGATTATCGAGATTCGGCACCCGCGGGGCTGATTTTCGAGATTCGGCCCTTGCGGTGGTGATTTTCGAGATTCGGCACCCGCGGGGCTGATTATCGAGATTCGGCACCCGCGGGGCTGAT
This sequence comes from Ranitomeya imitator, assembly GCF_032444005.1. Taxonomy (NCBI): domain Eukaryota; kingdom Metazoa; phylum Chordata; class Amphibia; order Anura; family Dendrobatidae; genus Ranitomeya; species Ranitomeya imitator. Next base: position 26,359,995 of record NC_091291.1, on the reverse strand, counting down.
TTTCGAGATTCGGCACCCGCGGGGCGGATTTTCGAGATTCGGCACCCGCGGCACTGATTTTCGAGATTCGGCACCCGTGGGGCTGATTTTCGAGATTTGGCACCCGCGGTGGTGATTTCCGAGATTCGGCACCCGCGGCGGTGATTTTCGAGATTCGGCACCCGCGGGGCTGATTATCGAGATTCGGCACCCGCGGGGCTGATTTTCGAGATTCGGCACCCGCGGGGCTGATTTTCGAGATTCGGCACCCGCGGGGCTGATTTTCGAGATTCGGCACTTGCGGTCGTGATTTTCGAGATTCGGCACCCGCGGGGCTAATTATCGAGATTCGGCACCCGCGGGGCTGATTTTCGAGATTCGGCACCCGCGGGGCTGATTTTCGAGATTCGGCACCCGCGGGGCTGATTTTCGAGATTCGGCACTTGCGGTGGTGATTTTCGAGATTCGGCACCCGCGGCGGTGATTTTCGAGATTCGGCACCCGCGGGGCTGATTTTCGAGATTCGGCACCCGCGGGGCTGATTTTCGAGATTAGGCACCCGCGGCACTGATTTTCGAGATTCGGCACCCGCGGGGCTGATTTTCGAGATTTGGCACCCGCGGTGGAGATTTCCGAGATTCGGCACCCGCGGCGGTGATTTTCGAGATTCGGCACTGGTGGCGGTGATTTTCGAGATTCGGAACCCGCGGCAGTGATTTTTGAGATTCGGCACCCGCGGCACTGATTTTCGAGATTCGGCACTCGCGGGGCTGATTTTCGAGATTCGGCACCCGCGGGGCTGATTATCGAGATTCGGCACCCGCGGGGCTGATTATCGAGATTCGGCACCCGCGGTGGTGATTTCTGAGATTCGGCACCCGCGGCGGTGATTTTCGAGATTCGGCACCCGCGGGGCTGATTTTCGAGATTCGGCACCCGCGGGGCTGATTTTCGAGATTCGGCACTTGCGGTCGTGATTTTCGAGATTCGGCACCCGCGGGGCTGATTTTCGAGATTCGGCACCCGCGGGGCTGATTTTCGAGATTCGGCACCCGCGGGGCTGATTTTCGAGATTCGGCACCCGCGGGGCTGATTATCGAGATTCGGCACCCGCGGGGCTGATTTTCGAGATTCGGCACCCGCGGGGCTGATTTTCGAGATTCGGCACCCGTGGGGCTGATTATCGAGATTCGGCACCCGCGGGGCTGATTTTCGAGATTCGGCCCTTGCGGTGGTGATTTTTGAGATTCGGCACCCGCGGGGCTGATTATCGAGATTCGGCACCCGCGGGGCTGATTTTCGAGATTCGGCACCCGCGGGGCTGATTTTCGAGATTCGGCACCCGCGGCACTGATTTTCGAGATTCGGCACCCGTGGGGCTGATTTTCGAGATTTGGCACCCGCGGTGGTGATTTCTGAGATTCGGCACCCGCGGCGGTGATTTTCGAGATTCGGCACCCGCGGGGCTGATTTTCGAGATTCGGCACCCGCGGGGCTGATTTTCGAGATTCGGCACTTGCGGTCGTGATTTTCGAGATTCGGCACCCGCGGGGCTGATTATCGAGATTCGGCACCCGCTGGGCTGATTTTCGAGATTCGGCACCCGCGGGGCTGATTTTCGAGATTCGGCACCCGCGGGGCTGATTTTCGAGATTCGGCACCCGCGGGGCTGATTTTCGAGATTCGGCACTTGCGGTGGTGATTTTCGAGATTCGGCACCCGCGGCGGTGATTTTCGAGATTCGGCACCCACGACAGTGATTTTCGAGATTCGGCACCCGTGGGGCTGATTTTCGAGATTTGGCACCCGCGGCACTGATTTTCGAGATTCGGCACCCGCGGGGCTGATTTTCGAGATTCGGCACCTGCGGCAGTGATTTTCGAGATTCGGCACCCGCGGGGCTGATTTTCCAGATTTGGCACCCGTGGTGGTGATTTTCAAGATTCGGCACCCGCGGCGGTGATTTTCGAGATTCGTCACCCACGGGGCTGATTTTCCAGATTTGGCACCCGTGGTGGTGATTTTCGAGATTCGGCACCGGCGGGGCTGATTTTCGAGAATCGGCACCCGCGGTGGTGATTTTTCAGATTCGGCACGCGCGGTACTGATTTTTGAGATTCGGCACCCGCGGCGGTGATTTTCAAGATTCGGCACCCGCGGGGCTGATTTTCGAGATTCGGCACCCGCGGGGCTGATTTTCGAGATTCGGCACCCGCGGGGCTGATTTTCGAGATTCGGCACTTGCGGTGGTGATTTTCGAGATTCGGCACCCGCGGCGGTGATTTTCGAGATTCGGCACCCGCGGGGCTGATTTTCGAGATTCGGCACCCGCGGGGCTGATTTTCGAGATTAGGCACCCGCGGCACTGATTTTCGAGATTCGGCACCCGCGGGGCTGATTTTCGAGATTCGGCACCCGCGGTGGAGATTTCCGAGATTCGGCACCCGCGGCGGTGATTTTCGAGATTCGGCACTGGTGGCGGTGATTTTCGAGATTCGGAACCCGCGGCAGTGATTTTTGAGATTCGGCACCCGCGGCACTGATTTTCGAGATTCGGCACTCGCGGGGCTGATTTTCGAGATTCGGCACCCGCGGGGCTGATTATCGAGATTCGGCACCCGCGGGGCTGATTATCGAGATTCGGCACCCGCGGTGGTGATTTCTGAGATTCGGCACCCGCGGCGGTGATTTTCGAGATTCGGCACCCGCGGGGCTGATTTTCGAGATTCGGCACCCGCGGGGCTGATTTTCGAGATTCGGCACTTGCGGTCGTGATTTTCGAGATTCGGCACCCGCGGGGCTGATTTTTGAGATTCGGCACCTGCGGGGCTGATTTTCGAGATTCGGCACCCGCGGGGCTGATTTTCGAGATTCGGCACCCGCGGGGCTGATTATCGAGATTCGGCACCCGCGGGGCTGATTTTCGAGATTCGGCACCTGCGGCAGTGATTTTCGAGATTCGGCACCCGCGGGGCTGATTTTCCAGATTTGGCACCCGTGGTGGTGATTTTCAAGATTCGGCACCCGCGGCGGTGATTTTCGAGATTCGTCACCCACGGGGCTGATTTTCCAGATTTGGCACCCGTGGTGGTGATTTTCGAGATTCGGCACCGGCGGGGCTGATTTTCGAGAATCGGCACCCGCGGTGGTGATTTTTCAGATTCGGCACGCGCGGTACTGATTTTTGAGATTCGGCACCCGCGGCGGTGATTTTCAAGATTCGGCACCCGCGGGGCTGATTTTCGAGATTCGGCACCCGCGGGGCTGATTTTCGAGATTCGGCACCCGCGGGGCTGATTTTCGAGATTCGGCACTTGCGGTGGTGATTTTCGAGATTCGGCACCCGCGGCGGTGATTTTCGAGATTCGGCACCCGCGGGGCTGATTTTCGAGATTCGGCACCCGCGGGGCTGATTTTCGAGATTAGGCACCCGCGGCACTGATTTTCGAGATTCGGCACCCGCGGGGCTGATTTTCGAGATTCGGCACCCGCGGTGGAGATTTCCGAGATTCGGCACCCGCGGCGGTGATTTTCGAGATTCGGCACTGGTGGCGGTGATTTTCGAGATTCGGAACCCGCGGCAGTGATTTTTGAGATTCGGCACCCGCGGCACTGATTTTCGAGATTCGGCACTCGCGGGGCTGATTTTCGAGATTCGGCACCCGCGGGGCTGATTATCGAGATTCGGCACCCGCGGGGCTGATTATCGAGATTCGGCACCCGCGGTGGTGATTTCTGAGATTCGGCACCCGCGGCGGTGATTTTCGAGATTCGGCACCCGCGGGGCTGATTTTCGAGATTCGGCACCCGCGGGGCTGATTTTCGAGATTCGGCACTTGCGGTCGTGATTTTCGAGATTCGGCACCCGCGGGGCTGATTTTTGAGATTCGGCACCTGCGGGGCTGATTTTCGAGATTCGGCACCCGCGGGGCTGATTTTCGAGATTCGGCACCCGCGGGGCTGATTATCGAGATTCGGCACCCGCGGGGCTGATTTTCGAGATTCGGCACCCGCGGGGCTGATTATCGAGATTCGGCACCCGCGGGGCTGATTTTCGAGATTCGGCCCTTGCGGTGGTGATTTTTGAGATTCGGCACCCGCGGGGCTGATTATCGAGATTCGGCACCCGCGGGGCTGATTTTCGAGATTCGGCACCCGCGGGGCTGATTTTCGAGATTCGGCACCCGTGGGGCTGATTTTCGAGATTTGGCACCCGCGGTGGTGATTTCTGAGATTCGGCACCCGCGGCGGTGATTTTCGAGATTCGGCACCCGCGGGGCTGATTTTCGAGATTCGGCACCCGCGGGGCTGATTTTCGAGATTCGGCACTTGCGGTCGTGATTTTCGAGATTCGGCACCCGCGGGGCTGATTATCGAGATTCGGCACCCGCTGGGCTGATTTTCGAGATTCGGCACCCGCGGGGCTGATTTTCGAGATTCGGCACCCGCGGGGCTGATTTTCGAGATTCGGCACCCGCGGGGCTGATTTTCGAGATTCGGCACTTGCGGTGGTGATTTTCGAGATTCGGCACCCGCGGCGGTGATTTTCGAGATTCGGCACCCGCGGGGCTGATTTTCGAGATTCGGCACCCACGACAGTGATTTTCGAGATTCGGCACCCGTGGGGCTGATTTTCGAGATTTGGCACCCGCGGCACTGATTTTCGAGATTCGGCACCCGCGGGGCTGATTTTCGAGATTCGGCACCTGCGGCAGTGATTTTCGAGATTCGGCACCCGCGGGGCTGATTTTCCAGATTTGGCACCCGTGGTGGTGATTTTCAAGATTCGGCACCCGCGGCGGTGATTTTCGAGATTCGTCACCCACGGGGCTGATTTTCCAGATTTGGCACCCGTGGTGGTGATTTTCGAGATTCGGCACCGGCGGGGCTGATTTTCGAGAATCGGCACCCGCGGTGGTGATTTTTGAGATTCGGCACGCGCGGTACTGATTTTTGAGATTCGGCACCCGCGGCGGTGATTTTCAAGATTCGGCACCCGCGGGGCTGATTTTCGAGAATCGGCACCCGCGGTGGTGATTTTTGAGATTCGGCACGCGCGGTACTGATTTTTGAGATTCGGCACCCGCGGGGCTGATTTTCGAGATTCGGCACCCGCGACAGTGATTTTCGAGATTCGGCACCCGCGGGGCTGATTTTCGAGATTCGGCACCCGTGGCACTGATTTTCGAGATTCGGCACCCGGGGGGCTGATATTCGAGATTAGGCACCCGCGGCACTGATTTTCGAGATTCGGCACCCGCGGGGCTGATTTTCGAGATTCGGCACCGGTGGCGGTGATTTTCAAGATTCGGCACCCGCGGGGCTGATTTTCGAGAATCGGCACCCGCGGTGGTGATTTTTGAGATTCGGCACGCGCGGTACTGATTTTTGAGATTCGGCACCCGCGGGGCTGATTTTCGAGATTCGGCACCCGCGACAGTGATTTTCGAGATTCGGCACCCGCGGCACTGATTTTCGAGATTTGGCACCCGCGGCACTGATTTTCGAGATTCGGCACCCGCGGGGCTGATTTTCGAGATTCGTCACCCACGGCGGTGATTTCCGAGATTCGGCACCCGCGGGGCTGATTTTCGAGATTCGGCACCCGTGGCACTGATTTTCGAGATTCGGCACCCGCAGGGCTGATATTCGAGATTAGGCACCCGCGGCACTGATTTTCGAGATTCGGCACCGGTGGCGGTGATTTTCGAGATTCGGAACCCGCGGCACTGATTTTCGAGATTCGGCAACCGCAGCGGTGCTTTTCGAGATTCGGCACTCGCGGGGCTGATTTTCGAGATTCGGCACCCGCGGGGCTGATTATCGAGATTTGGCACCCGCGGGGCTGATTTTCGAGATTCGGCACCCGCGGGGCTGATTTTCGAGATGCGGCACCCGCGGGGCTGATTTTCGAGATTCGGCACCCGTGTGGCTGATTTTCGAGATTCGGCACTTGCGGTGGTGATTTTCGAGATTCGGCACCCGCGGGGCTGATTATCGAGATTCGGCAGCCGCGGGGCTGATTTTCGAGATGCGGCACCCGCGGGGCTGATTTTCGAGATTCGGCACCCGTGTGGCTGATTTTCGAGATTCGGCACTTGCGGTGGTGATTTTCGAGATTCGGCACCCGCGGGGCTGATTATCGAGATTCGGCAGCCGCGGGGCTGATTTTCGAGATTCGGCACCCGCGGGGCTGATTTTCGAGATTCGGCACCCGCGGGGCTGATTATCGAGATTCGGCACCCGCGGGGCTGATTATCGAGATTCGGCACCCGCGGTGGTGATTTCTGAGATTCGGCACCCGCGGCGGTGATTTTCGAGATTCGGCACCCGCGGGGCTGATTTTCGAGATTCGGCACCCGCGGGGCTGATTTTCGAGATTCGGCACTTGCGGTCGTGATTTTCGAGATTCGGCACCCGCGGGGCTGATTTTCGAGATTCGGCACCTGCGGGGCTGATTTTCGAGATTCGGCACCCGCGGGGCTGATTTTCGAGATTCGGCACCCGCGGGGCTGATTATCGAGATTCGGCACCCGCGGGGCTGATTTTCGAGATTCGGCACCCGCGGGGCTGATTATCGAGATTCGGCACTTGCGGGGCTGATTTTCGAGATTCGGCACTTGCGGTCGTGATTTTCGAGATTCGGCACCCGCGGGGCTGATTATCGAGATTCGGCACCCGCTGGGCTGATTTTCGAGATTCGGCACCCGCGGGGCTGATTTTCGAGATTCGGCACCCGCGGGGCTGATTTTCGAGATTCGGCACCCGCGGGGCTGATTTTCGAGATTCGGCACTTGCGGTGGTGATTTTCGAGATTCGGCACCCGCGGCGGTGATTTTCGAGATTCGGCACCCGCGGGGCTGATTTTCGAGATTCGGCACCCACGACAGTGATTTTCGAGATTCGGCACCCGTGGGGCTGATTTTCGAGATTTGGCACCCGCGGCACTGATTTTCGAGATTCAGCACCCGCGGGGCTGATTTTCGAGATTCGGCACCTGCGGCAGTGATTTTCGAGATTCGTCACCCACGGGGCTGATTTTCCAGATTTGGCACCCGTGGTGGTGATTTTCAAGATTCGGCACCCGCGGCGGTGATTTTCGAGATTCGTCACCCACGGGGCTGATTTTCCAGATTTGGCACCCGTGGTGGTGATTTTCGAGATTCGGCACCGGCGGGGCTGATTTTCGAGAATCGGCACCCGCGGTGGTGATTTTTGAGATTCGGCACGCGCGGTACTGATTTTTGAGATTCGGCACCCGCGGCGGTGATTTTCAAGATTCGGCACCCGCGGGGCTGATTTTCGAGAATCGGCACCCGCGGTGGTGATTTTTGAGATTCGGCACGCGCGGTACTGATTTTTGAGATTCGGCACCCGCGGGGCTGATTTTCGAGATTCGGCACCCGCGACAGTGATTTTCGAGATTCGGCACCCGCGGGGCTGATTTTCGAGATTCGGCACCCGTGGCACTGATTTTCGAGATTCGGCACCCGGGGGGCTGATATTCGAGATTAGGCACCCGCGGCACTGATTTTCGAGATTCGGCACCCGCGGGGCTGATTTTCGAGATTCGGCACCGGTGGCGGTGATTTTCGAGATTCGGAACCCGCGGCACTGATTTTCGAGATTCGGCAACCGCAGCGGTGCTTTTCGAGATTCGGCACTCGCGGGGCTGATTTTCGAGATTCGGCACCCGCGGGGCTGATTATCGAGATTCGGCAGCCGCAGGGCTGATTTTCGAGATTCGGCACCCGCGGGGCTGATTTTCGAGATTCGGCACCCGCGGGGCTGATTTTCGAGATTCGGCACCCGCGGGGCTGATTTTCGAGATTCGGCACTTGCGGTGGTGATTTTCGAGATTAGGCACCCGCGGCACTGATTTTCGAGATTAGGCACCCGCGGCACTGATTTTCGAGATTCGGCACCCGCGGGGCTGATTTTCGAGATTTGGCACCCGCGGCACTGATTTTCGAGATTCGGCACCCGCGGGGCTGATTTTCGAGATTCGTCACCCACGGCGGTGATTTCCGAGATTCGGCACCCGCGGGGCTGATTTTCAAGATTCGGCACCCGTGGCACTGATTTTCGAGATTCGGCACCCGCAGGGCTGATATTCGAGATTAGGCACCCGCGGCACTGATTTTCGAGATTCGGCACCCGCGGGGATGATTTTCGAGATTCGGCACCGGTGGCGGTGATTTTCGAGATTCGGAACCCGCGGCACTGATTTTCGAGATTCGGCAACCGCAGCGGTGCTTTTCGAGATTCGGCACTCGCGGGGCTGATTTTCGAGATTCGGCACCCGCGGGGCTGATTATCGAGATTTGGCACCCGCGGGGCTGATTTTCGAGATTCGGCACCCGCGGGGCTGATTTTCGAGATGCGGCACCCGCGGGGCTGATTTTCGAGATTCGGCACCCGTGTGGCTGATTTTCGAGATTCGGCACTTGCGGTGGTGATTTTCGAGATTCGGCACCCGCGAGGCTGATTATCGAGATTCGGCAGCCGCGGGGCTGATTTTCGAGATGCGGCACCCGCGGGGCTGATTTTCGAGATTCGGCACCCGTGTGGCTGATTTTCGAGATTCGGCACTTGCGGTGGTGATTTTCGAGATTCGGCACCCGCGGGGCTGATTATCGAGATTCGGCAGCCGCGGGGCTGATTTTCGAGATTCGGCACCCGCGGGGCTAATTTTCGAGATTCGGCACCCGCGGGGCTGATTTTCGAGATTCGGCACCCGCGGGGCTGATTTTCGAGATTCGGCACTTGCGGTGGTGATTTTCGAGATTCGGCACCCGCGGCGGTGATTTTCGAGATTCGGCACCCGCGGGGCTGATTTCCGAGATTCGGCACCCGCGGGGCTGATTTTCGAGATTCGGCACCCGTGGCACTGATTTTCGAGATTCGGCACCCGCGGGGCTGATTTTCGAGATTAGGCACCCGCGGCACTGATTTTCGAGATTAGGCACCCGCGGCACTGATTTTCGAGATTCGGCACCCGCGGGGCTGATTTTCGAGATTCGGCACCGGTGGCGGTGATTTTCGAGATTCGGAACCCGCGGCAGTGATTTTTGAGATTCGGCACCCGCGGCACTGATTTTCGAGATTCGGCAACCGCAGCGGTGATTTTCGAGATTCGGCACTCGCGGGGCTGATTTTCGAGATTCGGCACCCGCGGGGCTGATTATCGAGATTCGGCACCCGTGGGGCTGATTTTCGAGATTCGGCACCCGCGGCACTGATTATCGAGATTCGGCACCCGCGGGGCTGATTTTCGAGATTCGGCACCCGCGGGGCTGATTTTCGAGATTCGGCACCCGCGGGGTGATTTTCGAGATTCGGCACTCGCGGGGCTGATTTTCGAGATTCGGCACCCGCGGGGCTGATTATCGAGATTCGGCATCCGCGGGGCTGATTTTCGAGATTCGGCACCCGCGGGGCTGATTTTCGAGATTCGGCACCCGCGGGGCTGATTTTCGAGATTCGGCACCCGCGGGGCTGATTTTCGAGATTCGGCACTTGCGGTGGTGATTTTCGAGATTCGGCACCCGCGGCGGTGATTTTCGAGATTCGGCACCCGCGGGGCTGATTTCCGAGATTCGGCACCCGCGGGGCTGATTTTCGAGATTCGGCACCCGTGGCACTGATTTTCGAGATTCGGCACCCGCGGGGCTGATTTTCGAGATTAGGCACCCGCGGCCCTGATTTTCGAGATTCGGCACCCGCGGGGCTGATTTTCGAGATTCGGCACCGGTGGCGGTGATTTTCGAGATTCGGAACCCGCGGCAGTGATTTTTGAGATTCGGCACCCGCGGCACTGATTTTCGAGATTCGGCAACCGCAGCGGTGCTTTTCGAGATTCGGCACTCGCGGGGCTGATTTTCGAGATTCGGCACCCGCGGGGCTGATTATCGAGATTCGGCACCTGTGGGGCTGATTTTCGAGATTCGGCACCCGCGGCACTGATTTTCGAGATTCGGCACTCGCGGGGCTGATTTTCGAGATTCGGCACCCGCGGGACTGATTATCGAGATTCGGCACCCGCGGGGCTGATTTTCGAGATTCGGCACCCGCGGGGCTGATTTTCGAGATTCGGCACCCGCGGGTCTGATTATCGAGATTCGGCACCCGCGGGTCTGATTATCGAGATTCGGCACCCGCGGGGCTGATTTTCGAGATTCGGCACCCGCGGGGCTGATTTTCGAGATTCGGCACCCGCGGGGCTGATTTTCGAGATTCGGCACTCGCGGGGCTGATTTTCGAGATTCGGCACCCGCGGGGCTGATTTTCGAGATTCGGCACCCGCGGGGCTGATTTTCGAGATTCGGCACCCGCGGGGCTGATTTTCGAGATTCGGCACCCGCGGGGCTGATTTTCGAGATTCGGCACCCGCGGGGCTGATTTTCGAGATTCGGCACTTGCGGTGGTGATTTTCGAGATTCGGCACCCGCGGCGGTGTTTTTCGAGATTCGGCACCCGCGGGGCTGATTTTCGAGATTCGGCACCCGCGGCACTGATTTTCGAGATTCGGCAACCGCGGCACTGATTTGCGAGATTTGGCAACCGCAGTGTTGCTTTTCGAGATTCGGCATTTGCGGGGCTGATTTTCGAGATTCGGCACCCGCGGTGCTAATTATCGAGATTCGGCACCCGAGGGGCTGATTTTCGAGATTCGGCACCCGCGGGGCTGATTTTCGAGATTCGGCACCCGCGGGGCTGATTATCGAGATTCGGCACCCGCGGGGCTGATTTTCGAGATTCGGCACCCGCGGGGCTGATTTTCGAGATTCGGCACCCGCGGGGCTGATTTTCGAGATTCGGCACTTGCGGTGGTGATTTTCGAGATTCGGCACCCGCGGCGGTGATTTTCGAGATTCGGCACCCGCGGGGCTGATTTCCGAGATTCGGCACCCGCGGGGCTGATTTTCGAGATTCGGCACCCGTGGCACTGATTTTCGAGATTCGGCACCCGCGGGGCTGATTTTCGAGATTAGGCACCCGCGGCCCTGATTTTCGAGATTCGGCACCCGCGGGGCTGATTTTCGAGATTCGGCACCGGTGGCGGTGATTTTCGAGATTCGGAACCCGCGGCAGTGATTTTTGAGATTTGGCACCCGCGGCACTGATTTTCGAGATTCGGCAACCGCAGCGGTGCTTTCGAGATTCGGCACTCGCGGGGCTGATTTTCGAGATTCGGCACCCGCGGGGCTGATTATCGAGATTCGGCACCCGTAGGGCTGATTTTCGAGATTCGGCACCCGCGGCACTGATTTTCGAGATTCGGCACTCGCGGGGCTGATTTTCGAGATTCGGCACCCGCGGGGCTGATTATCGAGATTCGGCACCCGCGGGGCTGATTTTCGAGATTCGGCACCCGCGGGGCTGATTTTCGAGATTCGGCACCCGCGGGGCTGATTTTCGAGATTCGGCACTCGCGGGGCTGATTTTCGAGATTCGGCACCCGCGGGGCTGATTTTCGAGATTCGGCACCCGCGGGGCTGATTTTCGAGATTCGGCACCCGCGGGGCTGATTTTCGAGTTTCGGCACCCGCGGGGCTGATTTTCGAGATTCGGCACTTGCGGGGGTGATTTTCGAGATTCGGCACCCGCGGCGGTGTTTTTCGAGATTCGGCACCCGCGGGGCTGATTTTCGAGATTCGGCACCCGCGGCACTGATTTTCGAGATTCGGCAACCGCGGCACTGATTTTCGAGATTTGGCAACCGCAGTGGTGCTTTTCGAGATTCGGCACCCGCGGGGCTGATTTTCGAGATTCGGCACCCGCGGGGCTGATTATCGAGATTCGGCACCCGCGGGGCTGATTTTCGAGATTCGGCCCTTGCGGTGGTGATTTTCGAGATTCGGCACCCGCGGGGCTGATTATCGAGATTCGGCACCCGCGGGGCTGATTTTCGAGATTCGGCACCCGCGGGGGTGATTTTCGAGATTCGGCACCCGCGGCACTGATTTTCGAGATTCAGCACCCGTGGGGCTGATTTTCGAGATTTGGCACCCGCGGTGGTGATTTCCGAGATTCGGCACCCGCGGGGCTGATTTTCGAGATTCGGCACCCGTGACGGTGATTTTTGAGATTCGGCACCCGCGGGGCTGATTTACGAGATTCGGCACCCGCGGCAGTGCTTCTCGAGATTCGGCACTCGCTATGGTGATTTTCGAGATTCGGCACCCGCGGCACTGATTTTCGAGATTCGGCACCCGAGGGGCTGATTTTCGAGATTCGGCACCTGCGGAAGTGATTTTCGAGATTCGGCACCCGCGGGGCTGATTTTCGAGATTCGGCACCCGTGGGGCTGATTTTCGAGATTCGGCACCCGCGAGGCTGATTTCCGAGATTCGGCACCCGCGGGGCTGATTTTCGAGATTCGGCACCCGTGGCACTGATTTTCGAGATTCGGCACCCGCGGGGCTGATTTTCGAGATTAGGCACCCGCGGCACTGATTTTCGAGATTCGGCACCCGCGGGGCTGATTTTCGAGATTCGGCACCCGCGGGGCTGATTTTCGAGATTCGGCACCGGTGGCGGTGATTTTCGAGATTCGGAACCCGCGGAAGTGATTTTTGAGATTCGGCACCCGCGGCACTGATTTTCGAGATTCGGCAACCGCAGCGGTGCTTTTCGAGATTCGGCACTTGCGGGGCTGATTTTCGAGATTCGGCACCCGCGGGGCTGATTTTCGAGATTCGGCACCCGCGGGGCTGATTTTCGAGATTCGGCACCCGCGGGGCTGATTTTCGAGATTCGGCACCCGCGGGGCTGATTTTCGAGATTCGGCACCCGCGGGGCTGATTTTCGAGATTCGGCACCCGTGGGGCTGATTATCGAGATTCGGCACCCGCGGGGCTGATTTTCGAGATTCGGCCCTTGCGGTGGTGATTTTTGAGATTCGGCACCCGCGGGGCTGATTATCGAGATTCGGCACCCGCGGGGCTGATTTTCGAGATTTGGCACCCGCGGGGCTGATTTTCGAGATTCGGCACCCGCGGCACTGATTTTCGAGATTCGGCACCCGTGGGGCTGATTTTCGAGATTTGGCACCCGCGGTGGTGATTTCTGAGATTCGGCACCCGCGGCGGTGATTTTCGAGATTCGGCACCCGCGGGGCTGATTTTCGAGATTCGGCACCCGCGGGGCTGATTTTCGAGATTCGGCACTTGCGGTCGTGATTTTCGAGATTCGGCACCCGCGGGGCTGATTATCGAGATTCGGCACCCGCTGGGCTGATTTTCGAGATTCGGCACCCGCGGGGCTGATTTTCGAGATTCGGCACCCGCGGGGCTGATTTTCGAGATTCGGCACCCGCGGGGCTGATTTTCGAGATTCGGCACTTGCGGTGGTGATTTTCGAGATTCGGCACCCGCGGCGGTGATTTTCGAGATTCGGCACCCGCGGGGCTGATTTTCGAGATTCGGCACCCACGACAGTGATTTTCGAGATTCGGCACCCGTGGGGCTGATTTTCGAGATTTGGCACCCGCGGCACTGATTTTCGAGATTCGGCACCCGCGGGGCTGATTTTCGAGATTCGGCACCTGCGGCAGTGATTTTCAAGATTCGGCACCCGCGGGGCTGATTTTCCAGATTTGGCACCCGTGGTGGTGATTTTCAAGATTCGGCACCCGCGGCAGTGATTTTCGAGATTCGTCACCCACGGGGCTGATTTTCCAGATTTGGCACCCGTGGTGGTGATTTTCGAGATTCGGCACCGGCGGGGCTGATTTTAGAGAATCGGCACCCGCGGTGGTGATTTTTGAGATTCGGCACGCGCGGTACTGATTTTTGAGATTCGGCACCCGCGGCGGTGATTTTCAAGATTCGGCACCCGCGGGGCTGATTTTCGAGAATCGGCACCCGCGGTGGTGATTTTTGAGATTCGGCACGCGCGGTACTGATTTTTGAGATTCGGCACCCGCGGGGCTGATTTTCGAGATTCGGCACCCGCGACAGTGATTTTCGAGATTCGGCACCCGCGGGGCTGATTTTCGAGATTCGGCACCCGTGGCACTGATTTTCGAGATTCGGCACCCGGGGGGCTGATATTCGAGATTAGGCACCCGCCTGATTTTCGAGATTCGGCACCGGTGGCGGTGATTTTCGAGATTCGGAACCCGCGGCACTGATTTTCGAGATTCGGCAACCGCAGCGGTGCTTTTCGAGATTCGGCAACCGCAGCGGTGCTTTTCGAGATTCGGCACTCGCGGGGCTGATTTTCAAGATTCGGCACCCGCGGGGCTGATTTTCGAGAATCGGCACCCGCGGTGGTGATTTTTGAGATTCGGCACGCGCGGTACTGATTTTTGAGATTCGGCACCCGCGGGGCTGATTTTCGAGATTCGGCACCCGTGACAGTGATTTTCGAGATTCGGCACCCGCTGGGCTGATTTTCGAGATTTGGCACCCGCGGCACTGATTTTCGAGATTCGGCACCCGCGGGGCTGATTTTCGAGATTCGTCACCCACGGCGGTGATTTCCGAGATTCGGCACCCGCGGGGCTGATTTTCGAGATTCGGCACCCGTGGCACTGATTTTCGAGATTCGGCACCCGCAGGGCTGATATTCGAGATTAGGCACCCGCGGCACTGATTTTCGAGATTCGGCACCCGCGGGGATGATTTTCGAGATTCGGCACCGGTGGCGGTGATTTTCGAGATTCGGAACCCGCGGCACTGATTTTCGAGATTCGGCAACCGCAGCGGTGCTTTTCGAGATTCGGCACTCGCGGGGCTGATTTTCGAGATGCGGCACCCGCGGGGCTGATTTTCGAGATTCGGCACCCGTGTGGCTGATTTTCGAGATTCGGCACTTGCGGTGGTGATTTTCGAGATTCGGCACCCGCGGGGCTGATTATCGAGATTCGGCAGCCGCGGGGCTGATTTTCGAGATGCGGCACTCGCGGGGCTGATTTTCAAGATTCGGCACCCGTGTGGCTGATTTTCGAGATTCGGCACTTGCGGTGGTGATTTTCGAGATTCGGCACCCGCGGGGCTGATTATCGAGATTCGGCAGCCGCGGGGCTGATTTTCGAGATTCGGCACCCGCGGGGCTGATTTTCGAGATTCGGCACCCGTGGGGCTGATTTTCGAGATTCGGCACCCGCGGGGCTGATTTTCGAGATTCGGCACTTGCGGTGGTGATTTTCGAGATTCGGCACCCGCGGCGGTGATTTTCGAGATTCGGCACCCGCGGGGCTGATTTCCGAGATTCGGCACCCGCGGGGCTGATTTTCGAGATTCGGCACCCGTGGCACTGATTTTCGAGATTCGGCACCCGCGGGGCTGATTTTCGAGATTAGGCACCCGCGGCACTGATTTTCGAGATTAGGCACCCGCGGCACTGATTTTCGAGATTCGGCACCCGCGGGGCTGATTTTCGAGATTTGGCACCCGCGGCACTGATTTTCGAGATTCGGCACCCACGGGGCTGATTTTCGAGATTCGTCACCCACGGCGGTGATTTCCGAGATTCGGCACCCGCGGGGCTGATTTTCGAGATTAGGCACCCGCGGCACTGATTTTCGAGATTCGGCACCCGCGGGGATGATTTTCGAGATTCGGCACCGGTGGCGGTGATTTTCGAGATTCGGAACCCGCGGCACTGATTTTCGAGATTCGGCAACCGCAGCGGTGCTTTTCGAGATTCGGCACTCGCGGGGCTGATTTTCGAGATTCGGCACCCGCGGGGCTGATTATCGAGATTTGGCACCCGCGGGGCTGATTTTCGAGATTCGGCACCCGCGGGGCTGATTTTCGAGATGCGGCACCCGCGGGGCTGATTTTCGAGATTCGGCACCCGTGTGGCTGATTTTCGAGATTCGGCACTTGCGGTGGTGATTTTCGAGATTCGGCACCCGTGGGGGTGATTTTCGAGATTCGGCACCCGCGGGGCTGATTTTCGAGATTCGGCACCCGTGGGGCTGATTTTCGAGATTCGGCACCCGCGGGGCTGATTTTCGAGATTCGGCACTTGCGGTGGTGATTTTCGAGATTCGGCACCCGCGGCGGTGATTTTCGAGATTCGGCACCCGCGGGGCTGATTTCCGAGATTCGGCACCCGCGGGGCTGATTTTCGAGATTCGGCACCCGTGGCACTGATTTTCGAGATTCGGCACCCGCGGGGCTGATTTTCGAGATTAGGCACCCGCGGCACTGATTTTCGAGATTAGGCACCCGCGGCACTGATTTTCGAGATTCGGCACCCGCGGGGCTGATTTTCGAGATTTGGCACCCGCGGCACTGATTTTCGAGATTCGGCACCCACGGGGCTGATTTTCGAGATTCGTCACCCACGGCGGTGATTTCCGAGATTCGGCACCCGCGGGGCTGATTTTCGAGATTAGGCACCCGCGGCACTGATTTTCGAGATTCGGCACCCGCGGGGATGATTTTCGAGATTCGGCACCGGTGGCGGTGATTTTCGAGATTCGGAACCCGCGGCACTGATTTTCGAGATTCGGCAACCGCAGCGGTGCTTTTCGAGATTCGGCACTCGCGGGGCTGATTTTCGAGATTCGGCACCCGCGGGGCTGATTATCGAGATTTGGCACCCGCGGGGCTGATTTTCGAGATTCGGCACCCGCGGGGCTGATTTTCGAGATGCGGCACCCGCGGGGCTGATTTTCGAGATTCGGCACCCGTGTGGCTGATTTTCGAGATTCGGCACTTGCGGTGGTGATTTTCGAGATTCGGCACCCGCGGGGCTGATTATCGAGATTCGGCAGCCGCGGGGCTGATTTTCGAGATGCGGCACCCGCGGGGCTGATTTTCGAGATTCGGCACCCGTGTGGCTGATTTTCGAGATTCGGCACTTGCGGTGGTGATTTTCGAGATTCGGCACCCGCGGGGCTGATTATCGAGATTCGGCAGCCGCGGGGCTGATTTTCGAGATTCGGCACCCGCGGGGCTGATTTTCGAGATTCGGCACCCGCGGGGCTGATTTTCGAGATTCGGCACCCGCGGGGCTGATTTTCGAGATTCGGCACTTGCGGTGGTGATTTTCGAGATTCGGCACCCGCGGCGGTGATTTTCGAGATTCGGCACCCGCGGGGCTGATTTCCGAGATTCGGCACCCGCGGGGCTGATTTTCGAGATTCGGCACCCGTGGCACTGATTTTCGAGATTCGGCACCCGCGGGGCTGATTTTCGAGATTAGGCACCCGCGGCACTGATTTTCGAGATTAGGCACCCGCGGCACTGATTTTCGAGATTCGGCACCCGCGGGGCTGATTTTCGAGATTCGGCACCGGTGGCGGTGATTTTCGAGATTCGGAACCCGCGGCAGTGATTTTTGAGATTCGGCACCCACGGCACTGATTTTCGAGATTCGGCAACCGCAGCGGTGATTTTCGAGATTCGGCACTCGCGGGGCTGATTTTCGAGATTCGGCACCCGCGGGGCTGATTATCGAGATTCGGCACCCGTGGGGCTGATTTTCGAGATTCGGCACCCGCGGCACTGATTATCGAGATTCGGCACCCGCGGGGCTGATTTTCGAGATTCGGCACCCGCGGGGCTGATTTTCGAGATTCGGCACCCGCGGGGTGATTTTCGAGATTCGGCACTCGCGGGGCTGATTTTCGAGATTCGGCACCCGCGGGGCTGATTTTCGAGATTCGGCACCCGCGGGGCTGATTTTCGAGATTCGGCACCCGCGGGGCTGATTTTCGAGATTCGGCACCCGCGGGGTGATTTTCGAGATTCGGCACTCGCGGGGCTGATTTTCGAGATTCGGCACCCGCGGGGCTGATTTTCGAGATTCGGCACCCGCGGGGCTGATTTTCGAGATTCGGCACCCGCGGGGCTGATTTTCGAGATTAGGCACCCTGATTTTCGAGATTCGGCACCCGCGGGGCTGATTTTCGAGATTCGGCACCGGTGGCGGTGATTTTCGAGATTCGGAACCCGCGGCAGTGATTTTTGAGATTCGGCACCCGCGGCACTGATTTTCGAGATTCGGCAACCGCAGCGGTGCTTTTCGAGATTCGGCACTCGCGGGGCTGATTTTCGAGATTCGGCACCCGCGGGGCTGATTATCGAGATTCGGCACCTGTGGGGCTGATTTTCGAGATTCGGCACCCGCGGCACTGATTTTCGAGATTCGGCACCCGCGGGGCTGATTATCGAGATTCGGCACCCGTGGGGCTGATTTTCGAGATTCGGCACCCGCGGCACTGATTATCGAGATTCGGCACCCGCGGGGCTGATTTTCGAGATTCGGCACCCGCGGGGCTGATTTTCGAGATTCGGCACCCGCGGGGTGATTTTCGAGATTCGGCACTCGCGGGGCTGATTTTCGAGATTCGGCACCCGCGGGGCTGATTTTCGAGATTCGGCACCCGCGGGGCTGATTTTCGAGATTCGGCACCCGCGGGGCTGATTTTCGAGATTCGGCACCCGCGGTGTGATTTTCGAGATTCGGCACTCGCGGGGCTGATTTTCGAGATTCGGCACCCGCGGGGCTGATTTTCGAGATTCGGCACCCGCGGGGCTGATTTTCGAGATTCGGCACCCGCGGGGCTGATTTTCGAGATTAGGCACCCTGATTTTCGAGATTCGGCACCCGCGGGGCTGATTTTCGAGATTCGGCACCGGTGGCGGTGATTTTCGAGATTCGGAACCCGCGGCAGTGATTTTTGAGATTCGGCACCCGCGGCACTGATTTTCGAGATTCGGCAACCGCAGCGGTGCTTTTCGAGATTCGGCACTCGCGGGGCTGATTTTCGAGATTCGGCACCCGCGGGGCTGATTATCGAGATTCGGCACCTGTGGGGCTGATTTTCGAGATTCGGCACCCGCGGCACTGATTTTCGAGATTCGGCACTCGCGGGGCTGATTTTCGAGATTCGGCACCCGCGGGGCTGATTATCGAGATTCGGCACCCGCGGGGCTGATTTTCGAGATTCGGCACCCGCGGGGCTGATTTTCGAGATTCGGCACCCGCGGGTCTGATTATCGAGATTCGGCACCCGCGGGTCTGATTATCGAGATTCGGCACCCGCGGGGCTGATTTTCGAGATTCGGCACCCGAGGGGCTGATTTTCGAGATTCGGCACCCGCGGGGCTGATTTTCGAGATTCGGCACCCGCGGGGCTGATTTTCGAGATTCGGCACCCGCGGGGCTGATTTTCGAGATTCGGCACCCGCGGGGCTGATTTTCGAGATTCGGCACTTGCGGTGGTGATTTTCGAGATTCGGCACCCGCGGCGGTGTTTTTCGAGATTCGGACCCCGCGGGGCTGATTTTCGAGATTCGGCACCCGCGGCACTGATTTTCGAGATTCGGCAACCGCGGCACTGATTTGCGAGATTTGGCAACCGCAGTGGTGCTTTTCGAGATTCGGCATTTGCGGGGCTGATTTTCGAGATTCGGCACCCGCGGTGCTAATTATCGAGATTCGGCACCCGAGGGGCTGATTTTCGAGATTCGGCACCCGCGGGGCTGATTCTCGAGATTCGGCACCCGCGGGGCTGATTATCGAGATTCGGCACCCGCGGGGCTGATTTTCGAGATTCGGCACCCGCGGGGCTGATTTTCGAGATTCGGCACCCGCGGGGCTGATTTTCGAGATTCGGCACCCGCGGGGCTGATTTTCGAGATTC
Source organism: Ranitomeya imitator (assembly GCF_032444005.1). Lineage (NCBI taxonomy): Eukaryota > Metazoa > Chordata > Amphibia > Anura > Dendrobatidae > Ranitomeya > Ranitomeya imitator. The sequence continues at coordinate 26,340,404 of NC_091291.1, read as the reverse complement.
GGCACTTGCGGTGGTGATTTTCGAGATTCGGCACCCGCGGCGGTGATTTTCGAGATTCGGCACCCGCGGGGCTGATTTCCGAGATTCGGCACCCGCGGGGCTGATTTTCGAGATTCGGCACCCGTGGCACTGATTTTCGAGATTCGGCACCCGCGGGGCTGATTTTCGAGATTAGGCACCCGCGGCCCTGATTTTCGAGATTCGGCACCCGCGGGGCTGATTTTCGAGATTCGGCACCGGTGGCGGTGATTTTCGAGATTCGGAACCCGCAGCAGTGATTTTTGAGATTTGGCACCCGCGGCACTGATTTTCGAGATTCGGCAACCGCAGCGGTGCTTTTCGAGATTCGGCACTCGCGGGGCTGATTTTCGAGATTCGGCACCCGCGGGGCTGATTATCGAGATTCGGCACCCGTAGGGCTGATTTTCGAGATTCGGCACCCGCGGCACTGATTTTCGAGATTCGGCACTCGCGGGGCTGATTTTCGAGATTCGGCACCCGCGGGGCTGATTATCGAGATTCGGCACCCGCGGGGCTGATTTTCGAGATTCGGCACCCGCGGGGCTGATGTTCGAGATTCGGCACCCGCGGGTCTGATTATCGAGATTCGGCACCCGCGGGTCTGATTATCGAGATTCGGCACCCGCGGGGCTGATTTTCGAGATTCGGCACCCGCGGGGCTGATTTTCGAGATTCGGCATTCGCGGGGCTGATTTTCGAGATTCGGCACCCGCGGCGGTGTTTTTCGAGATTCGGCACCCGCGGGGCTGATTTTCGAGATTCGGCACCCGCGGCACTGATTTTCGAGATTCGGCAACCGCGGCACTGATTTTCGAGATTTGGCAACCGCAGTGGTGCTTTTCGAGATTCGGCATTTGCGGGGCTGATTTTCGAGATTCGGCACCCGCGGGGCTAATTATCGAGATTCGGCACCCGCGGGGCTGATTTTCGAGATTCGGCACCCGCGGGGCTGATTTTCGAGATTCGGCACCCGCGGGGCTGATTATCGAGATTCGGCACCCGCGGGGCTGATTTTCGAGATTCGGCCCTTGCGGTGGTGATTTTCGAGATTCGGCACCCGCGGGGCTGATTATCGAGATTCGGCACCCGCGGGGCTGATTTTCGAGATTCGGCACCCGCGGGGCTGATTTTCGAGATTCGGCACCCGCGGCACTGATTTTCGAGATTCAGCACCCGTGGGGCTGATTTTCGAGATTTGGCACCCGCGGTGGTGATTTCCGAGATTCGGCACCCGCTGCGGTGATTTCCGAGATTCGGCACCCGCGGGGCTGATTTTCGAGATTCGGCACCCGTGACGGTGATTTTTGAGATTCGGCACCCGCGGGGCTGATTTACGAGATTCGGCACCCGCGGCAGTGCTTCTCGAGATTCGGCACTTGCTATGGTGATTTTCGAGATTCGGCACCCGCGGCACTGATTTTCGAGATTCGGCACCCGAGGGGCTGATTTTCGAGATTCGGCACCTGCGGAAGTGATTTTCGAGATTCGGCACCCGCAGGGCTGATTTTCGAGATTCGGCACCCGTGGGGCTGATTTTCGAGATTCGGCACCCGCGAGGCTGATTTCCGAGATTCGGCACCCGCGGGGCTGATTTTCGAGATTCGGCACCCGTGGCACTGATTTTCGAGATTCGGCACCCGCGGGGCTGATTTTCGAGATTAGGCACCCGCGGCACTGATTTTCGAGATTCGGCACCCGCGGCACTGATTTTCGAGATTCGGCACCCGCGGGGCTGATTTTCGAGATTCGGCACCGGTGGCGGTGATTTTCGAGATTCGGAACCCGCGGAAGTGATTTTTGAGATTCGGCACCCGCGGCACTGATTTTCGAGATTCGGCAACCGCAGCGGTGCTTTTCGAGATTCGGCACTTGCGGGGCTGATTTTCGAGATTCAGCACCCGCGGGGCTGATTTTCGAGATTCGGCACCCGCGGGGCTGATTTTCGAGATTCGGCACCCGCGGGGCTGATTTTCGAGATTCGGCACCCGCGGGGCTGATTTTCGAGATTCGGCACCCGCGGGGCTGATTTTCGAGATTCGGCACTTGCGGTGGTGATTTTCGAGATTCGGTACCCGCGGGGCTGATTTTCGAGATTCGGCACTTGCGGTGGTGATTTTCGAGATTCGGCACCTGCGGGGCTGATTATCGAGACTCGGCACCCGCGGGGCTGATTTTCGAGATTCGGCACCCGCGGGGCTGATTTTCGAGATTCGGCACCCGCGGCAGTGATTTGCGAGATTCGGCACTTGCGGTGGTGATTTTCAAGATTCGGCACCCGCGGCGGTGATTTTCGAGATTCGGCACCCGCGGGGCTGATTTTCGAGATTCGGCACCTGCGGCAGTGATTTGCGAGATTCGGCACCTGCGGGGCTGATTTTCGAGATTCGGCAACGGCCGCGGTGATTTTTGAGATTCGGCACCCGCAGGGTTGATTTTCGAGATTTGGCACCCGCGGCACTGATTTTTGAGATTCGGCAACCGTGGGGCTGATTTACGAGATTCGGCACCCGAGGGGCTGATGTTCGAGATTCGGCACCTGCGGAAGTGATTTTCGAGATTCGGCACCCGCGGGGCTGATTTTCGATATTCGGCACCCGTGGGGCTGATTTTCGAGATTCGGCACCCGCGGGGCTGATATCCGAGATTCGGCACCCGCGGGGCTAATTTTCGAGATTCGGCACCCGCGGGGCTGATTTTCGAGATTAGGCACCCGCGGCACTGATTTTCGAGATTTGGCACCCGCGGGGCTGATTTTCGAGATTCGGCAACGGTGGCGGTGATTTTCGAGATTCGGAACCCGCGGCAATGATTTTTGAGATTCGGCACCCGCGGCACTGGTTTTCGAGATTCGGCAACCGCAGCGGTGCTTTTCGAGATTTGGCACTCGCGGGGCTGATTTTCGAGATTCGGCACCCGCGGGGCTGATTATCGAGATTCGGCACCCGCGGGGCTGATTTTCGAGATTCGGCACCCGCGGGGCTGATTTTCGAGATTCGGCACCCGTGGGGCTGATTTTCGATATTCGGCACCCGCGGGGTTGATTTTCGAGATTCGGCACTTGCGGTGGTGATTTTCGAGATTCGGCACCCGCGGGGCTGATTATCGAGATTCGGCACCCGCGGGGCTGATTTTCGAGATTCGGCACTTGCGGTGGTGATTTTCGAGATTCGGCACCCGCGGCGGTGTTTTTCGAGATTCGGCACCCGCGGGGCTGATTTTCGAGATTCGGCACCCGCGGCACTGATTTTCCAGATTCGGCAACCGCGGCACTGATTTTCGAGATTTGGCAACCGCAGTGGTGCTTTTCGAGATTCGGCATTTGCGGGGCTGATTTTCGAGATTCGGCACCCGCGGGGCTGATTTTCGAGATTCGGCACTTGCGGTGGTGATTTTCGAGATTCGGCACCCGCGGCGGTGATTTTCGAGATTCGGCACCCGCGGGGCTGATTTCCGAGATTCGGCACCCGCGGGGCTGATTTTCGAGATTCGGCACCCGTGGCACTGATTTTCGAGATTCGGCACCCGCGGGGCTGATTTTCGAGATTAGGCACCCGCGGCCCTGATTTTCGAGATTCGGCACCCGCGGGGCTGATTTTCGAGATTCGGCACCGGTGGCGGTGATTTTCGAGATTCGGAACCCGCGGCAGTGATTTTTGAGATTCGGCACCCGCGGCACTGATTTTCGAGATTCGGCAACCGCAGCGGTGCTTTTCGAGATTCGGCACTCGCGGGGCTGATTTTCGAGATTCGGCACCCGCGGGGCTGATTATCGAGATTCGGCACCTGTGGGGCTGATTTTCGAGATTCGGCACCCGCGGCACTGATTTTCGAGATTCGGCACTCGCGGGGCTGATTTTCGAGATTCGGCACCCGCGGGGCTGATTATCGAGATTCGGCACCCGCGGGGCTGATTTTCGAGATTCGGCACCCGCGGGGCTGATTTTCGAGATTCGGCACCCGCGGGTCTGATTATCGAGATTCGGCACCCGCGGGTCTGATTATCGAGATTCGGCACCCGCGGGGCTGATTTTCGAGATTCGGCACCCGCGGGGCTGATTTTCGAGATTCGGCACCCACGGGGCTGATTTTCGAGATTCGGCACCCGCGGGGCTGATTTTCGAGATTCGGCACCCGCGGGGCTGATTTTCGAGATTCGGCACCCGCGGGGCTGATTTTCGAGATTCGGCACTTGCGGTGGTGATTTTCGAGATTCGGCACCCGCGGCGGTGTTTTTCGAGATTCGGCACCCGCGGGGCTGATTTTCGAGATTCGGCACCCGCGGCACTGATTTTCGAGATTCGGCAACCGCGGCACTGATTTGCGAGATTTGGCAACCGCAGTGGTGCTTTTCGAGATTCGGCATTTGCGGGGCTGATTTTCGAGATTCGGCACCCGCGGTGCTAATTATCGAGATTCGGCACCCGAGGGGCTGATTTTCGAGATTCGGCACCCGCGGGGCTGATTCTCGAGATTCGGCACCCGCGGGGCTGATTATCGAGATTCGGCACCCGCGGGGCTGATTTTCGAGATTCGGCACCCGCGGGGCTGATTTTCGAGATTCGGCACCCGCGGGGCTGATTTTCGAGATTCGGCACCCGCGGGGCTGATTTTCGAGATTCGGCACCCGCGGCGGTGATTTTCGAGATTCGGCACCCGCGGGGCTGATTTCCGAGATTCGGCACCCGCGGGGCTGATTTTCGAGATTCGGCACCCGTGGCACTGATTTTCGAGATTCGGCACCCGCGGGTCTGATTTTCGAGATTAGGCACCCGCGGCCCTGATTTTCGAGATTCGGCACCCGTGGTGGTGATTTTCGAGATTCGGCACCGGTGGCGGTGATTTTCGAGATTCGGAACCCGCGGCAGTGATTTTTGAGATTTGGCACCCGCGGCACTGATTTTCGAGATTCGGCAACCGCAGCGGTGCTTTTCGAGATTCGGCACTCGCGGGGCTGATTTTCGAGATTCGGCACCCGCGGGGCTGATTATCGAGATTCGGCACCCGTAGGGCTGATTTTCGAGATTCGGCACCCGCGGCACTGATTTTCGAGATTCGGCACTCGCGGGGCTGATTTTCGAGATTCGGCACCCGCGGGGCTGATTATCGAGATTCGGCACCCGCGGGGCTGATTTTCGAGATTCGGCACCCGCGGGGCTGATGTTCGAGATTCGGCACCCGCGGGTCTGATTATCGAGATTCGGCACCCGCGGGTCTGATTATCGAGATTCGGCACCCGCGGGGCTGATTTTCGAGATTCGGCACCCGCGGGGCTGATTTTCGAGATTCGGCATTCGCGGGGCTGATTTTCGAGATTCGGCACCCGCGGCGGTGTTTTTCGAGATTCGGCACCCGCGGGGCTGATTTTCGAGATTCGGCACCCGCGGCACTGATTTTCGAGATTCGGCAACCGCGGCACTGATTTTCGAGATTTGGCAACCGCAGTGGTGCTTTTCGAGATTCGGCATTTGCGGGGCTGATTTTCGAGATTCGGCACCCGCGGGGCTAATTATCGAAATTCGGCACCCGCGGGGCTGATTTTCGAGATTCGGCACCCGCGGGGCTGATTTTCGAGATTCGGCACCCGCGGGGCTGATTATCGAGATTCGGCACCCGCGGGGCTGATTTTCGAGATTCGGCCCTTGCGGTGGTGATTTTCGAGATTCGGCACCCGCGGGGCTGATTATCGAGATTCGGCACCCGCGGGGCTGATTTTCGAGATTCGGCACCCGCGGGGCTGATTTTCGAGATTCGGCACCCGCGGCACTGATTTTCGAGATTCAGCACCCGTGGGGCTGATTTTCGAGATTTGGCACCCGCGGTGGTGATTTCCGAGATTCGGCACCCGCTGCGGTGATTTCCGAGATTCGGCACCCGCGGGGCTGATTTTCGAGATTCGGCACCCGTGACGGTGATTTTTGAGATTCGGCACCCGCGGGGCTGATTTACGAGATTCGGCACCCGCGGCAGTGCTTCTCGAGATTCGGCACTCGCTATGGTGATTTTCGAGATTCGGCACCCGCGGCACTGATTTTCGAGATTCGGCACCCGAGGGGCTGATTTTCGAGATTCGGCACCTGCGGAAGTGATTTTCGAGATTCGGCACCCGCAGGGCTGATTTTCGAGATTCGGCACCCGTGGGGCTGATTTTCGAGATTCGGCACCCGCGAGGCTGATTTCCGAGATTCGGCACCTGCGGGGCTGATTTTCGAGATTCGGCACCCGTGGCACTGATTTTCGAGATTCGGCACCCGCGGGGCTGATTTTCGAGATTAGGCACCCGCGGCACTGATTTTCGAGATTCGGCACCCGCGGCACTGATTTTCGAGATTCGGCACCCGCGGGGCTGATTTTCGAGATTCGGCACCGGTGGCGGTGATTTTCGAGATTCGGAACCCGCGGAAGTGATTTTTGAGATTCGGCACCCGCGGCACTGATTTTCGAGATTCGGCAACCGCAGCGGTGCTTTTCGAGATTCGGCACTTGCGGGGCTGATTTTCGAGATTCGGCACCCGCGGGGCTGATTTTCGAGATTCGGCACCCGCGGGGCTGATTTTCGAGATTCGGCACCCGCGGGGCTGATTTTCGAGATTCGGCACCCGCGGGGCTGATTTTCGAGATTCGGCACCCGCGGGGCTGATTTTCGAGATTCGGCACCCGCGGGGCTGATTTTCGAGATTCGGCACTTGCGGTGGTGATTTTCAAGATTCGGCACCCGCGGCGGTGATTTTCGAGATTCGGCACCCGCGGGGCTGATTTTCGAGATTCGGCACCTGCGGCAGTGATTTGCGAGATTCGGCACCTGCGGGGCTGATTTTCGAGATTCGGCAACGGCCGCGGTGATTTTTGAGATTCGGCACCCGCAGGGTTGATTTTCGAGATTTGGCACCCGCGGCACTGATTTTCGAGATTCGGCACTCGCGGGGCTGATTTTCGAGATTCGGCACCCGCGGGGCTGATTATCGAGATTCGGCACCCGCGGGGCTGATTTTCGAGATTCGGCACCCGCGGGGCTGATGTTCGAGATTCGGCACCCGCGGGTCTGATTATCGAGATTCGGCACCCGCGGGTCTGATTATCGAGATTCGGCACCCGCGGGGCTGATTTTCGAGATTCGGCACCCGCGGGGCTGATTTTCGAGATTCGGCATTCGCGGGGCTGATTTTCGAGATTCGGCACCCGCGGCGGTGTTTTTCGAGATTCGGCACCCGCGGGGCTGATTTTCGAGATTCGGCACCCGCGGGGCTAATTATCGAAATTCGGCACCCGCGGGGCTGATTTTCGAGATTCGGCACCCGCGGGGCTGATTTTCGAGATTCGGCACCCGCGGGGCTGATTATCGAGATTCGGCACCCGCGGGGCTGATTTTCGAGATTCGGCACCCGTGACGGTGATTTTTGAGATTCGGCACCCGCGGGGCTGATTTACGAGATTCGGCACCCGCGGCAGTGCTTCTCGAGATTCGGCACTCGCTATGGTGATTTTCGAGATTCGGCACCCGCGGCACTGATTTTCGAGATTCGGCACCCGAGGGGCTGATTTTCGAGATTCGGCACCTGCGGAAGTGATTTTCGAGATTCGGCACCCGCAGGGCTGATTTTCGAGATTCGGCACCCGTGGGGCTGATTTTCGAGATTCGGCACCCGCGAGGCTGATTTCCGAGATTCGGCACCTGCGGGGCTGATTTTCGAGATTCGGCACCCGTGGCACTGATTTTCGAGATTCGGCACCCGCGGGGCTGATTTTCGAGATTAGGCACCCGCGGCACTGATTTTCGAGATTCGGCACCCGCGGCACTGATTTTCGAGATTCGGCACCCGCGGGGCTGATTTTCGAGATTCGGCACCGGTGGCGGTGATTTTCGAGATTCGGAACCCGCGGAAGTGATTTTTGAGATTCGGCACCCGCGGCACTGATTTTCGAGATTCGGCAACCGCAGCGGTGCTTTTCGAGATTCGGCACTTGCGGGGCTGATTTTCGAGATTCGGCACCCGCGGGGCTGATTTTCGAGATTCGGCACCCGCGGGGCTGATTTTCGAGATTCGGCACCCGCGGGGCTGATTTTCGAGATTCGGCACCCGCGGGGCTGATTTTCGAGATTCGGCACCCGCGGGGCTGATTTTCGAGATTCGGCACCCGCGGGGCTGATTTTCGAGATTCGGCACTTGCGGTGGTGATTTTCAAGATTCGGCACCCGCGGCGGTGATTTTCGAGATTCGGCACCCGCGGGGCTGATTTTCGAGATTCGGCACCTGCGGCAGTGATTTGCGAGATTCGGCACCTGCGGGGCTGATTTTCGAGATTCGGCAACGGCCGCGGTGATTTTTGAGATTCGGCACCCGCAGGGTTGATTTTCGAGATTTGGCACCCGCGGCACTGATTTTTGAGATTCGGCAACCGTGGGGCTGATTTTCGAGATTCGGCACCCGCGGGGCTGATTTACGAGATTCGGCACCCGAGGGGCTGATGTTCGAGATTCGGCACCTGCGGAAGTGATTTTCGAGATTCGGCACCCGCGGGGCTGATTTTCGATATTCGGCACCCGTGGGGCTGATTTTCGAGATTCGGCACCCGCGGGGCTGATTTCCGAGATTCGGCACCCGCGGGGCTAATTTTCGAGATTCGGCACCCGTGGCACTGATTTTCGAGATTCGGCACCCGCGGGGCTGATTTTCGAGATTAGGCACCCGCGGCACTGATTTTCGAGATTTGGCACCCGCGGGGCTGATTTTCGAGATTCGGCACCGGTGGCGGTGATTTTCGAGATTCGGAACCCGCGGCAATGATTTTTGAGATTCGGCACCCGCGGCACTGATTTTCGAGATTCGGCAACCGCAGCGGTGCTTTTCGAGATTTGGCACTCGCGGGGCTGATTTTCGAGATTCGGCACCCGCGGGGCTGATTATCGAGATTCGGCACCCGCGGGGCTGATTTTCGAGATTCGGCACCCGCGGGGCTGATTTTCGAGATTCGGCACCCGTGGGGCTGATTTTCGATATTCGGCACCCGCGGGGTTGATTTTCGAGATTCGGCACTTGCGGTGGTGATTTTCGAGATTCGGCACCCGCGGGGCTGATTATCGAGATTCGGCACCCGCGGGGCTGATTTTCGAGATTCGGCACCCGCGGGGCTGATTTTCGAGATTCGGCACCCGCGGGGCTGATTTTCGAGATTCGGCACCCGCGGGGCTGATTTTCGAGATTCGGCACTTGCGGTGGTGATTTTCGAGATTAGGCACCCGCGGGGCTGATTTTCGAGATTCGGCACCTGCGGCAGTGATTTTCGAGATTCGGCACCCGCGGGGCTGATTTTCCAGATTTGGCACCCGTGGTGGTGATTTTCAAGATTCGGCACCCGCGACGGTGATTTTCGAGATTCGTCACCCACGGGGCTGATTTTCCAGATTTGGCACCCGTGGTGGTGATTTTCAAGATTCGGCACCCGCGGCGGTGATTTTCGAGATTCGGCACCCGCGGGGCTGATTTTCGAGATTCGGCACCCGCGGGGCTGATTTTCGAGATTCGGCACTTGCGGTGGTGATTTTCGAGATTAGGCACCCGCGGCGGTGATTTTCGAGATTCGGCACCCGCGGGGCTGATTTTCGAGATTCGGCACCTGCGGCAGTGATTTTCGAGATTCGGCACCCGCGGGGCTGATTTTCCAGATTTGGCACCCGTGGTGGTGATTTTCAAGATTCGGCACCCGCGGCGGTGATTTTCGAGATTCGTCACCCACGGGGCTGTTTTTCCAGATTTGGCACCCGTGGTGGTGATTTTCAAGATTCGGCACCCGCGGCGGTGATTTTCGAGATTCGGCACTTGCGGTGGTGATTTTCGAGATTCAGCACCCGCGGCGGTGATTTTTGAGATTCGGCACCCGCGGGGCTGATTTTCGAGATTCGGCACCCGCGGGGCTGATTTTCGAGATTCGGCACCCGCGGGGCTGATTTTCGAGATTCGGCACCCGCGGGGCTGATTTTCGAGATTCGGCACTTGCGGTAGTGATTTTCGAGATTCTGCACCCGCGGCACTGATTTTCGAGATTCGGCAACCGCAGCGGTGCTTTTCGAGATTCGGCACTCGCGGGGCTGATTTTCGAGATTCGGCACCCGCGGGGCTGATTATCGAGATTCGGCACCCGCGGGGCTGATTTTCGAGATTCGGCACCCGCGGGGCTGATTTTCGAGATTCGGCACCCGCGGGGCTGATTTTCGAGATTCGGCACCCGCGGGGCTAATTTTCGAGATTCGGCACTTGCGGTGGTAATTTTCGAGATTCGGCACCCGCGGGGCTGATTATCGAGACTCGGCACCCGCGGGGCTGATTTTCGAGATTCGGCACCCGTGGGGCTGATTTTCGAGATTCGGCACCCGCGGGGATGATTTTCGAGATTCGGCACTTGCGGTGTTGATTTTCGAGATTCGGCACCTGCGGCGGTGATTTTCGAGATTCGGCACCCGCGGGGCTGATTTTCGAGATTCGGCACCTGCGGCAGTGATTTGCGAGATTCGGCACCTGCGGGGCTGATTTTCGAGATTCGGCAACGGCCGCGGTGATTTTCGAGATTCGGCACCCGTGGGGCTGATTTTCGAGATTTGGCACCCGCGGTGGTGATTTCCGAGATTCGGCACCCGCGGCGGTGATTTTCGAGATTCGGCACCCGCGGGGCTGATTTTCGAGATTCGGCACCCGTGACGGTGATTTTTGAGATTCGGCACCCGTGGGGCTGATTTACGAGATTCGGCACCCGCGGCAGTGCTTCTCGAGATTCGGCACTCGCTATGGTGATTTTCGAGATTCGGCACCCGCGGCACTGATTTTCGAGATTCGGCACCCGAGGGGCTGATTTTCGAGATTCGGCACCTGCGGAAGTGATTTTCGAGATTCGGCACCCGCAGGGCTGATTTTCGAGATTCGGCACCCGTGGGGCTGATTTTCGAGATTCGGCACCCGCGGGGCTGATTTTCGAGATTCGGCACTTGCGGTGGTGATTTTCGAGATTCGGCACCCGCGGCGGTGATTTTCGAGATTCGGCACCCGCGGGGCTGATTTTCGAGATTCGGCACTTGCGGCAGTGATTTTCGAGATTCGGCATCCGCGGGGCTGATTTTCCAGATTTGGCACCCGTGGTGGTGATTTTCAAAATTCGGCACCCGCGGCGGTGATTTTCGAGATTCGTCACCCGCGGGGCTGATTTTCCAGATTTGGCACCCGTGGTGGTGATTTTCAAGATTCGGCACCCGCGGGGCTGATTTTCGAGAATCGGCACCCGCGGTGGTGATTTTTGAGATTCAGCACGCGCGGTACTGATTTTTGAGATTCGGCACCCGCGGCACTGATTTTCGAGATTTGGCACCCGCGGGGCTGATTTTCGAGATTCGGCACCGGTGGCGGTGATTTTCGAGATTCGGAACCCGCAGCAGTGATTTTTGAGATTTGGCACCCGCTGCACTGATTTTCGAGATTCGGCAACCGCAGCGGTGCTTTTCGAGATTCGGCACCCGCGGGGCTGATTTTCGAGATTCGGCACTTGCAGTGGTGATTTTCGAGATTCGGCACCCGCGGGGCTGATTATCGAGATTCGGCACCCGCTGGGCTGATTTTCGAGATTCGGCACCCGCGGGGCTGATTTACGAGATTCGGCACCCGCGGCAGTGCTTCTCGAGATTCGGCACTCGCTATGGTGATTTTCGAGATTCGGCACCCGCGGCACTGATTTTCGAGATTTGGCACCCGAGGGGCTGATTTTCGAGATTCGGCACCTGCGGAAGTGATTTTCGAGATTCGGCACCCGCGGGACTGATTTTCGAGATTCTGCACCCGTGGGGCTGATTTTCGAGATTCGGCACCCGCGGTGCTGATTTCCGAGATTCGGCACCCGCGGGGCTAATTTTCGAGATTCGGCACCCGTGGCACAGATTTTCGAGATTCGGCACCCGCGGGGCTGATTTTCGAGATTAGGCACCCGCGGCACTGATTTTCGAGATTCGGCACCCGCGGGGCTGATTTTCGAGATTCGACACCGGTGGCGGTGATTTTCGAGATTCGGCACCCGCGGGGCTGATTTTCGAGATTAGGCACCCGCGGCACTGATTTTTGAGATTCGGCACCCGCGGAACTGATTTTCGAGATTCAGCAACCGCAGCGGTGCTTTTCGAGATTTGGCACTCGCGGGGCTGATTTTCGAGATTCGGCACCCGCGGGGCTGATTATCGAGATTCGGCACCCGCGGGGCTGATTTTCGAGATTCGGCACCCGCGGGGCTGATTTTCGAGATTCGGCACCCGCGGGGCTGATTTTCGAGATTCGGCACTTGCGGTGGTGATTTTCGAGATTCGGCACCCGCGGGGCTGATTATCGAGATTCGGCACCCGCGGGGCTGATTTTCGAGATTCGGCACCCGCGGGGCTGATTTTCGAGATTCGGCACCCGCGGGGCTGATTTTCGAGATTCGGCACCCGTGGTTGTGATTTTCGAGATTCGGCACTTGCGGTGGTGATTTTCGAGATTCGGCACCCGCGGCGGTGATTTTCGAGATTCGGCACCCGCGGGGCTGATTTTCGAGATTCGGCACCTGCGGCAGTGATTTTCGAGATTCGGCACCCGCGGGGCTGATTTTCCAGATTTGGCACCCGTGGTGGTGATTTTCAAGATTCGGCACCCGCGGCGGTGATTTTCGAGATTCGGCACTTGCGGTGGTGATTTTCGAGATTCGGCACCCGCGGCGGTGATTTTCGAGATTCGGCACCTGCGGGGCTGATTTTAGAGATTCGGCACCCGCGGGGCTGATTTTCGAGATTCGGCACCCGCGGGGCTGATTTTCGAGATTCGGCACCCGCGGGGCTGATTTTCGAGATTCGGCACTTGCGGTGGTGATTTTCGAGATTCGGCACCCGCGGCGGTGATTTTCGAGATTCGGCACCCGCGGGGCTGATTTTCGAGATTCGGCACCCGCGGCACTGATTTTCGAGATTCGGCAACCGCAGCGGTGCTTTTCGAGATTCGGCACTCGCGGGGCTGATTTTCGAGATTCGGCACCCGCGGGGCTGATTATCGAGATTCGGCACCCGCGGGGCTGATTTTCGAGATTCGGCACCCGCGGGGCTGATTTTCGAGATTCGGCACCCGCGGGGCTGATTTTCGAGATTCGGCACCCGCGGGGCTGATTTTCGAGATTCGGCACTTGCGGTGGTAATTTTCGAGATTCGGCACCCGCGGGGCTGATTATCGAGACTCGGCACCCGCGGGGCTGATTTTCGAGATTCGGCACCCGCGGGGCTGATTTTTGAGATTCGGCACCCGCGGGGCTGATTTTCGAGATTCGGCACTTGCGGTGGTGATTTTCGAGATTCGGCACCCGCGGCGGTGATTTTCGAGATTCGGCACCCGCGGGGCTGATTTTCGAGATTCGGCACCTGCGGCAGTGATTTGCGAGATTCGGCACCTGCGGGGCTGATTTTCGAGATTCGGCAACGGCCGCGGTGATTTTCGAGATTCGGCACCCGCGGGGTTGATTTTCGAGATTTGGCACCCGCGGCACTGATTTTCGAGATTCGGCACCCGTGGGGCTGATTTTCGAGATTTGGCACCCGCGGTGGTGATTTCCGAGATTCGGCACCCGCGGCGGTGATTTTCGAGATTCGGCACCCGCGGGGCTGATTTTCGAGATTCGGCACCCGCGGCAGTGCTTCTCGAGATTCGGCACTCGCTATGGTGATTTTCGAGATTCGGCACCCGCGGCACTGATTTTCGAGATTCGGCACCCGAGGGGCTGATTTTCGAGATTCGGCACCTGCGGAAGTGATTTTCGAGATTCGGCACCCGCAGGGCTGATTTTCGAGATTCGGCACCCGTGGGGCTGATTTTCGAGATTCGGCACCCGCGGGGCTGATTTCCGAGATTCGGCACCCGCGGGGCTGATTTTCGAGATTCGGCACCCGTGGCACTGATTTTCAAGATTCGGCACCTGCGGGGCTGATTTCCGAGATTCGGCACCCGCGGGGCTGATTTTCGAGATTCGGCACCCGTGGCACTGATTTTCGAGATTCGGCACCCGCGGGGCTGATTTTCTGAGATTAGGCACCCGCGGGGCTGATTTTCGAGATTCGGCACCCGTGGCACTGATTTTCGAGATTCGACACCCGCGGGGCTGATTTTCGAGAATCGGCACCCGCGGTGGTGATTTTTGAGATTCGCACGCGCGGTACTGATTTTTGAGATTCGGCACCCGCGGCACTGATTTTCGAGATTCGGCACCCGCGGGGCTGATTTTCGAGATTCGGCACCGGTGGCGGTGATTTTCGAGATTCGGAACCCGCGGCAGTGATTTTTGAGATTCGGCACCCGCGGCACTGATTTTCGAGATTCGGCAACCGCAGCGGTGCTTTTCGAGATTCGGCACTCGCGGGGCTGATTATCGAGATTCGGCACCCGCGGGGCTGATTTTCGAGATTCGGCACCCGCGGGGCTGATTTTCGAGATTCGGCACCCGCGGGGCTGATTTTCGAGATTCGGCACTTGCGGTGGTGATTTTCGAGATTCGGCACCCGCGGGGCTGATTATCGGGATTCGGCACCCGCGGGGCTGATTTTCGAGATTCGGCACCCGCGGGGCTGATTTTCGAGATTCGGCACCCGCGGGGCTGATTTTCGAGATTCGGCACCCGCGGGGCTGATTTTCGAGATTCGGCACTTGCGGTGGTGATTTTCGAGATTCGGCACCCGCGGGGCTGATTATCGGGATTCGGCACCCGCGGGGATGATTTTCGAGATTCGGCACCCGCGGGGCTGATTTTCGAGATTCGGCACCCGCGGGGCTGATTTTCGAGATTCGGCACCCGCAGGGCTGATTTTCGAGATTCGGCACTTGCGGTGGTGATTTTCGAGATTCGGCACCCGCGGGGCTGATTATCGGGATTCGGCACCCGCGGGGCTGATTTTCGAGATTCGGCACCCGCGGGGCTGATTTTCGAGATTCGGCACCCGCGGGGCTGATTTTCGAGATTCGGCACCCGCGGGGCTGATTTTCGAGATTCGGCACTTGCGGTGGTGATTTTCGAGATTCGGCACCCGCGGCGGTGATTTTCGAGATTCGGCACCCGCCGGGCTGATTTTCGAGATTCGGCACCTGCGGCAGTGATTTTCGAGATTCGGCACCCGCGGGGCTGATTTTCCAGATTTGGCACCCGTGGTGGTGATTTTCAAGATTTGGCACCCGCGGCGGTGTTTTCGAGATTCGTCACCCACGGGGCTGATTTTCCAGATTTGGCACCCGTGGTGGTGATTTTCGAGATTCGGCACCCGCGGCGGTGATTTTCGAGATTTGGCAACCGCAGCAGTGATTTTCGAGATTCGGCACCCGCGGGGCTGATTTTCGAGATTCGGCACCCGTGGCACTGATTTTCGAGATTCGGCACCCGCGGGGCTGATTTTCGAGATTCGGCACCCGTGGCACTGATTTTCGAGATTCGGCACCCGCGGGGCTGATTTTCGAGATTAGGCACCCGCGGGGCTGATTATCAAGATTCGGCACCCGCGGGGCTGATTTTCGAGATTCGGAACCCGCGGGGCTGATTTTCGAGATTCGGCACCCGCGGGGCTGATTTTCGAGATTCGGCACTTGCGGTGGTGATTTTCGAGATTCGGCACCCGTGGGGCTGATTATCGAGATTCGGCACCCACGGGGCTGATTTTCGAGATTCGGCACCCGCGGGGCTGATTTTCGAGATTCGGCAACCGCAGCGGTGCTTTTCGAGATTCGGCACTCGCGGGGCTGATTTTCGAGATTCGGCACCCGCGGGGCTGATTATCAAGATTCGGCACCCGCGGGGCTGATTTTCGAGATTCGGAACCCGCGGGGCTGATTTTCGAGATTCGGCACCCGCGGGGCTGATTTTCGAGATTCGGCACTTGCGGTGGTGATTTTCGAGATTCGGCACCCGTGGGGCTGATTATCGAGATTCGGCACCCACGGGGCTGATTTTCGAGATTCGGCACCCGCGGGGCTGATTTTCGAGATTCGGCACCCGTGGCACTGATTTTCGAGATTCGGCACCCGCGGGGCTGATTTTCGAGATTAGGCACCCGCGACACTGATTTTCGAGATTCGGCACCCACGGGGCTGATTTTCGAGATTCGGCACCCGCGGGGCTGATTTTCGAGATTCGGCACCCACGGGGCTGATTTTCGAGATTCGGCACCCGCGGGGCTGATTTTCGAGATTCGGCACCCGTGGCACTGATTTTCGAGATTCGGCACCCGCGGGGCTGATTTTCGAGATTAGGCACCCGCGGCACTGATTTTCGAGATTCGGCACCCGCGGGGCTGATTTTCTGAGATTAGGCACCCGCGGCACTGATTTCCGAGATTCGGCACCCGCGGGGTTGATTTTCGAGATTCGGCACCGGTGGCGGTGATTTTCGAGATTCGGAACCCGCGGCAATGATTTTCGAGATTCGGAACCCGCGGCAATGATTTTTGAGATTCGGCACCCGCGGCACTGATTTTTGAGATTCGTCACCTGCGGCAGTGATTTTCGAGATTCGGCACCCACGGGGCTGATTTTCCAGATTTGGCACCCGTGGTGGTGATTTTCAAGATTCGGCACCCGCGGGGCTGATTTTCGAGAATCGGCACCCGCGGTGGTGATTTTTGAGATTCGCACGCGCGGTACTGATTTTTGAGATTCGGCACCCGCGGCACTGATTTTCGAGATTCGGCACCCGCGGGGCTGATTTTCGAGATTCGGCACCGGTGGCGGTGATTTTCGAGATTCGGAACCCGCGGCAGTGATTTTTGAGATTCGGCACCCGCGGCACTGATTTTCGAGATTCGGCAACCGCAGCGGTGCTTTTCGAGATTCGGCACTCGCGGGGCTGATTATCGAGATTCGGCACCCGCGGGGCTGATTTTCGAGATTCGGCACCCGCGGGGCTGATTTTCGAGATTCGGCACCCGCGGGGCTGATTTTCGAGATTCGGCACTTGCGGTGGTGATTTTCGAGATTCGGCACCCGCGGGGCTGATTATCGGGATTCGGCACCCGCGGGGCTGATTTTCGAGATTCGGCACCCGCGGGGCTGATTTTCGAGATTCGGCACCCGCGGGGCTGATTTTCGAGATTCGGCACCCGCGGCGCTGATTTTCGAGATTCGGCACTTGCGGTGGTGATTTTCGAGATTCGGCACCCGCGGGGCTGATTATCGGGATTCGGCACCCGCGGGGCTGATTTTCGAGATTCGGCACCCGCGGGGCTGATTTTCGAGATTCGGCACCCGCGGGGCTGATTTTCGAGATTCGGCACCCGCGGGGCTGATTTTCGAGATTCGGCACTTGCGGTGGTGATTTTCGAGATTCGGCACCCGCGGGGCTGATTATCGGGATTCGGCACCCGCGGGGCTGATTTTCGAGATTCGGCACCCGCGGGGCTGATTTTCGAGATTCGGCACCCGCGGGGCTGATTTTCGAGATTCGGCACCCGCGGGGCTGATTTTCGAGATTCGGCACTTGCGGTGGTGATTTTCGAGATTCGGCACCCGCGGCGGTGATTTTCGAGATTCGGCACCCGCCGGGCTGATTTTCGAGATTCGGCACCTGCGGCAGTGATTTTCGAGATTCGGCACCCGCGGGGCTGATTTTCCAGATTTGGCACCCGTGGTGGTGATTTTCAAGATTTGGCACCCGCGGCGGTGATTTTCGAGATTCGTCACCCACGGGGCTGATTTTCCAGATTTGGCACCCGCGGCAGTGATTTTTGAGATTCGGCACCCGCGGCAGTGATTTTCGAGATTCGGCAACCGCAGCGGTGCTTTTCGAGATTCGGCACTCGCGGGGCTGATTTTCGAGATTCGGCACCCGCGGGGCTGATTTTCGAGATTCGGCACCCGTGACGGTGATTTTTGAGATTCGGCACCCGCGGGGCTGATTTACGAGATTCGGCACCCGCGGCAGTGCTTCTCGAGATTCGGCACTCGCTATGGTGATTTTTGAGATTCGGCACCCGTGGCACTGATTTTCGAGATACGGCACCCGCGGCAGTGATTTTTGAGATTCGGCACCCGCGGCACTTATTTTCGAGATTCGGCAACCGCAGCGGTGCTTTTCGAGATTCGGCACTCGCGGGGCTGATTTTCGAGATTCGGCACCCGCGGGGCTGATTATCGAGATTCGGCACCCGCGGGGCTGATTTTCGAGATTCGGCACCCGCGGGGCTGATTTTCGAGATTCGGAACCCGCGGGGCTGATTTTCGAGATTCGGCACCCGCGGGGCTGATTTTCGAGATTTGGCACTTGCGGTGGTGATTTTCGAGATTCGGCACCCGCGGGGCTGATTATCGAGATTCGGCACCCGCGGGGCTGATTTTCGAGATTTGGCACCCGCGGCAGTGCTTCTCGAGATTCGGCACTCGCGGGGCTGATTTTCGAGATTCGGCACCCGCGGGGCTGATTATCGAGATTCAGCACCTGCGGGGCTGATTTTCGAGATTCGGCACCCGCGGGGCTGATTTTCGAGATTCGGAACCCGCGGGGCTGATTTTCGAGATTCGGCACCTGCGGGGCTGATTTTCGAGATTCGGCACTTGCGGTGGTGATTTTCGAGATTCGGCACCCGCGGGGCTGATTATCGAGATTCGGCACCCACGGGGCTGATTTTTGAGATTCGGCACCCGCGGGGCTGATTTTCGAGATTCGGCACCCGTGGCACTGATTTTCGAGATTCGGCACCCGCGGGGCTGATTTTCGAGATTCGGCACCCGTGGCACTGATTTTCGAGATTCGGCACCCGCGGGGCTGATTTTCGAGATTAGGCACCCGCGGGGCTGATTATCAAGATTCGGCACCCGCGGGGCTGATTTTCGAGATTCGGCACCGGTGGCGGTGATTTTCGAGATTCGGAACCCGCGGCAGTGATTTTTGAGATTCGGCACCCGCGGCACTGATTTTCGAGATTCGGCAACCGCAGCGGTGCTTTTCGAGATTCGGCACTCGCGGGGCTGATTTTCGAGATTCGGCACCCGCGGGGCTGATTTTCGAGATTCGGCACCCGTGACGGTGATTTTTGAGATTCGGCACCCGCGGGGCTGATTTACGAGATTCGGCACCCGCGGCAGTGCTTCTCGAGATTCGGCACTCGCTATGGTGATTTTTGAGATTCGGCACCCGTGGCACTGATTTTCGAGATACGGCACCCGCGGCAGTGATTTTTGAGATTCGGCACCCGCGGCACTTATTTTCGAGATTCGGCAACCGCAGCGGTGCTTTTCGAGATTCGGCACTCGCGGGGCTGATTTTCGAGATTCGGCACCCGCGGGGCTGATTATCGAGATTCGGCACCCGCGGGGCTGATTTTCGAGATTCGGCACCCGCGGGGCTGATTTTCGAGATTCGGAACCCGCGGGGCTGATTTTCGAGATTCGGCACCCGCGGGGCTGATTTTCGAGATTTGGCACTTGCGGTGGTGATTTTCGAGATTCGGCACCCGCGGGGCTGATTATCGAGATTCGGCACCCGCGGGGCTGATTTTCGAGATTCGGCACCCGAGGGGCTGATTTTCGAGATTTGGCACCCGCGGCAGTGCTTCTCGAGATTCGGCACTCGCGGGGCTGATTTTCGAGATTCGGCACCCGCGGGGCTGATTATCGAGATTCAGCACCTGCGGGGCTGATTTTCGAGATTCGGCACCCGCGGGGCTGATTTTCGAGATTCGGAACCCGCGGGGCTGATTTTCGAGATTCGGCACCTGCGGGGCTGATTTTCGAGATTCGGCACTTGCGGTGGTGATTTTCGAGATTCGGCACCCGCGGGGCTGATTATCGAGATTCGGCACCCACGGGGCTGATTTTTGAGATTCGGCACCCGCGGGGCTGATTTTCGAGATTCGGCACCCGTGGCACTGATTTTCGAGATTCGGCACCCGCGGGGCTGATTTTCGAGATTCGGCACCCGTGGCACTGATTTTCGAGATTCGGCACCCGCGGGGCTGATTTTCGAGATTAGGCACCCGCGGGGCTGATTATCAAGATTCGGCACCCGCGGGGCTGATTTTCGAGATTCGGAACCCGCGGGGCTGATTTTCGAGATTCGGCACCCGCGGGGCTGATTTTCGAGATTCGGCACTTGCGGTGGTGATTTTCGAGATTCGGCACCCGTGGGGCTGATTATCGAGATTCGGCACCCACGGGGCTGATTTTCGAGATTCGGCACCCGCGGGGCTGATTTTCGAGATTCGGCAACCGCAGCGGTGCTTTTCGAGATTCGGCACTCGCGGGGCTGATTTTCGAGATTCGGCACCCGCGGGGCTGATTATCAAGATTCGGCACCCGCGGGGCTGATTTTCGAGATTCGGAACCCGCGGGGCTGATTTTCGAGATTCGGCACCCGCGGGGCTGATTTTCGAGATTCGGCACTTGCGGTGGTGATTTTCGAGATTCGGCACCCGTGGGGCTGATTATCGAGATTCGGCACCCACGGGGCTGATTTTCGAGATTCGGCACCCGCGGGGCTGATTTTCGAGATTCGGCACCCGTGGCACTGATTTTCGAGATTCGGCACCCGCGGGGCTGATTTTCGAGATTAGGCACCCGCGACACTGATTTTCGAGATTCGGCACCCACGGGGCTGATTTTCGAGATTCGGCACCCGCGGGGCTGATTTTCGAGATTCGGCACCCACGGGGCTGATTTTCGAGATTCGGCACCCGCGGGGCTGATTTTCGAGATTCGGCACCCGTGGCACTGATTTTCGAGATTCGGCACCCGCGGGGCTGATTTTCGAGATTAGGCACCCGCGGCACTGATTTTCGAGATTCGGCACCCGCGGGGCTGATTTTCGAGATTCGGCACCGGTGGCGGTGATTTTCGAGATTCGGAACCCGCGGCAGTGATTTTTGAGATTCGGCACCCGCGGCACTGATTTTCGAGATTCGGCAACCGCAGCGGTGCTTTTCGAGATTCGGCACTCGCGGGGCTGATTTTCGAGATTCGGCACCCGCGGGGCTGATTTTCGAGATTCGGCACCCGTGACGGTGATTTTTGAGATTCGGCACCCGCGGGGCTGATTTACGAGATTCGGCACCCGCGGCAGTGCTTCTCGAGATTCGGCACTCGCTATGGTGATTTTTGAGATTCGGCACCCGTGGCACTGATTTTCGAGATACGGCACCCGCGGCAGTGATTTTTGAGATTCGGCACCCGCGGCACTTATTTTCGAGATTCGGCAACCGCAGCGGTGCTTTTCGAGATTCGGCACTCGCGGGGCTGATTATCGAGATTCGGCACCCGCGGGGCTGATTATCGAGATTCGGCACCCGCGGGGCTGATTTTCGAGATTCGGCACCCGCGGGGCTGATTTTCGAGATTCGGAACCCGCGGGGCTGATTTTCGAGATTCGGCACCCGCGGGGCTGATTTTCGAGATTTGGCACTTGCGGTGGTGATTTTCGAGATTCGGCACCCGCGGGGCTGATTATCGAGATTCGGCACCCGCGGGGCTGATTTTCGAGATTCGGCACCCGAGGGGCTGATTTTCGAGATTTGGCAACCGCAGCAGTGCTTTTCGAGATTCGGCACTCGCGGGGCTGATTTTCGAGATTCGGCACCCGCGGGGCTGATTATCGAGATTCAGCACCTGCGGGGCTGATTTTCGAGATTCGGCACCCGCGGGGCTGATTTTCGAGATTCGGAACCCGCGGGGCTGATTTTCGAGATTCGGCACCTGCGGGGCTGATTTTCGAGATTCGGCACTTGCGGTGGTGATTTTCGAGATTCGGCACCCGCGGGGCTGATTATCGAGATTCGGCACCCACGGGGCTGATTTTTGAGATTCGGCACCCGCGGGGCTGATTTTCGAGATTCGGCACCCGTGGCACTGATTTTCGAGATTCGGCACCCGCGGGGCTGATTTTCGAGATTCGGCACCCGTGGCACTGATTTTCGAGATTCGGCACCCGCGGGGCTGATTTTCGAGATTAGGCACCCGCGGGGCTGATTATCAAGATTCGGCACCCGCGGGGCTGATTTTCGAGATTCGGAACCCGCGGGGCTGATTTTCGAGATTCGGCACCCGCGGGGCTGATTTTCGAGATTCGGCACTTGCGGTGGTGATTTTCGAGATTCGGCACCCGTGGGGCTGATTATCGAGATTCGGCACCCACGGGGCTGATTTTCGAGATTCGGCACCCGCGGGGCTGATTTTCGAGATTCGGCAACCGCAGCGGTGCTTTTCGAGATTCGGCACTCGCGGGGCTGATTTTCGAGATTCGGCACCCGCGGGGCTGATTATCAAGATTCGGCACCCGCGGGGCTGATTTTCGAGATTCGGAACCCGCGGGGCTGATTTTCGAGATTCGGCACCCGCGGGGCTGATTTTCGAGATTCGGCACTTGCGGTGGTGATTTTCGAGATTCGGCACCCGTGGGGCTGATTATCGAGATTCGGCACCCACGGGGCTGATTTTCGAGATTCGGCACCCGCGGGGCTGATTTTCGAGATTCGGCACCCGTGGCACTGATTTTCGAGATTCGGCACCCGCGGGGCTGATTTTCGAGATTAGGCACCCGCGACACTGATTTTCGAGATTCGGCACCCACGGGGCTGATTTTCGAGATTCGGCACCCGCGGGGCTGATTTTCGAGATTCGGCACCCACGGGGCTGATTTTCGAGATTCGGCACCCGCGGGGCTGATTTTCGAGATTAGGCACCCGCGGCACTGATTTTCGAGATTCGGCACCCGCGGGGCTGATTTTCGAGATTCGGCACCGGTGGCGGTGATTTTCGAGATTCGGAACCCGCGGCAGTGATTTTTGAGATTCGGCACCCGCGGCACTGATTTTCGAGATTCGGCAACCGCAGCGGTGCTTTTCGAGATTCGGCACTCGCGGGGCTGATTTTCGAGATTCGGCACCCGCGGGGCTGATTTTCGAGATTCGGCACCCGTGACGGTGATTTTTGAGATTCGGCACCCGCGGGGCTGATTTACGAGATTCGGCACCCGCGGCAGTGCTTCTCGAGATTCGGCACTCGCTATGGTGATTTTTGAGATTCGGCACCCGTGGCACTGATTTTCGAGATACGGCACCCGCGGCAGTGATTTTTGAGATTCGGCACCCGCGGCACTTATTTTCGAGATTCGGCAACCGCAGCGGTGCTTTTCGAGATTCGGCACTCGCGGGGCTGATTTTCGAGATTCGGCACCCGCGGGGCTGATTTTCGAGATTCGGCACCCGAGGGGCTGATTTTCGAGATTTGGCACCCGCGGCAGTGCTTCTCGAGATTCGGCACTCGCTATGGTGATTTTTGAGATTCGGCACCCGTGGCACTGATTTTCGAGATACGGCACCCGCGGCAGTGATTTTTGAGATTCGGCACCCGCGGCACTTATTTTCGAGATTCGGCAACCGCAGCGGTGCTTTTCGAGATTCGGCACTCGCGGGGCTGATTTTCGAGATTCGGCACCTGCGGGGCTGATTATCGAGATTCGGCACCCGCGGGGCTGATTTTCGAGATTCGGCACCCGCGGGGCTGATTTTCGAGATTCGGAACCCGCGGGGCTGATTTTCGAGATTCGGCACCCGCGGGGCTGATTTTCGAGATTCGGCACTTGCGGTGGTGATTTTCGAGATTCGGCACCCGCGGGGCTGATTATCGAGATTCGGCACCCGCGGGGCTGATTTTCGAGATTCGGCACCCGGGGGGCTGATTTTCGAGATTTGGCACCTGCGGAAGTGATTTTCGAGATTCGGCACCCGCGGGGCTGATTTTCGAGATTCGGCACCCGCGGGGCTGATTTTCGAGATTCGGCACCCGTGACGGTGATTTTTGAGATTCGGCACCCGCGGGGCTGATTTACGAGATTCGGCACCCGCGGCAGTGCTTCTCGAGATTCGGCACTCGCTATGGTGATTTTTGAGATTCGGCACCCGTGGCACTGATTTTCGAGATACGGCACCCGCGGCAGTGATTTTTGAGATTCGGCACCCGCGGCACTTATTTTCGAGATTCGGCAACCGCAGCGGTGCTTTTCGAGATTCGGCACTCGCGGGGCTGATTTTCGAGATTCGGCACCCGCGGGGCTGATTTTCGAGATTCGGCACCCGAGGGGCTGATTTTCGAGATTTGGCACCCGCGGCAGTGCTTCTCGAGATTCGGCACTCGCTATGGTGATTTTTGAGATTCGGCACCCGTGGCACTGATTTTCGAGATACGGCACCCGCGGCAGTGATTTTTGAGATTCGGCACCCGCGGCACTTATTTTCGAGATTCGGCAACCGCAGCGGTGCTTTTCGAGATTCGGCACTCGCGGGGCTGATTTTCGAGATTCGGCACCTGCGGGGCTGATTATCGAGATTCGGCACCCGCGGGGCTGATTTTCGAGATTCGGCACCCGCGGGGCTGATTTTCGAGATTCGGAACCCGCGGGGCTGATTTTCGAGATTCGGCACCCGCGGGGCTGATTTTCGAGATTCGGCACTTGCGGTGGTGATTTTCGAGATTCGGCACCCGCGGGGCTGATTATCGAGATTCGGCACCCGCGGGGCTGATTTTCGAGATTCGGCACCCGGGGGGCTGATTTTCGAGATTTGGCACCTGCGGAAGTGATTTTCGAGATTCGGCACCCGCGGGGCTGATTTTCGAGATTCGGCACCCGCGGGGCTGATTTTCGAGATTTGGCACCCGCGGCGGTGATTTTCGAGATTTGGCATCCGCGGTGGTGATTTTCGAGATTTGGCACCCGCGGCGCTGATTTTCGAGATTCGGCACCGCGGGGCTGATTTTCGAGATTCGGAACCCGCGGGGCTGATTTTCGAGATTCGGCACCCGCGGGGCTGATTTTCGAGATTCGGCACTTGCGGTGGTGATTTTCGAGATTCGGCACCCGCGGGGCTGATTATCGAGATTCGGCACCCGCGGGGCTGATTTTCGAGATTCGGCACCCGAGGGGCTGATTTTCGAGATTTGGCACCCGCGGCAGTGCTTCTCGAGATTCGGCACTCGCTATGGTGATTTTTGAGATTCGGCACCCGTGGCACTGATTTTCGAGATACGGCACCCGCGGCAGTGATTTTTGAGATTCGGCACCCGCGGCACTTATTTTCGAGATTCGGCAACCGCAGCGGTGCTTTTCGAGATTCGGCACTCGCGGGGCTGATTTTCGAGATTCGGCACCCGCGGGGCTGATTATCGAGATTCGGCACCCGCGGGGCTGATTTTCGAGATTCGGCACCCGCGGGGCTGATTTTCGAGATTCGGAACCCGCGGGGCTGATTTTCGAGATTCGGCACCCGCGGGGCTGATTTTCGAGATTCGGCACTTGCGGTGGTGATTTTCGAGATTCGGCACCCGCGGGGCTGATTATCGAGATTCGGCACCCGCGGGGCTGATTTTCGAGATTCGGCACCCGAGGGGCTGATTTTCGAGATTTGGCACCTGCGGAAGTGATTTTCGAGATTCGGCACCCGCGGGGCTGATTTTCGAGATTCGGCACCCGCGGGGCTGATTTTCGAGATTTGGCACCCGCGGCGGTGATTTTCGAGATTTGGCATCCGCGGTGGTGATTTTCGAGATTTGGCACCCGCGGCGCTGATTTTCGAGATTCGGCACCTGCGGCGGTGATTTTCGAGATTCAACACCCGCAGGGCTGATTTTCGAGATTTGGCACCCGCGGGGCTGATTTTTGAGATTTGGCACCTGCGGCGGTGATTTTCGAGATTCGGCACCCGCGGCGGTGATTTCCGAGATTTGGCACCCGCGGCGGTGAATTTCGAGATTCGGCACCGTCGGTGGTGATTTTCGAGATTCGGCACCGGCAGGGCTGATTTGTGAGATTCGGCACCCGCGGGGCTGATTTTCGAGATTCGGCAACCGCGGTGGTGACTTTCGAGATTTGGCATCTGCAGCGGTGATTTTCGAGATTCAGCACCCGTGGGGCTGATTTTCGATATTTGGCACCCGCGGTGGTGATTTTTGAGATTCGGCACCCGCGGCGGTGATTTTTGAGATTCGGCACCCGCGGGGCTGATTTTCGAGATTCGGCACCCGCGGGGCTGATTTTCGAGATTCGGAACCTGCGGGGCTGATTTTCGAGATTCGGCATCCGCGGGGCAGATTTTTCGAGATTTAGCACCCGCGGGCGGTGTTTTCCAGTTTCGACACCCGCGGGGCTGATTTTTGAGGTTCGGCACCCGCGGCGGTGATTTTTGAGATTCGGCACCCGTGGCGGTGATTTTCGAGATTCGGCACCCCCGGTGGTGATTTTTGAGATTCGGCACCCGCGGCGGTGATTTCCGAGAATCGGCACCCGTGGTGGTGATTTCCGAGATTCGGCACCCACGGGGCTGATTTTTGAGATTCGGTACCCGCGGCAATGATTTTCGAGATTCGGCACTCGCGGTGGTGATTTTCGAGATTCGGCACCCGCAGCGGTGATTTTCGAGATTCGGCACCCGTGGGGCTGATTTTCGAGATTCGGCACCCGCGGCACTGATTTTCGAGATTCGGCACCCGCGGCAGTGATTTTCGAGATTCGGCACCCGCTGGGCTGATTTTCAAGATTCGGCACCTGCGGCAGTGATGTTCGAGATTCGGCACCTGCGGGGCTGATTTTCGAGATTCGGCAACAGCGGCGGTGATTTTCGAGATTTGGCACCCGCGGGGTTGATTTTCGAGATTTGGCACCCGCGGCACTGATTTTCGAGATTCGGCACCCGTGGGGCTGATTTTCGAGATTTGGCACCTGCGGCAGTGATTTTTGAGATTCGGCATCCGCGGCGGTGCTTTTCGAGATTCGGCACTCGCGGGGCTGATTTTCGAGATTTGGCACCTGCGGCACTGATTTTCGAGATTCGGCACCCGTGGGGCTGATTTTCGAGATTTGGCACCCGCGGGGCTGATTTTCGAGATTCGGCAACGGCGGCGGTGATTTTCGAGATTCGGCACCCGCGGGGTTGATTTTCGAGATTCGGCACCTGCGGCACTGATTTTCGAGATTCGGCACCCGTGGGGCTGATTTTCGAGATTCGGCAACGGCGGCGGTGATTTTCGAGATTCGGCACCCGCGGGGTTGATTTTCGAGATTTGGCACCCGCGGCGGTGATTTTCGAGATTCGGCATCCGCGGAGCTGATTTTCGAGATTCGGCACCCGTGGCGGTGATTTTTGAGATTCGGCACCCGCGGGGCTGATTTACGAGATTCGGCACCCGCGGCACTGATTTTCGAGATTCGGCACCCGTGGCGGTGATTTCCGAGATTTGGCACCCGAGGAACTGATTTTCGAGATTCGGCACGCGCGGCGGTGCTTTTCGAGATTCGGCACCTGCGGGGCTGATTTTCGAGATTCGGCACCCGTGGCACTGATTTTCGAGATTCGGCACCCGAGGAACTGCTTTTTGAGATTCGGCACCCGCGGCACTGATTTTCTATATTCGGCACCTGCGGCAGTGATTTCCGAGATTCGGCACCCACGGGGCTGATTTTTGAGATTCGGCACTCGCGGGGCTGATTTTCGAGATTCGGCACCCGCGGCACTGATTTTCGAGATTCGGCACCCGCGGCAGTGATTTTCGAGATTCGGCAACCGCGGTGGTGATTTTCGAGATTTGGCATCTGCGGCTGTGATTTTCGAGATTCAGCACCCGCGGGGCTGATTTTCGAGATTCGGCACCCGCGGGGCTGATTTTCGAGATTCGGCACCCGCGGGGCTGATTTTCGAGATTCGGCACCCGCGGCACTGATTTTCGAGATTCGGCACCCGCGGTGTTGATTTTTCGAGATTCGGCACCCGCGTCGGTGATTTCCGAGATTTGGCACTCGCGGTGGTGATTTTCAAGATTCGGCACCCGCGGCGGTGATTTTCGAGATTCGGCACCCGCTGGGCTGATTTTCAAGATTCGGCACCTGCGGCAGTGATGTTCGAGATTCGGCATCTGCGGGGCTGATTTTCGAGATTCGGCAACAGCGGCGGTGATTTTCGAGATTTGGCACCCGCGGGGTTGATTTTCGAGATTTGGCACCCGCGGCACTGATTTTCGAGATTCGGCACCCGTGGGGCTGATTTTCGAGATTTGGCACCTGCTGCAGTGATTTTTGAGATTCGGCATCCGCGGCGGTGCTTTTCGAGATTCGGCACTCGCGGGGCTGATTTTCGAGATTTGGCACCTGCGGCACTGATTTTCGAGATTCGGCACCCGTGGGGCTGATTTTCGAGATTTGGCACCCGCGGGGCTGATTTTCGAGATTCGGCAACGGCGGCGGTGATTTTCGAGATTCGGCACCCGCGGGGTTGATTTTCGAGATTCGGCACCCGCGGCACTGATTTTCGAGATTCGGCACCCGTGGGGCTGATTTTCGAGATTCGGCAACGGCGGCGGTGATTTTCGAGATTCGGCACCCGCGGGGTTGATTTTCGAGATTTGGCACCCGCGGCGGTGATTTTCGAGATTCGGCATCCGCGGAGCTGATTTTCGAGATTCGGCACCCGTGGCGGTGATTTTTGAGATTCGGCACCCGCGGGGCTGATTTACGAGATTCGGCACCCGCGGCACTGATTTTCGAGATTCGGCACCCGTGGCGGTGATTTCCGAGATTTGGCACCCGAGGAACTGATTTTCGAGATTCGGCACGCGCGGCGGTGCTTTTCGAGATTCGGCACCTGCGGGGCTGATTTTCGAGATTCGGCACCCGTGGCACTGATTTTCGAGATTCGGCACCCGAGGAACTGCTTTTTGAGATTCGGCACCCGCGGCACTGATTTTCTAGATTCGGCACCTGCGGCAGTGATTTCCGAGATTCGGCACCCACGGGGCTGATTTTTGAGATTCGGCACTCGCGGCTGTGATTTTCGAGATTTGGCTCCTGCGTGGCTGATTTTCAAGATTCGGCACTTGCTTGGCTGATTTTTGAGATGTGGCACCCGCGGGGGTGATTTTAAAGATTCGGCACCCGCGGGGCTGATTTTCGAGATTCGGCACCAGTGGCTGTGATTTTCGAGATTCGGCACCCGCGGGGCCGATTTTCGAGATTTGGCACCCGCGGTGGTGATTTTCAAGATTAGGCGCCCGCGGCGGTGATTTTCGGAATTCGTCACCCACGGGGCTGATCTTCGAGATTTGGCACCTGCGATGGTGATTTTCGAGATTCGGGACCCGTGGTGGTGATTTTCGAGATTCGGCACCCGCGGGGCTGATTTTCGAGAATTGCCACACGCGGTGGTGATTTTTGAGATTCGGCACGCTCGGCACTGATTTTTGAGATTCGGCACCCGCGGGGCTGATTTTCGAGATTCGGCACCCGCGGCAGTGATTTTCGAGATTCAGCACCCGCGGGGCTAATTTTCGAGATTCGGCACCGGCGGCGGTGATTTTCGAGATTCGGCACCTGCGGCAGTGATTTTTGAGATTCGGCACCTGCGGCAGTGCTTTTCGAGATTCGGCACCCGCGGGGCCGATTTTCGAGATTTGGCACCCGCGGTGGTGATTTTCAAGATTCGGCGCCCGCGGCGGTGATTTTCGGAATTCGTCACCCACGGGGCTGATCTTCGAGATTTGGCACCCGCGATGGTGATTTTCGAGATTCGCACCCGCGGCAGTGATTTTCGAGATTCAGCACCCGCGGGGCTAATTTTCGAGATTCGGCACCGGCGGCAGTGCTTTTCGAGATTCGGCACTCGCTGGGCTGATTTTCGAGATTTGGCACCTGCGGCACTGATTTTCGAGATTCGGCACCCGCGGGGCTGATTTTCTAGATTCGGCACCCGTGGCAGTGATTTCCGAGATTCGGCACCCGCGGCACTGATTTTCGAGATTTGGCACCCGCGGCTGTGATTTTCGAGATTCGGCTCCCGCGGGGCTGATTTTCAAGATTCGGCACTGATTTTTGAGATTCGGCACCCTCTGGGCTGATTTTCGAGATTCGGCACCCGCGGGGTTGATTTTCGAGATTCGGCACCCGCGGCACTGATTTTCGAGATTCGGCA
Organism: Ranitomeya imitator; assembly: GCF_032444005.1. Taxonomy (NCBI): domain Eukaryota; kingdom Metazoa; phylum Chordata; class Amphibia; order Anura; family Dendrobatidae; genus Ranitomeya; species Ranitomeya imitator. Next base: position 26,310,424 of record NC_091291.1, on the reverse strand, counting down.
CCCGTGGGGCTGATTTTCGAGATTCGGCAACGGCGGCGGTGATTTTCGAGATTCGGCACCCGCGGGGTTGATTTTCGAGATTTGGCACCCGCGGTGGTGCTTTTCGAGATTCGGCATCCGCGGGGCTGATTTTCGAGATTCGGCACCCGTGGCGGTGATTTTTGAGATTCGGCACCCGCGGGGCTGATTTACGAGATTCGGCACCCACGGCACTGATTTTCGAGATTCGGCACCCGTGGCGGTGATTTCCGAGATTTGGCACCCGAGGAACTGATTTTCGAGATTCGGCACCCGCGGCGGTGCTTTTCGAGATTCGGCATCTGCGGGGCTGATTTTCGAGATTCAGCACCCGTGGCACTGATTTTCGAGATTCGGCACCCGAGGAACTGCTTTTTGAGATTCGGCACCCGCGGCTCTGATTTTCTAGATTCGGCACCCGCGGCAGTGATTTCCGAGATTCGGCACCCGCGGGGCTGATTTTCGAGATTCGGCACCCACGGGGCTGATTTTCGAGATTCGGTACTCGCGGTGGTGATTTTCGAGATTCGGTACCCGCGGCTGTGATTTTCGAGATTTGGCTCCTGCGTGGCTGATTTTCAAGATTCGGCACTCGCTTGGCTGATTTTTGAGATTTGGCACCCGCGGGGGTGATTTTAAAGATTCGGCACCCGCGGGGCTAATTTTCGAGATTCGGCACAAGTGGCTGTGATTTTCGAGATTCGGCACCCGCGGGGCCGATTTTCGAGATTTGGCACCCGCGGTGGTGATTTTCAAGATTCGGCACCTGCGGCGGTGATTTTCGGAATTCGTCACCCACGGGGCTGATCTTCGAGATTTGGCACCCGCGGTGGTGATTTTCGAGATTCGGCACCCGTGGTGGTGATTTTCGAGATTCGGCACCCGCGGGGCTGATTTTCGAGAATCGCCACCCGCGGGGCTGATTTTCGAGATTCGGCACCCGCGGCAGTGATTTTCGAGATTCAGCACCCGCGGGCTAATTTTCGAGATTCGGCACCGGCGGCGGTGATTTTCGAGATTCGGCACCTGCGGCAGTGATTTTTGAGATTCGGAATCTGCGGCGGTGCCTTTCGAGATTCGGCACTCGCGGGGCTGATTTTCGAGATTTGGCACCTGCGGCACTGATTTTCGAGATTCGGCACCCGCGGGGCTGATTTTCTAGATTCGGCACCCGCGGCAGTGATTTCCGAGATTCGGCACCCGCGGCACTGATTTTCAAGATTTGGCACCCGCGGCTGTGATTTTCGAGATTCGGCTCCCGCGGGGCTGATTTTCAAGATTCGGCACCCTCGGCACTGATTTTTGAGATTCGGCACCCTCTGGGCTGATTTTCGAGATTCGGCACTCGCAGGGCTGATTTTTGACATTTGGCACCCGCGGGGGTGATTTTTGAGATTCGGCACCCGCTGGGCTGATTTTCGAGATTTGGCACCCACGGTGGTGATTTTCGAGATTCGGCACCTGCGGCAGTGATTTTCGAGATTCGGCACCTGCGGGGCTGATTTTCGAGATTCGCCAACGTCGGCGGTGATTTTCGAGATTCGGCACCCGCGGGGCTGATTTTCGAGATTTGGCACCCGCGGCACTGATTTTCGAGATTCGGCACCCGTGGGGCTGATTTTCGAGATTTGACACCCACGGGGTTGATTTTCGAGATTCGGCACCCGCGGCACTGATTTTCAAGATTCGGCACCCGTGGGGCTGATTTTCGAGATTTGGCACCCGCGTTGGTGATTTTCGAGATTCTGCACCTGTGGCGGTGATTTTTGAGATTCGGCACTCGCTATGGTGATTTTCAAGATTCGGCACCCGCGGCACTGATTTTCGAGATTCGGCACCCGCGGTGTTGATTTTCGAGATTCGGCACCCGCGGCGGTGATTTCCAAGATTTGGCACTCGCGGTGGTGATTTTTGAGATTCGGCACCCGCGGCGGTGATTTTCGAGATTCGGCACCCGCGGGGCTGATTTTCGAGATTCGGCACCTGCGGAAGTGATTTTTGAGATTCGGCACCTGCGGGGCTGATTTTCGAGATTCGGCAACGGCGGCAGTGATTTTCGAGATTCGGCACCCGCGGGGCTGATTTTCGAGACTCGGCACCCGCGGCGGTGCTTTTCGAGATTTGGCACTCGCGGTGGTGAATTTCGAGATTCGGCACCAGCGGCACTGATTTTGGAGATTCGGCACCCGCGGGGCTGATTTTCGAGATTCGGCAACCACGGCGGTGATTTCCGAGATTTGGCACCCGAGGAACTGATTTTCGAGATTCGGCACCCGCAGCGGTGCTTTTCGAGATTCGGCACCCGTGGGGCTGATATTCGAGATTCGGCACCCGTGGCACTGATTTTTGAGATTCGGCACCCGAGGAACTGATTTTCGAGATTCGGCACCCGCGGCGGTGCTTTTCGAGTTTCGGCACTCGCGGTGGTGATTTTCGAGATTCGGCACCCACGGCACTGATTTTCTAGATTCGGCACCCGCGGCTGTGATTTTCGAGATTCGGCTCCTGCGGGGCTGATTTTCGAGATTTGGCACTCGCCGGGCCGATTTTCGAGATTTGGCACCCGCGGTGGTGATTTTCAAGATTCGGCACCTGCGGCGGTGATTTTCGAGATTCGTCACCCACGGGGCTGATTTTCGAGATTTGGAACCCGCGGCGGTGATTTTTGAGATTCGGCACCCGCGGGGCTGATTTTCGAGAATCGGCACCCGCGGTGGTGATTTTTGAGATTCGGCACGCGCGGCACTGATTTTTGAGATTCGGCAACCACGGGGCTGATTTTCGAGATTCGGCACCCACGGCAGTGATTTTCGAGATTCAGCACCCGCGGGGCTGATTTTCGAGATTTGGCACCCGCGGCACTGATTTTTGAGATTCGGCACCCGCGGGGCTGATTTTCGAGATTCGGCACCCACGGCGGTGATTTCCGAGATTCGGCACCCGCGGGGCTGATTTTCGAGATTCGGCACCTGCGGCAGTGATGTTCGAGATTCGGCACCTGCGGGGCTGATTTTCGAGATTCGGCAACGGCGGCGGTGATTTTCGAGATTCGGCACCCACGGGGTTTATTTTCGAGATTTGGCACCCGCGGCACTGATTTTCGAGATTCGGCACCCGTGGGGCTGATTTTCGAGATTTGGCACCCGCGGGGCTGATTTTCGAGATTCGGCACCCGTGGGGCTGATTTTCGAAATTTGGCACCCGCGGGGTTGATTTTCGAGATTCGGCACCCGCGGCACAGATTTTTGAGATTCGGCACCGGTGGGGCTGATTTTCAAGATTCGGCAACGGCGGCGGTGATTTTCGAGATTCAGCACCCGCGGGGTTGATTTTCGAGATTTGGCACCCGCGGCACTGATTTTCGAGATTCGGCACCCGTGGGGCTGATTTTCGAGATTTGGCACCCGCGGTGGTGATTTTCGAGATTCGGCACCCGTGGCACTGATTTTCAAGATTCGGCACCCGAGGAACTGCTTTTTGAGATTCGGCACCCGCGGCACTGATTTTCTAGATTCGGCACCCGCGGCAGTGATTTCTGAGATTCGGCACCCGCGAGGCTGATTTTCAAGATTCGGCACCCACGGGGCTGATTTTCGAGATTCGGCACTCGCGGTGGTGATTTTCGAGATTCGGTACCCGCGGCTGTAATTTTCGAGATTTGGCTCCTGCGTGGCTGATTTTCAAGATTCGGCACTAGCTTGGCTGATTTTTGAGATTTGGCACCCGCGGGGGTGATTTTAAAGATTCGGCACCCGCGGGGCTGATTTTCGAGATTCGGCACCAGTGGCTGTGATTTTCGAGATTCGGCACCCGCGGGGCCGATTTTCGAGATTTGGCACCCGCGGTGGTGATTTTCAAGATTCGGCACCCGCGGGGCTGATTTTCGAGATTTGGCACCCGCGGCACTGATTTTTGAGATTCGGCACCCGCGGGGCTGATTTTCGAGATTCGGCACCCACGGCGGTGATTTCCGAGATTCGGCACCCGCGGGGCTGATTTTCGAGATTCGGCACCTGCGGCAGTGATGTTCGAGATTCGGCACCTGCGGGGCTGATTTTCGAGATTCGGCAACGGCGGCGGTGATTTTCGAGATTCGGCACCCGCGGGGTTTATTTTCGAGATTTGGCACCCGCGGCACTGATTTTCGAGATTCGGCACCCGTGGGGCTGATTTTCGAGATTTGGCACCCGCGGGGCTGATTTTCGAGATTCGGCACCCGTGGGGCTGATTTTCGAAATTTGGCACCCGCGGGGTTGATTTTCGAGATTCGGCACCCGCGGCACAGATTTTTGAGATTCGGCACCGGTGGGGCTGATTTTCAAGATTCGGCAACGGCGGCGGTGATTTTCGAGATTCAGCACCCGCGGGGTTGATTTTCGAGATTTGGCACCCGCGGCACTGATTTTCGAGATTCGGCACCCGTGGGGCTGATTTTCGAGATTTGGCACCCGCGGTGGTGATTTTCGAGATTCGGCACCCGTGGCACTGATTTTCAAGATTCGGCACCCGAGGAACTGCTTTTTGAGATTCGGCACCCGCGGCACTGATTTTCTAGATTCGGCACCCGCGGCAGTGATTTCTGAGATTCGGCACCCGCGAGGCTGATTTTCAAGATTCGGCACCCACGGGGCTGATTTTCGAGATTCGGCACTCGCGGTGGTGATTTTCGAGATTCGGTACCCGCGGCTGTAATTTTCGAGATTTGGCTCCTGCGTGGCTGATTTTCAAGATTCGGCACTAGCTTGGCTGATTTTTGAGATTTGGCACCCGCGGGGGTGATTTTAAAGATTCGGCACCCGCGGGGCTGATTATCGAGATTCGGCACCAGTGGCTGTGATTTTCGAGATTCGGCACCCGCGGGGCCGATTTTCGAGATTTGGCACCCGCGGTGGTGATTTTCAAGATTCGGCACCCGCGGCGGTGATTTTCGAGATTCGTCACCCACGGGGCTGATCTTCGAGATTTGGCACCCGCGGTGGTGATTTTCGAGATTCGGCACCCGCGGTGGTGATTTTCGAGATTCGGCACCCGCGGGGCTGATTTTCGAGAATCGCCACCCGCGGTGGTGATTTTTGAGATTCGCCACGCTCGGCACTGATTTTTGAGATTCGGCACCCGCGGGGCTGATTTTCGAGATACGGCACCCGCGGCAGTGATTTTCGAGATTCAGCACCCGCGGGGCTAATTTTCGAGATTCGGCACCGGCGGCGGTGATTTTCGAGATTCGGCACCCGCGGCACTGATTTTAGAGATTCGGCACCCGCGGCGGTGCTTTTCGAGATTCGGCACCCGCGGCACTGATTTTTGAGATTCGGCACCCTCGGGGCTGATTTTCGAGATTCGGCTCCCGCGGGGCTGATTTTTGAGATTTGGCACCCGCGGGGGTGATTTTTGAGATTCGGCACCCGAGGGGCTGATTTTCGAGATTTGGCACCCACGGTGGTGATTTTCAAGATTCGGCACCCGCGGCGGTGATATTCAAGATTCGGCACCCGCGGGGCTGATATTCGAGATTCGGCACCAGTGGCGGTGATTTTCGAGATTCGGCACCCGCGGCGGTGCTTTTCGAGATTCGGCACTCGCGGGGCTGATTTTCGAGATTTGGCACCCGCGGCACTGATTTTCGAGATTCGGCACCCGCGGCACTGATTTTCGAGATTCGGCACCCGCGGGGCTGATTTTCGAGACTCGGCACCCGCGGCGGTGCTTTTCGAGATTTGGCACTCGCGGTGGTGAATTTCGAGATTCGGCACCAGCGGCACTGATTTTGGAGATTCGGCACCCGCGGGGCTGATTTTCGAGATTCGGCAACCACAGCGGTGATTTCCGAGATTTGGCACCCGAGGAACTGATTTTCGAGATTCGGCACCCGCGGCAGTGCTTTTCGAGATTCGGCACCCGTGGGGCTGATATTCGAGATTCGGCACCCGTGGCACTGATTTTCGAGATTCGGCACCCGAGGAACTGATTTTCGAGATTCAGCACCCGCGGGGCTGATTTTCGAGATTCGGCACCCGTGGCGGTGCTTTTCGAGTTTCGGCACTCGCGGTGGTGATTTTCGAGATTCGGCACCCACGTCACTGATTTCCGAGATTCGGCACCCGCGGGGCTGATTTTCGAAATTCGGCACCCGCTGCACTGATTTTCGAGATTCGGCACCCACAGGGCTGATTTTCAAGATTCAGCACTCGCGGTGGTGATTTTCGAGATTCGGTACCCGCGGCTGTGATTTTCAAGATTCGGCACCCGCGGCGGTGATATTCAAGATTCGGCACCCGCGGGGCTGATATTCGAGATTCGGCACCAGTGGCGGTGATTTTCGAGATTCGGCACCCGCGGCGGTGCTTTTCGAGATTCGGCACTCGCGGGGCTGATTTTCGAGATTTGGCACCCGCGGCACTGATTTTCGAGATTCGGCACCCGCGGCACTGATTTTCGAGACTCGGCACCCGCGGCGGTGCTTTTCGAGATTTGGCACTCGCGGTGGTGAATTTCGAGATTCGGCACCAGCGGCACTGATTTTGGAGATTCGGCACCCGCGGGGCTGATTTTCGAGATTCGGCAACCACAGCGGTGATTTCCGAGATTTGGCACCCGAGGAACTGATTTTCGAGATTCGGCACCCGCGGCGGTGCTTTTCGAGATTCGGCACCCGTGGGGCTGATATTCGAGATTCGGCACCCGTGGCACTGATTTTCGAGATTCGGCACCCGAGGAACTGATTTTCGAGATTCAGCACCCGCGGGGCTGATTTTCGAGATTCGGCACCCGTGGCGGTGCTTTTCGAGTTTCGGCACTCGCGGTGGTGATTTTCGAGATTCGGCACCCACGGCACTGATTTCCGAGATTCGGCACCCGCGGGGCTGATTTTCGAAATTCGGCACCCGCTGCACTGATTTTTGAGATTCGGCACCCACAGGGCTGATTTTCGAGATTCAGCACTCGCGGTGGTGATTTTCGAGATTCGGTACCCGCGGCTGTGATTTTCGAGATTCGGCTCCTGCGGGGCTGATTTTCGAGATTTGGCACTCGCGGGGCTGATTTTTGAGATTTGGCACCAGTGGCGGTGATTTTCGAGATTCGGCACCAGTGGCGGTGATTTTCGAGATTCGGCACCCGTGGGGGTGATTTTTGAGATTCGGCACCCGAGGGGGTGATTTTTGAGATTCGGCACCCGAGGGGCTGATTTTCGAGATTTGGCACCCACGGTGGTGATTTTCAAGATTCGGCACCCGCGGCGGTGATATTCAAGATTCGGCACCCGCGGGGCTGATATTCGAGATTCGGCACCCGCGGCACTGATTTTTGAGATTCGGCACCCGCGGCGGTGCTTTTCGATATTTGGCTCCCGCGGGGCTGATTTTTGAGATTTGGCTCCTGCGGGGCTGATTTTCGAGATTCGGCTCCTGCGGGGCTGATTTTCGAGATTCGGCTCCCGCGGGGCTGATTTTCGAGATTCGGCTCCTGCGGGGCTGATTTTCGAGATTTGGCACTCGCGGGGCTGATTTTTGAGATTTGGCACCCGCGGGGGTGATTTTAAAGGTTCGGCACCCGCGGGGCTGATTTTCGAGATTCGGCACCAGTGGCGGTGATTTTCGAGATTCGGCACCCGCGGGGGTGATTTTTGAGATTTGGCACCCGAGGGGGTGATTTTTGAGATTCGGCACCCGAGGGGCTGATTTTCGAGATTTGGCACCCACGGTGGTGATTTTCAAGATTCGGCACCCGCGGCGGTGATATTCAAGATTCGGCACCCGCGGGGCTGATATTCGAGATTCGGCACCAGTGGCGGTGATTTTCGAGATTCGGCACCCGCGGCGGTGCTTTTCGAGATTCGGCACTCGCGGGGCTGATTTTCGAGATTTGGCACCCGCGGCACTGATTTTCGAGATTCGGCACCCGCGGCACTGATTTTCGAGATTCGGCACCCGCGGGGCTGATTTTCGAGACTCGGCACCCGCGGCGGTGCTTTTCGAGATTTGGCACTCGCGGTGGTGATTTTCGAGATTCGGTACCCGCGGCTGTGATTTTCGAGATTCGGCTCCTGCTGGGCTGATTTTCGAGATTTGGCACTCGCGGGGCTGATTTTTGAGATTTGGCACCCGCGGGGGTGATTTTAAAGGTTCGGCACCCGCGGGGCTGATTTTCGAGATTCGGCACCAGTGGCGGTGATTTTCGAGATTCGGCACCCGCGGGGGTGATTTTTGAGATTTGGCACCCGAGGGGGTGATTTTTGAGATTCGGCACCCGAGGGGCTGATTTTCGAGATTTGGCACCCACGGTGGTGATTTTCAAGATTCGGCACCCGCGGCGGTGATATTCAAGATTCGGCACCCGCGGGGCTGATATTCGAGATTCGGCACCAGTGGCGGTGATTTTCGAGATTCGGCACCCGCGGCGGTGCTTTTAGAGATTCGGCACTCGCGGGGCTGATTTTCGAGATTTGGCACCCGCGGCACTGATTTTCGAGATTCGGCACCCGCGGCACTGATTTTCGAGATTCGGCACCCGCGGGGCTGATTTTCGAGACTCGGCACCCGCGGCGGTGCTTTTCGAGATTTGGCACTCGCGGTGGTGAATTTCGAGATTCGGCACCAGCGGCACTGATTTTGGAGATTCGGCACCCGCGGGGCTGATTTTCGAGATTCGGCAACCACAGCGGTGATTTCCGAGATTTGGCACCCGAGGAACTGATTTTCGAGATTCGGCACCCGCGGCGGTGCTTTTCGAGATTCGGCACCCGTGGGGCTGATATTCGAGATTCGGCACCCGTGGCACTGATTTTCGAGATTCGGCACCCGAGGAACTGATTTTCAAGATTCAGCACCCGCGGGGCTGATTTTCGAGATTCGGCACCCGTGGCGGTGCTTTTCGAGTTTCGGCACTCGCGGTGGTGATTTTCGAGATTCGGCACCCACGGCACTGATTTCCGAGATTCGGCACCCGCGGGGCTGATTTTCGAAATTCGGCACCCGCTGCACTGATTTTCGAGATTCGGCACCCAGAGGGCTGATTTTCGAGATTCAGCACTCGCGGTGGTGATTTTCGAGATTCGGTACCCGCTGCTGTGATTTTCGAGATTCGGCTCCTGCGGGGCTGATTTTCGAGATTTGGCACTCGCGGGGCTGATTTTTGAGATTTGGCACCCGCGGGGGTGATTTTAAAGGTTCGGCACCCGCGGGGCTGATTTTCGAGATTCGGCACCAGTGGCGGTGATTTTCGAGATTCGGCACCCGCGGGGGTGATTTTTGAGATTTGGCACCCGAGGGGGTGATTTTTGAGATTCGGCACCCGAGGGGCTGATTTTCGAGATTTGGCACCCACGGTGGTGATTTTCAAGATTCGGCACCCGCGGCGGTGATATTCAAGATTCGGCACCCGCGGGGCTGATATTCGAGATTCGGCACCAGTGGCGGTGATTTTCGAGATTCGGCACCCGCGGCGGTGCTTTTCGAGATTCGGCACTCGCGGGGCTGATTTTCGAGATTTGGCACCCGCGGCACTGATTTTCGAGATTCGGCACCCGCGGCACTGATTTTCGAGATTCGGCACCCGCGGGGCTGATTTTCGAGACTCGGCACCCGCGGCGGTGCTTTTCGAGATTTGGCACTCGCGGTGGTGAATTTCGAGATTCGGCACCAGCGGCACTGATTTTGGAGATTCGGCACCCGCGGGGCTGATTTTCGAGATTCGGCAACCACAGCGGTGATTTCCGAGATTTGGCACCCGAGGAACTGATTTTCGAGATTCGGCACCCGCGGCAGTGCTTTTCGAGATTCGGCACCCGTGGGGCTGATATTCGAGATTCGGCACCCGTGGCACTGATTTTCGAGATTCGGCACCCGAGGAACTGATTTTCGAGATTCAGCACCCGCGGGGCTGATTTTCGAGATTCGGCACCCGTGGCGGTGCTTTTCGAGTTTCGGCACTCGCGGTGGTGATTTTCGAGATTCGGCACCCACGGCACTGATTTCCGAGATTCGGCACCCGCGGGGCTGATTTTCGAAATTCGGCACCCGCTGCACTGATTTTCGAGATTCGGCACCCACAGGGCTGATTTTCGAGATTCAGCACTCGCGGTGGTGATTTTCGAGATTCGGTACCCGCGGCTGTGATTTTCAAGATTCGGCACCCGCGGCGGTGATATTCAAGATTCGGCACCCGCGGGGCTGATATTCGAGATTCGGCACCAGTGGCGGTGATTTTCGAGATTCGGCACCCGCGGCGGTGCTTTTCGAGATTCGGCACTCGCGGGGCTGATTTTCGAGATTTGGCACCCGCGGCACTGATTTTCGAGATTCGGCACCCGCGGCACTGATTTTCGAGACTCGGCACCCGCGGCGGTGCTTTTCGAGATTTGGCACTCGCGGTGGTGAATTTCGAGATTCGGCACCAGCGGCACTGATTTTGGAGATTCGGCACCCGCGGGGCTGATTTTCGAGATTCGGCAACCACAGCGGTGATTTCCGAGATTTGGCACCCGAGGAACTGATTTTCGAGATTCGGCACCCGCGGCGGTGCTTTTCGAGATTCGGCACCCGTGGGGCTGATATTCGAGATTCGGCACCCGTGGCACTGATTTTCGAGATTCGGCACCCGAGGAACTGATTTTCGAGATTCAGCACCCGCGGGACTGATTTTCGAGATTCGGCACCCGTGGCGGTGCTTTTCGAGTTTCGGCACTCGCGGTGGTGATTTTCGAGATTCGGCACCCACGGCACTGATTTCCGAGATTCGGCACCCGCGGGGCTGATTTTCGAAATTCGGCACCCGCTGCACTGATTTTTGAGATTCGGCACTCGCGGTGGTGATTTTCGAGATTCGGTACCCGCGGCTGTGATTTTCGAGATTCGGCTCCTGCGGGGCTGATTTTCGAGATTTGGCACTCGCGGGGCTGATTTTTGAGATTTGGCACCAGTGGCGGTGATTTTCGAGATTCGGCACCAGTGGCGGTGATTTTCGAGATTCGGCACCCGTGGGGGTGATTTTTGAGATTCGGCACCCGAGGGGGTGATTTTTGAGATTCGGCACCCGAGGGGCTGATTTTCGAGATTTGGCACCCACGGTGGTGATTTTCAAGATTCGGCACCCGCGGCGGTGATATTGAAGATTCGGCACCCGCGGGGCTGATATTCGAGATTCGGCACCCGCGGCACTGATTTTTGAGATTCGGCACCCGCGGCGGTGCTTTTCGATATTTGGCTCCCGCGGGGCTGATTTTTGAGATTTGGCTCCTGCGGGGCTGATTTTCGAGATTCGGAACCCGCGGGGCTGATTTTCGAGATTCGGCACCCGCGGGGCTGATTTTCGAGATTCGGCACTTGCGGTGGTGATTTTCGAGATTCGGCACCCGTGGGGCTGATTATCGAGATTCGGCACCCACGGGGCTGATTTTCGAGATTCGGCACCCGCGGGGCTGATTTTCGAGATTCGGCAACCGCAGCGGTGCTTTTCGAGATTCGGCACTCGCGGGGCTGATTTTCGAGATTCGGCACCCGCGGGGCTGATTATCAAGATTCGGCACCCGCGGGGCTGATTTTCGAGATTCGGAACCCGCGGGGCTGATTTTCGAGATTCGGCACCCGCGGGGCTGATTTTCGAGATTCGGCACTTGCGGTGGTGATTTTCGAGATTCGGCACCCGTGGGGCTGATTATCGAGATTCGGCACCCACGGGGCTGATTTTCGAGATTCGGCACCCGCGGGGCTGATTTTCGAGATTCGGCACCCGTGGCACTGATTTTCGAGATTCGGCACCCGCGGGGCTGATTTTCGAGATTAGGCACCCGCGACACTGATTTTCGAGATTCGGCACCCACGGGGCTGATTTTCGAGATTCGGCACCCGCGGGGCTGATTTTCGAGATTCGGCACCCACGGGGCTGATTTTCGAGATTCGGCACCCGCGGGGCTGATTTTCGAGATTCGGCACCCGTGGCACTGATTTTCGAGATTCGGCACCCGCGGGGCTGATTTTCGAGATTAGGCACCCGCGGCACTGATTTTCGAGATTCGGCACCCGCGGGGCTGATTTTCGAGATTCGGCACCGGTGGCGGTGATTTTCGAGATTCAGAACCCGCGGCAGTGATTTTTGAGATTCGGCACCCGCGGCACTGATTTTCGAGATTCGGCAACCGCAGCGGTGCTTTTCGAGATTCGGCACTCGCGGGGCTGATTTTCGAGATTCGGCACCCGCGGGGCTGATTTTCGAGATTCGGCACCCGTGACGGTGATTTTTGAGATTCGGCACCCGCGGGGCTGATTTACGAGATTCGGCACCCGCGGCAGTGCTTCTCGAGATTCGGCACTCGCTATGGTGATTTTTGAGATTCGGCACCCGTGGCACTGATTTTCGAGATACGGCACCCGCGGCAGTGATTTTTGAGATTCGGCACCCGCGGCACTTATTTTCGAGATTCGGCAACCGCAGCGGTGCTTTTCGAGATTCGGCACTCGCGGGGCTGATTTTCGAGATTCGGCACCCGCGGGGCTGATTATCGAGATTCGGCACCCGCGGGGCTGATTTTCGAGATTCGGCACCCGCGGGGCTGATTTTCGAGATTCGGAACCCGCGGGGCTGATTTTCGAGATTCGGCACCCGCGGGGCTGATTTTCGAGATTTGGCACTTGCGGTGGTGATTTTCGAGATTCGGCACCCGCGGGGCTGATTATCGAGATTCGGCACCCGCGGGGCTGATTTTCGAGATTCGGCACCCGAGGGGCTGATTTTCGAGATTTGGCACCCGCGGCAGTGCTTCTCGAGATTCGGCACTCGCTATGGTGATTTTTGAGATTCGGCACCCGTGGCACTGATTTTCGAGATACGGCACCCGCGGCAGTGATTTTTGAGATTCGGCACCCGCGGCACTTATTTTCGAGATTCGGCAACCGCAGCGGTGCTTTTCGAGATTCGGCACTCGCGGGGCTGATTTTCGAGATTCGGCACCCGCGGGGCTGATTATCGAGATTCGGCACCCGCGGGGCTGATTTTCGAGATTCGGCACCCGCGGGGCTGATTTTCGAGATTCGGAACCCGCGGGGCTGATTTTCGAGATTCGGCACCCGCGGGGCTGATTTTCGAGATTCGGCACTTGCGGTGGTGATTTTCGAGATTCGGCACCCGCGGGGCTGATTATCGAGATTCGGCACCCGCGGGGCTGATTTTCGAGATTCGGCACCCGGGGGGCTGATTTTCGAGATTTGGCACCTGCGGAAGTGATTTTCGAGATTCGGCACCCGCGGGGCTGATTTTCGAGATTCGGCACCCGCGGGGCTGATTTTCGAGATTTGGCACCCGCGGCGGTGATTTTCGAGATTTGGCATCCGCGGTGGTGATTTTCGAGATTTGGCACCCGCGGCGCTGATTTTCGAGATTCGGCACCCGCGGGGCTGATTTTCGAGATTCGGAACCCGCGGGGCTGATTTTCGAGATTCGGCACCCGCGGGGCTGATTTTCGAGATTCGGCACTTGCGGTGGTGATTTTCGAGATTCGGCACCCGCGGGGCTGATTATCGAGATTCGGCACCCGCGGGGCTGATTTTCGAGATTCGGCACCCGAGGGGCTGATTTTCGAGATTTGGCACCCGCGGCAGTGCTTCTCGAGATTCGGCACTCGCTATGGTGATTTTTGAGATTCGGCACCCGTGGCACTGATTTTCGAGATACGGCACCCGCGGCAGTGATTTTTGAGATTCGGCACCCGCGGCACTTATTTTCGAGATTCGGCAACCGCAGCGGTGCTTTTCGAGATTCGGCACTCGCGGGGCTGATTTTCGAGATTCGGCACCCGCGGGGCTGATTATCGAGATTCGGCACCCGCGGGGCTGATTTTCGAGATTCGGCACCCGCGGGGCTGATTTTCGATATTTGGCACCCGCGGTGGTGATTTTTGAGATTCAGCACCCGTGGGGCTGATTTTCGAGATTCGGCACCCGCGGGGCTGATTATCGAGATTCGGCACCCGCGGGGCTGATTTTCGAGATTCGGCACCCGCGGGGCTGATTTTCGATATTTGGCACCCGCGGGGCTGATTTTCGAGATTCAGCACCCGTGGGGCTGATTTTCGATATTTGGCACCCGCGGTGGTGATTTTTGAGATTCGGCACCCGCGGCGGTGATTTTTGAGATTCGGCACCCGCGGGGCTGATTTTCGAGATTCGGCACCCGCGGGGCTGATTTTCGAGATTCGGCACCTGCGGGGCTGATTTTCGAGATTCGGCATCCGCGGGGCAGATTTTTCGAGATTTAGCACCCGCGGGCGGTGTTTTCCAGTTTCGACACCCGCGGGGCTGATTTTTGAGGTTCGGCACCCGCGGCGGTGATTTTTGAGATTCGGCACCCGTGGCGGTGATTTTCGAGATTCGGCACCCCCGGTTGTGATTTTTGAGATTCGGCACCCGCGGCGGTGATTTCCGAGAATCGGCACCCGTGGTGGTGATTTCCGAGATTCGGCACCCACGGGGCTGATTTTTGAGATTCGGTACCCGCGGCAATGATTTTCGAGATTCGGCACTCGCGGTGGTGATTTTCGAGATTCGGCACCCGCAGCGGTGATTTTCGAGATTCGGCACCCGTGGGGCTGATTTTCGAGATTCGGCACCCGCGGCACTGATTTTCGAGATTCGGCACCCGCGGCAGTGATTTTCGAGATTCGGCACCCGCTGGGCTGATTTTCAAGATTCGGCACCTGCGGCAGTGATGTTCGAGATTCGGCACCTGCGAGGCTGATTTTCGAGATTCGGCAACAGCGGCGGTGATTTTCGAGATTTGGCACCCGCGGGGTTGATTTTCGAGATTTGGCACCCGCGGCACTGATTTTCGAGATTCGGCACCCGTGGGGCTGATTTTCGAGATTTGGCACCTGCGGCAGTGATTTTTGAGATTCGGCATCCGCGGCGGTGCTTTTCGAGATTCGGCACTCGCGGGGCTGATTTTCGAGATTTGGCACCTGCGGCACTGATTTTCGAGATTCGGCACCCGTGGGGCTGATTTTCGAGATTTGGCACCCGCGGGGCTGATTTTCGAGATTCGGCAACGGCGGCGGTGATTTTCGAGATTCGGCACCCGCGGGGTTGATTTTCGAGATTCGGCACCTGCGGCACTGATTTTCGAGATTCGGCACCCGTGGGGCTGATTTTCGAGATTCGGCAACGGCGGCGGTGATTTTCGAGATTCGGCACCCGCGGGGTTGATTTTCGAGATTTGGCACCCGCGGCGGTGATTTTCGAGATTCGGCATCCGCGGAGCTGATTTTCGAGATTCGGCACCCGTGGCGGTGATTTTTGAGATTCGGCACCCGCGGGGCTGATTTACGAGATTCGGCACCCGCGGCACTGATTTTCGAGATTCGGCACCCGTGGCGGTGATTTCCGAGATTTGGCACCCGAGGAACTGATTTTCGAGATTCGGCACGCGCGGCGGTGCTTTTCGAGATTCGGCACCTGCGGGGCTGATTTTCGAGATTCGGCACCCGTGGCACTGATTTTCGAGATTCGGCACCCGAGGAACTGCTTTTTGAGATTCGGCACCCGCGGCACTGATTTTCTAGATTCGGCACCTGCGGCAGTGATTTCCGAGATTCGGCACCCACGGGGCTGATTTTTGAGATTCGGCACTCGCGGGGCTGATTTTCGAGATTCGGCACCCGCGGCACTGATTTTCGAGATTCGGCACCCGCGGCAGTGATTTTCGAGATTCGGCAACCGCGGTGGTGATTTTCGAGATTTGGCATCTGCGGCTGTGATTTTCGAGATTCAGCACCCGCGGGGCTGATTTTCGAGATTCGGCACCCGCGGGGCTGATTTTCGAGATTCGGCACCCGCGGGGCTGATTTTCGAGATTCGGCACCCGCGGCACTGATTTTCGAGATTCGGCACCCGCGGTGTTGATTTTTCGAGATTCGGCACCCGCGTCGGTGATTTCCGAGATTTGGCACTCGCGGTGGTGATTTTCAAGATTCGGCACCCGCGGCGGTGATTTTCGAGATTCGGCACCCGCTGGGCTGATTTTCAAGATTCGGCACCTGCGGCAGTGATGTTCGAGATTCGGCACCTGCGGGGCTGATTTTCGAGATTCGGCAACAGCGGCGGTGATTTTCGAGATTTGGCACCCGCGGGGTTGATTTTCGAGATTTGGCACCCGCGGCACTGATTTTCGAGATTCGGCACCCGTGGGGCTGATTTTCGAGATTTGGCACCTGCTGCAGTGATTTTTGAGATTCGGCATCCGCGGCGGTGCTTTTCGAGATTCGGCACTCGCGGGGCTGATTTTCGAGATTTGGCACCTGCGGCACTGATTTTCGAGATTCGGCACCCGTGGGGCTGATTTTCGAGATTTGGCACCCGCGGGGCTGATTTTCGAGATTCGGCAACGGCGGCGGTGATTTTCGA
This sequence comes from Ranitomeya imitator, assembly GCF_032444005.1. Lineage (NCBI taxonomy): Eukaryota > Metazoa > Chordata > Amphibia > Anura > Dendrobatidae > Ranitomeya > Ranitomeya imitator. The sequence continues at coordinate 26,294,018 of NC_091291.1, read as the reverse complement.
GATTCGGCACCCGCGGGGTTGATTTTCGAGATTCGGCACCCGCGGCACTGATTTTCGAGATTCGGCACCCGTGGGGCTGATTTTCGAGATTCGGCAACGGCGGCGGTGATTTTCGAGATTCGGCACCCGCGGGGTTGATTTTCGAGATTTGGCACCCGCGGCGGTGATTTTCGAGATTCGGCATCCGCGGAGCTGATTTTCGAGATTCGGCACCCGTGGCGGTGATTTTTGAGATTCGGCACCCGCGGGGCTGATTTACGAGATTCGGCACCCGCGGCACTGATTTTCGAGATTCGGCACCCGTGGCGGTGATTTCCGAGATTTGGCACCCGAGGAACTGATTTTCGAGATTCGGCACCCACGGGGCTGATTTTTGAGATTCGGCACTCGCGGCTGTGATTTTCGAGATTTGGCTCCTGCGTGGCTGATTTTCAAGATTCGGCACTTGCTTGGCTGATTTTTGAGATGTGGCACCCGCGGGGGTGATTTTAAAGATTTGGCACCCGCGGGGCTGATTTTCGAGATTCGGCACCAGTGGCTGTGATTTTCGAGATTCGGCACCCGCGGGGCCGATTTTCGAGATTTGGCACCCGCGGTGGTGATTTTCAAGATTAGGCGCCCGCGGCGGTGATTTTCGGAATTCGTCACCCACGGGGCTGATCTTCGAGATTTGGCACCTGCGATGGTGATTTTCGAGATTCGGGACCCGTGGTGGTGATTTTCGAGATTCGGCACCCGCGGGGCTGATTTTCGAGAATTGCCACACGCGGTGGTGATTTTTGAGATTCGGCACGCTCGGCACTGATTTTTGAGATTCGGCACCCGCGGGGCTGATTTTCGAGATTCGGCACCCGCGGCAGTGATTTTCGAGATTCAGCACCCGCGGGGCTAATTTTCGAGATTCGGCACCGGCGGCGGTGATTTTCGAGATTCGGCACCTGCGGCAGTGATTTTTGAGATTCGGCACCTGCGGCAGTGCTTTTCGAGATTCGGCACCCGCGGGGCCGATTTTCAAGATTTGGCACCCGCGGTGGTGATTTTCAAGATTCGGCGCCCGCGGCGGTGATTTTCGGAATTCGTCACCCACGGGGCTGATCTTCGAGATTTGGCACCCGCGATGGTGATTTTCGAGATTCGCACCCGCGGCAGTGATTTTCGAGATTCAGCACCCGCGGGGCTAATTTTCGAGATTCGGCACCGGCGGCGGTGATTTTCGAGATTCGGCACCTGCGGCAGTGATTTTTGAGATTCGGCACCTGCGGCAGTGCTTTTCGAGATTCGGCACTCGCTGGGCTGATTTTCGAGATTTGGCACCTGCGGCACTGATTTTCGAGATTCGGCACCCGCGGGGCTGATTTTCTAGATTCGGCACCCGTGGCAGTGATTTCCGAGATTCGGCACCCGCGGCACTGATTTTCGAGATTTGGCACCCGCGGCTGTGATTTTCGAGATTCGGCTCCCGCGGGGCTGATTTTCAAGATTCGGCACTGATTTTTGAGATTCGGCACCCTCTGGGCTGATTTTCGAGATTCGGCACCCGCGGGGTTGATTTTCGAGATTCGGCACCCGCGGCACTGATTTTCGAGATTCGGCACCCGTGGGGCTGATTTTCGAGATTCGGCAACGGCGGCGGTGATTTTCGAGATTCGGCACCCGCGGGGTTGATTTTCGAGATTTGGCACCCGCGGTGGTGCTTTTCGAGATTCGGCATCCGCGGGGCTGATTTTCGAGATTCGGCACCCGTGGCGGTGATTTTTGAGATTCGGCACCCGCGGGGCTGATTTACGAGATTCGGCACCCGCGGCACTGATTTTCGAGATTCGGCACCCGTGGCGGTGATTTCCGAGATTTGGCACCCGAGGAACTGATTTTCGAGATTCGGCACCCGCGGCGGTGCTTTTCGAGATTCGGCATCTGCGGGGCTGATTTTCGAGATTCAGCACCCGTGGCACTGATTTTCGAGATTCGGCACCCGAGGAACTGCTTTTTGAGATTCGGCACCCGCGGCTCTGATTTTCTAGATTCGGCACCCGCGGCAGTGATTTCCGAGATTCGGCACCCGCGGGGCTGATTTTCGAGATTCGGCACCCACGTGGCTGATTTTCGAGATTCGGTACTCGCGGTGGTGATTTTCGAGATTCGGTACCCGCGGCTGTGATTTTCGAGATTTGGCTCCTGCGTGGCTGATTTTCAAGATTCGGCACTCGCTTGGCTGATTTTTGAGATTTGGCACCCGCGGGGGTGATTTTAAAGATTCGGCACCCGCGGGGCTAATTTTCGAGATTCGGCACAAGTGGCTGTGATTTTCGAGATTCGGCACCCGCGGGGCCGATTTTCGAGATTTGGCACCCGCGGTGGTGATTTTCAAGATTCGGCACCTGCGGCGGTGATTTTCGGAATTCGTCACCCACGGGGCTGATCTTCGAGATTTGGCACCCGCGGTGGTGATTTTCGAGATTCGGCACCCGTGGTGGTGATTTTCGAGATTCGGCACCCGCGGGGCTGATTTTCGAGAATCGCCACCCGCGGGGCTGATTTTCGAGATTCGGCACCCGCGGCAGTGATTTTCGAGATTCAGCACCCGCGGGCTAATTTTCGAGATTCGGCACCGGCGGCGGTGATTTTCGAGATTCGGCACCTGCGGCAGTGATTTTTGAGATTCGGAATCTGCGGCGGTGCTTTTCGAGATTCGGCACTCGCGGGGCTGATTTTCGAGATTTGGCACCTGCGGCACTGATTTTCGAGATTCGGCACCCGCGGGGCTGATTTTCTAGATTCGGCACCCGCGGCAGTGATTTCCGAGATTCGGCACCCGCGGCACTGATTTTCAAGATTTGGCACCCGCGGCTGTGATTTTCGAGATTCGGCTCCCGCGGGGCTGATTTTCAAGATTCGGCACCCTCGGCACTGATTTTTGAGATTCGGCACCCTCTGGGCTGATTTTCGAGATTCGGCACTCGCAGGGCTGATTTTTGACATTTGGCACCCGCGGGGGTGATTTTTGAGATTCGGCACCCGCTGGGCTGATTTTCGAGATTTGGCACCCACGGTGGTGATTTTCGAGATTCGGCACCTGCGGCAGTGATTTTCGAGATTCGGCACCTGCGGGGCTGATTTTCGAGATTCGCCAACGTCGGCGGTGATTTTCGAGATTCGGCACCCGCGGGGCTGATTTTCGAGATTTGGCACCCGCGGCACTGATTTTCGAGATTCGGCACCCGTGGGGCTGATTTTCGAGATTTGACACCCACGGGGTTGATTTTCGAGATTCGGCACCCGCGGCACTGATTTTCAAGATTCGGCACCCGTGGGGCTGATTTTCGAGATTTGGCACCCGCGTTGGTGATTTTCGAGATTCTGCACCTGTGGCGGTGATTTTTGAGATTCGGCACTCGCTATGGTGATTTTCAAGATTCGGCACCCGCGGCACTGATTTTCGAGATTCGGCACCCGCGGTGTTGATTTTCGAGATTCGGCACCCGCGGCGGTGATTTCCAAGATTTGGCACTCGCGGTGGTGATTTTTGAGATTCGGCACCCGCGGCGGTGATTTTCGAGATTCGGCACCCGCGGGGCTGATTTTCGAGATTCGGCACCTGCGGAAGTGATTTTTGAGATTCGGCACCTGCGGGGCTGATTTTCGAGATTCGGCAACGGCGGCAGTGATTTTCGAGATTCGGCACCCGCGGGGCTGATTTTCGAGACTCGGCACCCGCGGCGGTGCTTTTCGAGATTTGGCACTCGCGGTGGTGAATTTCGAGATTCGGCACCAGCGGCACTGATTTTGGAGATTCGGCACCCGCGGGGCTGATTTTCGAGATTCGGCAACCACGGCGGTGATTTCCGAGATTTGGCACCCGAGGAACTGATTTTCGAGATTCGGCACCCGCAGCCGTGCTTTTCGAGATTCGGCACCCGTGGGGCTGATATTCGAGATTCGGCACCCGTGGCACTGATTTTTGAGATTCGGCACCCGAGGAACTGATTTTCGAGATTCGGCACCCGCGGCGGTGCTTTTCGAGTTTCGGCACTCGCGGTGGTGATTTTCGAGATTCGGCACCCACGGCACTGATTTTCTAGATTCGGCACCCGCGGCTGTGATTTTCGAGATTCGGCTCCTGCGGGGCTGATTTTCGAGATTTGGCACTCGCCGGGCCGATTTTCGAGATTTGGCACCCGCGGTGGTGATTTTCAAGATTCGGCACCTGCGGCGGTGATTTTCGAGATTCGTCACCCACGGGGCTGATTTTCGAGATTTGGAACCCGCGGCGGTGATTTTTGAGATTCGGCACCCGCGGGGCTGATTTTCGAGAATCGGCACCCGCGGTGGTGATTTTTGAGATTCGGCACGCGCGGCACTGATTTTTGAGATTCGGCAACCACGGGGCTGATTTTCGAGATTCGGCACCCACGGCAGTGATTTTCGAGATTCAGCACCCGCGGGGCTGATTTTTGAGATTTGGCACCCGCGGCACTGATTTTTGAGATTCGGCACCCGCGGGGCTGATTTTCGAGATTCGGCACCCACGGCGGTGATTTCCGAGATTCGGCACCCGCGGGGCTGATTTTCGAGATTCGGCACCTGCGGCAGTGATGTTCGAGATTCGGCACCTGCGGGGCTGATTTTCGAGATTCGGCAACGGCGGCGGTGATTTTCGAGATTCGGCACCCGCGGGGTTTATTTTCGAGATTTGGCACCCGCGGCACTGATTTTCGAGATTCGGCACCCGTGGGGCTGATTTTCGAGATTTGGCACCCGCGGGGCTGATTTTCGAGATTCGGCACCCGTGGGGCTGATTTTCGAAATTTGGCACCCGCGGGGTTGATTTTCGAGATTCGGCACCCGCGGCACAGATTTTTGAGATTCGGCACCGGTGGGGCTGATTTTCAAGATTCGGCAACGGCGGCGGTGATTTTCGAGATTCAGCACCCGCGGGGTTGATTTTCGAGATTTGGCACCCGCGGCACTGATTTTCGAGATTCGGCACCCGTGGGGCTGATTTTCGAGATTTGGCACCCGCGGTGGTGATTTTCGAGATTCGGCACCCGTGGCACTGATTTTCAAGATTCGGCACCCGAGGAACTGCTTTTTGAGATTCGGCACCCGCGGCACTGATTTTCTAGATTCGGCACCCGCGGCAGTGATTTCTGAGATTCGGCACCCGCGAGGCTGATTTTCAAGATTCGGCACCCACGGGGCTGATTTTCGAGATTCGGCACTCGCGGTGGTGATTTTCGAGATTCGGTACCCGCGGCTGTAATTTTCGAGATTTGGCTCCTGCGTGGCTGATTTTCAAGATTCGGCACTAGCTTGGCTGATTTTTGAGATTTGGCACCCGCGGGGGTGATTTTAAAGATTCGGCACCCGCGGGGCTGATTTTCGAGATTCGGCACCAGTGGCTGTGATTTTCGAGATTCGGCACCCGCGGGGCCGATTTTCGAGATTTGGCACCCGCGGTGGTGATTTTCAAGATTCGGCACCCGCGGCGGTGATTTTCGAGATTCGTCACCCACGGGGCTGATCTTCGAGATTTGGCACCCGCGGTGGTGATTTTCGAGATTCGGCACCCGCGGTGGTGATTTTCGAGATTCGGCACCCGCGGGGCTGATTTTCGAGAATCGCCACCCGCGGTGGTGATTTTTGAGATTCGCCACGCTCGGCACTGATTTTTGAGATTCGGCACCCGCGGCAGTGATTTTCGAGATTCAGCACCCGCGGGGCTAATTTTCGAGATTCGGCACCGGCGGCGGTGATTTTCGAGATTCGGCACCCGCGGCACTGATTTTAGAGATTCGGCACCCGCGGCGGTGCTTTTCGAGATTCGGCACCCGCGGCACTGATTTTTGAGATTCGGCACCCTCGGGGCTGATTTTCGAGATTCGGCTCCCGCGGGGCTGATTTTTGAGATTTGGCACCCGCGGGGGTGATTTTTGAGATTCGGCACCCGAGGGGCTGATTTTCGAGATTTGGCACCCACGGTGGTGATTTTCAAGATTCGGCACCCGCGGCGGTGATATTCAAGATTCGGCACCCGTGGGGCTGATATTCGAGATTCGGCACCAGTGGCGGTGATTTTCGAGATTCGGCACCCGCGGCGGTGCTTTTCGAGATTCGGCACTCGCGGGGCTGATTTTCGAGATTTGGCACCCGCGGCACTGATTTTCGAGATTCGGCACCCGCGGCACTGATTTTCGAGATTCGGCACCCGCGGGGCTGATTTTCGAGACTCGGCACCCGCGGCGGTGCTTTTCGAGATTTGGCACTCGCGGTGGTGAATTTCGAGATTCGGCACCAGCGGCACTGATTTTGGAGATTCGGCACCCGTGGGGCTGATTTTCGAGATTCGGCAACCACAGCGGTGATTTCCGAGATTTGGCACCCGAGGAACTGATTTTCGAGATTCGGCACCCGCGGCAGTGCTTTTCGAGATTCGGCACCCGTGGGGCTGATATTCGAGATTCGGCACCCGTGGCACTGATTTTCGAGATTCGGCACCCGAGGAACTGATTTTCGAGATTCAGCACCCGCGGGGCTGATTTTCGAGATTCGGCACCCGTGGCGGTGCTTTTCGAGTTTCGGCACTCGCGGTGGTGATTTTCGAGATTCGGCACCCACGTCACTGATTTCCGAGATTCGGCACCCGCGGGGCTGATTTTCGAAATTCGGCACCCGCTGCACTGATTTTCGAGATTCGGCACCCACAGGACTGATTTTCGAGATTCAGCACTCGCGGTGGTGATTTTCGAGATTCGGTACCCGCGGCTGTGATTTTCAAGATTCGGCACCCGCGGCGGTGATATTCAAGATTCGGCACCCGCGGGGCTGATATTCGAGATTCGGCACCAGTGGCGGTGATTTTCGAGATTCGGCACCCGCGGCGGTGCTTTTCGAGATTCGGCACTCGCGGGGCTGATTTTCGAGATTTGGCACCCGCGGCACTGATTTTCGAGATTCGGCACCCGCGGCACTGATTTTCGAGACTCGGCACCCGCGGCGGTGCTTTTCGAGATTTGGCACTCGCGGTGGTGAATTTCGAGATTCGGCACCAGCGGCACTGATTTTGGAGATTCGGCACCCGCGGGGCTGATTTTCGAGATTCGGCAACCACAGCGGTGATTTCCGAGATTTGGCACCCGAGGAACTGATTTTCGAGATTCGGCACCCGCGGCGGTGCTTTTCGAGATTCGGCACCCGTGGGGCTGATATTCGAGATTCGGCACCCGTGGCACTGATTTTCGAGATTCGGCACCCGAGGAACTGATTTTCGAGATTCGGCACCCGCGGCGGTGCTTTTCGAGATTCGGCACCCGTGGGGCTGATATTCGAGATTCGGCACCAGCGGCACTGATTTTGGAGATTCGGCACCCGCGGGGCTGATTTTCGAGATTCGGCAACCACAGCGGTGATTTCCGAGATTTGGCACCCGAGGAACTGATTTTCGAGATTCGGCACCCGCGGCGGTGCTTTTCGAGATTCGGCACCCGCGGGGTTGATTTTCGAGATTCGGCACCCGCGGCACAGATTTTTGAGATTCGGCACCGGTGGGGCTGATTTTCAAGATTCGGCAACGGCGGCGGTGATTTTCGAGATTCAGCACCCGCGGGGTTGATTTTCGAGATTTGGCACCCGCGGCACTGATTTTCGAGATTCGGCACCCGTGGGGCTGATTTTCGAGATTTGGCACCCGCGGTGGTGATTTTCGAGATTCGGCACCCGTGGCACTGATTTTCAAGATTCGGCACCCGAGGAACTGCTTTTTGAGATTCGGCACCCGCGGCACTGATTTTCTAGATTCGGCACCCGCGGCAGTGATTTCTGAGATTCGGCACCCGCGAGGCTGATTTTCAAGATTCGGCACCCACGGGGCTGATTTTCGAGATTCGGCACTCGCGGTGGTGATTTTCGAGATTCGGTACCCGCGGCTGTAATTTTCGAGATTTGGCTCCTGCGTGGCTGATTTTCAAGATTCGGCACTAGCTTGGCTGATTTTTGAGATTTGGCACCCGCGGGGGTGATTTTAAAGATTCGGCACCCGCGGGGCTGATTTTCGAGATTCGGCACCAGTGGCTGTGATTTTCGAGATTCGGCACCCGCGGGGCCGATTTTCGAGATTTGGCACCCGCGGTGGTGATTTTCAAGATTCGGCACCCGCGGCGGTGATTTTCGAGATTCGTCACCCACGGGGCTGATCTTCGAGATTTGGCACCCGCGGTGGTGATTTTCGAGATTCGGCACCCGCGGTGGTGATTTTCGAGATTCGGCACCCGCGGGGCTGATTTTCGAGAATCGCCACCCGCGGTGGTGATTTTTGAGATTCGCCACGCTCGGCACTGATTTTTGAGATTCGGCACCCGCGGCAGTGATTTTCGAGATTCAGCACCCGCGGGGCTAATTTTCGAGATTCGGCACCGGCGGCGGTGATTTTCGAGATTCGGCACCCGCGGCACTGATTTTAGAGATTCGGCACCCGCGGCGGTGCTTTTCGAGATTCGGCACCCGCGGCACTGATTTTTGAGATTCGGCACCCTCGGGGCTGATTTTCGAGATTCGGCTCCCGCGGGGCTGATTTTTGAGATTTGGCACCCGCGGGGGTGATTTTTGAGATTCGGCACCCGAGGGGCTGATTTTCGAGATTTGGCACCCACGGTGGTGATTTTCAAGATTCGGCACCCGCGGCGGTGATATTCAAGATTCGGCACCCGTGGGGCTGATATTCGAGATTCGGCACCAGTGGCGGTGATTTTCGAGATTCGGCACCCGCGGCGGTGCTTTTCGAGATTCGGCACTCGCGGGGCTGATTTTCGAGATTTGGCACCCGCGGCACTGATTTTCGAGATTCGGCACCCGCGGCACTGATTTTCGAGATTCGGCACCCGCGGGGCTGATTTTCGAGACTCGGCACCCGCGGCGGTGCTTTTCGAGATTTGGCACTCGCGGTGGTGAATTTCGAGATTCGGCACCAGCGGCACTGATTTTGGAGATTCGGCACCCGTGGGGCTGATTTTCGAGATTCGGCAACCACAGCGGTGATTTCCGAGATTTGGCACCCGAGGAACTGATTTTCGAGATTCGGCACCCGCGGCAGTGCTTTTCGAGATTCGGCACCCGTGGGGCTGATATTCGAGATTCGGCACCCGTGGCACTGATTTTCGAGATTCGGCACCCGAGGAACTGATTTTCGAGATTCAGCACCCGCGGGGCTGATTTTCGAGATTCGGCACCCGTGGCGGTGCTTTTCGAGTTTCGGCACTCGCGGTGGTGATTTTCGAGATTCGGCACCCACGTCACTGATTTCCGAGATTCGGCACCCGCGGGGCTGATTTTCGAAATTCGGCACCCGCTGCACTGATTTTCGAGATTCGGCACCCACAGGACTGATTTTCGAGATTCAGCACTCGCGGTGGTGATTTTCGAGATTCGGTACCCGCGGCTGTGATTTTCAAGATTCGGCACCCGCGGCGGTGATATTCAAGATTCGGCACCCGCGGGGCTGATATTCGAGATTCGGCACCAGTGGCGGTGATTTTCGAGATTCGGCACCCGCGGCGGTGCTTTTCGAGATTCGGCACTCGCGGGGCTGATTTTCGAGATTTGGCACCCGCGGCACTGATTTTCGAGATTCGGCACCCGCGGCACTGATTTTCGAGACTCGGCACCCGCGGCGGTGCTTTTCGAGATTTGGCACTCGCGGTGGTGAATTTCGAGATTCGGCACCAGCGGCACTGATTTTGGAGATTCGGCACCCGCGGGGCTGATTTTCGAGATTCGGCAACCACAGCGGTGATTTCCGAGATTTGGCACCCGAGGAACTGATTTTCGAGATTCGGCACCCGCGGCGGTGCTTTTCGAGATTCGGCACCCGTGGGGCTGATATTCGAGATTCGGCACCCGTGGCACTGATTTTCGAGATTCGGCACCCGAGGAACTGATTTTCGAGATTCAGCACCCGCGGGGCTGATTTTCGAGATTCGGCACCCGTGGCGGTGCTTTTCGAGTTTCGGCACTCGCGGTGGTGATTTTCGAGATTCGGCACCCACGGCACTGATTTCCGAGATTCGGCACCCGCGGGGCTGATTTTCGAAATTCGGCACCCGCTGCACTGATTTTTGAGATTCGGCACCCACAGGGCTGATTTTCGAGATTCAGCACTCGCGGTGGTGATTTTCGAGATTCGGTACCCGCGGCTGTGATTTTCGAGATTCGGCTCCTGCGGGGCTGATTTTCGAGATTTGGCACTCGCGGGGCTGATTTTTGAGATTTGGCACCAGTGGCGGTGATTTTCGAGATTCGGCACCAGTGGCGGTGATTTTCGAGATTCGGCACTCGTGGGGGTGATTTTTGAGATTCGGCACCCGAGGGGGTGATTTTTGAGATTCGGCACCCGAGGGGCTGATTTTCGAGATTTGGCACCCACGGTGGTGATTTTCAAGATTCGGCACCCGCGGCGGTGATATTCAAGATTCGGCACCCGCGGGGCTGATATTCGAGATTCGGCACCCGCGGCACTGATTTTTGAGATTCGGCACCCGCGGCGGTGCTTTTCGATATTTGGCTCCCGCGGGGCTGATTTTTGAGATTTGGCTCCTGCGGGGCTGATTTTCGAGATTCGGCTCCTGCGGGGCTGATTTTCGAGATTCGGCTCCCGCGGGGCTGATTTTCGAGATTCGGCTCCTGCGGGGCTGATTTTCGAGATTTGGCACTCGCGGGGCTGATTTTTGAGATTTGGCACCCGCGGGGGTGATTTTAAAGGTTCGGCACCCGCGGGGCTGATTTTCGAGATTCGGCACCAGTGGCGGTGATTTTCGAGATTCGGCACCCGCGGGGGTGATTTTTGAGATTTGGCACCCGAGGGGGTGATTTTTGAGATTCGGCACCCGAGGGGCTGATTTTCGAGATTTGGCACCCACGGTGGTGATTTTCAAGATTCGGCACCCGCGGCGGTGATATTCAAGATTCGGCACCCGCGGGGCTGATATTCGAGATTCGGCACCAGTGGCGGTGATTTTCGAGATTCGGCACCCGCGGCGGTGCTTTTCGAGATTCGGCACTCGCGGGGCTGATTTTCGAGATTTGGCACCCGCGGCACTGATTTTCGAGATTCGGCACCCGCGGCACTGATTTTCGAGATTCGGCACCCGCGGGGCTGATTTTCGAGACTCGGCACCCGCGGCGGTGCTTTTCGAGATTTGGCACTCGCGGTGGTGATTTTCGAGATTCGGTACCCGCGGCTGTGATTTTCGAGATTCGGCTCCTGCTGGGCTGATTTTCGAGATTTGGCACTCGCGGGGCTGATTTTTGAGATTTGGCACCCGCGGGGGTGATTTTAAAGGTTCGGCACCCGCGGGGCTGATTTTCGAGATTCGGCACCAGTGGCGGTGATTTTCGAGATTCGGCACCCGCGGGGGTGATTTTTGAGATTTGGCACCCGAGGGGGTGATTTTTGAGATTCGGCACCCGAGGGGCTGATTTTCGAGATTTGGCACCCACGGTGGTGATTTTCAAGATTCGGCACCCGCGGCGGTGATATTCAAGATTCGGCACCCGCGGGGCTGATATTCGAGATTCGGCACCAGTGGCGGTGATTTTCGAGATTCGGCACCCGCGGCGGTGCTTTTAGAGATTCGGCACTCGCGGGGCTGATTTTCGAGATTTGGCACCCGCGGCACTGATTTTCGAGATTCGGCACCCGCGGCACTGATTTTCGAGATTCGGCACCCGCGGGGCTGATTTTCGAGACTCGGCACCCGCGGCGGTGCTTTTCGAGATTTGGCACTCGCGGTGGTGAATTTCGAGATTCGGCACCAGCGGCACTGATTTTGGAGATTCGGCACCCGCGGGGCTGATTTTCGAGATTCGGCAACCACAGCGGTGATTTCCGAGATTTGGCACCCGAGGAACTGATTTTCGAGATTCGGCACCCGCGGCGGTGCTTTTCGAGATTCGGCACCCGTGGGGCTGATATTCGAGATTCGGCACCCGTGGCACTGATTTTCGAGATTCGGCACCCGAGGAACTGATTTTCGAGATTCAGCACCCGCGGGGCTGATTTTCGAGATTCGGCACCCGTGGCGGTGCTTTTCGAGTTTCGGCACTCGCGGTGGTGATTTTCGAGATTCGGCACCCACGGCACTGATTTCCGAGATTCGGCACCCGCGGGGCTGATTTTCGAAATTCGGCACCCGCTGCACTGATTTTCGAGATTCGGCACCCACAGGGCTGATTTTCGAGATTCAGCACTCGCGGTGGTGATTTTCGAGATTCGGTACCCGCTGCTGTGATTTTCGAGATTCGGCTCCTGCGGGGCTGATTTTCGAGATTTGGCACTCGCGGGGCTGATTTTTGAGATTTGGCACCCGCGGGGGTGATTTTAAAGGTTCGGCACCCGCGGGGCTGATTTTCGAGATTCGGCACCAGTGGCGGTGATTTTCGAGATTCGGCACCCGCGGGGGTGATTTTTGAGATTTGGCACCCGAGGGGGTGATTTTTGAGATTCGGCACCCGAGGGGCTGATTTTCGAGATTTGGCACCCACGGTGGTGATTTTCAAGATTCGGCACCCGCGGCGGTGATATTCAAGATTCGGCACCCGCGGGGCTGATATTCGAGATTCGGCACCAGTGGCGGTGATTTTCGAGATTCGGCACCCGCGGCGGTGCTTTTCGAGATTCGGCACTCGCGGGGCTGATTTTCGAGATTTGGCACCCGCGGCACTGATTTTCGAGATTCGGCACCCGCGGCACTGATTTTCGAGATTCGGCACCCGCTGGGCTGATTTTCGAGACTCGGCACCCGCGGCGGTGCTTTTCGAGATTTGGCACTCGCGGTGGTGAATTTCGAGATTCGGCACCAGCGGCACTGATTTTGGAGATTCGGCACCCGCGGGGCTGATTTTCGAGATTCGGCAACCACAGCGGTGATTTCCGAGATTTGGCACCCGAGGAACTGATTTTCGAGATTCGGCACCCGCGGCAGTGCTTTTCGAGATTCGGCACCCGTGGGGCTGATATTCGAGATTCGGCACCCGTGGCACTGATTTTCGAGATTCGGCACCCGAGGAACTGATTTTCGAGATTCAGCACCCGCGGGGCTGATTTTCGAGATTCGGCACCCGTGGCGGTGCTTTTCGAGTTTCGGCACTCGCGGTGGTGATTTTCGAGATTCGGCACCCACGGCACTGATTTCCGAGATTCGGCACCCGCGGGGCTGATTTTCGAAATTCGGCACCCGCTGCACTGATTTTCGAGATTCGGCACCCACAGGGCTGATTTTCGAGATTCAGCACTCGCGGTGGTGATTTTCGAGATTCGGTACCCGCGGCTGTGATTTTCAAGATTCGGCACCCGCGGCGGTGATATTCAAGATTCGGCACCCGCGGGGCTGATATTCGAGATTCGGCACCAGTGGCGGTGATTTTCGAGATTCGGCACCCGCGGCGGTGCTTTTCGAGATTCGGCACTCGCGGGGCTGATTTTCGAGATTTGGCACCCGCGGCACTGATTTTCGAGATTCGGCACCCGCGGCGGTGCTTTTCGAGATTTGGCACTCGCGGTGGTGAATTTCGAGATTTGGCACCCGCGGCACTGATTTTCGAGACTCGGCACCCGCGGCGGTGCTTTTCGAGATTTGGCACTCGCGGTGGTGAATTTCGAGATTCGGCACCAGCGGCACTGATTTTGGAGATTCGGCACCCGCGGGGCTGATTTTCGAGATTCGGCAACCACAGCGGTGATTTCCGAGATTTGGCACCCGAGGAACTGATTTTCGAGATTCGGCACCCGCGGCGGTGCTTTTCGAGATTCGGCACCCGTGGGGCTGATATTCGAGATTCGGCACCCGTGGCACTGATTTTCGAGATTCGGCACCCGAGGAACTGATTTTCGAGATTCAGCACCCGCGGGACTGATTTTCGAGATTCGGCACCCGTGGCGGTGCTTTTCGAGTTTCGGCACTCGCGGTGGTGATTTTCGAGATTCGGCACCCACGGCACTGATTTCCGAGATTCGGCACCCGCGGGGCTGATTTTCGAAATTCGGCACCCGCTGCACTGATTTTTGAGATTCGGCACCCACAGGGCTGATTTTCGAGATTCAGCACTCGCGGTGGTGATTTTCGAGATTCGGTACCCGCGGCTGTGATTTTCGAGATTCGGCTCCTGCGGGGCTGATTTTCGAGATTTGGCACTCGCGGGGCTGATTTTTGAGATTTGGCACCAGTGGCGGTGATTTTCGAGATTCGGCACCAGTGGCGGTGATTTTCGAGATTCGGCACCCGTGGGGGTGATTTTTGAGATTCGGCACCCGAGGGGGTGATTTTTGAGATTCGGCACCCGAGGGGCTGATTTTCGAGATTTGGCACCCACGGTGGTGATTTTCAAGATTCGGCACCCGCGGCGGTGATATTCAAGATTCGGCACCCGCGGGGCTGATATTCGAGATTCGGCACCCGCGGCACTGATTTTTGAGATTCGGCACCCGCGGCGGTGCTTTTCGATATTTGGCTCCCGCGGGGCTGATTTTTGAGATTTGGCTCCTGCGGGGCTGATTTTCGAGATTCGGCTCCTGCGGGGCTGATTTTCGAGATTCGGCTCCCGCGGGGCTGATTTTCGAGATTCGGCTCCTGCGGGGCTGATTTTCGAGATTTGGCACTCGCGGGGCTGATTTTTGAGATTTGGCACCCGCGGGGGTGATTTTAAAGGTTCGGCACCCGCGGGGCTGATTTTCGAGATTCGGCACCAGTGGCGGTGATTTTCGAGATTCGGCACCCGCGGGGGTGATTTTTGAGATTTGGCACCCGAGGGGGTGATTTTTGAGATTCGGCACCCGAGGGGCTGATTTTCGAGATTTGGCACCCACGGTGGTGATTTTCAAGATTCGGCACCCGCGGCGGTGATATTCAAGATTCGGCACCCGCGGGGCTGATATTCGAGATTCGGCACCAGTGGCGGTGATTTTCGAGATTCGGCACCCGCGGCGGTGCTTTTCGAGATTCGGCACTCGCGGGGCTGATTTTCGAGATTTGGCACCCGCGGCACTGATTTTCGAGATTCGGCACCCGCGGCACTGATTTTCGAGATTCGGCACCCGCGGGGCTGATTTTCGAGACTCGGCACCCGCGGCGGTGCTTTTCGAGATTTGGCACTCGCGGTGGTGATTTTCGAGATTCGGTACCCGCGGCTGTGATTTTCGAGATTCGGCTCCTGCGGGGCTGATTTTCGAGATTTGGCACTCGCGGGGCTGATTTTTGAGATTTGGCACCCGCGGGGGTGATTTTAAAGGTTCGGCACCCGCGGGGCTGATTTTCGAGATTCGGCACCAGTGGCGGTGATTTTCGAGATTCGGCACCCGCGGGGGTGATTTTTGAGATTTGGCACCCGAGGGGGTGATTTTTGAGATTCGGCACCCGAGGGGCTGATTTTCGAGATTTGGCACCCACGGTGGTGATTTTCAAGATTCGGCACCTGCGGCGGTGATATTCAAGATTCGGCACCCGCGGGGCTGATATTCGAGATTCGGCACCAGTGGCGGTGATTTTCGAGATTCGGCACCCGCGGCGGTGCTTTTAGAGATTCGGCACTCGCGGGGCTGATTTTCGAGATTTGGCACCCGCGGCACTGATTTTCGAGATTCGGCACCCGCGGCACTGATTTTCGAGATTCGGCACCCGCGGGGCTGATTTTCGAGACTCGGCACCCGCGGCGGTGCTTTTCGAGATTTGGCACTCGCGGTGGTGAATTTCGAGATTCGGCACCAGCGGCACTGATTTTGGAGATTCGGCACCCGCGGGGCTGATTTTCGAGATTCGGCAACCACAGCGGTGATTTCCGAGATTTGGCACCCGAGGAACTGATTTTCGAGATTCGGCACCCGCGGCGGTGCTTTTCGAGATTCGGCACCCGTGGGGCTGATATTCGAGATTCGGCACCCGTGGCACTGATTTTCGAGATTCGGCACCCGAGGAACTGATTTTCGAGATTCAGCACCCGCGGGGCTGATTTTCGAGATTCGGCACCCGTGGCGGTGCTTTTCGAGTTTCGGCACTCGCGGTGGTGATTTTCGAGATTCGGCACCCACGGCACTGATTTCCGAGATTCGGCACCCGCGGGGCTGATTTTCGAAATTCGGCACCCACTGCACTGATTTTCGAGATTCGGCACCCACAGGGCTGATTTTCGAGATTCAGCACTCGCGGTGGTGATTTTCGAGATTCGGTACCCGCTGCTGTGATTTTCGAGATTCGGCTCCTGCGGGGCTGATTTTCGAGATTTGGCACTCGCGGGGCTGATTTTTGAGATTTGGCACCCGCGGGGGTGATTTTAAAGGTTCGGCACCCGCGGGGCTGATTTTCGAGATTCGGCACCAGTGGCGGTGATTTTCGAGATTCGGCACCCGCGGGGGTGATTTTTGAGATTTGGCACCCGAGGGGGTGATTTTTGAGATTCGGCACCCGAGGGGCTGATTTTCGAGATTTGGCACCCACGGTGGTGATTTTCAAGATTCGGCACCCGCGGCGGTGATATTCAAGATTCGGCACCAGCGGGGCTGATATTCGAGATTCGGCACCAGTGGCGGTGATTTTCGAGATTCGGCACCCGCGGCGGTGCTTTTCGAGATTCGGCACTCGCGGGGCTGATTTTCGAGATTTGGCACCCGCGGCACTGATTTTCGAGATTCGGCACCCGCGGCACTGATTTTCGAGATTCGGCACCCGCGGGGCTGATTTTCGAGACTCGGCACCCGCGGCGGTGCTTTTCGAGATTTGGCACTCGCGGTGGTGATTTTCGAGATTCGGTACCCGCGGCTGTGATTTTCGAGATTCGGCTCCTGCGGGGCTGATTTTCGAGATTTGGCACTCGCGGGGCTGATTTTTGAGATTTGGCACCCGCGGGGGTGATTTTAAAGGTTCGGCACCCGCGGGGCTGATTTTCGAGATTCGGCACCAGTGGCGGTGATTTTCGAGATTCGGCACCCGCGGGGGTGATTTTTGAGATTTGGCACCCGAGGGGGTGATTTTTGAGATTCGGCACCCGAGGGGCTGATTTTCGAGATTTGGCACCCACGGTGGTGATTTTCAAGATTCGGCACCCGCGGCGGTGATATTCAAGATTCGGCACCCGCGGGGCTGATATTCGAGATTCGGCACCAGTGGCGGTGATTTTCGAGATTCGGCACCTGCGGCGGTGCTTTTAGAGATTCGGCACTCGCGGGGCTGATTTTCGAGATTTGGCACCCGCGGCACTGATTTTCGAGATTCGGCACCCGCGGCACTGATTTTCGAGATTCGGCACCCGCGGGGCTGATTTTCGAGACTCGGCACCCGCGGCGGTGCTTTTCGAGATTTGGCACTCGCGGTGGTGAATTTCGAGATTCGGCACCAGCGGCACTGATTTTGGAGATTCGGCACCCGCGGGGCTGATTTTCGAGATTCGGCAACCACAGCGGTGATTTCCGAGATTTGGCACCCGAGGAACTGATTTTCGAGATTCGGCACCCGCGGCGGTGCTTTTCGAGATTCGGCACCCGTGGGGCTGATATTCGAGATTCGGCACCCGTGGCACTGATTTTCGAGATTCGGCACCCGAGGAACTGATTTTCGAGATTCAGCACCCGCGGGGCTGATTTTCGAGATTCGGCACCCGTGGCGGTGCTTTTCGAGTTTCGGCACTCGCGGTGGTGATTTTCGAGATTCGGCACCCACGGCACTGATTTCCGAGATTCGGCACCCGCGGGGCTGATTTTCGAAATTCGGCACCCGCTGCACTGATTTTCGAGATTCGGCACCCACAGGGCTGATTTTCGAGATTCAGCACTCGCGGTGGTGATTTTCGAGATTCGGTACCCGCTGCTGTGATTTTCGAGATTCGGCTCCTGCGGGGCTGATTTTCGAGATTTGGCACTCGCGGGGCTGATTTTTGAGATTTGGCACCCGCGGGGGTGATTTTAAAGGTTCGGCACCCGCGGGGCTGATTTTCGAGATTCGGCACCAGTGGCGGTGATTTTCGAGATTCGGCACCCGCGGGGGTGATTTTTGAGATTTGGCACCCGAGGGGGTGATTTTTGAGATTCGGCACCCGAGGGGCTGATTTTCGAGATTTGGCACCCACGGTGGTGATTTTCAAGATTCGGCACCCGCGGCGGTGATATTCAAGATTCGGCACCCGCGGGGCTGATATTCGAGATTCGGCACCAGTGGCGGTGATTTTCGAGATTCGGCACCCGCGGCGGTGCTTTTCGAGATTCGGCACTCGCGGGGCTGATTTTCGAGATTTGGCACCCGCGGCACTGATTTTCGAGATTCGGCACCCGCGGCACTGATTTTCGAGATTCGGCACCCGCGGGGCTGATTTTCGAGACTCGGCACCCGCGGCGGTGCTTTTCGAGATTTGGCACTCGCGGTGGTGAATTTCGAGATTCGGCACCAGCGGCACTGATTTTGGAGATTCGGCACCCGCGGGGCTGATTTTCGAGATTCGGCAACCACAGCGGTGATTTCCGAGATTTGGCACCCGAGGAACTGATTTTCGAGATTCGGCACCCGCGGCGGTGCTTTTCGAGATTCGGCACCCGTGGGGCTGATATTCGAGATTCGGCACCCGTGGCACTGATTTTCGAGATTCGGCACCCGAGGAACTGATTTTCGAGATTCAGCACCCGCGGGGCTGATTTTCGAGATTCGGCACCCGTGGCGGTGCTTTTCGAGTTTCGGCACTCGCGGTGGTGATTTTCGAGATTCGGCACCCACGGCACTGATTTCCGAGATTCGGCACCCGCGGGGCTGATTTTCGAAATTCGGCACCCGCTGCACTGATTTTCGAGATTCGGCACCCACAGGGCTGATTTTCGAGATTCAGCACTCGCGGTGGTGATTTTCGAGATTCGGTACCCGCTGCTGTGATTTTCGAGATTCGGCTCCTGCGGGGCTGATTTTCGAGATTTGGCACTCGCGGGGCTGATTTTTGAGATTTGGCACCCGCGGGGGTGATTTTAAAGGTTCGGCACCCGCGGGGCTGATTTTCGAGATTCGGCACCAGTGGCGGTGATTTTCGAGATTCGGCACCCGCGGGGGTGATTTTTGAGATTTGGCACCCGAGGGGGTGATTTTTGAGATTCGGCACCCGAGGGGCTGATTTTCGAGATTTGGCACCCGCGGCACTGATTTTCGAGATTCGGCACCCGCGGCACTGATTTTCGAGATTCGGCACCCGCGGGGCTGATTTTCGAGACTCGGCACCCGCGGCGGTGCTTTTCGAGATTTGGCACTCGCGGTGGTGAATTTCGAGATTCGGCACCAGCGGCACTGATTTTTGAGATTCGGCACCCGCGGGGCTGATTTTCGAGATTCGGCAACCACAGCGGTGATTTCCGAGATTTGGCACCCGAGGAACTGATTTTCGAGATTCGGCACCCGCGGCGGTGCTTTTCGAGATTCGGCACCCGTGGGGCTGATATTCGAGATTCGGCACCCGTGGCACTGATTTTCGAGATTCGGCACCCGAGGAACTGATTTTCGAGATTCAGCACCCGCGGGGCTGATTTTCGAGATTCGGCACCCGTGGCGGTGCTTTTCGAGTTTCGGCACTCGCGGTGGTGATTTTCGAGATTCGGCACCCACGGCACTGATTTCCGAGATTCGGCACCCGCGGGGCTGATTTTCGAAATTCGGCACCCGCTGCACTGATTTTCGAGATTCGGCACCCACAGGGCTGATTTTCGAGATTCAGCACTCGCGGTGGTGATTTTCGAGATTCGGTACCCGCGGCTGTGATTTTCGAGATTCGGCTCCTGCGGGGCTGATTTTCGAGATTTGGCACTCGCGGGGCTGATTTTTGAGATTTGGCACCCGCGGGGGTGATTTTAAAGATTCGGCACCCGCGGGGCTGATTTTCGAGATTCGGCACCAGTGGCGGTGATTTTCAAGATTCGGCACCTGCGGCGGTGATTTTCGAGATTCGTCACCCACGGGGCTGATTTTCGAGATTTGGCACCCGCGGGGCTGATTTTCGAGATTCGGCACCCGCGGCACTGATTTTCGAGATTCGGCACCCGCGGGGCTGATTTTCGAGATTCGGCACCCACGGCGGTGATTTCCGAGATTCGGCACCCGCGGGGCTGATTTTCGAGATTCGGCACCCGTGGCACTGATTTACGAGATTCAGCACCCGCGGGGCTGATTTTCGGGATTCGGCACCCGCGGGGCTGATTTTCGAGATTCGGCACCCGCGGCACTGATTTTTGAGATTCGGCACCCGCGGGGCTGATTTTCTAGATTCGGCACCCGCTGCAGTGACTTCCGAGATTCGGCACCCGCGGCACTGATTTTCGAGATTCGGCACCCGCGGCTGTGTTTTTCGAGATTTGGCACCCGCGGAGCTGATTTTCGAGATTCGGCACCCGCGGCGGTGCTTTTCGAGATTCGGCACTCGCAATGGTGATTTTCGAGATTCGGCACCCGCGGGACTGATTTTCGAGATTCGGCACCCGCTGGGCTGATTTTCGAGATTCGGCACCCGCAGGGCTGATTTTTGAGATTTGGCACCCGCGGCAGTGCTTCTCGAGATTCGGCACCTGCGGCGGTGATTTTCGAGATTCGTCACCCACGGGGCTGATTTTCGAGATTTGGCACCCGCGGGGCTGATTTTCGAGATTCGGCACCCGCGGCACTGATTTTCGAGATTCGGCACCCGCGGGGCTGATTTTCGAGATTCGGCACCCACGGCGGTGATTTCCGAGATTCGGCACCCGCGGGGCTGATTTTCGAGATTCGGCACCCGTGGCACTGATTTACGAGATTCGGCACCCGCGGGGCTGATTTTCGGGATTCGGCACCCGCGGGGCTGATTTTCGAGATTCGGCACCCGCGGCGCTGATTTTCGAGATTCGGCACCCGCGGGGCTGATTTTCGTGATTCGGCACCCGCGGAAGTGATTTTCGAGATTCCGCACCCGCGGCTGTGATTTTCGAGATTCGGCTCCCGCGGGGCTGATTTTCAAGATTCGGCACCCACGGCGCTGATTTTTGAGATTCGGCACCCTCGGGGCTGATTTTCGAGATTCAGCACTCGCGGGGCTGATTTTTGAGATTTGGCACCTGCGGGGGAGATTTTTGAGATTCGGCACCCGCGTGGCTGATTTTCGAGATTTGCACCCACTGTATTGATTTTCAAGATTCGGCACCCGCGGCGGTGATTTTCAAGATTCGGCACCCGCGTGGCTGATTTTCGAGATTCGGCACCAGTGGCGGTGATTTTCGAGATTCGGCACCTGCGGGGCTGATTTTCGAGATTCGGCACCCGCGGCAGTGATTTTTGAGATTCGGCTCCCGCGGCAGTGATTTTTGAGATTCGGCTCCCGCGGCGCTGATTTTCGAGATTCGGCACCCGTGGGGCTGATTTTCGAGATTCAGCACCTGCGGGGCTGATTTTAGAGATTCGGCACCCGCTGGGCTGATTTTCGAGATTCGGCACCCGCGGGGCTGATTTTCGAGATTCGGCACCCGCGGCGGTGCTTTTCGAGATTCGGCACTCGCTATGGTGATTTTCGAGATTCGGCACCCGTGGCAGTGATTTTTGAGATTTGGCACCTGCGGGGCTGATTTTCGCGATTCGGCACCCGTGGGGCTGCTTTTCAAGATTCAGCACCCGCGGCACTGACTTTCGAGATTCAGCACCCGCGGGGCTGATTTTTGAGATTCGGCACCTGCGGGGCTGATTTTAGAGATTCGGCACCCGCTGGGCTGATTTTCGAGATTCGGCACCCGCGGGGCTGATTTTCGAGATTCGGCACCCGCGGCACTGATTTTTGAGATTCGGCACCCACGGGGCTGATTTTCTAGATTCGGCACCCGCTGCAGTGACTTCCGAGATTCGGCACCCGCGGCACTGATTTTCGAGATTCGGCACCCGCGGCTGTGTTTTTCGAGATTTGGCACCCGCGGGGCTGATTTTCGAGATTCGGCACCCGCGGCGGTGCTTTTCGAGATTCGGCACTCGCAATGGTGATTTTCGAGATTCGGCACCCGCGGGGCTGATTTTCGAGATTCGGCACCCGCGGCACTGATTTTTGAGATTCGGCACCCGCGGGGCTGATTTTCTAGATTCGGCACCCGCTGCAGTGACTTCCGAGATTCGGCACCCGCGGCACTGATTTTCGAGATTCGGCACCCGCGGCTGTGTTTTTCGAGATTTGGCACCCGCGGGGCTGATTTTCGAGATTCGGCACCCGCGGCGGTGCTTTTCGAGATTCGGCACTCGCAATGGTGATTTTCGAGATTCGGCACCCGCGGGACTGATTTTCGAGATTCGGCACCCGCTGGGCTGATTTTCGAGATTCGGCACCCGCAGGGCTGATTTTTGAGATTTGGCACCCGCGGCGGTGCTTCTCGAGATTCGGCACCTGCGGCGGTGATTTTCGAGATTCGTCACCCACGGGGCTGATTTTCGAGATTTGGCACCCGCGGGGCTGATTTTCGAGACTCGGCACCCGCGGCACTGATTTTCGAGATTCGGCACCCGCGGGGCTGATTTTCGAGATTCGGCACCCACGGCGGTGATTTCCGAGATTCGTCACCCGCGGGGCTGATTTTCGAGATTCGGCACCCGTGGCACTGATTTACGAGATTCGGCACCCGAGGGGCTGATTTTCGAGATTTGGCACCCACGGTGGTGATTTTCAAGATTCGGCACCCGCGGCGGTGATATTCAAGATTCGGCACCCGCGGGGCTGATATTCGAGATTCGGCACCAGTGGCGGTGATTTTCGAGATTCGGCACCCGCGGCGGTGCTTTTCGAGATTCGGCACTCGCGGGGCTGATTTTCGAGATTTGGCACCCGCGGCACTGATTTTCGAGATTCGGCACCCGCGGCACTGATTTTCGAGATTCGGCACCCGCGGGGCTGATTTTCGAGACTCGGCACCCGCGGCGGTGCTTTTCGAGATTTGGCACTCGCGGTGGTGAATTTCGAGATTCGGCACCAGCGGCACTGATTTTGGAGATTCGGCACCCGCGGGGCTGATTTTCGAGATTCGGCAACCACAGCGGTGATTTCCGAGATTTGGCACCCGAGGAACTGATTTTCGAGATTCGGCACCCGCGGCGGTGCTTTTCGAGATTCGGCACCCGTGGGGCTGATATTCGAGATTCGGCACCCGTGGCACTGATTTTCAAGATTCGGCACCCGAGGAACTGATTTTCGAGATTCAGCACCCGCGGGGCTGATTTTCGAGATTCGGCACCCGTGGCGGTGCTTTTCGAGTTTCGGCACTCGCGGTGGTGATTTTCGAGATTCGGCACCCACGGCACTGATTTCCGAGATTCGGCACCCGCGGGGCTGATTTTCGAAATTCGGCACCCGCTGCACTGATTTTCGAGATTCGGCACCCACAGGGCTGATTTTCGAGATTCAGCACTCGCGGTGGTGATTTTCGAGATTCGGTACCCGCTGCTGTGATTTTCGAGATTCGGCTCCTGCGGGGCTGATTTTCGAGATTTGGCACTCGCGGGGCTGATTTTTGAGATTTGGCACCCGCGGGGGTGATTTTAAAGGTTCGGCACCCGCGGGGCTGATTTTCGAGATTCGGCACCAGTGGCGGTGATTTTCGAGATTCGGCACCCGCGGGGGTGATTTTTGAGATTTGGCACCCGAGGGGGTGATTTTTGAGATTCGGCACCCGAGGGGCTGATTTTCGAGATTTGGCACCCGCGGCACTGATTTTCGAGATTCGGCACCCGCGGCACTGATTTTCGAGATTCGGCACCCGCGGGGCTGATTTTCGAGACTCGGCACCCGCGGCGGTGCTTTTCGAGATTTGGCACTCGCGGTGGTGAATTTCGAGATTCGGCACCCGCGGGGCTGATTTTGGAGATTCGGCACCCGCGGGGCTGATTTTCGAGATTCGGCAACCACAGCGGTGATTTCCGAGATTTGGCACCCGAGGAACTGATTTTCGAGATTCGGCACCCGCGGCGGTGCTTTTCGAGATTCGGCACCCGTGGGGCTGATATTCGAGATTCGGCACCCGTGGCACTGATTTTCGAGATTCGGCACCCACGGCGGTGATTTCCGAGATTCGGCACCCGCGGGGCTGATTTTCGAGATTCGGCACCCGTGGCACTGATTTACGAGATTCGGCACCCGCGGGGCTGATTTTCGGGATTCGGCACCCGCGGGGCTGATTTTCGAGATTCGGCACCCGCGGCACTGATTTTCGAGATTCGGCACCCGCGGGGCTGATTTTCGAGATTCGGCACCCGCGGAAGTGATTTTCGAGATTCCGCACCCGCGGCTGTGATTTTCGAGATTCGGCTCCCGCGGGGCTGATTTTCAAGATTCGGCACCCACGGCGCTGATTTTTGAGATTCGGCACCCTCGGGGCTGATTTTCGAGATTCAGCACTCGCGGGGCTGATTTTTGAGATTTGGCACCTGCGGGGGAGATTTTTGAGATTCGGCACCCGCGTGGCTGATTTTCGAGATTTGCTCCCACTGTATTGATTTTCAAGATTCGGCACCCGCGGCGGTGATTTTCAAGATTCGGCACCCGCGTGGCTGATTTTCGAGATTCGGCACCAGTGGCGGTGATTTTCGAGATTCGGCACCCGCGGGGCTGATTTTCGAGATTCGGCACCCGCGGCAGTGATTTTTGAGATTCGGCTCCCGCGGCAGTGATTTTTGAGATTCGGCTCCCGCGGCGCTGATTTTCGAGATTCGGCACCCGTGGGGCTGATTTTCGAGATTCAGCACCTGCGGGGCTGATTTTAGAGATTCGGCACCCGCTGGGCTGATTTTCGAGATTCGGCACCCGCGGGGCTGATTTTCGAGATTCGGCACCCGCGGCGGTGCTTTTCGAGATTCGGCACTCGCTATGGTGATTTTCGAGATTCGGCACCCGTGGCAGTGATTTTTGAGATTTGGCACCTGCGGGGCTGATTTTCGCGATTCGGCACCCGTGGGGCTGCTTTTCAAGATTCAGCACCCGCGGCACTGACTTTCGAGATTCAGCACCCGCGGGGCTGATTTTTGAGATTCGGCACCTGCGGGGCTGATTTTAGAGATTCGGCACCCGCTGGGCTGATTTTCGAGATTCGGCACCCGCGGGGCTGATTTTCGAGATTCGGCACCCGCGGCACTGATTTTTGAGATTCGGCACCCACGGGGCTGATTTTCTAGATTCGGCACCCGCTGCAGTGACTTCCGAGATTCGGCACCCGCGGCACTGATTTTCGAGATTCGGCACCCGCGGCTGTGTTTTTCGAGATTTGGCACCCGCGGGGCTGATTTTCGAGATTCGGCACCCGCGGCGGTGCTTTTCGAGATTCGGCACTCGCAATGGTGATTTTCGAGATTCGGCACCGGCGGGACTGATTTTCGAGATTCGGCACCCGCTGGGCTGATTTTCGAGATTCGGCACCCGCAGGGCTGATTTTTGAGATTTGGCACCCGCGGCGGTGCTTTTCGAGATTCGGCACTCGCTATGGTGATTTTCGAGATTCGGCACCCGTGGCAGTGATTTTTGAGATTTGGCACCTGCGGGGCTGATTTTCGCGATTCGGCACCCGTGGGGCTGCTTTTCGAGATTCAGCACCCGCGGCACTGACTTTCGAGATTCGGCACCCGCGGGGCTGATTTTTGAGATTCGGCACCTGCGGGGCTGATTTTAGAGATTCGGCACCCGCTGGGCTAATTTTCGAGATTCGGCACCCGCGGGGCTGATTTTCGAGATTCGGCACCCGCGGCGGTGCTTTTCGAGATTTGGCACCCGCGGGGCTGATTTTCGAGATTCGGCACCCGCGGCGGTGCTTTTCGAGATTTGGCACTCGCAATGGTGATTTTCGAGATTCGGCACCCGCGGGACTGATTTTCGAGATTCGGCACCCGCTGGGCTGATTTTCGAGATTCGGCACCCGCAGGGCTGATTTTTGAGATTTGGCACCCGCGGCGGTGCTTCTCGAGATTCGGCACTCGCTATGGTGATTTTCGAGATTCGGCACCCGCAGCAGTGATTTTTGAGATTTGGCACCTGCGGGGCTGATTTTCGAGATTCGGCACCCGTGGGGCTGATTTTCGAGATTCAGCACCCGCGGCACTGATTTTCGAGATTCGGCACCTGCGGGGCTGATTTTCGAGATTCGGCACTTGCGGGGCTGATTTTCGAGATTCGGCACCCGCGGCGGTGCTTTTCGAGATTCGGCACCCGCGGGACTGATTTTCGAGATTCGGCACCCGCTGGGCTGATTTTCGAGATTCGGCACCCGCGGGTCTGATTTTCGAGATTCGGCACCCGCGGCGGTGCTTCTCGAGATTCGGCACCCGCGGGGCTGATTTTCGAGATTCGGCACCCGCGGCAGTGATTGTTGAGATTTGGCACCCGCGGGGCTGATTTTCGAGATTCGGCACCCGTGGGGCTGATTTTCGAGATTCAGCACCCGCGGCACTGATTTTCGAGATTTGGCACCCGCGGGGCTGATTTTTGAGATTCGGCACCCGCGGGGCTGATTTTCGAGATTCGGCACCCGCGGGGCTGATTTTCGAGATTCGGCACCCGCGGCTGTGATTTTCGAGATTCGGCTCCTGCGGGGCTGATTTTCGAGATTTGGCACTCGCGGGGCTGATTTTCGAGATTCGGCACCAGTGGCGGTGATTTTCGAGATTCGGCACCCGTGGGGCCGATTTTCGAGATTTGGCACCCGCGATGCTGATTTTCGAGATTCGGCACCAGTGGCGGTGATTTTCAAGATTCGGCACTTGCGGCGGTGATTTTCGAGATTCGTCACCCACGGGGCTGATTTTCGAGATTTGGCACCCGCGGTGGTGATTTTCGAGATTCGGAACCCGCGGCGGTGATTTTTGAGATTCGGCACCCGCGGGGCTGATTTTCGAAAATCGGCACCCACGGTGGTGATTTTTGAGATTCGGCACGCGCGGCACTGATTTTTGAGATTCGGCACCCGCGGGGCTGATTTTCGAGATTCGGCACCCGCGGCAGTGATTTTCGAGATTCAGCACTCGCGGGGCTGATTTTCGAGATTTGGCACCCGCGGCACTGATTTTTGAGATTCGGCACCCGCGGGGCTGATTTTCGAGATTCGGCACCCACGGCGGTGATTTCCGAGATTCGGCACCCGCGGGGCTGATTTTCGAGATTCGGCACCCGTGGCACTGATTTTCGAGATTCGGCACCCGCGGCGGTGTTTTTCGAGATTTGGCACTCGCGGGGCTGATTTTCGAGATTTGGCACCCGCGGCACTGATTTTTGAGATTCGGCACCCGCGGGGCTGATTTTCTAGATTCGGCACCCGCTGCAGTGACTTCCGAGATTCGGCACCCGCGGCACTGATTTTCGAGATTCGGCACCTGCGGCTGTGATTGTCGAGATTCGGCTCCCGCGGGGCTGATTTTCAAGATTCGGCACCCGCGGCACTGATTTTTGAGATTCGGCACCCTCAGGGCTGATTTTCGAGATTCAGCACTCGCGGTGGTGATTTTCGAGATTCGGTACCCGCGGCTGTGATTTTCGAGATTCGGCTCCTGCGGGGCTGATTTTCGAGATTTGGCACTCGCGGGGCTGATTTTTGAGATTTGGCACCCGCGGGGGTGATTTTAAAGATTCGGCACCCGCGGGGCTGATTTTCGAGATTCGGCACCAGTGGCGGTGATTTTCAAGATTCGGCACCTGCGGCGGTGATTTTCGAGATTCGTCACCCACGGGGCTGATTTTCGAGATTTGGCACCCGCGGGGCTGATTTTCGAGATTCGGCACCCGCGGCACTGATTTTCGAGATTCGGCACCCGCGGGGCTGATTTTCGAGATTCGGCACCCACGGCGGTGATTTCCGAGATTCGGCACCCGCGGGGCTGATTTTCGAGATTCGGCACCCGTGGCACTGATTTACGAGATTCGGCACCCGCGGGGCTGATTTTCGGGATTCGGCACCCGCGGGGCTGATTTTCGAGATTCGGCACCCGCGGCACTGATTTTTGAGATTCGGCACCCGCGGGGCTGATTTTCTAGATTCGGCACCCGCTGCAGTGACTTCCGAGATTCGGCACCCGCGGCACTGATTTTCGAGATTCGGCACCCGCGGCTGTGTTTTTCGAGATTTGGCACCCGCGGGGCTGATTTTCGAGATTCGGCACCCGCGGCGGTGCTTTTCGAGATTCAGCACTCGCAATGGTGATTTTCGAGATTCGGCACCCGCGGGACTGATTTTCGAGATTCGGCACCCGCTGGGCTGATTTTCGAGATTCGGCACCCGCAGGGCTGATTTTTGAGATTTGGCACCCGCGGCGGTGCTTCTCGAGATTCGGCACCTGCGGCGGTGATTTTCGAGATTCGGCACCCGCGGGGCTGATTTTCGAGATTCGGCACCCACGGCGGTGATTTCCGAGATTCGGCACCCGCGGGGCTGATTTTCGAGATTCGGCACCCGTGGCACTGATTTACGAGATTCGGCACCCGCGGGGCTGATTTTCGGGATTCGGCACCCGCGGGGCTGATTTTCGAGATTCGGCACCCGCGGGGCTGATTTTCGAGATTCGGCACCCGCGGCGGTGCTTTTCGAGATTCGGCACTCGCAATGGTGATTTTCGAGATTCGGCACCCGCGGGACTGATTTTCGAGATTCGGCACCCGCGGGGCTGATTTTCGAGATTCGGCACCCGCGGGGCTGATTTTCGAGATTCGGCACCCACGGCGGTGATTTCCGAGATTCGGCACCCGCGGGGCTGATTTTCGAGATTCGGCACCCGTGGCACTGATTTACGAGATTCGGCACCCGCGGGGCTGATTTTCGGGATTCGGCACCCGCGGGGCTGATTTTCGAGATTCGGCACCCGCGGCACTGATTTTCGAGATTCGGCACCCGCGGGGCTGATTTTCGAGATTCGGCACCCGCGGAAGTGATTTTCGAGATTCCGCACCCGCGGCTGTGATTTTCGAGATTCGGCTCCCGCGGGGCTGATTTTCGAAAGCACCGAATCTCGACTGATCACCGAATCGGCACCCGCGGTGGTGATTTTTGAGATTCGGCACGCACGGCACTGATTTTTGAGATTCGGCACCCGCGGGGCTGATTTTCGAGATTCGGCACCCGCGGGGCTTATTTTCGAGATTCGGCACCCGCGGCACTGATTTTCGAGATTCGGCACCCACGGGGCTGATTTTCGAGATTCAGCACTCGCGGTGGTGATTTTCGAGATTCGGTACCCGCGGCTGTGATTTTCGAGATTCAGCTCCTGCGGGGCTGATTTTCGAGATTTGGCACTCATGGGGCTGATTTTTGAGATTTGGCACCCGCGGGGGTGATTTTAAAGATTCGACACCCGCAGGGCTGATTTTCGAGATTCGGCACCCGCGGGGCCGATTTTTGAGATTTGGCACCCACGGTGGTGATTTTCGAGATTCGGCACCAGTGGCGGTGATTTTCGAGATTCGTCACCCACGGGGCTGATTTTTGAGATTTGGCACCCGCGGTGGTGATTTTAGAGATTCGGAACCCGCGGCGGTGATTTTTGAGATTCGGCACCCGCGAGGCTGATTTTCGAGAATCGGCACCCGCGGTGGTGATTTTTGAGATTCGGCACGCGCGGCACTGATTTTTGAGATTCGGCACCCGCGGGGCTGATTTTCGAGATTCGGCACCCGCGGCAGTGATTTTCGAGATTCAGCACCCGCGGGGCTGATTTTCGAGATTTGGCACCCGCGGCACTGATTTTCGAGATTCGGCACCCGCGGGGCTGATTTTCGAGATTCGGCACCCACGGCGGTGATTTCCAAGATTCGACACCCGCGGGGCTGATTTTCGAGATTCGGCACCCGCGGCACTGATTTTCGAGATTCGGCACCCATGGCACTGATTTTCGAGATTCAGCACCCGCGGGGCTGATTTTCGGGATTCGGCACCCGCGGGGCTGATTTTCGGGATTCGGCACCCGCGGGGCTGATTTTCGAGATTCGGCACCCGCGGCACTGATTTTCGAGATTCGGCACCCGCGGGGCTGATTTTCGAGATTCGGCACCCGCGGAAGTGATTTTCGAGATTCGGCACCCGCGGGGCTAATTTTCGAGATTCGGCACCGGCGGCAGTGATTTTCGAGATTCGGCACCCGCGGCAGTGATTTTCGAGATTCGGCACTCGCGGGGCTGATTTTCGAGATTTGGCACCCGCGGCACTGATTTTCGAGATTCGGCACTCGCGGGGCTGACTTTTGAGATTTGGCACCCGCGGGGGTGATTTTTGAGATTCGGCACCCGCGTGGCTGATTTTCGAGATTTGCACCCACTGTATTGATTTTCAAGATTCGGCACCTGCGGCGGTGATTTTCAAGATTCGGCACCCGCGTGGCTGATTTTCGAGATTCGGCACCAGTGGCGGTGATTTTCGAGATTCGGCACCCGCGGGGCTGATTTTCGAGATTCGGCACTCGCGGCGGTGATTTTTGAGATTCGGCACCCGCGGCAGTGATTTTTGAGATTCGGCACCCGTGGCGCTGATTTTCGAGATTCGGCACCCGTGGGGCTGATTTTCGAGATTCAGCACCTGCAGGGCTGATTTTAGAGACTCGGCAGCCGCCGGGCTGATTTTCGAGATTCGGCACCCGCGGGGCTGATTTTCGAGATTCGGCACCCGCGGCGGTGCTTTTCGAAATTCGGCACCCGCGGGGCTGATTTTCGAGATTCGGCACCCGCGGCGGTGCATTTCGAGATTCGGCACTCGAAATGGTGATTTTCGAGATTCGGCACCCGCGGGACTGATTTTCGAGATTCGGCACCCGCTGGGCTGAATTTCGAGATTCGGCACCCGCGGGGCTGATTTTCGAGATTCGGCACCCGCGGCGGTGCTTCTCGAGATTCGGCACTCGCTATGGTGATTTTCGAGATTCGGCACCCGCGGCAGTGATTTTTGAGATTTGGCACCCGCGGGGCTGATTTTCGAGATTCAGCACCCGTGGGGCTGATTTTCGAGATTCAGCACCCGCGGCACTGATTTTCGAGATTCGGCACCCGCTGCTGTGATTTTCGAGATTCGGCACCCGCGGGGCTAATTTTTGAGATTCGGCACTGGCGGCGGTGATTTTCGAGATTCGGCACCCGCGGGACTGATTTTCGAGATTCGGCACCCGCGGCACTGATTTTCAAGATTCGGCACCCGCGGGGCTGATTTTCGAGATTCGGCACCCGCGGCGGTGCTTTTCAAGATTCGGCACTTGCGGTGGTGATTTTTGAGATTCGGCACCCGCGGCACTGATTTTCGACATTCGGCACCCGCGGGGCTGATTTTCCAGATTCGGCACCCGCGGCAGTGATTTTCGAGATTCAGCACCCGCGGGGCCTATTTTCGAGATTTGGCACCCGCGGTGGTGATTTTCAAGATTCGGCACCCGCGGCACTGATTTTCGAGATTTGGCACCCGCGGAGTTCATTTTCGAGATTCGGCACCCGCGGCACTGATTTTTGAGATTCGGCACCCGCGGCGGTGATTTTTGAGATTCGGCACCCGCGGGGCTGATTTTCGAGGATTGGCACACACGGTGGTGATTTTCGAGATTCGGCACCCGCGTGGCTGATTTTCGAGAATCGGCACCCGTGGCGGTGATTTTTGAGATTCGGCACCAGCGGGGCTGATTTTCGAGGATTGGCACACACGGTGGTGATTTTCGAGATTCGGCACCCGCGGGGCTGATTTTCGAGATTCGGCACCCGCGGCACTGATTTTCGAGATTCGGCACCCGCGGGGCTGATTTTCGAGATTCGGCACCCGCCGCAGTGATTTTCGAGATTCAGCACTCGCTATGGTGATTTTCGAGATTCGGCACCCGCGGGGCGGATTTTCGAGATTCGGCACCCGCGGCACTGATTTTCGAGATTTGGCACCCGCGGGGTTGATATTCGAGATTCGGCACCCGCGGCACTGATTTTCGAGTTTCCGCACCCGCGGGGCTGATTTTCGAGATTCGGCACCCGCGGGGCTGATTTTCGAGATTCAGCACCCGCGGCACTGATTTTCGAGATTCGGCACCCGCGGGGCTGATTTTCGAGATTCGGCACTCGCAATGGTGATTTTCGAGATTCGGCACCCGCGGGACTGATTTTCGAGATTCGGCACCCGCGGGGCTGAATTTCGAGATTCGGCACCTGCGGGGCTGATTTTCGAGATTCGGCACCCGCGGCGATGCTTCTCGAGATTCGGCACTCGCTATGGTGATTTTCGAGATTCGGCACCCGCGGCAGTGATTTTTGAGATTTGGCACCCGCGGGGCTGATTTTCGAGATTCGGCACCCGTGGGGCTGATTTTCGAGATTCAGCACCCGCGGCACTGATTTTCGAGATTCGGCACCCGCGGGGCTGATTTTCGAGATTCAGCACCCGCGGCACTGATTTTCGAGATTCGGCACCCGCGGGGCTGATTTTCGAGATTCGGCACCCGCGGGGCTGATTTTCGAGATTCGGCACCCGCTGCGGTACTTTTCGAGATTCGGCACTCGCAATGGTGATTTTCGAGATTCGGCACCCGCGGGACTGATTTTCGAGATTCGGCACCCGCTGGGCTGATTTTCGAGATTTGGCACCCGCGGACCTGATTTTCGAGATTCGGCACCCGCGGCGGTGCTTCTCGAGATTCGGCACTCGCTATGGTGATTTTCGAAATTCGGCACCCACGGCAGTGATTTTTGAGATTTGGCACCCGCGGGGCTGATTTTCGAGATTCGGCACCCGTGGGGCTGATTTTCGAGATTCAGCACCCGCGGCACTGATTTTCGAGATTCGGCACCCGCAGGGCTGATTTTCGAGATTCGGCACCCGCTGGGCTGATTTTAGAGATTCGGCACCCGCTGGGCTGATTTTCGAGATTCGGCACCCGCGGGGCTGATTTTCGAGATTCGGCACCCTCGGCGGTGCTTTTCGAGATTTGGCACCCGCGGGGCTGATTTTCGAGATTCGGCACCCGCGGCGGTGCTTTTCGAGATTCGGCACTCGCAATGGTGATTTTCGAGATTCGGCACCCGCGGGACTGATTTTCGAGATTCGGCACCCGCTGGGCTGATTTTCGAGATTCGGCACCCGCAGGGCTGATTTTTGAGATTTGGCACCCGCGGCGGTGCTTCTCGAGATTCGGCACTCGCTATGGTGATTTTCGAGATTCGGCACCCACGGCAGTGATTTTTGAGATTTGGCACCTGCGGGGCTGATTTTCGAGATTCGGCACCCGTGGGGCTGATTTTCGAGATTCAGCACCCGCGGCACTGATTTTCGAGATTCGGCACCCGCGGGGCTGATTTTCGAGATTCGGCACTTGCGGGGCTGATTTTCGAGATTCGGCACCCGCGGCGGTGCTTTTCGAGATTTGGCACCTGCGGGACTGATTTTCGAGATTCGGCACCCGCTGGGCTGATTTTCGAGATTCGGCACCCGCGGGTCTGATTTTCGAGATTCGGCACCCGCGGCGGTGCTTCTCGAGATTCGGCACCCGCGGGGCTGATTTTTGAGATTCGGCACCCGCGGGGCTGATTTTCGAGATTCGGCACCCGCGGGGCTGATTTTCGAGATTCGGCACCCGCGGCTGTGATTTTCGAGATTCGGCTCCTGCGGGGCTGATTTTCGAGATTTGGCACTCGTGGGGCTGATTTTCGAGATTCGGCACCAGTGGCGGTGATTTTCGAGATTCGGCACCCGCGGGGCCGATTTTCGAGATTTGGCACCCGCGATGCTGATTTTCGAGATTCGGCACCAGTGGCGGTGATTTTCGAGATTCGGCACCCGCGGGGCCGATTTTCGAGATTTGGCACCTGCGGCGGTGATTTTCGAGATTCGTCACCCACGGGGCTGATTTTCGAGAATCGGCACCCGCGGTGGTGATTTTTGAGATTCGGCACGCGCGGCACTGATTTTTGAGATTCGGCACCCGCGGGGCTGATTTTCGAGATTTGGCACCCGCGGCACTGATTTTCGAGATTCGGCACCCGCGGGGCTGTTTTTTGAGATTCGGCACCCACGGCGGTGATTTCCAAGATTCGACACCCACGGGGCTGATTTTCGAGATTCGGCACCCGCGGCACTGATTTTCGAGATTCGGCACCCATGGCACTGATTTTCGAGATTCAGCACCCGCGGGGCTGATTTTCGGGATTCGGCACCCGCGGGGCTGATTTTCGGGATTCGGCACCCGCAGGGCTGATTTTCGAGATTCGGCACCCGCGGCACTGATTTTCGAGATTCGGCACCCGCGGGGCTGATTTTCGAGATTCGGCACCCGCGGAAGTGATTTTCGAGATTCGGCACCCGCGGGGCTAATTTTCGAGATTCGGCACCGGCGGCAGTGATTTTCGAGATTCGGCACCCGCGGCAGTGATTTTTGAGATTCGGCACCCGCGGGGCTGATTTTCGAGATTCGGCACCCGCGGGGCTGATTTTCGAGATTCGGCACCCGCGGCTGTGATTTTCGAGATTCGGCTCCTGCGGGGCTGATTTTCGAGATTTGGCACTCGCGGGGCTGATTTTCGAGATTCGGCACCAGTGGCGGTGATTTTCGAAATTCGGCACCCGCGGGGCCGATTTTCGAGATTCGGCACCCGCGGGGCTGATTTTCGAGATTCGGCACCCGCTGCGGTACTTTTCGAGATTCGGCACTCGCAATGGTGATTTTCGAGATTCGGCACCCGCGGGACTGATTTTCGAGATTCGGCACCCGCTGGGCTGATTTTCGAGATTTGGCACCCGCGGACCTGATTTTCGAGATTCGGCACCCGCGGCGGTGCTTCTCGAGATTCGGCACTCGCTATGGTGATTTTCGAAATTCGGCACCCACGGCAGTGATTTTTGAGATTTGGCACCAGTGGGGCTGATTTTCGAGATTCAGCACCCGCGGCACTGATTTTCGAGATTCGGCACCCGCGGGGCTGATTTTCGAGATTCGGCACCCGCTGGGCTGATTTTAGAGATTCGGCACCCGCTGGGCTGATTTTCGAGATTCGGCACCCGCGGGGCTGATTTTCGAGATTCGGCACCCTCGGCGGTGCTTTTCGAGATTTGGCACCCGCGGGGCTGATTTTCGAGATTCGGCACTTGCGGGGCTGATTTTCGAGATTCGGCACCCGCGGCGGTGCTTTTCGAGATTTGGCACCTGCGGGACTGATTTTCGAGATTCGGCACCCGCTGGGCTGATTTTCGAGATTCGGCACCCGCGGGTCTGATTTTCGAGATTCGGCACCCGCGGCGGTGCTTCTCGAGATTCGGCACCCGCGGGGCTGATTTTTGAGATTCGGCACCCGCGGGGCTGATTTTCGAGATTCGGCACCCGCGGGGCTGATTTTCGAGATTCGGCACCCGCGGCTGTGATTTTCGAGATTCGGCTCCTGCGGGGCTGATTTTCGAGATTTGGCACTCGTGGGGCTGATTTTCGAGATTCGGCACCAGTGGCGGTGATTTTCGAGATTCGGCACCCGCGGGGCCGATTTTCGAGATTTGGCACCCGCGATGCTGATTTTCGAGATTCGGCACCAGTGGCGGTGATTTTCGAGATTCGGCACCCGCGGGGCCGATTTTCGAGATTTGGCACCTGCGGCGGTGATTTTCGAGATTCGTCACCCACGGGGCTGATTTTCGAGAATCGGCACCCGCGGTGGTGATTTTTGAGATTCGGCACGCGCGGCACTGATTTTTGAGATTCGGCACCCGCGGGGCTGATTTTCGAGATTTGGCACCCGCGGCACTGATTTTCGAGATTCGGCACCCGCGGGGCTGTTTTTTGAGATTCGGCACCCACGGCGGTGATTTCCAAGATTCGACACCCACGGGGCTGATTTTCGAGATTCGGCACCCGCGGCACTGATTTTCGAGATTCGGCACCCATGGCACTGATTTTCGAGATTCAGCACCCGCGGGGCTGATTTTCGGGATTCGGCACCCGCGGGGCTGATTTTCGGGATTCGGCACCCGCAGGGCTGATTTTCGAGATTCGGCACCCGCGGCACTGATTTTCGAGATTCGGCACCCGCGGGGCTGATTTTCGAGATTTGGCACCCGCGGAAGTGATTTTCGAGATTCGGCACCCGCGGGGCTAATTTTCGAGATTCGGCACCGGCGGCAGTGATTTTCGAGATTCGGCACCCGCGGCAGTGATTTTTGAGATTCGGCACCCGCGGGGCTGATTTTCGAGATTCGGCACCCGCGGGGCTGATTTTCGAGATTCGGCACCCGCGGCTGTGATTTTCGAGATTCGGCTCCTGCGGGGCTGATTTTCGAGATTTGGCACTCGCGGGGCTGATTTTCGAGATTCGGCACCAGTGGCGGTGATTTTCGAAATTCGGCACCCGCGGGGCCGATTTTCGAGATTTGGCACCCGCGATGCTGATTTTCGAGATTCGGCACCAGTGGTGGTGATTTTCGAGATTCGGCACCCGCGGGGCCGATTTTCGAGATTTGGCACCCGCGGTGGTGATTTTCAAGATTCGGCACCTGCGGCGGTGATTTTCGAGATTCGTCACCCACGGGGCTGATTTTCGAGAATCGGCACCCGCGGTGGTGATTTTTGAGATTCGGCACGCGCGGCACTGATTTTTGAGATTCGGCACCCGCGGGGCTGATTTTCGAGATTTGGCACCCGCGGCACTGATTTTCGAGATTCGGCACCCGCGGGGCTGTTTTTTGAGATTCGGCACCCACGGCGGTGATTTCCAAGATTCGACACCCGCGGGGCTGATTTTCGAGATTCGGCACCCGCGGCACTGATTTTCGAGATTCGGCACCCATGGCACTGATTTTCGAGATTCAGCACCCGCGGGGCTGATTTTCGGGATTCGGCACCCGCGGGGCTGATTTTCGGGATTCGGCACCCGCGGGGCTGATTTTCGAGATTCGGCACCCGCGGCACTGATTTTCGAGATTCGGCACCCGCGGGGCTGATTTTCGAGATTCGGCACCCGCGGAAGTGATTTTCGAGATTCGGCACCCGCGGGGCTAATTTTCGAGATTCGGCACCGGCGGCAGTGATTTTCGAGATTCGGCACCCGCGGCAGTGATTTTTGAGATTCGGCACCCGCGGCACTGATTTTCGAGATTCGGCACTCGCGGGGCTGATTTTCGAGATTTGGCACCCGCGGCACTGATTTTCGAGATTCGGCACTCGCGGGGCTGACTTTTGAGATTTGGCACCCGCGGGGGTGATTTTTGAGATTCGGCACCCGCGTGGCTGATTTTCGAGATTTGCACCCACTGTATTGATTTTCAAGATTCGGCACCTGCGGCGGTGATTTTCAAGATTCGGCACCCGCGTGGCTGATTTTCGAGATTCGGCACCAGTGGCGGTGATTTTCGAGATTCGGCACCCGCGGGGCTGATTTTCGAGATTCGGCACTCGCGGCGGTGATTTTTGAGATTCGGCACTCGCGGCAGTGATTTTTGAGATTCGGCACCCGTGGCGCTGATTTTCGAGATTCGGCACCCGTGGGGCTGATTTTCGAGATTCAGCACCTGCAGGGCTGATTTTAGAGAGTCGGCACCCGCCGGGCTGATTTTCGAGATTCGGCACCCGTGGGGCTGATTTTCGAGATTCGGCACCCGCGGCGGTGCTTTTCGAAATTCGGCACCCGCGGGGCTGATTTTCGAGATTCGGCACCCGCGGCGGTGCATTTCGAGATTCGGCACTCGCAATGGTGATTTTCGAGATTCGGCACCCGCGGGACTGATTTTCGAGATTCGGCACCCGCTGGGCTGAATTTCGAGATTCGGCACCCGCGGGGCTGATTTTCGAGATTCGGCACCCGCGGCGGTGCTTCTCGAGATTCGGCACTTGCTATGGTGATTTTCGAGATTCGGCACCCGCGGCAGTGATTTTTGAGATTTGGCACCCGCGGGGCTGATTTTCGAGATTCGGCACCCGTGGGGCTGATTTTCGAGATTCAGCACCCGCGGCACTGATTTTCGAGATTCGGCACCCGCGGCTGTGATTTTCGAGATTCGGCACCCGCGGGGCTGATTTTTGAGATTCGGCACTGGCGGCGGTGATTTTCGAGATTCGGCACCCGCGGGACTGATTTTCGAGATTCGGCACCCGCGGCACTGATTTTCAAGATTCGGCACCCGCGGGGCTGATTTTCGAGATTCGGCACCCGCGGCGGTGCTTTTCAAGATTCGGCACTTGCGGTGGTGATTTTCGAGATTCGGCTCCTGCGGCTGTGATTTTCGAGATTCGGCACCCGCGGGGCTGATTTTTGAGATTCGGCACTGGCGGCGGTGATTTTCGAGATTCGGCACCCGCGGGACTGATTTTCGAGATTCGGCACCCGCGGCACTGATTTTCAAGATTCGGCACCCGCGGGGCTGATTTTCGAGATTCGGCACCCGCGGCGGTGCTTTTCAAGATTCGGCACTTGCGGTGGTGATTTTCGAGATTCGGCTCCTGCGGGACTGATTTTCGAGATTCGGCACCCGCGGCAGTGATTTTTGAGATTCGGCACCCGCGGGGCTGATTTTCGAGGATTGGCACACACGGTGGTGATTTTCGAGATTCGGCACCCGCGGGGCTGATTTTCGAGAATCGGCACCCGCGGCGGTGATTTTTGAGATTCGGCACCAGCGGGGCTAATTTTCGAGGATTGGCACACACGGTGGTGATTTTCGAGATTCGGCACCCGCGGGGCTGATTTTCGAGATTTGGCACCCGCGGCACTGATTTTCGAGATTCGGCACCCGCGGGGCTGATTTTCGAGATTCGGCACCCGCTGGGCTGATTTTCGAGATTCGGCACCCGCAGGGCTGATTTTTGAGATTTGGCACCCGCGGCGGTGCTTCTCGAGATTCGGCACTCGCTATGGTGATTTTCGAGATTCGGCACCCGCAGCAGTGATTTTTGAGATTTGGCACCTGCGGGGCTGATTTTCGAGATTCGGCACCCGTGGGGCTGATTTTCGAGATTCAGCACCCGCGGCACTGATTTTCGAGATTCGGCACCTGCGGGGCTGATTTTCGAGATTCGGCACTTGCGGGGCTGATTTTCGAGATTCGGCACCCGCGGCGGTGCTTTTCGAGATTCGGCACCCGCGGGACTGATTTTCGAGATTCGGCACCCGCTGGGCTGATTTTCGAGATTCGGCACCCGCGGGTCTGATTTTCGAGATTCGGCACCCGCGGCGGTGCTTCTCGAGATTCGGCACCCGCGGGGCTGATTTTCGAGATTCGGCACCCGCGGCAGTGATTGTTGAGATTTGGCACCCGCGGGGCTGATTTTCGAGATTCGGCACCCGTGGGGCTGATTTTCGAGATTCAGCACCCGCGGCACTGATTTTCGAGATTTGGCACCCGCGGGGCTGATTTTTGAGATTCGGCACCCGCGGGGCTGATTTTCGAGATTCGGCACCCGCGGGGCTGATTTTCGAGATTCGGCACCCGCGGCTGTGATTTTCGAGATTCGGCTCCTGCGGGGCTGATTTTCGAGATTTGGCACTCGCGGGGCTGATTTTCGAGATTCGGCACCAGTGGCGGTGATTTTCGAGATTCGGCACCCGCGGGGCCGATTTTCGAGATTTGGCACCCGCGATGCTGATTTTCGAGATTCGGCACCAGTGGCGGTGATTTTCAAGATTCGGCACTTGCGGCGGTGATTTTCGAGATTCGTCACCCACGGGGCTGATTTTCGAGATTTGGCACCCGCGGTGGTGATTTTCGAGATTCGGAACCCGCGGCGGTGATTTTCGAGATTTGGCACCCGCGGCACTGATTTTTGAGATTCGGCACCCGCGGGGCTGATTTTCGAGATTTGGCACCCGCGGTGGTGATTTTCGAGATTCGGAACCCGCGGCGGTGTTTTTCGAGATTTGGCACTCGCGGGGCTGATTTTCGAGATTTGGCACCCGCGGCACTGATTTTTGAGATTCGGCACCCGCGGGGCTGATTTTCTAGATTCGGCACCCGCTGCAGTGACTTTCTAGATTCGGCACCCGCGGCACTGATTTTCGAGATTCGGCACCCGCGGCTGTGATTGTCGAGATTCGGCTCCCGCGGGGCTGATTTTCAAGATTCGGCACCCGCGGCACTGATTTTTGAGATTCGGCACCCTCAGGGCTGATTTTCGAGATTCAGCACTCGCGGTGGTGATTTTCGAGATTCGGTACCCGCGGCTGTGATTTTCGAGATTCGGCTCCTGCGGGGCTGATTTTCGAGATTTGGCACTCGCGGGGCTGATTTTTGAGATTTGGCACCCGCGGGGGTGATTTTAAAGATTCGGCACCCGCGGGGCTGATTTTCGAGATTCGGCACCAGTGGCGGTGATTTTCAAGATTCGGCACCTGCGGCGGTGATTTTCGAGATTCGTCACCCACGGGCTGATTTTCGAGATTTGGCACCCGCGGGGCTGATTTTCGAGATTCGGCACCCGCGGCACTGATTTTCGAGATTCGGCACCCGCGGGGCTGATTTTCGAGATTCGGCACCCACGGCGGTGATTTCCGAGATTCGGCACCCGCGGGGCTGATTTTCGAGATTCGGCACCCGTGGCACTGATTTACGAGATTCGGCACCCGCGGGGCTGATTTTCGGGATTCGGCACCCGCGGGGCTGATTTTCGAGATTCGGCACCCGCGCCACTGATTTTTGAGATTCGGCACCCGCGGGGCTGATTTTCTAGATTCGGCACCCGCTGCAGTGACTTCCGAGATTCGGCACCCGCGGCACTGATTTTCGAGATTCGGCACCCGCGGCTGTGTTTTTCGAGATTTGGCACCCGCGGGGCTGATTTTCGAGATTCGGCACCCGCGGCGGTGCTTTTCGAGATTCGGCACTCGCAATGGTGATTTTCGAGATTCGGCACCCGCGGGACTGATTTTCGAGATTCGGCACCCGCTGGGCTGATTTTCGAGATTCGGCACCCGCAGGGCTGATTTTTGAGATTTGGCACCCGCGGCGGTGCTTCTCGAGATTCGGCACCTGCGGCGGTGATTTTCGAGATTCGGCACCCGCGGGGCTGATTTTCGAGATTCGGCACCCACGGCGGTGATTTCCGAGATTCGGCACCCGCGGGGCTGATTTTCGAGATTCGGCACCCGTGGCACTGATTTACGAGATTCGGCACCCGCGGGGCTGATTTTCGGGATTCGGCACCCGCGGGGCTGATTTTCGAGATTCGGCACCCGCGGGGCTGATTTTCGAGATTCGGCACCCGCGGCGGTGCTTTTCGAGATTCGGCACTCGCAATGGTGATTTTCGAGATTCGGCACCCGCGGGGCTGATTTTCGAGATTCGGCACCCGCGGGGCTGATTTTCGAGATTCGGCACCCACGGCGGTGATTTCCGAGATTCGGCACCCGCGGGGCTGATTTTCGAGATTCGGCACCCGTGGCACTGATTTACGAGATTCGGCACCCGCGGGGCTGATTTTCGGGATTCGGCACCCGCGGGGCTGATTTTCGAGATTCGGCACCCGCGGCACTGATTTTCGAGATTCGGCACCCGCGGGGCTGATTT
Source organism: Ranitomeya imitator (assembly GCF_032444005.1). NCBI lineage: Eukaryota > Metazoa > Chordata > Amphibia > Anura > Dendrobatidae > Ranitomeya > Ranitomeya imitator. The sequence goes on along the minus strand of NC_091291.1, from coordinate 26,252,572 downwards.
TCGAGATTCGGCACCCGCGGAAGTGATTTTCGAGATTCCGCACCCGCGGCTGTGATTTTCGAGATTCGGCTCCCGCGGGGCTGATTTTCGAAAGCACCGAATCTCGACTGATCACCGAATCGGCACCCGCGGTGGTGATTTTTGAGATTCGGCACGCACGGCACTGATTTTTGAGATTCGGCACCCGCGGGGCTGATTTTCGAGATTCGGCACCCGCGGGGCTTATTTTCGAGATTCGGCACCCGCGGCACTGATTTTCGAGATTCGGCACCCACGGGGCTGATTTTCGAGATTCAGCACTCGCGGTGGTGATTTTCGAGATTCGGTACCCGCGGCTGTGATTTTCGAGATTCAGCTCCTGCGGGGCTGATTTTCGAGATTTGGCACTCATGGGGCTGATTTTTGAGATTTGGCACCCGCGGGGGTGATTTTAAAGATTCGGCACCCGCAGGGCTGATTTTCGAGATTCGGCACCCGCGGGGCCGATTTTTGAGATTTGGCACCCACGGTGGTGATTTTCGAGATTCGTCACCCACGGGGCTGATTTTTGAGATTCGTCACCCACGGGGCTGATTTTTGAGATTTGGCACCCGCGGTGGTGATTTTAGAGATTCGGAACCCGCGGCGGTGATTTTTGAGATTCGGCACCCGCGAGGCTGATTTTCGAGAATCGGCACCCGCGGTGGTGATTTTTGAGATTCGGTACGCGCGGCACTGATTTTTGAGATTCGGCACCCGCGGGGCTGATTTTCGAGATTCGGCACCCGCGGCAGTGATTTTCGAGATTCAGCACCCGCGGGGCTGATTTTCGAGATTTGGCACCCGCGGCACTGATTTTCGAGATTCGGCACCCGCGGGGCTGATTTTCGAGATTCGGCACCCACGGCGGTGATTTCCAAGATTCGACACCCGCGGGGCTGATTTTCGAGATTCGGCACCCGCGGCACTGATTTTCGAGATTCGGCACCCATGGCACTGATTTTCGAGATTCAGCACCCGCGGGGCTGATTTTCGGGATTCGGCACCCGCGGGGCTGATTTTCGGGATTCGGCACCCGCGGGGCTGATTTTCGAGATTCGGCACCCGCGGCACTGATTTTCGAGATTCGGCACCCGCGGGGCTGATTTTCGAGATTCGGCACCCGCGGAAGTGATTTTCGAGATTCGGCACCCGCGGGGCTAATTTTCGAGATTCGGCACCGGCGGCAGTGATTTTCGAGATTCGGCACCCGCGGCAGTGATTTTCGAGATTCGGCACTCGCGGGGCTGATTTTCGAGATTTGGCACCCGCGGCACTGATTTTCGAGATTCGGCACTCGCGGGGCTGACTTTTGAGATTTGGCACCCGCGGGGGTGATTTTTGAGATTTGCACCCACTGTATTGATTTTCAAGATTCGGCACCTGCGGCGGTGATTTTCAAGATTCGGCACCCGCGTGGCTGATTTTCGAGATTCGGCACCAGTGGCGGTGATTTTCGAGATTCGGCACCCGCGGGGCTGATTTTCGAGATTCGGCACTCGCGGCGGTGATTTTTGAGATTCGGCACCCGCGGCAGTGATTTTTGAGATTCGGCACCCGTGGCGCTGATTTTCGAGATTCGGCACCCGTGGGGCTGATTTTCGAGATTTGGCACCCGCGGCACTGATTTTCGAGATTCGGCACTCGCGGGGCTGACTTTTGAGATTTGGCACCCGCGGGGGTGATTTTTGAGATTCGGCACCCGCGTGGCTGATTTTCGAGATTTGCACCCACTGTATTGATTTTCAAGATTCGGCACCTGCGGCGGTGATTTTCAAGATTCGGCACCCGCGTGGCTGATTTTCGAGATTCGGCACCAGTGGCGGTGATTTTCGAGATTCGGCACCCGCGGGGCTGATTTTCGAGATTCGGCACTCGCGGCGGTGATTTTTGAGATTCGGCACCCGCGGCAGTGATTTTTGAGATTCGGCACCCGTGGCGCTGATTTTCGAGATTCGGCACCCGTGGGGCTGATTTTCGAGATTCAGCACCTGCAGGGCTGATTTTAGAGACTCGGCAGCCGCCGGGCTGATTTTCGAGATTCGGCACCCGCGGGGCTGATTTTCGAGATTCGGCACCCGCGGCGGTGCTTTTCGAAATTCGGCACCCGCGGGGCTGATTTTCGAGATTCGGCACCCGCGGCGGTGCATTTCGAGATTCGGCACTCGCAATGGTGATTTTCGAGATTCGGCACCCGCGGGACTGATTTTCGAGATTCGGCACCCGCTGGGCTGAATTTCGAGATTCGGCACCCGCGGGGCTGATTTTCGAGATTCGGCACCCGCGGCGGTGCTTCTCGAGATTCGGCACTCGCTATGGTGATTTTCGAGATTCGGCACCCGCGGCAGTGATTTTTGAGATTTGGCACCCGCGGGGCTGATTTTCGAGATTCAGCACCCGTGGGGCTGATTTTCGAGATTCAGCACCCGCGGCACTGATTTTCGAGATTCGGCACCCGCTGCTGTGATTTTCGAGATTCGGCACCCGCGGGGCTAATTTTTGAGATTCGGCACTGGCGGCGGTGATTTTCGAGATTCGGCACCCGCGGGACTGATTTTCGAGATTCGGCACCCGCGGCACTGATTTTCAAGATTCGGCACCCGCGGGGCTGATTTTCGAGATTCGGCACCCGCGGCGGTGCTTTTCAAGATTCGGCACTTGCGGTGGTGATTTTTGAGATTCGGCACCCGCGGCACTGATTTTCGACATTCGGCACCCGCGGGGCTGATTTTCCAGATTCGGCACCCGCGGCAGTGATTTTCGAGATTCAGCACCCGCGGGGCCTATTTTCGAGATTTGGCACCCGCGGTGGTGATTTTCAAGATTCGGCACCCGCGGCACTGATTTTCGAGATTTGGCACCCGCGGAGTTCATTTTCGAGATTCGGCACCCGCGGCACTGATTTTTGAGATTCGGCACCCGCGGCGGTGATTTTTGAGATTCGGCACCCGCGGGGCTGATTTTCGAGGATTGGCACACACGGTGGTGATTTTCGAGATTCGGCACCCGCGTGGCTGATTTTCGAGAATCGGCACCCGTGGCGGTGATTTTTGAGATTCGGCACCAGCGGGGCTGATTTTCGAGGATTGGCACACACGGTGGTGATTTTCGAGATTCGGCACCCGCGGGGCTGATTTTCGAGATTCGGCACCCGCGGCACTGATTTTCGAGATTCGGCACCCGCGGGGCTGATTTTCGAGATTCGGCACCCGCCGCAGTGATTTTCGAGATTCAGCACTCGCTATGGTGATTTTCGAGATTCGGCACCCGCGGGGCTGATTTTCGAGATTTGGCACCCGCGGGGTTGATATTCGAGATTCGGCACCCGCGGCACTGATTTTCGAGTTTCCGCACCCGCGGGGCTGATTTTCGAGATTCGGCACCCGCGGGGCTGATTTTCGAGATTCGGCACCCGCGGCACTGATTTTCGAAATTCGGCACCCGCGGGGCTGATTTTCGAGATTCGGCACTCGCAATGGTGATTTTCGAGATTCAGCACTCGCTATGGTGATTTTCGAGATTCGGCACCCGCGGGGCTGATTTTCGAGATTTGGCACCCGCGGGGTTGATATTCGAGATTCGGCACCCGCGGCACTGATTTTCGAGTTTCCGCACCCGCGGGGCTGATTTTCGAGATTCGGCACCCGCGGGGCTGATTTTCGAGATTCGGCACCCGCGGCACTGATTTTCGAAATTCGGCACCCGCGGGGCTGATTTTCGAGATTCGGCACTCGCAATGGTGATTTTCGAGATTCGGCACCCGCGGGACTGATTTTCGAGATTCGGCACCCGCGGGGCTGAATTTCGAGATTCGGCACCTGCGGGGCTGATTTTCGAGATTCGGCACCCGCGGCGATGCTTCTCGAGATTCGGCACTCGCTATGGTGATTTTCGAGATTCGGCACCCGCGGCAGTGATTTTTGAGATTTGGCACCCGCGGGGCTGATTTTCGAGATTCGGCACCCGTGGGGCTGATTTTCGAGATTCAGCACCCGCGGCACTGATTTTCGAGATTCGGCACCCGCGGGGCTGATTTTCGAGATTCGGCACCCGCGGGGCTGATTTTCGAGATTCGGCACCCGCTGCGGTACTTTTCGAGATTCGGCACTCGCAATGGTGATTTTCGAGATTCGGCACCCGCGGGACTGATTTTCGAGATTCGGCACCCGCTGGGCTGATTTTCGAGATTTGGCACCCGCGGACCTGATTTTCGAGATTCGGCACCCGCGGGGCTGATTTTCGAGATTCGGCACCCTCGGCGGTGCTTTTCGAGATTTGGCACCCGCGGGGCTGATTTTCGAGATTCGGCACCCGCGGCGGTGCTTTTCGAGATTCGGCACTCGCAATGGTGATTTTCGAGATTCGGCACCCGCGGGACTGATTTTCGAGATTCGGCACCCGCTGGGCTGATTTTCGAGATTCGGCACCCGCAGGGCTGATTTTTGAGATTTGGCACCCGCGGCGGTGCTTCTCGAGATTCGGCACTCGCTATGGTGATTTTCGAGATTCGGCACCCACGGCACTGATTTTCGAAATTCGGCACCCGCGGGGCTGATTTTCGAGATTCGGCACTCGCAATGGTGATTTTCGAGATTCGGCACCCGCGGGACTGATTTTCGAGATTCGGCACCCGCGGGGCTGAATTTCGAGATTCGGCACCTGCGGGGCTGATTTTCGAGATTCGGCACCCGTGGCGATGCTTCTCGAGATTCGGCACTCGCTATGGTGATTTTCGAGATTCGGCACCCGCGGCAGTGATTTTTGAGATTTGGCACCCGCGGGGCTGATTTTCGAGATTCGGCACCCGTGGGGCTGATTTTCGAGATTCAGCACCCGCGGCACTGATTTTCGAGATTCGGCACCCGCGGGGCTGATTTTCGAGATTCGGCACCCGCGGGGCTGATTTTCGAGATTCGGCACCCGCTGCGGTACTTTTCGAGATTCGGCACTCGCAATGGTGATTTTCGAGATTCGGCACCCGCGGGACTGATTTTCGAGATTCGGCACCCGCTGGGCTGATTTTCGAGATTTGGCACCCGCGGACCTGATTTTCGAGATTCGGCACCCGCGGGGCTGATTTTCGAGATTCGGCACCCTCGGCGGTGCTTTTCGAGATTTGGCACCCGCGGGGCTGATTTTCGAGATTCGGCACCCGCGGCGGTGCTTTTCGAGATTCGGCACTCGCAATGCTGATTTTCGAGATTCGGCACCCGCGGGACTGATTTTCGAGATTCGGCACCCGCTGGGCTGATTTTCGAGATTCGGCACCCGCAGGGCTGATTTTTGAGATTTGGCACCCGCGGCGGTGCTTCTCGAGATTCGGCACTCGCTATGGTGATTTTCGAGATTCGGCACCCACGGCAGTGATTTTTGAGATTTGGCACCTGCGGGGCTGATTTTCGAGATTCGGCACCCGTGGGGCTGATTTTCGAGATTCAGCACCCGCGGCACTGATTTTCGAGATTCGGCACCCGCGGGGCTGATTTTCGAGATTCGGCACTTGCGGGGCTGATTTTCGAGATTCGGCACCCGCGGCGGTGCTTTTCGAGATTTGGCACCTGCGGGACTGATTTTCGAGATTCGGCACCCGCTGGGCTGATTTTCGAGATTCGGCACCCGCGGGTCTGATTTTCGAGATTCGGCACCCGCGGCGGTGCTTCTCGAGATTCGGCACCCGCGGGGCTGATTTTTGAGATTCGGCACCCGCGGGGCTGATTTTCGAGATTCGGCACCCGCGGGGCTGATTTTCGAGATTCGGCACCCGCGGCTGTGATTTTCGAGATTCGGCTCCTGCGGGGCTGATTTTCGAGATTTGGCACTCGTGGGGCTGATTTTCGAGATTCGGCACCAGTGGCGGTGATTTTCGAGATTCGGCACCCGCGGGGCCGATTTTCGAGATTTGGCACCCGCGATGCTGATTTTCGAGATTCGGCACCAGTGGCGGTGATTTTCGAGATTCGGCACCCGCGGGGCCGATTTTCGAGATTTGGCACCTGCGGCGGTGATTTTCGAGATTCGTCACCCACGGGGCTGATTTTCGAGAATCGGCACCCGCGGTGGTGATTTTTGAGATTCGGCACGCGCGGCACTGATTTTTGAGATTCGGCACCCGCGGGGCTGATTTTCGAGATTTGGCACCCGCGGCACTGATTTTCGAGATTCGGCACCCGCGGGGCTGTTTTTTGAGATTCGGCACCCACGGCGGTGATTTCCAAGATTCGACACCCACGGGGCTGATTTTCGAGATTCGGCACCCGCGGCACTGATTTTCGAGATTCGGCACCCATGGCACTGATTTTCGAGATTCAGCACCCGCGGGGCTGATTTTCGGGATTCGGCACCCGCGGGGCTGATTTTCGGGATTCGGCACCCGCAGGGCTGATTTTCGAGATTCGGCACCCGCGGCACTGATTTTCGAGATTCGGCACCCGCGGGGCTGATTTTCGAGATTCGGCACCCGCGGAAGTGATTTTCGAGATTCGGCACCCGCGGGGCTAATTTTCGAGATTCGGCACCGGCGGCAGTGATTTTCGAGATTCGGCACCCGCGGCAGTGATTTTGAGATTCGGCACCCGCGGGGCTGATTTTCGAGATTCGGCACCCGCGGGGCTGATTTTCGAGATTCGGCACCCGCGGCTGTGATTTTCGAGATTCGGCTCCTGCGGGGCTGATTTTCGAGATTTGGCACTCGCGGGGCTGATTTTCGAGATTCGGCACCAGTGGCGGTGATTTTCGAAATTCGGCACCCGCGGGGCCGATTTTCGAGATTTGGCACCCGCGATGCTGATTTTCGAGATTCGGCACCAGTGGCGGTGATTTTCGAGATTCGGCACCCGCGGGGCCGATTTTCGAGATTTGGCACCCGCGGTGGTGATTTTCAAGATTCGGCACCTGCGGCGGTGATTTTCGAGATTCGTCACCCACGGGGCTGATTTTCGAGAATCGGCACCCGCGGTGGTGATTTTTGAGATTCGGCACGCGCGGCACTGATTTTTGAGATTCGGCACCCGCGGGGCTGATTTTCGAGATTTGGCACCCGCGGCACTGATTTTCGAGATTCGGCACCCGCGGGGCTGTTTTTTGAGATTCGGCACCCACGGCGGTGATTTCCAAGATTCGACACCCGCGGGGCTGATTTTCGAGATTCGGCACCCGCGGCACTGATTTTCGAGATTCGGCACCCATGGCACTGATTTTCGAGATTCAGCACCCGCGGGGCTGATTTTCGGGATTCGGCACCCGCGGGGCTGATTTTCGGGATTCGGCACCCGCGGGGCTGATTTTCGAGATTCGGCACCCGCGGCACTGATTTTCGAGATTCGGCACCCGCGGGGCTGATTTTCGAGATTCGGCACCCGCGGAAGTGATTTTCGAGATTCGGCACCCGCGGGGCTAATTTTCGAGATTCGGCACCGGCGGCAGTGATTTTCGAGATTCGGCACCCGCGGCAGTGATTTTTGAGATTCGGCACCCGCGGCACTGATTTTCGAGATTCGGCACTCGCGGGGCTGATTTTCGAGATTTGGCACCCGCGGCACTGATTTTCGAGATTCGGCACTCGCGGGGCTGACTTTTGAGATTTGGCACCCGCGGGGGTGATTTTTGAGATTCGGCACCCGCGTGGCTGATTTTCGAGATTTGCACCCACTGTATTGATTTTCAAGATTCGGCACCTGCGGCGGTGATTTTCAAGATTCGGCACCCGCGTGGCTGATTTTCGAGATTCGGCACCAGTGGCGGTGATTTTCGAGATTCGGCACCCGCGGGGCTGATTTTCGAGATTCGGCACTCGCGGCGGTGATTTTTGAGATTCGGCACTCGCGGCAGTGATTTTTGAGATTCGGCACCCGTGGCGCTGATTTTCGAGATTCGGCACCCGTGGGGCTGATTTTCGAGATTCAGCACCTGCAGGGCTGATTTTAGAGAGTCGGCACCCGCCGGGCTGATTTTCGAGATTCGGCACCCGTGGGGCTGATTTTCGAGATTCGGCACCCGCGGCGGTGCTTTTCGAAATTCGGCACCCGCAGGGCTGATTTTCGAGATTCGGCACCCGCGGCGGTGCATTTCGAGATTCGGCACTCGCAATGGTGATTTTCGAGATTCGGCACCCGCGGGACTGATTTTCGAGATTCGGCACCCGCTGGGCTGAATTTCGAGATTCGGCACCCGCGGGGCTGATTTTCGAGATTCGGCACCCGCGGCGGTGCTTCTCGAGATTCGGCACTTGCTATGGTGATTTTTGAGATTCGGCACCCGCGGCAGTGATTTTTGAGATTTGGCACCCGCGGGGCTGATTTTCGAGATTCGGCACCCGTGGGGCTGATTTTCGAGATTCAGCACCCGCGGCACTGATTTTCGAGATTCGGCACCCGCGGCTGTGATTTTCGAGATTCGGCACCCGCGGGGCTGATTTTTGAGATTCGGCACTGGCGGCGGTGATTTTCGAGATTCGGCACCCGCGGGACTGATTTTCGAGATTCGGCACCCGCGGCACTGATTTTCAAGATTCGGCACCCGCGGGGCTGATTTTCGAGATTCGGCACTTGCGGTGGTGATTTTCGAGATTCGGCTCCTGCGGGACTGATTTTCGAGATTTGGCACTCGCGGCACTGATTTTCGAGATTTGGCACCCGCGGAGTTCATTTTCGAGATTCGGCACCCGCGGCACTGATTTTTGAGATTCGGCACCCGCGGCGGTGATTTTTGAGATTCGGCACCCGCGGGGCTGATTTTCGAGGATTGGCACACACGGTGGTGATTTTCGAGATTCGGCACCCGCGGGGCTGATTTTCGAGAATCGGCACCCGCGGCGGTGATTTTTGAGATTCGGCACCAGCGGGGCTAATTTTCGAGGATTGGCACACACGGTGGTGATTTTCGAGATTCGGCACCCGCGGGGCTGATTTTCGAGATTTGGCACCCGCGGCACTGATTTTCGAGATTCGGCACCCGCGGGGCTGATTTTCGAGATTCGGCACCCGCCGCAGTGATTTTCGAGATTCGGCACTCGCTATGGTGATTTTCGAGATTCGGCACCCGCGGGGCTGATTTTCGAGATTCGGCACCCGCGGCACTGATTTTCGAGATTTGGCACCCGCGGGGCTGATTTTCGAGATTCGGCACCCGTGGGGCTGATTTTCGAGATTCGGCACCCGCGGCACTGATTTTCGAGTTTCCGCACCCGCGGGGCTGATTTTCGAGATTCGGCACCCGCGGGGCTGATTTTCGAGATTCGGCACCCGCGGCAGTGATTTTTGAGATTTGGCACCCGCGGGGCTGATTTTCGAGATTCGGCACCCGTGGGGCTGATTTTCGAGATTCAGCACCCGCGGCACTGATTTTCGAGATTCGGCACCCGCGGGGCTGATTTTCGAGATTCGGCACCCGCGGGGCTGATTTTCGAGATTCGGCACCCGCGGCGGTACTTTTCGAGATTCGGCACTCGCAATGGTGATTTTCGAGATTCGGCACCCGCGGGACTGATTTTCGAGATTCGGCACCCGCTGGGCTGATTTTCGAGATTTGGCACCCGCGGACCTGATTTTCGAGATTCGGCACCCGCGGCGGTGCTTCTCGAGATTCGGCACTCGCTATGGTGATTTTCGAAATTCGGCACCCACGGCAGTGATTTTTGAGATTTGGCACCCGCGGGGCTGATTTTCGAGATTCGGCACCCGTGGGGCTGATTTTCGAGATTCAGCACCCGCGGCACTGATTTTCGAGATTCGGCATCCGCGGGACTGATTTTCGAGATTCGGCACCCGCTGGGCTGATTTTAGAGATTCGGCACCCGCTGGGCTGATTTTCGAGATTCGGCACCCGCGGGGCTGATTTTCGAGATTCGGCACCCGCGGCGGTGCTTTTCGAGATTTGGCACCCGCGGGGCTGATTTTCGAGATTCGGCACCCGCGGCGGTGCTTTTCGAGATTCGGCACTCGCAATGGTGATTTTCGAGATTCGGCACCCGCTGGGCTGATTTTCGAGATTCGGCACCCGCAGGGCTGATTTTTGAGATTTGGCACCCGCGGCGGTGCTTCTCGAGATTCGGCACTCGCTATGGTGATTTTCGAGATTCGGCACCCACGGCAGTGATTTTTGAGATTTCGCACCTGCGGGGCTGATTTTTGAGATTCGGCACCCGTGGGGCTGATTTTCGAGATTCAGCACCCGCGGCACTGATTTTCGAGATTCGGCACCCGCGGGGCTGATTTTCGAGATTCGGCACTTGCGGGGCTGATTTTCGAGATTCGGCACCCGCGGCGGTGCTTTTCGAGATTCGGCACCCGCGGGACTGATTTTCGAGATTCGGCACCCGCTGGGCTGATTTTCGAGATTCGGCACCCGCGGGTCTGATTTTCGAGATTCGGCACCCGCGGCGGTGCTTCTCGAGATTCGGCACCCGCGGGGCTGATTTTCGAGATTCGGCACCCGCGGGGCTGATTTTCGAGATTCGGCACCCGCGGCTGTGATTTTCGAGATTCGGCTCCTGCGGGACTGATTTTCGAGATTTGGCACTCGCGGGGCTGATTTTCGAGATTCGGCACCAGTGGCGGTGATTTTCGAGATTCGGCACCCGCGGGGCCGATTTTCGAGATTTGGCACCCGCGATGCTGATTTTCGAGATTCGGCACCAGTGGCGGTGATTTTCGAGATTCGGCACCCGCGGGGCCGATTTTCGAGATTTGGCACCCGCGGTGGTGATTTTCAAGATTCGGCACCTGCGGCGGTGATTTTCGAGATTCGTCACCCGCGGGGCTGATTTTCGAGATTCGGCACCCGTGGGGCTGATTTTCGAGATTCGGCACCCGCGGCACTGATTTTCGAGTTTCCGCACCCGCGGGGCTGATTTTCGAGATTCGGCACCCGCGGGGCTGATTTTCGAGATTCGGCACCCGCGGCAGTGATTTTTGAGATTTGGCACCCGCGGGGCTGATTTTCGAGATTCGGCACCCGAGGGGCTGATTTTCGAGATTCAGCACCCGCGGCACTGATTTTCGAGATTCGGCACCCGCGGGGCTGATTTTCGAGATTCGGCACCCGCGGGGCTGATTTTCGAGATTCGGCACCCGCGGCGGTACTTTTCGAGATTCGGCACTCGCAATGGTGATTTTCGAGATTCGGCACCCGCGGGACTGATTTTCGAGATTCGGCACCCGCTGGGCTGATTTTCGAGATTTGGCACCCGCGGACCTGATTTTCGAGATTCGGCACCCGCGGCGGTGCTTCTCGAGATTCGGCACTCGCTATGGTGATTTTCGAAATTCGGCACCCACGGCAGTGATTTTTGAGATTTGGCACCCGCGGGGCTGATTTTCGAGATTCGGCACCCGTGGGGCTGATTTTCGAGATTCAGCACCCGCGGCACTGATTTTCGAGATTCGGCATCCGCGGGACTGATTTTCGAGATTCGGCACCCGCTGGGCTGATTTTAGAGATTCGGCACCCGCTGGGCTGATTTTCGAGATTCGGCACCCGCGGGGCTGATTTTCGAGATTCGGCACCCGCGGCGGTGCTTTTCGAGATTTGGCACCCGCGGGGCTGATTTTCGAGATTCGGCACCCGCGGCGGTGCTTTTCGAGATTCGGCACTCGCAATGGTGATTTTCGAGATTCGGCACCCGCTGGGCTGATTTTCGAGATTCGGCACCCGCAGGGCTGATTTTTGAGATTTGGCACTCGCGGCGGTGCTTCTCGAGATTCGGCACTCGCTATGGTGATTTTCGAGATTCGGCACCCACGGCAGTGATTTTTGAGATTTGGCACCTGCGGGGCTGATTTTCGAGATTCAGCACCCGCGGCACTGATTTTCGAGATTCGGCACCCGCGGGGCTGATTTTCGAGATTCGGCACTTGCGGGGCTGATTTTCGAGATTCGGCACCCGCGGCGGTGCTTTTCGAGATTCGGCACCCGCGGGACTGATTTTCGAGATTCGGCACCCGCTGGGCTGATTTTCGAGATTCGGCACCCGCGGGTCTGATTTTCGAGATTCGGCACCCGCGGCGGTGCTTCTCGAGATTCGGCACCCGCGGGGCTGATTTTCGAGATTCGGCACCCGCGGGGCTGATTTTCGAGATTCGGCACCCGCGGCTGTGATTTTCGAGATTCGGCTAATGCGGGACTGATTTTCGAGATTTGGCACTCGCGGGGCTGATTTTCGAGATTCGGCACCAGTGGCGGTGATTTTCGAGATTCGGCACCCGCGGGGCCGATTTTCGAGATTTGGCACCCGCGATGCTGATTTTCGAGATTCGGCACCAGTGGCGGTGATTTTCGAGATTCGGCACCCGCGGGGCCGATTTTCGAGATTTGGCACCCGCGGTGGTGATTTTCAAGATTCGGCACCTGCGGCGGTGATTTTCGAGATTCGTCACCCACGGGGCTGATTTTCGAGATTTGGTACCCGCGGTGGTGATTTTCGAGATTCGGAACCCGCGGCGGTGATTTTTGAGATTCGGCACCCGCGGGGCTGATTTTCGAGAATCGGCACCCACGGTGGTGATTTTTGAGATTCGGCACGCGCGGCACTGATTTTTGAGATTCGGCACCCGCGGCAGTGATTTTCGAGATTCAGCACCCGCGGGGCTGATTTTCGAGATTTGGCACCCGCGGCACTGATTTTCGAGATTCGGCACCCGCGGGGCTGATTTTCGAGATTCGGCACCCACGGCGGTGATTTCCGAGATTCGGCACCCGCGGGGCTGATTTTCGAGATTCGGCACCCGTGGCACTGATTTTCGAGATTCGGCACCCGCGGCGGTGTTTTTCGAGATTTGGCACTCGCGGGGCTGATTTTCGAGATTTGGCACCCGCGGCACTGATTTTCGAGATTCGGCTCCCGCGGGGCTGATTTTCAAGATTCGGCACCCGCGGCACTGATTTTTGAGATTCGGCACCCGCGGGGCTGATTTTCGAGCTTTGGCACCCACGGTGATTTTCAAGATTCGGCACCCGCGGGGCTGATTTTCGAGATTCGGCACCAGTGGCGGTGATTTTCGAGATTCGGCACCCGCGGCGGTGCTTTTCGAGATTCGGCACTCGCGGGGCTGATTTTCGAGATTTGGCACCCGCGGCACTGATTTTCGAGATTCGGCAGCCGCGGGGCTGATTTTCTAGATTCGGCACCCGCGGCAGTGATTTCCGAGATTCGGCACCCGCGGCACTGATTTTCGAGATTCGGCACCCGCGGCTGTGATTTTCGAGATTCGGCTCCCGCGGGGCTGATTTTCAAGATTCGGCACCCTCGGCACTGATTTTTGAGATTTGGCACTCGCGGGGCTGATTTTTGAGATTCGGCACCCGCGGGGCTGATTTTCGAGATTTGGCACCCACGGTGGTGATTTCCGAGATTCGGCACCTGCGGGCCTGATTTTCGAGATTCGCCAACGTCGGCGGTGATTTTCGAGATTCGGCACCCGCGGGGCTGATTTTCGAGATTTGGCACCCGCGGCACTGATTTTCGAGATTCGGCACCCGTGGGGCTGATTTTCGAGATTTGGCACCCGCGGTGGTGATTTTCGAGATTCTGCACCTGTGGCGGTGATTTTTGAGATTCGGCACCCGCGGGGCTGATTTACGAGATTCGGCACCCGCGGCAGTGCTTCTCGAGATTCGGCACTTGCTATGGTGATTTTCGAGATTCGGCACCCGCGGCACTGATTTTCGAGATAGGGCACCCGTGGTGTTGATTTTTGAGATTCGGCATCCGCGGCGGTGATTTCCAAGATTTGGCACTCGCGGTGGTGATTTTCGAGATTCGGTACCCGCGGCTGTGATTTTCGAGATTCAGCTCCTGCGGGGCTGATTTTCGAGATTTGGCACACATGGGGCTGATTTTTGAGATTTGGCACCCGCGGGGGTGATTTTAAAGATTCGGCACCCGAAGGGCCGATTTTTGAGATTTGGCACCCACGGTGGTGATTTTCGAGATTCGGCACCAGTGGCGGTGATTTTCGAGATTCGTCACCCACGGGGCTGATTTTTGAGATTTGGCACCCGCGGTGGTGATTTTCGAGATTCGGAACCCGCGGCGGTGATTTTTGAGATTCGGCACCCGCGAGGCTGATTTTCGAGAATCGGCACCCGCGGTGGTGATTTTTGAGATTCGGCACCCGCGGGGCTGATTTTCGAGATTCGGCACCCGCGGCAGTGATTTTCGAGATTCAGCACCCGCGGGGCTGATTTTCGAGATTTGGCACCCGCGGCACTGATTTTCGAGATTCGGCACCCGCGGGGCTGATTTTCGAGATTCGGCACCCACGGCGGTGATTTCCAAGATTCGACACCCGCGGGGCTGATTTTCGAGATTCGGCACCCGCGGCACTGATTTTCGAGATTCGGCACCCATGGCACTGATTTTCGAGATTCAGCACCCGCGGGGCTGATTTTCGGGATTCGGCACCCGCGGGGCTGATTTTCGAGATTCGGCACCCGCGGCACTGATTTTCGAGATTCGGCACCCGCGGGGCTGATTTTCGAGATTCGGCACCCGCGGAAGTGATTTTCGAGATTCGGCACCCGCGGGGCTATTTTTCGAGATTCGGCACCGGCGGCAGTGATTTTCGAGATTCGGCACCCGCGGCAGTGATTTTTGAGATTCGGCACCCGCGGCACTGATTTTCGAGATTCGGCACTCGCGGGGCTGATTTTCGAGATTTGGCACCCGCGGCACTGATTTTCGAGATTCGGCACTCGCGGGGCTGACTTTTGAGATTTGGCACCCGCGGGGGTGATTTTTGAGATTCGGCACCCGCGTGGCTGATTTTCGAGATTTGCACCCACTGTATTGATTTTCAAGATTCGGCACCTGCGGCGGTGATTTTCAAGATTCGGCACCCGCGTGGCTGATTTTCGAGATTCGGCACCAGTGGCGGTGATTTTCGAGATTCGGCACCCGCGGGGCTGATTTTCGAGATTCGGCACTCGCGGCGGTGATTTTTGAGATTCGGCACCCGCGGCAGTGATTTTTGAGATTCGGCACCCGTGGTGCTGATTTTCGAGATTCGGCACCCGTGGGGCTGATTTTCGAGATTCAGCACCTGCAGGGCTGATTTTAGAGATTCGGCACCCGCCGGGCTGATTTTCGAGATTCGGCACCCGCGGGGCTGATTTTCGAGATTCGGCACCCGCGGCGGTGCTTTTCGAAATTCGGCACCCGCGGGGCTGATTTTCGAGATTCGGCACCCGCGGCGGTGCATTTCGAGATTCGGCACTCGCAATGGTGATTTTCGAGATTCGGCACCCGCGGGACTGATTTTCGAGATTCGGCTCCCGCTGGGCTGAATTTCGAGATTCGGCACCCGCGGGGCTGATTTTCGAGATTCGGCACCCGCGGCGGTGCTTCTCGAGATTCGGCACTCGCTATGGTGATTTTCGAGATTCGGCACCCGCGGCAGTGATTTTTGAGATTTGGCACCCGCGGGGCTGATTTTCGAGATTCGGCACCCGTGGGGCTGATTTTCGAGATTCAGCACCCGCGGCACTGATTTTCGAGATTCGGCACCCGCGGGGCTGATTTTTGAGATTCGGCACTGGCGGCGGTGATTTACGAGATTCGGCACCCGCGGGACTGATTTTCGAGATTCGGCACCCGCGGCACTGATTTTCAAGATTCGGCACCCGCGGGGCTGATTTTCGAGATTCGGCACCCGCGGCGGTGCTTTTCAAGATTCGGCACTTGCGGTGGTGATTTTTGAGATTCGGCACCCGCGGCACTGATTTTCGACATTCGGCACCCACGGGGCTGATTTTCCAGATTCGGCACCCGCGGCAGTGATTTTCGAGATTCAGCACCCGCGGGGCCAATTTTCGAGATTTGGCACCCGCGGTGGTGATTTTCAAGATTCGGCACCCGCGGCACTGATTTTCGAGATTTGGCACCCGCGGAGTTCATTTTCGAGATTCGGCACCCGCGGCACTGATTTTTGAGATTCGGCACCCGCGGCGGTGATTTTTGAGATTCGGCACCCGCGGGGCTGATTTTCGAGGATTGGCACACACGGTGGTGATTTTCGAGATTCGGCACCCGCGGGGCTGATTTTCGAGAATCGGCACCCGCGGCGGTGATTTTTGAGATTCGGCACCAGCGGGGCTGATTTTCGAGGATTGGCACACACGGTGGTGATTTTCGAGATTCGGCACCCGCGGGGCTGATTTTCGAGATTCGGCACCCGCGGCACTGATTTTCGAGATTCGGCACCCGCGGGGCTGATTTTCGAGATTCGGCACCCGCCGCAGTGATTTTCGAGATTCGGCACTCGCTATGGTGATTTTCGAGATTCGGCACCCGCGGGGCTGATTTTCGAGATTCGGCACCCGCGGCACTGATTTTCGAGATTTGGCACCCGCGGGGTTGATATTCGAGATTCGGCACCCGCGGCACTGATTTTCGAGTTTCCGCACCCGCCGGGCTGATTTTCGAGATTCGGCACCCGCGGGGCTGATTTTCGAGATTCGGCACCCGCGGGGCTGATTTTCGAGATTCGGCACCCGCGGCACTGATTTTCGAGATTCGGCACCCGCGGGGCTGATTTTCGAGATTCGGCACTCGCAATGGTGATTTTCGAGATTCGGCACCCGCGGGACTGATTTTCGAGATTCGGCACCCGCGGGGCTGAATTTCGAGATTCGGCACCCGCGGGGCTGATTTTCGAGATTCGGCACCCGCGGCGATGTTTCTCGAGATTCGGCACTCGCTATGGTGATTTTCGAGATTCGGCACCCGCGGCAGTGATTTTTGAGATTTGGCACCCGCGGGGCTGATTTTCGAGATTCGGCACCCGTGGGGCTGATTTTCGAGATTCAGCACCCGCGGCACTGATTTTCGAGATTCGGCACCCGCGGGGCTGATTTTCGAGATTCGGCACCCGCGGGGCTGATTTTCGAGATTCGGCACCCGCGGCGGTACTTTTCGAGATTCGGCACTCGCAATGGTGAATTTCGAGATTTGGCACCCGCGGCACTGATTTTCGAGATTCGGCACCCGCGGGGCTGATTTTCGAGATTCGGCACCCGCGGAAGTGATTTTCGAGATTCGGCACCCGCGGGGCTAATTTTCGAGATTCGGCACCGGCGGCAGTGATTTTCGAGATTCGGCACCCGCGGCAGTGATTTTTGAGATTCGGCACCCGCGGCACTGATTTTCGAGATTCGGCACTCGCGGGGCTGATTTTCGAGATTTGGCACCCGCGGGGGTGATTTTTGAGATTCGGCACCCGCGTGGCTGATTTTCGAGATTTGCACCCACTGTATTGATTTTCAAGATTCGGCACCTGTGGCGGTGATTTTCAAGATTCGGCACCCGCGTGGCTGATTTTCGAGATTCGGCACCAGTGGCGGTGATTTTCGAGATTCGGCACCCGCGGGGCTGATTTTCGAGATTCGGCACTCGCGGCGGTGTTTTTTGAGATTCGGCACCCGCGGCAGTGATTTTTGAGATTCGGCACCCGTGGCGCTGATTTTCGAGATTTGGCACCCGTGGGGCTGATTTTCGAGATTCAGCACCTGCAGGGCTGATTTTAGAGATTCGGCACCCGCCGGGCTGATTTTCGAGATTCGGCACCCGCGGGGCTGATTTTCGAGATTCGGCACCCGCGGCGGTGCTTTTCGAAATTCGGCACCCGCGGGGCTGATTTTCGAGATTCGGCACCCGCGGCGGTGCATTTCGAGATTCGGCACTCGCAATGGTGATTTTCGAGATTCGGCACCCGCGGGACTGATTTTCGAGATTCGGCTCCCGCTGGGCTGAATTTCGAGATTCGGCACCCGCGGGGCTGATTTTCGAGATTCGGCACCCGCGGCGGTGCTTCTCGAGATTCGGCACTCGCTATGGTGATTTTCGAGATTCGGCACCCGCGGCAGTGATTTTTGAGATTTGGCACCCGCGGGGCTGATTTTCGAGATTCGGCACCCGTGGGGCTGATTTTCGAGATTCAGCACCCGCGGCACTGATTTTCGAGATTCGGCACCCGCGGCTGTGATTTTCGAGATTCGGCACCCGCGGGGCTGATTTTTGAGATTCGGCACCCGCGGCGGTGCTTCTCGAGATTCGGCACTCGCTATGGTGATTTTCGAGATTCGGCACCCGCGGCAGTGATTTTTGAGATTTGGCACCCGCGGGGCTGATTTTCGAGATTCGGCACCCGTGGGGCTGATTTTCGAGATTCAGCACCCGCGGGACTGATTTTCGAGATTCGGCACCCGCGGCACTGATTTTCAAGATTCGGCACCCGCGGGGCTGATTTTCGAGATTCGGCACCCGCGGCGGTGCTTTTAAAGATTCGGCACTTGCGGTGGTGATTTTTGAGATTCGACACCCGCGGCACTGATTTTCGACATTCGGCACCCACGGGGCTGATTTTCCAGATTCGTCACCCGCGGCAGTGATTTTCGAGATTCAGCACCCGCGGGGCCTATTTTCGAGATTTGGCACCCGCGGTGGTGATTTTCAAGATTCGGCACCCGCGGCACTGATTTTCGAGATTTGGCACCCGCGGAGTTCATTTTCGAGATTCGGCACCCGCGGCACTGATTTTTGAGATTCGGCACCCGCGGCGGTGATTTTTGAGATTCGGCACCCGCGGGGCTGATTTTCGAGGATTGGCACACACGGTGGTGATTTTCTAGATTCGGCACCCGCGGGGCTGATTTTCGAGAATCGGCACCCGCGGCGGTGATTTTTGAGATTCGGCACCAGCGGGGCTGATTTTCGAGGATTGGCACACACGGTGGTGATTTTCGAGATTCGGCACCCGCGGGGCTGATTTTCGAGATTCGGCACCCGCGGGGCTGATTTTCGAGATTCGGCACCCGCCGCAGTGATTTTCGAGATTCGGCACTCGCTATGGTGATTTTCGAGATTCGGCACCCGCGGGGCTGATTTTCGAGATTCGGCACCCGCGGCACTGATTTTCGAGATTTGGCACCCGCGGGGTTGATATTCGAGATTCGGCACCCGCGGCACTGATTTTCGAGTTTCCGCACCCGCGGGGCTGATTTTCGAGATTCGGCACCCGCGGGGCTGATTTTCGAGATTCGGCACCCGCGGGGCTGATTTTCGAGATTCGGCACCCGCGGCACTGATTTTCGAGATTCGGCACCCGCGGGGCTGATTTTCGAGATTCGGCACTCGCAATGGTGATTTTCGAGATTCGGCACCCGCGGGACTGATTTTCGAGATTCGGCACCCGCGGGGCTGAATTTCGAGATTCGGCACCCGCGGGGCTGATTTTCGAGATTCGGCACCCGCGGCGATGTTTCTCGAGATTCGGCACTCGCTATGGTGATTTTCGAGATTCGGCGCCCGCGGCAGTGATTTTTGAGATTTGGCACCCGCGGGGCTGATTTTCGAGATTCGGCACCCGTGGGGCTGATTTTCGAGATTCAGCACCCGCGGCACTGATTTTCGAGATTCGGCACCCGCGGGGCTGATTTTCGAGATTCGGCACCCGCGGCGGTACTTTTCGAGATTCGGCACTCGCAATGGTGAATTTCGAGATTCGGCACCCGCGGGACTGATTTTCGAGATTCGGCACCCGCTGGGCTGATTTTCGAGATTTGGCACCCGCGGACCTGATTTTCGAGATTCGGCACCCGTGGGGCTGATTTTCGAGATTCGGCACCCGCGGGGCTGATTTTCGAGATTCGGCACCCGCGGGGCTGATTTTCGAGATTCGGCACCCGCGGGGCTGATTTTCGAGATTCGGCACCCGTGGGGCTGATTTTCGAGATTCAGCACCCGCGGCACTGATTTTCGAGATTCGGCACCCGCGGGGCTGATTTTCGAGATTCGGCACCCGCGGCAGTGATTTTCGAGATTCAGCACCCGCGGCACTGATTTTCGAGATTCGGCACCCGCGGGGCTGATTTTCGAGATTCGGCACCCGCGGCGATGTTTCTCGAGATTCGGCACTCGCTATGGTGATTTTCGAGATTCGGCGCCCGCGGCAGTGATTTTTGAGATTTGGCACCCGCGGGGCTGATTTTCGAGATTCGGCACCCGTGGGGCTGATTTTCGAGATTCAGCACCCGCGGCACTGATTTTCGAGATTCGGCACCCGCGGGGCTGATTTTCGAGATTCGGCACCCGCGGCGGTACTTTTCGAGATTCGGCACTCGCAATGGTGAATTTCGAGATTCGGCACCCGCGGGACTGATTTTCGAGATTCGGCACCCGCTGGGCTGATTTTCGAGATTTGGCACCCGCGGACCTGATTTTCGAGATTCGGCACCCGTGGGGCTGATTTTCGAGATTCGGCACCCGCGGGGCTGATTTTCGAGATTCGGCACCCGCGGGGCTGATTTTCGAGATTCGGCACCCGCGGGGCTGATTTTCGAGATTCGGCACCCGTGGGGCTGATTTTCGAGATTCAGCACCCGCGGCACTGATTTTCGAGATTCGGCACCCGCGGGGCTGATTTTCGAGATTCGGCACCCGCGGCAGTGATTTTCGAGATTCAGCACCCGCGGCACTGATTTTCGAGATTCGGCACCCGCGGGGCTGATTTTCGAGATTTGGCACCCGCGGCACTGATTTTCGAGATTCGGAACTCGCGGGGCTGACTCTTGAGATTTGGCACCCGCGGGGGTGATTTTTGAGATTCGGCACCCGCGTGGCTGATTTTCGAGATTTGCACCCACTGCATTGATTTTCAAGATTCGGCACCTGCGGCGGTGATTTTCAAGATTCGGCACCCGCGTGGCTGATTTTCGAGATTCGGCACCAGTGGCGGTGATTTTCGAGATTCGGCACCCGCGGGGCTGATTTTCGAGATTCGGCACTCGCGGCGGTGATTTTTGAGATTCGGCACCCGTGGCGCTGATTTTCGAGATTCGGCACCCGTGGGGCTGATTTTCGAGATTCAGCACCTGCAGGGCTGATTTTAGAGATTCGGCACCCGTCGGGCTGAGTTTCGAGATTCGGCACCCGCGGGGCTGATTTTCGAGATTCGGCACCCGCGGCGGTGCTTTTCGAAATTCGGCACCCGCGGGGCTGATTTTCGAGATTCGGCACCCGCGGCGGTGCATTTCAAGATTCGGCACTCGCTATGGTGATTTTCGAGATTCGGCACCCGCGGGGCTGATTTTCGAGATTTGGCACCCGCGGACCTGATTTTCGAGATTCGGCACCCGTGGGGCTGATTTTCGAGATTCAGCACCCGCGGCACTGATTTTCGAGATTCGGCACCCGCGGGGCTGATTTTCGAGATTCGGCACCCGCGGGGCTGATTTTCGAGATTCGGCACCCGCGGGGCTGATTTTCGAGATTCGGCACCCGTGGGGCTGATTTTCGAGATTCAGCACCCGCGGCACTGATTTTCGAGATTCGGCACCCGCGGGGCTGATTTTCGAGATTCGGCACTCGCGGCGGTGATTTTTGAGATTCGGCACCCGTGGCGCTGATTTTCGAGATTCGGCACCCGTGGGGCTGATTTTCGAGATTCAGCACCTGCAGGGCTGATTTTAGAGATTCGGCACCCGTCGGGCTGATTTTCGAGATTCGGCACCCGCGGCGGTGCTTTTCGAAATTCGGCACCCGCGGGGCTGATTTTCGAGATTCGGCACCCGCGGCGGTGCATTTCGAGATTCGGCACTCGCTATGGTGATTTTCGAGATTCGGCACCCGCGGCAGTGATTTTTGAGATTTGGCACCCGCGGGGCTGATTTTCGAGATTCGGCACCCGTGGGGCTGATTTTCGAGATTCAGCACCCGCGGCACTGATTTTCGAGATTCGGCACCCGCGGCTGTGATTTTCGAGATTCGGCACCCGCGGGGCTGATTTTTGAGATTCGGCACTGGCGGCGGTGATTTTCGAGATTCGGCACCCGCGGGACTGATTTTCGAGATTCGGCACCCGCGGCACTGATTTTCAAGATTCGGCACCCGCGGGGCTGATTTTCGAGATTCGGCACCCGCGGCGGTGCTTTTCAAGATTCGGCACTTGCGGTGGTGATTTTTGAGATTCGGCACCCGCGGCACTGATTTTCGACATTCGGCACCCGTGGGGCTGATTTTCCAGATTCGGCACCCGCGGCAGTGATTTTCGAGATTCAGCACCCGCGGGGCCTATTTTCGAGATTTGGCACCCGCGGTGGTGATTTTCAAGATTCGGCACCCGCGGCACTGATTTTCGAGATTTGGCACCCGCGGAGTTCATTTTCGAGATTCGGCACCCGCGGCACTGATTTTTGAGATTCGGCACCCGCGGCGGTGATTTTTGAGATTCGGCACCCGCGGGGCTGATTTTCGAGGATTGGCACACACGGTGGTGATTTTCGAGATTCGGCACCCGCGGGGCTGATTTTCGAGAATCGGCACCCGCGGCGGTGATTTTTGAGATTCGGAACCAGCGGGGCTGATTTTCGAGGATTGGCACACACGGTGGTGATTTTCGAGATTCGGCACCCGCGGGGCTGATTTTCGAGATTCGGCACCCGCGGCACTGATTTTAGAGATTCGGCACCCGCGGGGCTGATTTTCGAGATTCGGCACCCGCCGCAGTGATTTTCGAGATTCGGCACTCGCTATGGTGATTTTCGAGATTCGGCACCCGCGGGGCTGATTTTCGAGATTCGGCACCCGCGGCACTGATTTTCGAGATTTGGCACCCGCGGGGTTGATATTCGAGATTCGGCACCCGCGGCACTGATTTTCGAGTTTCCGCACCCGCGGGGCTGATTTTCGAGATTCGGCACCCGCGGGGCTGATTTTCGAGATTCGGCACCCGCGGCACTGATTTTCGAGATTCGGCACCCGCAGGGCTGATTTTCGAGATTCGGCACTCGCAATGGTGATTTTCGAGATTCGGCACCCGCGGGACTGATTTTCGAGATTCGGCACCCGCGGGGCTGAATTTCGAGATTCGGCACCCGCGGGGCTGATTTTCGAGATTCGGCACCCGCGGCGATGCTTCTCGAGATTCGGCACTCGCTATGGTGATTTTCGAGATTCGGCACCCGCGGCAGTGATTTTTGAGATTTGGCACCCGCGGGGCTGATTTTCGAGATTCGGCACCCGTGGGGCTGATTTTCGAGATTCAGCACCCGCGGCACTGATTTTCGAGATTCGGCACCAGCGGGGCTGATTTTCGAGATTCGGCACCCGCGGGGCTGATTTTCGAGATTCGGCACCCGCGGCGGTACTTTTCGAGATTCGGCACTCGCAATGGTGAATTTCGAGATTCGGCACCCGCGGGACTGATTTTCGAGATTCGGCACCCGCTGGGCTGATTTTCGAGATTTGGCACCCGCGGACCTGATTTTCGAGATTCGACACCCGCGGGGCTGATTTTCGAGATTCGGCACCCGTGGCACTGATTTTCGAGATTCGGCACCCGCGGCTGTGTTTTTCGAGATTTGGCACTCGCGGGGCTGATTTTCGAGATTTGGCACCTGCGGCACTGATTTTCGAGATTCGGCAGCCGCGGGGCTGATTTTCTAGATTCGGCACCCGCGGCAGTGATTTCCGAGATTCGGCACCCGCGGCACTGATTTTCGAGATTCGGCACCCGCGGCTGTGATTTTCGAGATTCGGCTCCCGCGGGGCTGATTTTCAAGATTCGGCACCCTCGGCACTGATTTTTGAGATTTGGCACTCGCGGGGCTGATTTTTGAGATTCGGCACCCGCGGGGCTGATTTTCGAGATTTGGCACCCACGGTGGTGATTTCCGAGATTCGGCACCTGCGGCAGTGATTTTCGAGATTCGGCACCCGCGGCAGTGATTTTTGAGATTCGGCACCCGCGGCACTGATTTTCGAGATTCGGCACTCGCGGGGCTGACTTTTGAGATTTGGCACCCGCGGGGGTGATTTTTGAGATTCGGCACCCGCGTGGCTGATTTTCGAGATTTGCACCCACTGTATTGATTTTCAAGATTCGGCACCTGCGGCGGTGATTTTCAAGATTCGGCACCCGCGTGGCTGATTTTCGAGATTCGGCACCAGTGGCGGTGATTTTCGAGATTCGGCACCCGCGGGGCTGATTTTCGAGATTCGGCACTCGCGGCGGTGATTTTTGAGATTCGGCACCCGCGGCAGTGATTTTTGAGATTCGGCACCCGTGGCGCTGATTTTCGAGATTCGGCACCCGCGGCAGTGATTTCCGAGATTCGGCACCCGCGGGGCTTATTTTCGAGATTCGGCACCCGCGGCACTGATTTTCGAGATTCAGCACTCGCGGTGGTGATTTTCGAGATTCGGTACCCGCGGCTGTGATTTTCGAGATTCAGCTCCTGCGGGGCTGATTTTCGAGATTTGGCACACATGGGGCTGATTTTTGAGATTTGGCACCCGCGGGGGTGATTTTAAAGATTCGGCACCCGCAGGGCTGATTTTCGAGATTCGGCACCCGCGGGGCCGATTTTTGAGATTTGGCACCCACGGTGGTGATTTTTGAGATTCGGCACCCGCGGGGCTGATTTTCGAGATTCGGCACCCGCGGCAGTGATTTTCGAGATTCAGCACCCGCGGGGCTGATTTTCGAGATTTGGCACCCGCGGCACTGATTTTCGAGATTCGGCACCCGCGGGGCTGATTTTCGAGATTCGGCACCCACGGCGGTGATTTCCAAGATTCGACACCCGCGGGGCTGATTTTCGAGATTCGGCACCCGCGGCACTGATTTTCGAGATTCGGCACCCATGGCACTGATTTTCGAGATTCAGCACCCGCGGGGCTGATTTTCGGGATTCGGCACCCGCGGGGCTGATTTTCGAGATTCGGCACCCGCGGCACTGATTTTCGAGATTCGGCACCCGCGGGGCTGATTTTCGAGATTCGGCACCCGCGGAAGTGATTTTCGAGATTCGGCACCCGCGGGGATAATTTTCGAGATTCGGCACCGGCGGCAGTGATTTTCGAGATTCGGCACCCGCGGCAGTGATTTTTGAGATTCGGCACCCGCGGCACTGATTTTCGAGATTCGGCACTCGCGGGGCTGATTTTCGAGATTTGGCACCCGCGGCACTGATTTTCGAGATTCGGCACTCGCGGGGCTGACTTTTGAGATTTGGCACCCGCGGGGGTGATTTTTGAGATTCGGCACCCGCGTGGCTGATTTTCGAGATTTGCACCCACTGTATTGATTTTCAAGATTCGGCACCTGCGGCGGTGATTTTCAAGATTCGGCACCCGCGTGGCTGATTTTCGAGATTCGGCACCAGTGGCGGTGATTTTCGAGATTCGGCACCCGCGGGGCTGATTTTCGAGATTCGGCACTCGCGGCGGTGATTTTTGAGATTCGGCACCCGCGGCAGTGATTTTTGAGATTCGGCACCCGTGGCGCTGATTTTCGAGATTCGGCACCCGTGGGGCTGATTTTCGAGATTCAGCACCTGCAGGGCTGATTTTAGAGATTCGGCACCCGCCGGGCTGATTTTCGAGATTCGGCACCCGCGGGGCTGATTTTCGAGATTCGGCACCCGCGGCGGTGCTTTTCGAAATTCGGCACCCGCGGGGCTGATTTTCGAGATTCGGCACCCGCGGCGGTGCATTTCGAGATTCGGCACTCGCAATGGTGATTTTCGAGATTCGGCACCCGCGGGACTGATTTTCGAGATTCGGCTCCCGCTGGGCTGAATTTCGAGATTCGGCACCCGCGGGGCTGATTTTCGAGATTCGGCACCCGCGGCGGTGCTTCTCGAGATTCGGCACTCGCTATGGTGATTTTCGAGATTCGGCACCCGCGGCAGTGATTTTTGAGATTTGGCACCCGCGGGGCTGATTTTCGAGATTCGGCACCCGTGGGGCTGATTTTCGAGATTCAGCACCCGCGGCACTGATTTTCGAGATTCGGCACCCGCGGCTGTGATTTTCGAGATTCGGCACCCGCGGGGCTGATTTTTGAGATTCGGCACTGGCGGCGGTGATTTTCGAGATTCGGCACCCGCGGGACTGATTTTCGAGATTCGGCACCCGCGGCACTGATTTTCAAGATTCGGCACCCGCGGGGCTGATTTTCGAGATTCGGCACCCGCGGCGGTGCTTTTCAAGATTCGGCACTTGCGGTGGTGATTTTTGAGATTCGGCACCCGCGGCACTGATTTTCGACATTCGGCACCCACGGGGCTGATTTTCCAGATTCGGCACCCGCGGCAGTGATTTTCGAGATTCAGCACCCGCGGGGCCTATTTTCGAGATTTGGCACCCGCGGTGGTGATTTTCAAGATTCGGCACCCGCGGCACTGATTTTCGAGATTTGGCACCCGCGGCAGTGATTTTTGAGATTCGGCACCCGCGGCAGTGATTTTTGAGATTCGGCACCCGCGGGGCTGATTTTCGAGGATTGGCACACACGGTGGTGATTTTCGAGATTCTCACCCGCGGGGCTGATTTTCGAGAATCGGCACCCGCGGCGGTGATTTTTGAGATTCGGCACCAGCGGGGCTGATTTTCGAGGATTGGCACACACGGTGGTGATTTTCGAGATTCGGCACCCGCGGGGCTGATTTTCGAGATTCGGCACCCGCGGCACTGATTTTCGAGATTCGGCACCCGCGGGGCTGATTTTCGAGATTCGGCACCTGCCGCAGTGATTTTCGAGATTCGGCACTCGCTATGGTGATTTTCGAGATTCGGCACCCGCGGGGCTGATTTTCGAGATTCGGCACCCGCGGCACTGATTTTCGAGATTTGGCACCCGCGGGGTTGATATTCGAGATTCGGCACCCGCGGCACTGATTTTCGAGTTTCCGCACCCGCGGGGCTGATTTTCGAGATTCGGCACCCGCGGGGCTGATTTTCGAGATTCGGCACCCGCGGGGCTGATTTTCGAGATTCGGCACCCGCGGCACTGATTTTCGAGATTCGGCACCCGCGGGGCTGATTTTCGAGATTCGGCACTCGCAATGGTGATTTTCGAGATTCGGCACCCGCGGGACTGATTTTCGAGATTCGGCACCCGCGGGGCTGAATTTCGAGATTCGGCACCTGCGGGGCTGATTTTCGAGATTCGGCACCCGCGGCGATGTTTCTCGAGATTCGGCACTCGCTATGGTGATTTTCGAGATTCGGCACCCGCGGCAGTGATTTTTGAGATTTGGCACCCGCGGGGCTGATTTTCGAGATTCGGCACCCGTGGGGCTGATTTTCGAAATTCCGCACCCGCGGCACTGATTTTCGAGATTCGGCACCCGCGGGGCTGATTTTCGAGATTCGGCACCCGCGGGGCTGATTTTCGAGATTCGGCACCCGCGGCGGTACTTTTCGAGATTCGGCACTCGCAATGGTGAATTTCGAGATTTGGCACCCGCGGCACTGATTTTCGAGATTCGGCACCCGCGGGGCTGATTTTCGAGATTCGGCACCCGCGGAAGTGATTTTCGAGATTCGGCACCCGCGGGGCTAATTTTCGAGATTCGGCACCGGCGGCAGTGATTTTCGAGATTCGGCACCCGCGGCAGTGATTTTTGAGATTCGGCACCCGCGGCACTGATTTTCGAGATTCGGCACTCGCGGGGCTGATTTTCGAGATTTGGCACCCGCGGCACTGATTTTCGAGATTCGGCACTCGCGGGGCTGACTTTTGAGATTTGGCACCCGCGGGGGTGATTTTTGAGATTCGGCACCCGCGTGGCTGATTTTCGAGATTTGCACCCACTGTATTGATTTTCAAGATTCGGCACCTGCGGCGGTGATTTTCAAGATTCGGCACCCGCGTGGCTGATTTTCGAGATTCGGCACCAGTGGCGGTGATTTTCGAGATTCGGCACCCGCGGGGCTGATTTTCGAGATTCGGCACTCGCGGCGGTGTTTTTTGAGATTCGGCACCCGCGGCAGTGATTTTTGAGATTCGGCACCCGTGGCGCTGATTTTCGAGATTCGGCACCCGTGGGGCTGATTTTCGAGATTCAGCACCTGCAGGGCTGATTTTAGAGATTCGGCACCCGCCGGGCTGATTTTCGAGATTCGGCACCCGCGGGGCTGATTTTCGAGATTCGGCACCCGCGGCGGTGCTTTTCGAAATTCGGCACCCGCGGGGCTGATTTTCGAGATTCGGCACCCGCGGCGGTGCATTTCGAGATTCGGCACTCGCAATGGTGATTTTCGAGATTCGGCACCCGCGGGACTGATTTTCGAGATTCGGCTCCCCCTGGGCTGAATTTCGAGATTCGGCACCCGCGGGGCTGATTTTCGAGATTCGGCACCCGCGGCGGTGCTTCTCGAGATTCGGCACTCGCTATGGTGATTTTCGAGATTCGGCACCCGCGGCAGTGATTTTTGAGATTTGGCACCCGCGGGGCTGATTTTCGAGATTCGGCACCCGTGGGGCTGATTTTCGAGATTCAGCACCCGCGGCACTGATTTTCGAGATTCGGCACCCGCGGCTGTGATTTTCGAGATTCGGCACCCGCGGGGCTGATTTTTGAGATTCGGCACTGGCGGCGGTGATTTTCGAGATTCGGCACCCGCGGGACTGATTTTCGAGATTCGGCACCCGCGGCACTGATTTTCAAGATTCGGCACCCGCGGGGCTGATTTTCGAGATTCGGCACCCGCGGCGGTGCTTTTCAAGATTCGGCACTTGCGGTGGTGATTTTTGAGATTCGGCACCCGCGGCACTGATTTTCGACATTCGGCACCCACGGGGCTGATTTTCCAGATTCGGCACCCGCGGCAGTGATTTTCGAGATTCAGCACCCGCGGGGCCTATTTTCGAGATTTGGCACCCGCGGTGGTGATTTTCAAGATTCGGCACCCGCGGCACTGATTTTCGAGATATGGCACCCGCGGAGTTCATTTTCGAGATTCGGCACCCGCGGCACTGATTTTTGAGATTCGGCACCCGCGGCGGTGATTTTTGAGATTCGGCACCCGCGGGGCTGATTTTCGAGGATTGGCACACACGGTGGTGATTTTCGAGATTCGGCACCCGCGGGGCTGATTTTCGAGAATCGGCACCCGCGGCGGTGATTTTTGAGATTCGGCACCAGCGGGGCTGATTTTCGACGATTGGCACACACGGTGGTGATTTTCGAGATTCGGCACCCGTGGGGCTGATTTTCGAGATTCGGCACCCGCGGCACTGATTTTCGAGATTCGGCACCCGCGGGGCTGATTTTCGAGATTCGGCACCCGCCGCAGTGATTTTCGAGATTCGGCACTCGCTATGGTGATTTTCGAGATTCGGCACCCGCGGGGCTGATTTTCGAGATTCGGCACCCGCGGCACTGATTTTCGAGATTTGGCACCCGCGGGGTTGATATTCGAGATTCGGCACCCGCGGCACTGATTTTCGAGTTTCCGCACCCGCGGGGCTGATTTTCGAGATTCGGCACCCGCGGGGCTGATTTTCGAGATTCGGCACCCGCGGGGCTGATTTTCGAGATTCGGCACCCGCGGCACTGATTTTCGAGATTCGGCACCCGCGGGGCTGATTTTCGAGATTCGGCACTCGCAATGGTGATTTTCGAGATTCGGCACCCGCGGGACTGATTTTCGAGATTCGGCACCCGCGGGGCTGAATTTCGAGATTCGGCACCCGCGGGGCTGATTTTCGAGATTCGGCACCCGCGGCGATGTTTCTCGAGATTCGGCACTCGCTATGGTGATTTTCGAGATTCGGCGCCCGCGGCAGTGATTTTTGAGATTTGGCACCCGCGGGGCTGATTTTCGAGATTCGGCACCCGTGGGGCTGATTTTCGAGATTCAGCACCCGCGGCACTGATTTTCGAGATTCGGCACCCGCGGGGCTGATTTTCGAGATTCGGCACCCGCGGCGGTACTTTTCGAGATTCGGCACTCGCAATGGTGAATTTCGAGATTCGGCACCCGCGGGACTGATTTTCGAGATTCGGCACCCGCTGGGCTGATTTTCGAGATTTGGCACCCGCGGACCTGATTTTCGAGATTCGGCACCCGTGGGGCTGATTTTCGAGATTCAGCACCCGCGGCACTGATTTTCGAGATTCGGCACCCGCGGGGCTGATTTTCGAGATTCGGCACCCGCGGGGCTGATTTTCGAGATTCGGCACCCGCGGGGCTGATTTTCGAGATTCGGCACCCGTGGGGCTGATTTTCGAGATTCAGCACCCGCGGCACTGATTTTCGAGATTCGGCACCCGCGGGGCTGATTTTCGAGATTCGGCACCCGCGGCAGTGATTTTCGAGATTCAGCACCCGCGGCACTGATTTTCGAGATTCGGCACCCGCGGGGCTGATTTTCGAGATTCGGCACCCGCGGCACTGATTTTCGAGATTCGGAACTCGCGGGGCTGACTCTTGAGATTTGGCACCCGCGGGAGTGATTTTTGAGATTCGGCACCCGCGTGGCTGATTTTCGAGATTTGCACCCACTGCATTGATTTTCAAGATTCGGCACCTGCGGCGGTGATTTTCAAGATTCGGCACCCGCGTGGCTGATTTTCGAGATTCGGCACCAGTGGCGGTGATTTTCGAGATTCGGCACCCGCGTGGCTGATTTTCGAGATTCGGCACCAGTGGCGGTGATTTTCGAGATTCGGCACCCGCGGGGCTGATTTTCGAGATTCGGCACTCGCGGCGGTGATTTTTGAGATTCGGCACCCGTGGCGCTGATTTTCGAGATTCGGCACCCGCGGGGTTGATATTCGAGATTCGGCACCCGCGGCACTGATTTTCGAGTTTCCGCACCCGCGGGGCTGATTTTCGAGATTCGGCACCCGCGGGGCTGATTTTCGAGATTCGGCACCCGCGGCACTGATTTTCGAGATTCGGCACCCGCGGGGCTGATTTTCGAGATTCGGCACTCGCAATCGTGATTTTCGAGATTCGGCACCCGCGGGACTGATTTTCGAGATTCGGCACCCGCGGGGCTGAATTTCGAGATTCGGCACCCGCGGGGCTGATTTTCGAGATTCGGCACCCGCGGCGATGTTTCTCGAGATTCGGCACTCGCTATGGTGATTTTCGAGATTCGGCGCCCGCGGCAGTGATTTTTGAGATTTGGCACCCGCGGGGCTGATTTTCGAGATTCGGCACCCGTGGGGCTGATTTTCGAGATTCAGCACCCGCGGCACTGATTTTCGAGATTCGGCACCCGCGGGGCTGATTTTCGAGATTCGGCACCCGCGGCGGTACTTTTCGAGATTCGGCACTCGCAATGGTGAATTTCGAGATTCGGCACCCGCGGGACTGATTTTCGAGATTCGGCACCCGCTGGGCTGATTTTCGAGATTTGGCACCCGCGGACCTGATTTTCGAGATTCGGCACCCGTGGGGCTGATTTTCGAGATTCAGCACCCGCGGCACTGATTTTCGAGATTCGGCACCCGCGGGGCTGATTTTCGAGATTCGGCACCCGCGGGGCTGATTTTCGAGATTCGGCACCCGCGGGGCTGATTTTCGAGATTCGGCACCCGTGGGGCTGATTTTCGAGATTCAGCACCCGCGGCACTGATTTTCGAGATTCGGCACCCGCGGGGCTGATTTTCGAGATTCGGCACCCGCGGCAGTGATTTTCGAGATTCAGCACCCGCGGCACTGATTTTCGAGATTCGGCACCCGCGGGGCTGATTTTCGAGATTCGGCACCCGCGGCACTGATTTTCGAGATTCGGAACTCGCGGGGCTGACTCTTGAGATTTGGCACCCGCGGGGGTGATTTTTGAGATTCGGCACCCGCGTGGCTGATTTTCGAGATTTGCACCCACTGCATTGATTTACAAGATTCGGCACCTGCGGCGGTGATTTTCAAGATTCGGCACCCGCGTGGCTGATTTTCGAGATTCGGCACCAGTGGCGGTGATTTTCGAGATTCGGCACCCGCGGGGCTGATTTTCGAGATTCGGCACTCGCGGCGGTGATTTTTGAGATTCGGCACCCGCGGCAGTGATTTTTGAGATTCGGCACCCGTGGCGCTGATTTTCGAGATTCGGCACCCGTGGGGCTGATTTTCGAGATTCAGCACCTGCAGGGCTGATTTTAGAGATTCGGCACCCGTCGGGCTGAGTTTCGAGATTCGGCACCCGCGGGGCTGATTTTCGAGATTCGGCACCCGCGGCGGTGCTTTTCGAAATTCGGCACCCGCGGGGCTGATTTTCGAGATTCGGCACCCGCGGCGGTGCATTTCGAGATTCGGCACTCGCTATGGTGATTTTCGAGATTCGGCACCCGCGGCAGTGATTTTTGAGATTTGGCACCCGCGGGGCTGATTTTCGAGATTCGGCACCCGTGGGGCTGATTTTCGAGATTCAGCACCCGCGGCACTGATTTTCGAGATTCGGCACCCGCGGCTGTGATTTTCGAGATTCGGCACCCGCGGGGCTGATTTTTGAGATTCGGCACTGGCGGCGGTGATTTTCGAGATTCGGCACCCGCGGGACTGATTTTCGAGATTCGGCACCCGCGGCACTGATTTTCAACATTCGGCACCCGCGGGGCTGATTTTCGAGATTCGGCACCCGCGGCGGTGCTTTTCAAGATTCGGCACTTGCGGTGGTGATTTTTGAGATTCGGCACCCGCGGCACTGATTTTCGACATTCGGCACCCGCGGAGCTGATTTTCCAGATTCGGCACCCGCGGCAGTGATTTTCGAGATTCAGCACCCGCGGGGCCTATTTTCGAGATTTGGCACCCGCGGTGGTGATTTTCAAGATTCGGCACCCGCGGCACTGATTTTCGAGATTTGGCACCCGCGGAGTTCATTTTCGAGATTCGGCACCCGCGGCACTGATTTTTGAGATTCGGCACCCGCGGCGGTGATTTTTGAGATTCGGCACCCGCGGGGCTGATTTTCGAGGATTGGCACACACGGTGGTGATTTTCGAGATTCGGCACCCGCGGGGCTGATTTTCGAGAATCGGCACCCGCGGCGGTGATTTTTGAGATTCGGAACCAGCGGGGCTGATTTTCGAGGATTGGCACACATGGTGGTGATTTTCGAGATTCGGCACCCGCGGGGCTGATTTTCGAGATTCGGCACCCGCCGCAGTGATTTTCGAGATTCGGCACTCGCTATGGTGATTTTCGAGATTCGGCACCCGCGGGGCTGATTTTCGAGATTCGGCACCCGCGGCACTGATTTTCGAGATTTGGCACCCGCGGGGTTGATTTTCGAGATTCGGCACCCGCGGCACTGATTTTTGAGTTTCCGCACCCGCGGGGCTGATTTTCGAGATTCGGCACCCGCGGGGCTGATTTTCGAGATTCGGCACCCGCGGCACTGATTTTCGAGATTCGGCACCCGCGGGGCTGATTTTCGAGATTCGGCACTCGCAATGGTGATTTTCGAGATTCGGCACCCGCGGGACTGATTTTCGAGATTCGGCACCCGCGGGGCTGAATTTCGAGATTCGGCACCCGCGGGGCTGATTTTCGAGATTCGGCACCCGCGGCGATGCTTCTCGAGATTCGGCACTCGCTATGGTGATTTTCGAGATTCGGCACCCGCGGCAGTGATTTTTGAGATTTGGCACCCGCGGGGCTGATTTTCGAGATTCGGCACCCGTGGGGCTGATTTTCGAGATTCAGCACCCGCGGCACTGATTTTCGAGATTCGGCACCCGCGGGGCTGATTTTCGAGATTCGGCACCCGCGGGGCTGATTTTCGAGATTCGGCACCCGCGGCGGTACTTTTCGAGATTCGGCACTCGCAATGGTGAATTTCGAGATTCGGCACCCGCGGGACTGATTTTCGAGATTCGGCACCCGCTGGGCTGATTTTCGAGATTTGGCACCCGCGGACCTGAATTTCGAGATTCGACACCCGCGGGGCTGATTTTCGAGATTCGGCACCCGTGGCACTGATTTTCGAGATTCGGCACCCGCGGCTGTGTTTTTCGAGATTTGGCACTCGCGGGGCTGATTTTCGAGATTTGGCACCCGCGGCACTGATTTTCGAGATTCGGCAGCCGCGGGGCTGATTTTCTAGATTCGGCACCCGCGGGGCTGATTTTCGAGATTCTGCACTCGCGGTGCTGATTTTCGAGATTCGGCACCCGCGGCGGTGCTTTTCAAGATTCGGCACTTGCGGTGGTGATTTTTGAGATTCGGCACCCGCGGCACTGATTTTCGACATTCGGCACCCGCGGAGCTGATTTTCCAGATTCGGCACCCGCGGCAGTGATTTTCGAGATTCAGCACCCGCGGGGCCTATTTTCGAGATTTGGCACCCGCGGTGGTGATTTTCAAGATTCGGCACCCGCGGCACTGATTTTCGAGATTTGGCACCCGCGGAGTTCATTTTCGAGATTCGGCACCCGCGGCACTGATTTTTGAGATTCGGCACCCGCGGCGGTGATTTTTGAGATTCGGCACCCGCGGGGCTGATTTTCGAGGATTGGCACACACGGTGGTGATTTTCGAGATTCGGCACCCGCGGGGCTGATTTTCGAGAATCGGCACCCGCGGCGGTGATTTTTGAGATTCGGAACCAGCGGGGCTGATTTTCGAGGATTGGCACACATGGTGGTGATTTTCGAGATTCGGCACCCGCGGGGCTGATTTTCGAGATTCGGCACCCGCGGCACTGATTTTAGAGATTCGGCACCCGCAGGGCTGATTTTCGAGATTCGGCACCCGCCGCAGTGATTTTCGAGATTCGGCACTCGCTATGGTGATTTTCGAGATTCGGCACCCGCGGGGCTGATTTTCGAGATTCGGCACCCGCGGCACTGATTTTCGAGATTTGGCACCCGCGGGGTTGATTTTCGAGATTCGGCACCCGCGGCACTGATTTTTGAGTTTCCGCACCCGCGGGGCTGATTTTCGAGATTCGGCACCCGCGGGGCTGATTTTCGAGATTCGGCACCCGCGGCACTGATTTTCGAGATTCGGCACCCGCGGGGCTGATTTTCGAGATTCGGCACTCGCAATGGTGATTTTCGAGATTCGGCACCCGCGGGACTGATTTTCGAGATTCGGCACCCGCGGGGCTGAATTTCGAGATTCGGCACCCGCGGGGCTGATTTTCGAGATTCGGCACCCGCGGCGATGCATCTCGAGATTCGGCACTCGCTATGGTGATTTTCGAGATTCGGCACCCGCGGCAGTGATTTTTGAGATTTGGCACCCGCGGGGCTGATTTTCGAGATTCGGCACCCGTGGGGCTGATTTTCGAGATTCAGCACCCGCGGCACTGATTTTCGAGATTCGGCACCCGCGGGGCTGATTTTCGAGATTCGGCACCCGCGGGGCTGATTTTCGAGATTCGGCACCCGCGGCGGTACTTTTCGAGATTCGGCACTCGCAATGGTGAATTTCGAGATTCGGCACCCGCGGGACTGATTTTCGAGATTCGGCACCCGCTGGGCTGATTTTCGAGATTTGGCACCCGCGGACCTGAATTTCGAGATTCGACACCCGCGGGGCTGATTTTCGAGATTCGGCACCCGTGGCACTGATTTTCGAGATTCGGCACCCGCGGCTGTGTTTTTCGAGATTTGGCACTCGCGGGGCTGATTTTCGAGATTTGGCACCCGCGGCACTGATTTTCGAGATTCGGCAGCCGCGGGGCTGATTTTCTAGATTCGGCACCCGCGGCAGTGATTTCCGAGATTCGGCACCCGCGGCACTGATTTTCGAGATTCGGCACCCGCGGCTGTGATTTTCGAGATTCGGCTCCCGCGGGGCTGATTTTCAAGATTCGGCACCCTCGGCACTGATTTTTGAGATTTGGCACTCGCGGGGCTGATTTTTGAGATTCGGCACCCGCGGGGCTGATTTTCGAGATTTGGCACCCACGGTGGTGATTTCCGAGATTCGGCACCTGCGGCAGTGATTTTCGAGATTCGGCACCCGCGGCAGTGATTTTTGAGATTCGGCACCCGCGGCACTGATTTTCGAGATTCGGCACTCGCGGGGCTGACTTTTGAGATTTGGCACCCGCGGGGGTGATTTTTGAGATTCGGCACCCGCGTGGCTGATTTTCGAGATTTGCACCCACTGTATTGATTTTCAAGATTCGGCACCTGCGGCGGTGATTTTCAAGATTCGGCACCCGCGTGGCTGATTTTCGAGATTCGGCACCAGTGGCGGTGATTTTCGAGATTCGGCACCCGCGGGGCTGATTTTCGAGATTCGGCACTCGCGGCGGTGATTTTTGAGATTCGGCACCCGCGGCAGTGATTTTTGAGATTCGGCACCCGTGGCGCTGATTTTCGAGATTCGGCACCCGTGGGGCTGATTTTCGAGATTCAGCACCTGCAGGGCTGATTTTAGAGATTCGGCACCCGCCGGGCTGATTTTAGAGATTCGGCACCCGCGGGGCTGATTTTCGAGATTCGGCACCCGCGGCGGTGCTTTTCGAAATTCGGCACCCGCGGGGCTGATTTTCGAGATTCGGCACCTGCGGCGGTGCATTTCGAGATTCGGCACTCGCAATGGTGATTTTCGAGATTCGGCACCCGCGGGACTGATTTTCGAGATTCGGCTCCCGCTGGGCTGAATTTCGAGATTCGGCACCCGCGGGGCTGATTTTCGAGATTCGGCACCCGCGGCGGTGCTTCTCGAGATTCGGCACTCGCTATGGTGATTTTCGAGATTCGGCACCCGCGGCAGTGATTTTTGAGATTTGGCACCCGCGGGGCTGATTTTCGAGATTCGGCACCCGTGGGGCTGATTTTCGAGATTCAGCACCCGCGGCACTGATTTTCGAGATTCGGCACCCGCGGCTGTGATTTTCGAGATTCGGCACCCGCGGGGCTGATTTTTGAGATTCGGCACTGGCGGCGGTGATTTTCGAGATTCGGCACCCGCGGGACTGATTTTCGAGATTCGGCACCCGCGGCACTGATTTTCAAGATTCGGCACCCGCGGGGCTGATTTTCGAGATTCGGCACCCGCGGCGGTGCTTTTCAAGATTCGGCACATGCGGTGGTGATTTTTGAGATTCGGCACCCGCGGCACTGATTTTCGACATTCGGCACCCACGGGGCTGATTTTCCAGATTCGGCACCCGCGGCAGTGATTTTCGAGATTCAGCACCCGCGGGGCCTATTTTCGAGATTTGGCACCCGCGGTGGTGATTTTCAAGATTCGGCACCCGCGGCACTGATTTTCGAGATTTGGCACCCGCGGAGTTCATTTTCGAGATTCGGCACCCGCGGCAATGATTTTTGAGATTCGGCACCCGCGGCGGTGATTTTTGAGATTCGGCACCCGCGGGGCTGATTTTCGAGGATTGGCACACACGGTGGTGATTTTCGAGATTCGGCACCCGCGGGGCTGATTTTCGAGAATCGGCACCCGCGGCGGTGATTTTTGAGATTCGGCACCAGCGGGGCTGATTTTCGAGGATTGGCACACACGGTGGTGATTTTCGAGATTCGGCACCCGCGGGGCTGATTTTCGAGATTCGGCACCCGCGGCACTGATTTTCGAGATTCGGCACCCGCGGGGCTGATTTTCTAGATTCGGCACCCGCCGCAGTGATTTTCGAGATTCGGCACTCGCTATGGTGATTTTCGAGATTCGGCACCCGCGGGGCTGATTTTCGAGATTCGGCACCCGCGGCACTGATTTTCGAGATTTGGCACCCGCGGGGTTGATATTCGAGATTCGGCACCCGCGGCACTGATTTTCGAGTTTCCGCACACGGGGGGCTGATTTTCGAGATTCGGCACCCGCGGGGCTGATTTTCGAGATTCGGCACCCGCGGGGCTGATTTTCGAGATTCGGCACCCGTGGCACTGATTTTCGAGATTCGGCACCCGCGGGGCTGATTTTCGAGATTCGGCACTCGCAATGGTGATTTTCGAGATTCGGCACCCGCGGGACTGATTTTCGAGATTCGGCACCCGCGGGGCTGAATTTCGAGATTCGGCACCCGCGGGGCTGATTTTCGAGATTCGGCACCCGCGGCGATGTTTCTCGAGATTCGGCACTCGCTATGGTGATTTTCGAGATTCGGCACCCGCGGCAGTGATTTTTGAGATTTGGCACCCGCGGGGCTGATTTTCGAGATTCGGCACCCGTGGGGCTGATTTTCGAGATTCAGCACCCGCGGCACTGATTTTCGAGATTCGGCACCCGCGGGGCTGATTTTCGAGATTCGGCACCCGCGGGGCTGATTTTCGAGATTCGGCACCCGCGGCGGTACGTTTCGAGATTCGGCACTCGCAATGGTGAATTTCGAGATTCGGCACCCGCGGGACTGATTTTCGAGATTCGGCACCCGCTGGGCTGATTTTCGAGATTCGGCACCCGCGGCGGTGTTTTTCGAGATTTGGCACTCGCGGGGCTGATTTTCGAGATTTGGCACCCGCGGCACTGATTTTCGAGATTCGGCAGCCGCGGGGCTGATTTTCTAGATTCGGCACCCGCTGGGCTGATTTTCAAGATTCGGCACCCGCGGGGCTGATTTTCGAGATTCGGCACCAGTGGCGGTGATTTTCGAGATTCGGCACCCGCGGCGGTGCTTTTCGAGATTCGGCACTCGCGGGGCTGATTTTCGAGATTTGGCACCCGCGGCACTGATTTTCGAGATTCGGCAGCCGCGGGGCTGATTTTCTAGATTCGGCACCCGCGGCAGTGATTTCCGAGATTCGGCACCCGCGGCACTGATTTTCGAGATTCGGCACCCGCGGCTGTGATTTTCGAGATTCGGCTCCCGCGGGGCTGATTTTCAAGATTCGTCACCCTCGGCACTGATTTTTGAGATTTGGCACTCGCGGGGCTGATTTTTGAGATTCGGCACCCGCGGGGCTGATTTTCGAGATTTGGCACCCACGGTGGTGATTTCCGAGATTCGGCACCTGCGGCAGTGATTTTCGAGATTCGGCACCTGCGGGCCTGATTTTCGAGATTCGCCAACGTCGGCAGTGATTTTCGAGATTCGGCACCCGCGGTGGTGATTTTCGAGATTCGGAACCCGCGGCGGTGATTTTTGAGATTCGGCACCCGCGAGGCTGATTTTCGAGAATCGGCACCCGCGGTGGTGATTTTTGAGATTCGGCACGCGCGGCACTGATTTTTGAGATTCGGCACCCGCGGGGCTGATTTTCGAGATTCGGCACCCGCGGCAGTGATTTTCGAGATTCAGCACCCGCGGGGCTGATTTTCGAGATTTGGCACCCGCGGCACTGATTTTCGAGATTCGGCACCCGCGGGGCTGATTTTCGAGATTCGGCACCCACGGCGGTGATTTCCAAGATTCGACACCCGCGGGGCTGATTTTCGAGATTCGGCACCCGCGGCACTGATTTTTGAGATTCGGCACCCATGGCACTGATTTTCGAGATTCAGCACCCGCGGGGCTGATTTTCGGGATTCGGCACCCGCGGGGCTGATTTTCGAGATTCGGCACCCGCGGCACTGATTTTCGAGATTCGGCACCCGCGGGGCTGATTTTCAAGATTCGGCACCCGCGGAAGTGATTTTCGAGATTCGGCACCCGCGAGGCTAATTTTCGAGATTCGGCACCGGCGGCAGTGATTTTCGAGATTCGGCACCCGCGGCAGTGATTTTTGAGATTCGGCACCCGCGGCACTGATTTTCGAGATTCGGCACTCGCGGGGCTGATTTTCGAGATTTGGCACCCGCGGCACTGATTTTCGAGATTCGGCACTCGCGGGGCTGACTCTTGAGATTTGGCACCCGCGGGGGTGATTTTTGAGATTCGGCACCCGCGTGGCTGATTTTCGAGATTTGCACCCACTGTATTGATTTTCAAGATTCGGCACCTGCGGCGGTGATTTTCAAGATTCGGCACCCGCGTGGCTGATTTTCGAGATTCGGCACCAGTGGCGGTGATTTTCGAGATTCGGCACCCGCGGGGCTGATTTTCGAGATTCGGCACTCGCGGCGGTGATTTTTGAGATTCGGCACCCGCGGCAGTGATTTTTGAGATTCGGCACCCGTGGAGCTGATTTTCGAGATTCGGCACCCGTGGGGCTGATTTTCGAGATTCAGCACCTGCAGGGCTGATTTTAGAGATTCGGCACCCGTCGGGCTGAGTTTCGAGATTCGGCACCCGCGGGGCTGATTTTCGAGATTCGGCACCCGCGGCGGTGCTTTTCGAAATTCGGCACCCGCGGGGCTGATTTTCGAGATTCGGCACCCGCGGCGGTGCATTTCGAGATTCGGCACTCGCAATGGTGATTTTCGAGATTCGGCACCCGCGGGACTGATTTTCGAGATTCGGCTCCCGCTGGGCTGAATTTCGAGATTCGGCACCCGCGGGGCTGATTTTCGAGATTCGGCACCCGCGGCGGTGCTTCTCGAGATTCGGCACTCGCTATGGTGATTTTCGAGATTCGGCACCCGCGGCAGTGATTTTTGAGATTTGGCACCCGCGGGGCTGATTTTCGAGATTCGGCACCCGTGGGGCTGATTTTCGAGATTCAGCACCCGCGGCACTGATTTTCGAGATTCGGCACCCGCGGCTGTGATTTTCGAGATTCGGCACCCGCGGGGCTCATTTTTGAGATTTGGCACCCGCGGCACTGATTTTCAAGATTCGGCACCCGCGGGGCTGATTTTCGAGATTCGGCACCCGCGGCGGTGCTTTTCAAGATTCGGCACTTGCGGTGGTGATTTTTGAGATTCGGCACCCGCGGCAGTGATTTTTGAGATTTGGCACCCGCGGGGCTGATTTCCGAGATTCGGCACCCGTGGGGCTGATTTTCGAGATTCAGCACCCGCGGCACTGATTTTCGAGATTCGGCACCCGCGGGGCTGATTTTCGAGATTCGGCACCCGCGGGGCTGATTTTCGAGATTCGGCACCCGCGGCGGTACTTTTCGAGATTCGGCACTCGCAATGGTGAATTTCGAGATTCGACACCCGCGGGGCTGATTTTCGAAATTCGGCACCCGTGGCACTGATTTTCGAGATTCGGCACCCGCGGCTGTGTTTTTCGAGATTTGGCACTCGCGGGGCTGATTTTCGAGATTTGGCACCCGCGGCACTGATTTTCGAGATTCGGCAGCCGCGGCGCTGATTTTCTAGATTCGGCACCCGCGGCAGTGATTTCCGAGATTCGGCACCCGCGGCACTGATTTTCGAGATTCGGCACCCGCGGCTGTGATTTTCGAGATTCGGCTCCCGCGGGGCTGATTTTCAAGATTCGGCACCCTCGGCACTGATTTTTGAGATTTGGCACTCGCGGGGCTGATTTTTGAGATTCGGCACCCGCGGGGCTGATTTTCGAGATTTGGCACCCACGGTGGTGATTTCCGAGATTCGGCACCTGCGGCAGTGATTTTCGAGATTCGGCACCTGCGGGCCTGATTTTCGAGATTCGGCACCCTCGGCACTGATTTTTGAGATTTGGCACTCGCGGGGCTGATTTTTGAGATTCGGCACCCGCGGGGCTGATTTTCGAGATTTGGCACCCGTGGGGCTGATTTTCGAGATTTGGCACCCGCGGTGGTGATTTTCGAGATTCTGCACCTGTGGCGGTGATTTTTGAGATTCGGCACCCGCGGGGCTGATTTACGAGATTCGGCACCCGCGGCAGTGCTTCTCGAGATTCGGCACTTGCTATGGTGATTTTCGAGATTCGGCACCCGCGGCACTGATTTTCGAGATAGGGCACCCGTGGTGTTGATTTTTGAGATTCGGCACCCGCGGCGGTGATTTCCAAGATTTGGCACTCGCGGTGGTGATTTTCGAGATTCGGCACCTGCGGCGGTGATTTTCGAGATTCGGCACCCGCGGAGATGATTTTCGAGATTCGGCACCTGCGGAAGTGATTTTTGAGATTCGGCACCTGCGGGGCTGATTTTCGAGATTCGGCAACGGCGGCGGTGATTTTCGAGATTCGGCACCCGCGGGGCTGATTTTCAAGATTCGGCACCCGCGGCACTGATTTTCGAGATTCGGCATCCGCGGGGCTGATTTTCGAGACTCGGCACCCGCGGCACTGATTTTCGAGATTCGGCACCCGCGGGGCTGATTTTCGAGACTCGGCACCCGCGGCGGTGCTTTTCGAGATTTGGCACTCGCGGTGGTGAATTTCGAGATTCGGCACCAGCGGCACTGATTTTGGAGATTCGACACCCGCGGGGCTGATTTTCGAGATTCGGCACCCGCGGAGATGATTTTCGAGATTCGGCACCCGCGGCAGTGATTTTTGAGATTTGGCACCCGCGGGGCTGATTTTCGAGATTCGGCACCCGTGGGGCTGATTTTCGAGATTCAGCACCCGCGGCACTGATTTTCGAGATTCGGCACCCGCGGGGCTGATTTTCGAGATTCGGCACCCGCGGGGCTGATTTTCGAGATTCGGCACCCGCGGCGGTACGTTTCGAGATTCGGCACTCGCAATGGTGAATTTCGAGATTCGGCACCCGCGGGACTGATTTTCGAGATTCGGCACCCGCTGGGCTGATTTTCGAGATTCGGCACCCGCGGCGGTGTTTTTCGAGATTTGGCACTCGCGGGGCTGATTTTCGAGATTTGGCACCCGCGGCACTGATTTTCGAGATTCGGCAGCCGCGGGGCTGATTTTCTAGATTCGGCACCCGCTGGGCTGATTTTCAAGATTCGGCACCCGCGGGGCTGATTTTCGAGATTCGGCACCAGTGGCGGTGATTTTCGAGATTCGGCACCCGCGGCGGTGCTTTTCGAGATTCGGCACTCGCGGGGCTGATTTTCGAGATTTGGCACCCGCGGCACTGATTTTCGAGATTCGGCAGCCGCGGGGCTGATTTTCTAGATTCGGCACCCGCGGCAGTGATTTCCGAGATTCGGCACCCGCGGCACTGATTTTCGAGATTCGGCACCCGCGGCTGTGATTTTCGAGATTCGGCTCCCGCGGGGCTGATTTTCAAGATTCGTCACCCTCGGCACTGATTTTTGAGATTTGGCACTCGCGGGGCTGATTTTTGAGATTCGGCACCCGCGGGGCTGATTTTCGAGATTTGGCACCCACGGTGGTGATTTCCGAGATTCGGCACCTGCGGCAGTGATTTTCGAGATTCGGCACCTGCGGGCCTGATTTTCGAGATTCGCCAACGTCGGCAGTGATTTTCGAGATTCGGCACCCGCGGTGGTGATTTTCGAGATTCGGAACCCGCGGCGGTGATTTTTGAGATTCGGCACCCGCGAGGCTGATTTTCGAGAATCGGCACCCGCGGTGGTGATTTTTGAGATTCGGCACGCGCGGCACTGATTTTTGAGATTCGGCACCCGCGGGGCTGATTTTCGAGATTCGGCACCCGCGGCAGTGATTTTCGAGATTCAGCACCCGCGGGGCTGATTTTCGAGATTTGGCACCCGCGGCACTGATTTTCGAGATTCGGCACCCGCGGGGCTGATTTTCGAGATTCGGCACCCACGGCGGTGATTTCCAAGATTCGACACCCGCGGGGCTGATTTTCGAGATTCGGCACCCGCGGCACTGATTTTTGAGATTCGGCACCCATGGCACTGATTTTCGAGATTCAGCACCCGCGGGGCTGATTTTCGGGATTCGGCACCCGCGGGGCTGATTTTCGAGATTCGGCAC
The DNA here is from genome assembly GCF_032444005.1 of Ranitomeya imitator. Lineage (NCBI taxonomy): Eukaryota > Metazoa > Chordata > Amphibia > Anura > Dendrobatidae > Ranitomeya > Ranitomeya imitator. The sequence continues at coordinate 26,209,196 of NC_091291.1, read as the reverse complement.
CCGCGGCACTGATTTTCGAGATTCGGCACCCGCGGGGCTGATTTTCAAGATTCGGCACCCGCGGAAGTGATTTTCGAGATTCGGCACCCGCGAGGCTAATTTTCGAGATTCGGCACCGGCGGCAGTGATTTTCGAGATTCGGCACCCGCGGCAGTGATTTTTGAGATTCGGCACCCGCGGCACTGATTTTCGAGATTCGGCACTCGCGGGGCTGATTTTCGAGATTTGGCACCCGCGGCACTGATTTTCGAGATTCGGCACTCGCGGGGCTGACTCTTGAGATTTGGCACCCGCGGGGGTGATTTTTGAGATTCGGCACCCGCGTGGCTGATTTTCGAGATTTGCACCCACTGTATTGATTTTCAAGATTCGGCACCTGCGGCGGTGATTTTCAAGATTCGGCACCCGCGTGGCTGATTTTCGAGATTCGGCACCAGTGGCGGTGATTTTCGAGATTCGGCACCCGCGGGGCTGATTTTCGAGATTCGGCACTCGCGGCGGTGATTTTTGAGATTCGGCACCCGCGGCAGTGATTTTTGAGATTCGGCACCCGTGGAGCTGATTTTCGAGATTCGGCACCCGTGGGGCTGATTTTCGAGATTCAGCACCTGCAGGGCTGATTTTAGAGATTCGGCACCCGTCGGGCTGAGTTTCGAGATTCGGCACCCGCGGGGCTGATTTTCGAGATTCGGCACCCGCGGCGGTGCTTTTCGAAATTCGGCACCCGCGGGGCTGATTTTCGAGATTCGGCACCCGCGGCGGTGCATTTCGAGATTCGGCACTCGCAATGGTGATTTTCGAGATTCGGCACCCGCGGGACTGATTTTCGAGATTCGGCTCCCGCTGGGCTGAATTTCGAGATTCGGCACCCGCGGGGCTGATTTTCGAGATTCGGCACCCGCGGCGGTGCTTCTCGAGATTCGGCACTCGCTATGGTGATTTTCGAGATTCGGCACCCGCGGCAGTGATTTTTGAGATTTGGCACCCGCGGGGCTGATTTTCGAGATTCGGCACCCGTGGGGCTGATTTTCGAGATTCAGCACCCGCGGCACTGATTTTCGAGATTCGGCACCCGCGGCTGTGATTTTCGAGATTCGGCACCCGCGGGGCTCATTTTTGAGATTTGGCACCCGCGGCACTGATTTTCAAGATTCGGCACCCGCGGGGCTGATTTTCGAGATTCGGCACCCGCGGCGGTGCTTTTCAAGATTCGGCACTTGCGGTGGTGATTTTTGAGATTCGGCACCCGCGGCAGTGATTTTTGAGATTTGGCACCCGCGGGGCTGATTTCCGAGATTCGGCACCCGTGGGGCTGATTTTCGAGATTCAGCACCCGCGGCACTGATTTTCGAGATTCGGCACCCGCGGGGCTGATTTTCGAGATTCGGCACCCGCGGGGCTGATTTTCGAGATTCGGCACCCGCGGCGGTACTTTTCGAGATTCGGCACTCGCAATGGTGAATTTCGAGATTCGACACCCGCGGGGCTGATTTTCGAAATTCGGCACCCGTGGCACTGATTTTCGAGATTCGGCACCCGCGGCTGTGTTTTTCGAGATTTGGCACTCGCGGGGCTGATTTTCGAGATTTGGCACCCGCGGCACTGATTTTCGAGATTCGGCAGCCGCGGCGCTGATTTTCTAGATTCGGCACCCGCGGCAGTGATTTCCGAGATTCGGCACCCGCGGCACTGATTTTCGAGATTCGGCACCCGCGGCTGTGATTTTCGAGATTCGGCTCCCGCGGGGCTGATTTTCAAGATTCGGCACCCTCGGCACTGATTTTTGAGATTTGGCACTCGCGGGGCTGATTTTTGAGATTCGGCACCCGCGGGGCTGATTTTCGAGATTTGGCACCCACGGTGGTGATTTCCGAGATTCGGCACCTGCGGCAGTGATTTTCGAGATTCGGCACCTGCGGGCCTGATTTTCGAGATTCGGCACCCTCGGCACTGATTTTTGAGATTTGGCACTCGCGGGGCTGATTTTTGAGATTCGGCACCCGCGGGGCTGATTTTCGAGATTTGGCACCCGTGGGGCTGATTTTCGAGATTTGGCACCCGCGGTGGTGATTTTCGAGATTCTGCACCTGTGGCGGTGATTTTTGAGATTCGGCACCCGCGGGGCTGATTTACGAGATTCGGCACCCGCGGCAGTGCTTCTCGAGATTCGGCACTTGCTATGGTGATTTTCGAGATTCGGCACCCGCGGCACTGATTTTCGAGATAGGGCACCCGTGGTGTTGATTTTTGAGATTCGGCACCCGCGGCGGTGATTTCCAAGATTTGGCACTCGCGGTGGTGATTTTTGAGATTCGGCACCTGCGGGGCTGATTTTCGAGATTCGGCAACGGCGGCGGTGATTTTCGAGATTCGGCACCCGCGGGGCTGATTTTCAAGATTCGGCACCCGCGGCACTGATTTTCGAGATTCGGCATCCGCGGGGCTGATTTTCGAGACTCGGCACCCGCGGCACTGATTTTCGAGATTCGGCACCCGCGGGGCTGATTTTCGAGACTCGGCACCCGCGGCGGTGCTTTTCGAGATTTGGCACTCGCGGTGGTGAATTTCGAGATTCGGCACCAGCGGCACTGATTTTGGAGATTCGACACCCGCGGGGCTGATTTTCGAGATTCGGCAACCACAGCGGTGATTTCCGAGATTTGGCACCCGAGGAACTGATTTTCGAGATTCGGCACCCGCGACAGTGCTTTTCGAGATTCGGCACCCGTGGGGCTGATATTCGAGATTCGGCACCCATGGCACTGATTTTCGAGATTCGGCACCCGAGGAACTGATTTTCGAGATTCGGCACCCACGGCACTGATTTTCTAGATTCGGCACCCGCGGCAGTGATTTCCGAGATTCGGCACCCGCGGGGCTTATTTTCGAGATTTGGCACCCGCAGGAATGATTTTCGAGATTCGGCACCCGCGGGGCCGATTTTTGAGATTTGGCACCCACGGTGGTGATTTTCGAGATTCGGCACCAGTGGCGGTGATTTTCGAGATTCGTCACCCACGGGGCTGATTTTTGAGATTTGGCACCCGCGGTGGTGATTTTCGAGATTCGGAACCCGCGGCGGTGATTTTTGAGATTCGGCACCCGCGAGGCTGATTTTCGAGAATCGGCACCCGCGGCGGTGCTTCTCGAGATTCGGCACTCGCTATGGTGATTTTCGAGATTCGGCACCCGCGGCAGTGATTTTTGAGATTTGGCACCCGCGGGGCTGATTTTCGAGATTCGGCACCCGTGGGGCTGATTTTCGAGATTCAGCACCCGCGGCACTGATTTTCGAGATTCGGCACCCGCGGCTGTGATTTTCGAGATTCGGCACCCGCGGGGCTCATTTTTGAGATTTGGCACCCGCGGCACTGATTTTCAAGATTCGGCACCCGCGGGGCTGATTTTCGAGATTCGGCACCCGCGGCGGTGCTTTTCAAGATTCGGCACTTGCGGTGGTGATTTTTGAGATTCGGCACCCGCGGCAGTGATTTTTGAGATTTGGCACCCGCGGGGCTGATTTCCGAGATTCGGCACCCGTGGGGCTGATTTTCGAGATTCAGCACACGCGGCACTGATTTTCGAGATTCGGCACCCGCGGGGCTGATTTTCGAGATTCGGCACCCGCGGGGCTGATTTTCGAGATTCGGCACCCGCGGCGGTACTTTTCGAGATTCGGCACTCGCAATGGTGAATTTCGAGATTCGACACCCGCGGGGCTGATTTTCGAAATTCGGCACCCGTGGCACTGATTTTCGAGATTCGGCACCCGCGGCTGTGTTTTTCGAGATTTGGCACTCGCGGGGCTGATTTTCGAGATTTGGCACCCGCGGCACTGATTTTCGAGATTCGGCAGCCGCGGCGCTGATTTTCTAGATTCGGCACCCGCGGCAGTGATTTCCGAGATTCGGCACCCGCGGCACTGATTTTCGAGATTCGGCACCCGCGGCTGTGATTTTCGAGATTCGGCTCCCGCGGGGCTGATTTTCAAGATTCGGCACCCTCGGCACTGATTTTTGAGATTTGGCACTCGCGGGGCTGATTTTTGAGATTCGGCACCCGCGGGGCTGATTTTCGAGATTTGGCACCCACGGTGGTGATTTCCGAGATTCGGCACCTGCGGCAGTGATTTTCGAGATTCGGCACCTGCGGGCCTGATTTTCGAGATTCGGCACCCTCGGCACTGATTTTTGAGATTTGGCACTCGCGGGGCTGATTTTTGAGATTCGGCACCCGCGGGGCTGATTTTCGAGATTTGGCACCCGTGGGGCTGATTTTCGAGATTTGGCACCCGCGGTGGTGATTTTCGAGATTCTGCACCTGTGGCGGTGATTTTTGAGATTCGGCACCCGCGGGGCTGATTTACGAGATTCGGCACCCGCGGCAGTGCTTCTCGAGATTCGGCACTTGCTATGGTGATTTTCGAGATTCGGCACCCGCGGCACTGATTTTCGAGATAGGGCACCCGTGGTGTTGATTTTTGAGATTCGGCACCCGCGGCGGTGATTTCCAAGATTTGGCACTCGCGGTGGTGATTTTCGAGATTCGGCACCTGCGGCGGTGATTTTCGAGATTCGGCACCCGCGGAGATGATTTTCGAGATTCGGCACCTGCGGAAGTGATTTTTGAGATTCGGCACCTGCGGGGCTGATTTTCGAGATTCGGCAACGGCGGCGGTGATTTTCGAGATTCGGCACCCGCGGGGCTGATTTTCAAGATTCGGCACCCGCGGCACTGATTTTCGAGATTCGGCATCCGCGGGGCTGATTTTCGAGACTCGGCACCCGCGGCACTGATTTTCGAGATTCGGCACCCGCGGGGCTGATTTTCGAGACTCGGCACCCGCGGCGGTGCTTTTCGAGATTTGGCACTCGCGGTGGTGAATTTCGAGATTCGGCACCAGCGGCACTGATTTTGGAGATTCGACACCCGCGGGGCTGATTTTCGAGATTCGGCAACCACAGCGGTGATTTCCGAGATTTGGCACCCGAGGAACTGATTTTCGAGATTCGGCACCCGCGGCAGTGCTTTTCGAGATTCGGCACCCGTGGGGCTGATATTCGAGATTCGGCACCCATGGCACTGATTTTCGAGATTCGGCACCCGAGGAACTGATTTTCGAGATTCGGCACCCACGGCACTGATTTTCTAGATTCGGCACCCGCGGCAGTGATTTCCGAGATTCGGCACCCGCGGGGCTTATTTTCGAGATTTGGCACCCGCAGGAATGATTTTCGAGATTCGGCACCCGCGGGGCCGATTTTTGAGATTTGGCACCCACGGTGGTGATTTTCGAGATTCGGCACCAGTGGCGGTGATTTTCGAGATTCGTCACCCACGGGGCTGATTTTTGAGATTTGGCACCCGCGGTGGTGATTTTCGAGATTCGGAACCCGCGGCGGTGATTTTTGAGATTCGGCACCCGCGAGGCTGATTTTCGAGAATCGGCACCCGCGGTGGTGATTTTTGAGATTTGGCACGCGCGGCACTGATTTTTGAGATTCGGCACCCGCGGGGCTGATTTTCGAGATTCGGCACCCGCGGCAGTGATTTTCGAGATTCAGCACCCGCGGGGCTGATTTTCGAGATTTGGCACCCGCGGCACTGATTTTCGAGATTCGGCACCCGCGGCACTGATTTTCGAGATTCGGCACCCATGGCACTGATTTTCGAGATTCAGCACCCGCGGGGCTGATTTTCGGGATTCGGCACCCGCGGGGCTGATTTTCGAGATTCGGCACCCGCGGCACTGATTTTCGAGATTCGGCACCCGCAGGGCTGATTTTCGAGATTCGGCACCCGCGGAAGTGATTTTCGAGATTCGGCACCCGCGGGGCTAATTTTCGAGATTCGGCACCGGCGGCAGTGATTTTCGAGATTCGGCACCCGCGGCAGTGATTTTTGAGATTCGGCACCCGCGGCACTGATTTTCGAGATTCGGCACTCGCGGGGCTGATTTTTGAGATTTGGCACCCGTGGCACTGATTTTCGAGATTCGGGACTCGAGGGGCTGACTTTTGAGATTTGGCACCCGCGGGGGTGATTTTTGAGATTCGGCACCCGCGTGGCTGATTTTCGAGATTTGCACCCACTGTATTGATTTTAGAGATTCGGCACCTGCGGCGGTGATTTTCAAGATTCGGCACTCGCGGCGGTGATTTTTGAGATTCGGCACCCGTGGCGCTGATTTTCGAGATTCGGCACCCGTGGGGCTGATTTTCGAGATTCAGCACCTGCAGGGCTGATTTTAGAGATTCGGCACCCGCCGGGCTGATTTTCGAGATTCGGCATCCGCGGCGGTGCTTTTCGAAATTCGGCACCCGCGGGGCTGATTTTCGAGATTCGGCACCCGCGGCGGTGCATTTCGAGATTCGGCACTCGCAATGGTGATTTTCGAGATTCGGCACCCGCGGGACTGATTTTCGAGATTCGGCACCCGCTGGGCTGAATTTCGAGATTCGGCACCCGCGGGGCTGATTTTCGAGATTCGGCACCCGCGGCGGTGCTTCTCGAAATTCGGCACTCGCTATGGTGATTTTCGAGATTCGGCACCCGCGGCAGTGATTTTTGAGATTTGGCACCCGCGGGGCTGATTTTCGAGATTCGGCACCCGTGGGGCTGATTTTCGAGATTGAGCACCCTCGGCACTGATTTTCGAGATTCGGCACCCGTGGGGCTGATTTTCGAGATTCAGCACCCGCGGCACTGATTTTCGAGATTCGGCACCCGCGGCTGTGATTTTCGAGATTCGGCACCCGCGGGGCTGATTTTTGAGATTCGGCACTGGCGGCGGTGATTTTCGAGATTCGGCACCCGCGGGACTGATTTTCGAGATTCGGCACCCGCGGCACTGATTTTCAAGATTTGGCAGCCGCGGCGCTGATTTTCTAGATTCGGCACCGGCGGCAGTGATTTCCGAGATTCGGCTCCCGCTGGGCTGAATTTCGAGATTCGGCACCCGCGGGGCTGATTTTCGAGATTCGGCACCCGCGGCGGTGCTTCTCGAGATTCGGCACTCGCTATGGTGATTTTCGAGATTCGGCACCCGCGGCAGTGATTTTTGAGATTTGGCACCCGCGGGGCTGATTTTCGAGATTCGGCACCCGTGGGGCTGATTTTCGAGATTCAGCACCCGCGGCACTGATTTTCGAGATTCGGCACCCGCGGCTGTGATTTTCGAGATTCGGCACCCGCGGGGCTCATTTTTGAGATTTGGCACCCGCGGCACTGATTTTCAAGATTCGGCACCCGCGGGGCTGATTTTCGAGATTCGGCACCCGCGGCGGTGCTTTTCAAGATTCGGCACTTGCAGTGGTGATTTTTGAGATTCGGCACCCGTTGCAGTGATTTTTGAGATTTGGCACCCGCGGGGCTGATTTCCGAGATTCGGCACCCGCGGCACTGATTTTCGAGATTCGGCACCCGCGGGGCTGATTTTCGAGATTCGGCACCCGCGGGGCTGATTTTCGAGATTCGGCACCCGCGGCGGTACTTTTCGAGATTCGGCACTCGCAATGGTGAATTTCGAGATTCGACACCCGCGGGGCTGATTTTCGAAATTCGGCACCCGTGGCACTGATTTTCGAGATTCGGCACCCGCGGCTGTGTTTTTCGAGATTTGGCACTCGCGGGGCTGATTTTCGAGATTTGGCACCCGCGGCACTGATTTTCGAGATTCGGCAGCCGCGGCGCTGATTTTCTAGATTCGGCACCCGCGGCAGTGATTTCCGAGATTCGGCACCCGCGGCACTGATTTTCGAGATTCGGCACCCGCGGCTGTGATTTTCGAGATTCGGCTCCCGCGGGGCTGATTTTCAAGATTCGGCACCCTCGGCACTGATTTTTGAGATTTGGCACTCGCGGGGCTGATTTTTGAGATTCGGCACCCGCGGGGCTGATTTTCGAGATTTGGCACCCACGGTGGTGATTTCCGAGATTCGGCACCTGCGGCAGTGATTTTCGAGATTCGGCACCTGCGGGCCTGATTTTCGAGATTCGGCACCCTCGGCACTGATTTTTGAGATTTGGCACTCGCGGGGCTGATTTTTGAGATTCGGCACCCGCGGGGCTGATTTTCGAGATTTGGCACCCGTGGGGCTGATTTTCGAGATTTGGCACCCGCGGTGGTGATTTTCGAGATTCTGCACCTGTGGCGGTGATTTTTGAGATTCGGCACCCGCGGGGCTGATTTACGAGATTCGGCACCCGCGGCAGTGCTTCTCGAGATTCGGCACTTGCTATGGTGATTTTCGAGATTCGGCACCCGCGGCACTGATTTTCGAGATAGGGCACCCGTGGTGTTGATTTTTGAGATTCGGCACCCGCGGCGGTGATTTCCAAGATTTGGCACTCGCGGTGGTGATTTTCGAGATTCGGCACCTGCGGCGGTGATTTTCGAGATTCGGCACCCGCGGAGATGATTTTCGAGATTCGGCACCTGCGGAAGTGATTTTTGAGATTCGGCACCTGCGGGGCTGATTTTCGAGATTCGGCAACGGCGGCGGTGATTTTCGAGATTCGGCACCCGCGGGGCTGATTTTCAAGATTCGGCACCCGCGGCACTGATTTTCGAGATTCGGCATCCGCGGGGCTGATTTTCGAGACTCGGCACCCGCGGCACTGATTTTCGAGATTCGGCACCCGCGGGGCTGATTTTCGAGACTCGGCACCCGCGGCGGTGCTTTTCGAGATTTGGCACTCGCGGTGGTGAATTTCGAGATTCGGCACCAGCGGCACTGATTTTGGAGATTCGACACCCGCGGGGCTGATTTTCGAGATTCGGCAACCACAGCGGTGATTTCCGAGATTTGGCACCCGAGGAACTGATTTTCGAGATTCGGCACCCGCGGCAGTGCTTTTCGAGATTCGGCACCCGTGGGGCTGATATTCGAGATTCGGCACCCATGGCACTGATTTTCGAGATTCGGCACCCGAGGAACTGATTTTCGAGATTCGGCACCCACGGCACTGATTTTCTAGATTCGGCACCCGCGGCAGTGATTTCCGAGATTCGGCACCCGCGGGGCTTATTTTCGAGATTTGGCACCCGCAGGAATGATTTTCGAGATTCGGCACCCGCGGGGCCGATTTTTGAGATTTGGCACCCACGGTGGTGATTTTCGAGATTCGGCACCAGTGGCGGTGATTTTCGAGATTCGTCACCCACGGGGCTGATTTTTGAGATTTGGCACCCGCGGTGGTGATTTTCGAGATTCGGAACCCGCGGCGGTGATTTTTGAGATTCGGCACCCGCGAGGCTGATTTTCGAGAATCGGCACCCGCGGTGGTGATTTTTGAGATTTGGCACGCGCGGCACTGATTTTTGAGATTCGGCACCCGCGGGGCTGATTTTCGAGATTCGGCACCCGCGGCAGTGATTTTCGAGATTCAGCACCCGCGGGGCTGATTTTCGAGATTTGGCACCCGCGGCACTGATTTTCGAGATTCGGCACCCGCGGCACTGATTTTCGAGATTCGGCACCCATGGCACTGATTTTCGAGATTCAGCACCCGCGGGGCTGATTTTCGGGATTCGGCACCCGCGGGGCTGATTTTCGAGATTCGGCACCCGCGGCACTGATTTTCGAGATTCGGCACCCGCAGGGCTGATTTTCGAGATTCGGCACCCGCGGAAGTGATTTTCGAGATTCGGCACCCGCGGGGCTAATTTTCGAGATTCGGCACCGGCGGCAGTGATTTTCGAGATTCGGCACCCGCGGCAGTGATTTTTGAGATTCGGCACCCGCGGCACTGATTTTCGAGATTCGGCACTCGCGGGGCTGATTTTTGAGATTTGGCACCCGTGGCACTGATTTTCGAGATTCGGGACTCGAGGGGCTGACTTTTGAGATTTGGCACCCGCGGGGGTGATTTTTGAGATTCGGCACCCGCGTGGCTGATTTTCGAGATTTGCACCCACTGTATTGATTTTAGAGATTCGGCACCTGCGGCGGTGATTTTCAAGATTCGGCACTCGCGGCGGTGATTTTTGAGATTCGGCACCCGTGGCGCTGATTTTCGAGATTCGGCACCCGTGGGGCTGATTTTCGAGATTCAGCACCTGCAGGGCTGATTTTAGAGATTCGGCACCCGCCGGGCTGATTTTCGAGATTCGGCATCCGCGGCGGTGCTTTTCGAAATTCGGCACCCGCGGGGCTGATTTTCGAGATTCGGCACCCGCGGCGGTGCATTTCGAGATTCGGCACTCGCAATGGTGATTTTCGAGATTCGGCACCCGCGGGACTGATTTTCGAGATTCGGCACCCGCTGGGCTGAATTTCGAGATTCGGCACCCGCGGGGCTGATTTTCGAGATTCGGCACCCGCGGCGGTGCTTCTCGAAATTCGGCACTCGCTATGGTGATTTTCGAGATTCGGCACCCGCGGCAGTGATTTTTGAGATTTGGCACCCGCGGGGCTGATTTTCGAGATTCGGCACCCGTGGGGCTGATTTTCGAGATTGAGCACCCTCGGCACTGATTTTCGAGATTCGGCACCCGTGGGGCTGATTTTCGAGATTCAGCACCCGCGGCACTGATTTTCGAGATTCGGCACCCGCGGCTGTGATTTTCGAGATTCGGCACCCGCGGGGCTGATTTTTGAGATTCGGCACTGGCGGCGGTGATTTTCGAGATTCGGCACCCGCGGGACTGATTTTCGAGATTCGGCACCCGCGGCACTGATTTTCAAGATTCGGCAGCCGCGGCGCTGATTTTCTAGATTCGGCACCGGCGGCAGTGATTTCCGAGATTCGGCACCCGCGGAACTGATTTTCGAGATTCGGCACCCGCGGCTGTGATTTTCGAGATTCGGCTCCCGCGGGGCTGATTTTCAAGATTCGGCACCCTCGGCACTGATTTTTGAGATTTGGCACTCGCGGGGCTGATTTTTGAGATTCGGCACCCGCGGGGCTGATTTTCGAGATTTGGCACCCACGGTGGTGATTTCCGAGATTCGGCACCTGCGGCAGTGATTTTCGAGATTCGGCACCTGCGGGCCTGATTTTCGAGATTCGCCAACGTCGGCGGTGATTTTCGAGATTCGGCACCCGCGGGGCTGATTTTTGAGATTCGGCACTGGCGGCGGTGATTTTCGAGATTCGGCACCCGCGGGACTGATTTTCGAGATTCGGCACCCGCGGCACTGATTTTCAAGATTCGGCAGCCGCGGCGCTGATTTTCTAGATTCGGCACCCGCGGCAGTGATTTCCGAGATTCGGCACCCGCGGCACTGATTTTCGAGATTCGGCACCCGCGGCTGTGATTTTCGAGATTCGGCTCCCGCGGGGCTGATTTTCAAGATTCGGCACCCTCGGCACTGATTTTTGAGATTTGGCACTCGCGGGGCTGATTTTTGAGATTCGGCACCCGCGGGGCTGATTTTCGAGATTTGGCACCCACGGTGGTGATTTCCGAGATTCGGCACCTGCGGCAGTGATTTTCGAGATTCGGCACCTGCGGTCCTGATTTTCGAGATTCGCCAACGTCGGCGGTGATTTTCGAGATTCGGCACCCGCGGGGCTGATTTTCGAGATTTGGCACCCGCGGCACTGATTTTCGAGATTCGGCACCCGTGGGGCTGATTTTCGAGATTTGGCACCCGCGGTGGTGATTTTCGAGATTCTGCACCTGTGGCGGTGATTTTTGAGATTCGGCACCCGCGGGGCTGATTTACGAGATTCGGCTCCCGCGGCAGTGCTTCTCGAGATTCGGCACTTGCTATGGTGATTTTCGAGATTCGGCACCCGCGGCACTGATTTTCGAGATAGGGCACCCGTGGTGTTGATTTTTGAGATTCGGCACCCGCGGCGGTGATTTCCAAGATTTGGCACTCGCGGTGGTGATTTTCGAGATTCGGCACCTGCGGCGGTGATTTTCGAGATTCGGCACCCGCGGAGATGATTTTCGAGATTCGGCACCTGCGGAAGTGATTTTTGAGATTCGGCACCTGCGGGGCTGATTTTCGAGATTCGGCAACGGCGGCGGTGATTTTCGAGATTCGGCACCCGCGGGGCTGATTTTCAAGATTCGGCATCCGCGGCACTGATTTTCGAGATTCGGCATCCGCGGGGCTGATTTTCGAGACTCGGCACCCGCGGCACTGATTTTCGAGATTCGGCACCCGCGGGGCTGATTTTCGAGACTCGGCACCCGCGGCGGTGCTTTTCGAGATTTGGCACTCGCGGTGGTGAATTTCGAGATTCGGCACCAGCGGCACTGATTTTGGAGATTCGACACCCGCGGGGCTGATTTTCGAGATTCGGCAACCACAGCGGTGATTTCCGAGATTTGGCACCCGAGGAACTGATTTTCGAGATTCGGCACCCGCGGCAGTGCTTTTCGAGATTCGGCACCCGTGGGGCTGATATTCGAGATTCGGCACCCATGGCACTGATTTTCGAGATTCGGCACCCGAGGAACTGATTTTCGAGATTCGGCACCCACGGCACTGATTTTCTAGATTCGGCACCCGCGGCAGTGATTTCCGAGATTCGGCACCCGCGGGGCTTATTTTCGAGATTTGGCACCCGCAGGAATGATTTTCGAGATTCGGCACCCGCGGGGCCGATTTTTGAGATTTGGCACCCACGGTGGTGATTTTCGAGATTCGGCACCAGTGGCGGTGATTTTCGAGATTCGTCACCCACGGGGCTGATTTTTGAGATTTGGCACCCGCGGTGGTGATTTTCGAGATTCGGAACCCGCGGCGGTGATTTTTGAGATTCGGCACCCGCGAGGCTGATTTTCGAGAATCGGCACCCGCGGTGGTGATTTTTGAGATTTGGCACGCGCGGCACTGATTTTTGAGATTCGGCACCCGCGGGGCTGATTTTCGAGATTCGGCACCCGCGGCAGTGATTTTCGAGATTCAGCACCCGCGGGGCTGATTTTCGAGATTTGGCACCCGCGGCACTGATTTTCGAGATTCGGCACCCGCGGCACTGATTTTCGAGATTCGGCACCCGTGGCGCTGATTTTCGAGATTCGGCACCCGTGGGGCTGATTTTCGAGATTCAGCACCTGCAGGGCTGATTTTAGAGATTCGGCACCCGCCGGGCTGATTTTCGAGATTCGGCATCCGCGGCGGTGCTTTTCGAAATTCGGCACCCGCGGGGCTGATTTTCGAGATTCGGCACCCGCGGCGGTGCATTTCGAGATTCGGCACTCGCAATGGTGATTTTCGAGATTCGGCACCCGCGGGACTGATTTTCGAGATTCGGCACCCGCTGGGCTGAATTTCGAGATTCGGCACCCGCGGGGCTGATTTTCGAGATTCGGCACCCGCGGCGGTGCTTCTCGAAATTCGGCACTCGCTATGGTGATTTTCGAGATTCGGCACCCGCGGCAGTGATTTTTGAGATTTGGCACCCGCGGGGCTGATTTTCGAGATTCGGCACCCGTGGGGCTGATTTTCGAGATTGAGCACCCTCGGCACTGATTTTCGAGATTCGGCACCCGTGGGGCTGATTTTCGAGATTCAGCACCCGCGGCACTGATTTTCGAGATTCGGCACCCGCGGCTGTGATTTTCGAGATTCGGCACCCGCGGGGCTGATTTTTGAGATTCGGCACTGGCGGCGGTGATTTTCGAGATTCGGCACCCGCGGGACTGATTTTCGAGATTCGGCACCCGCGGCACTGATTTTCAAGATTCGGCAGCCGCGGCGCTGATTTTCTAGATTCGGCACCGGCGGCAGTGATTTCCGAGATTCGGCACCCGCGGAACTGATTTTCGAGATTCGGCACCCGCGGCTGTGATTTTCGAGATTCGGCTCCCGCGGGGCTGATTTTCAAGATTCGGCACCCTCGGCACTGATTTTTGAGATTTGGCACTCGCGGGGCTGATTTTTGAGATTCGGCACCCGCGGGGCTGATTTTCGAGATTTGGCACCCACGGTGGTGATTTCCGAGATTCGGCACCTGCGGCAGTGATTTTCGAGATTCGGCACCTGCGGGCCTGATTTTCGAGATTCGCCAACGTCGGCGGTGATTTTCGAGATTCGGCACCCGCGGGGCTGATTTTTGAGATTCGGCACTGGCGGCGGTGATTTTCGAGATTCGGCACCCGCGGGACTGATTTTCGAGATTCGGCACCCGCGGCACTGATTTTCAAGATTCGGCAGCCGCGGCGCTGATTTTCTAGATTCGGCACCCGCGGCAGTGATTTCCGAGATTCGGCACCCGCGGCACTGATTTTCGAGATTCGGCACCCGCGGCTGTGATTTTCGAGATTCGGCTCCCGCGGGGCTGATTTTCAAGATTCGGCACCCTCGGCACTGATTTTTGAGATTTGGCACTCGCGGGGCTGATTTTTGAGATTCGGCACCCGCGGGGCTGATTTTCGAGATTTGGCACCCACGGTGGTGATTTCCGAGATTCGGCACCTGCGGCAGTGATTTTCGAGATTCGGCACCTGCGGTCCTGATTTTCGAGATTCGCCAACGTCGGCGGTGATTTTCGAGATTCGGCACCCGCGGGGCTGATTTTCGAGATTTGGCACCCGCGGCACTGATTTTCGAGATTCGGCACCCGTGGGGCTGATTTTCGAGATTTGGCACCCGCGGTGGTGATTTTCGAGATTCTGCACCTGTGGCGGTGATTTTTGAGATTCGGCACCCGCGGGGCTGATTTACGAGATTCGGCTCCCGCGGCAGTGCTTCTCGAGATTCGGCACTTGCTATGGTGATTTTCGAGATTCGGCACCCGCGGCACTGATTTTCGAGATAGGGCACCCGTGGTGTTGATTTTTGAGATTCGGCACCCGCGGCGGTGATTTCCAAGATTTGGCACTCGCGGTGGTGATTTTCGAGATTCGGCACCTGCGGCGGTGATTTTCGAGATTCGGCACCCGCGGAGATGATTTTCGAGATTCGGCACCTGCGGAAGTGATTTTTGAGATTCGGCACCTGCGGGGCTGATTTTCGAGATTCGGCAACGGCGGCGGTGATTTTCGAGATTCGGCACCCGCGGGGCTGATTTTCAAGATTCGGCATCCGCGGCACTGATTTTCGAGATTCGGCATCCGCGGGGCTGATTTTCGAGACTCGGCACCCGCGGCACTGATTTTCGAGATTCGGCACCCGCGGGGCTGATTTTCGAGACTCGGCACCCGCGGCGGTGCTTTTCGAGATTTGGCACTCGCGGTGGTGAATTTCGAGATTCGGCACCAGCGGCACTGATTTTGGAGATTCGACACCCGCGGGGCTGATTTTCGAGATTCGGCAACCACAGCGGTGATTTCCGAGATTTGGCACCCGAGGAACTGATTTTCGAGATTCGGCACCCGCGGCAGTGCTTTTCGAGATTCGGCACCCGTGGGGCTGATATTCGAGATTCGGCACCCATGGCACTGATTTTCGAGATTCGGCACCCGAGGAACTGATTTTCGAGATTCGGCACCCATGGCACTGATTTTCTAGATTCGGCACCCGCGGCAGTGATTTCCGAGATTCGGCACCCGCGGGGCTTATTTTCGAGATTTGGCACCCGCAGGAATGATTTTCGAGATTCGGCACCCGCGGGGCCGATTTTTGAGATTTGGCACCCACGGTGGTGATTTTCAAGATTCGGCACCAGTGGCGGTGATTTTCGAGATTCGTCACCCACGGGGCTGATTTTTGAGATTTGGCACCCGCGGTGGTGATTTTCGAGATTCGGAACCCGCGGCGGTGATTTTTGAGATTCGGCACCCGCGAGGCTGATTTTCGAGAATCGGCACCCGCGGTGGTGATTTTTGAGATTTGGCACGCGCGGCACTGATTTTTGAGATTCGGCACCCGCGGGGCTGATTTTCGAGATTCGGCACCCGCGGCAGTGATTTTCGAGAATCAGCACCCGCGGGGCTGATTTTCGAGATTTGGCACCCGCGGCACTGATTTTCGAGATTCGGCACCCGCGGCACTGATTTTCGAGATTCGGCACCCATGGCACTGATTTTCGAGATTCAGCACCCGCGGGGCTGATTTTCGGGATTCGGCACCCGCGGGGCTGATTTTCGAGATTCGGCACCCGCGGCACTGATTTTCGAGATTCGGCACCCGCAGGGCTGATTTTCGAGATTCGGCACCCGCGGAAGTGATTTTCGAGATTCGGCACCCGCGGGGCTAATTTTCGAGATTCGGCACCGGCGGCAGTGATTTTCGAGATTCGGCACCCGCGGCAGTGATTTTTGAGATTCGGCACCCGCGGCACTGATTTTCGAGATTCGGCACTCGCGGGGCTGATTTTTGAGATTTGGCACCCGTGGCACTGATTTTCGAGATTCGGGACTCGAGGGGCTGACTTTTGAGATTTGGCACCCGCGGGGGTGATTTTTGAGATTCGGCACCCGCGTGGCTGATTTTCGAGATTTGCACCCACTGTATTGATTTTAGAGATTCGGCACCTGCGGCGGTGATTTTCAAGATTCGGCACCCGCGTGGCTGATTTTCGAGATTCGGCACCAGTGGCGGTGATTTTCGAGATTCGGCACCCGCGGGGCTGATTTTCGAGATTCGGCACTCGCGGCGGTGATTTTTGAGATTCGGCACCCGTGGCGCTGATTTTCGAGATTCGGCACCCGTGGGGCTGATTTTCGAGATTCAGCACCTGCAGGGCTGATATTAGAGATTCGGCACCCGCCGGGCTGATTTTCGAGATTCGGCACCCGCGGGGCTGATTTTCGAGATTCGGCATCCGCGGCGGTGCTTTTCGAAATTCGGCACCCGCGGGGCTGATTTTCGAGATTCGGCACCCGCGGCGGTGCATTTCGAGATTCGGCACTCGCAATGGTGATTTTCGAGATTCGGCACCCGCGGGACTGATTTTCGAGATTCGGCACCCGCTGGGCTGAATTTCGAGATTCGGCACCCGCGGGGCTGATTTTCGAGATTCGGCACCCGCGGCGGTGCTTCTCGAAATTCGGCACTCGCTATGGTGATTTTCGAGATTCGGCACCCGCGGCAGTGATTTTTGAGATTTGGCACCCGCGGGGCTGATTTTCGAGATTCGGCACCCGTGGGGCTGATTTTCGAGATTGAGCACCCTCGGCACTGATTTTCGAGATTCGGCACCCGCGGCTGTGATTTTCGAGATTCGGCACCCGCGGGGCTGATTTTTGAGATTCGGCACTGGCGGCGGTGATTTTCGAGATTCGGCACCCGCGGGACTGATTTTCGAGATTCGGCACCCGCGGCACTGATTTTCAAGATTCGGCACCCGCGGGGCTGATTTTCGAGATTCGGCACCCGCGGCGGTGCTTTTCAAGATTCGGCACTTGCGGTGGTGATTTTTGAGATTCGGCACCCGCGGCACTGATTTTCGAGATTCGGCACCCGCGGGGCTGATTTTCCAGATTCGCCACCCGCGGCAGTGATTTTCGAGATTCAACACCCGCGGGGCCTATTTTCGAGATTTGGCACCCGCGGTGGTGATTTTCAAGATTAGGCACCCGCGACACTGATTTTCGAGATTCGGCACCCGCGGCACTGATTTTTGAGATTCGGCACCCGCGGCGGTGATTTTTGAGATTCGGCACCCGCGGGGCTGATTTTCGAGGATTGGCACACACGGTGGTGATTTTCGAGATTCGGCACCCGCGGGGCTGATTTTCGAGAATCGGCACCCGCGGCGGTGATTTTTGAGATTCGGCACCAGCGGGGCTGATTTTCGAGGATTGGCACACACGGTGGTGATTTTCGAGATTCGGCACCCGCGGGGCTGATTTTCGAGATTCGGCACCCGCGGCACTGATTTTCGAGATTCGGCACCCGCGGGGCTGATTTTCGAGATTCGGCACCCGCCGCAGTGATTTTCGAGATTCGGCACTCGCTATGGTGATTTTCGAGATTCGGCACCCGCGGGGCTGATTTTCGAGATTCGGCACCCGCGGCACTGATTTTCGAGATTTGGCACCCGCGGGGTTGATATTCGAGATTCGGCACCCGCGGCACTGATTTTCGAGTTTCCGCACCCGCGGGGCTGATTTTCGAGATTCGGCACCCGCGGGGCTGATTTTCGAGATTCGGCACCCGCGGCACTGATTTTCGAGATTCGGCACCCGCGGGGCTGATTTTCGAGATTCGGCACTCGCAATGGTGATTTTCGAGATTCGGCACCCGCGGGACTGATTTTCGAGATTCGGCACCCGCGGGGCTGAATTTCGAGATTCGGCACCCGCGGGGCTGATTTTCGAGATTCGGCACCCGCGGCGATGCTTCTCGAGATTCGGCACTCGCTAAGGTGATTTTCGAGATTCGGCACCCGCGGCAGTGATTTTTGAGATTTGGCACCCGCGGGGCTGATTTTCGAGATTCGGCACCCGTGGGGCTGATTTTCGAGATTCGGCACCCGCGGCACTGATTTTCGAGATTCGGCACCCGCGGGGCTGATTTTCGAGATTCGGCACCCGCGGGGCTGATTTTCGAGATTCGGCACCCGCGGCGGTACTTTTCGAGATTCGGCACTCGCAATGGTGATTTTCGAGATTCGGCACCCGCGGGACTGATTTTCGAGATTCGGCACCCGCTGGGCTGATTTTCGAGATTTGGCACGCGCGGACCTGATTTTCGAGATTCGGCACCCGCGGCGGTGCTTCTCGAGATTCGGCACTCGCTATGGTGATTTTCGAGATTCAGCACCCGCGGCACTGATTTTCGAGATTCGGCACCCGCGGGGCTGATTTTCGAGATTCGGCACCCGCGGGGCTGATTTTCGAGATTCGGCACCCGCGGCGGTACTTTTCGAGATTCGGCACTCGCAATGGTGATTTTCGAGATTCGGCACCCGCGGGACTGATTTTCGAGATTCGGCACCCGCGGGGCTGATTTTCGAGATTCGGCACCTGCGGCACTGATTTTCGAGATTTGGCACCCGCGGGGTTGATATTCGAGATTCGGCACCCGCGGCACTGATTTTCGAGTTTCCGCACCCGCGGGGCTGATTTTCGAGATTCGGCACCCGCGGGGCTGATTTTCGAGATTCGGCACCCGCGGCACTGATTTTCGAGATTCGGCACCCGCGGGGCTGATTTTCGAGATTCGGCACTCGCAATGGTGATTTTCGAGATTCGGCACCCGCGGGACTGATTTTCGAGATTCAGCACCCGCGGGGCTGAATTTCGAGATTCGGCACCCGCGGGGCTGATTTTCGAGATTCGGCACCCGCGGCGATGCTTCTCGAGATTCGGCACTCGCTAAGGTGATTTTCGAGATTCGGCACCCGCGGCAGTGATTTTTGAGATTTGGCACCCGCGGGGCTGATTTTCGAGATTCGGCACCCGTGGGGCTGATTTTCGAGATTCAGCACCCGCGGCACTGATTTTCGAGATTCGGCACCCGCGGGGCTGGTTTTCGAGATTCGGCACCCGCGGGGCTGATTTTCGAGATTCGGCACCCGCGGCGGTACTTTTCGAGATTCGGCACTCGCAATGGTGATTTTCGAGATTCGGCACCCGCGGGACTGATTTTCGAGATTCGGCACCCGCTGGGCTGATTTTCGAGATTTGGCACCCGCGGACCTGATTTTCGAGATTCGGCACCCGCGGCGGTGCTTCTCGAGATTCGGCACTCGCTATGGTGATTTTCGAGATTCAGCACCCGCGGCACTGATTTTCGAGATTCGGCACCCGCGGGGCTGATTTTCGAGATTCGGCACCCGCGGGGCTGATTTTCGAGATTCGGCACCCGCGGCGGTACTTTTCGAGATTCGGCACTCGCAATGGTGATTTTCGAGATTCGGCACCCGCGGGACTGATTTTCGAGATTCGGCACCCGCTGGGCTGATTTTCGAGATTCGGCACCCGCAGGGCTGATTTTTGAGATTTGGCACCCGCGGCGGTGCTTCTCGAGATTCGGCACTCGCTATGGTGATTTTCGAGATTCGGCACCCGCGGCAGTGATTTTTGAGATTTGGCACCTGCGGGGCTGATTTTCGAGATTCGGCACCCGTGGGGCTGATTTTCGAGATTCAGCACCCGCGGCACTGATTTTCGAGATTCGGCACCCGCGGGGCTGATTTTCGAGATTCGGCACTTGCGGGGCTGATTTTCGAGATTCGGCACCCGCGGCGGTGCATTTCGAGATTCGGCACCCGCGGGACTGATTTTCGAGATTCGGCACCCGCTGGGCTGATTTTCGAGATTCGGCACCCGCGGGTCTGATTTTCGAGATTCGGCACCCGCGGCGGTGCTTCTCGAGATTCGGCACCCGCGGGGCTGATTTTCGAGATTCGGCACCCGTGGGGCTGATTTTCGAGATTCAGCACCCGCGGCACTGATTTTCGAGATTTGGCACCCGCGGGGCTGATTTTCGAGATTCGGCACCCGCGGGGCTGATTTTCGAGATTTGGCACTCGCGGGGCTGATTTTCGAGATTCGGCACCAGTGGCGGTGATTTTCGAGATTCGGCACCCGCGGGGCCGATTTTCGAGATTTGGCACCCGCGATGCTGATTTTCGAGATTCGGCACCAGTGGCGGTGATTTTCGAGATTCGGCACCCGCGGGGCCGATTTTCGAGATTTGGCACCCGCGGTGGTGATTTTCAAGATTTGGCACCTGCGGCGGTGATTTTCGAGATTCGTCACCCACGGGGCTGATTTTCGAGATTTGGCACCCGCGGTGGTGATTTTCGAGATTCGGAACCCGCGGCGGTGATTTTTGAGATTCGGCACCCGCGGGGCTGATTTTCGAGAATCGGCACCCACGGTGGTGATTTTTGAGATTCGGAACGCGCAGCACTGATTTTTGAGATTCGGCACCCGCGGGCCTGATTTTCGAGATTCGGCACCCGCGGCAGTGATTTTCGAGATTCAGCACCCGCGGGGCTGATTTTCGAGATTTGGCACCCGCGGCACTGATTTTCGAGATTCGGCACCCGCGGGGCTGATTTTCGAGATTCGGCACCCACGGCGGTGATTTCCAAGATTCGGCACCCGCGGGGCTGATTTTCGAGATTCGGCACCCGTGGCACTGATTTTCGAGATTTGGCACCCGCGGCGGTGTTTTTCGAGATTTGGCACTCGCGGGGCTGATTTTCGAGATTTGGCACCTGCGGCACTGATTTTCGAGATTCGGCACCCGCGGGGCTGATTTTCTAGATTCGGCACCCGCGGCAGTGACTTCCGAGATTCGGCACCCGCGGCACTGGTTTTCGAGATTCGGCACCCGCGGCTGTGATTTTCGAGATTCGGCTCCCGCGGGGCTGATTTTCAAGATTCGGCACCCGCGGCACTGATTTTTGAGATTCGGCACCCTCGGGGCTGATTTTCGAGATTCGGCACTCGCGGGGCTGATTTTTGAGGTTTGGCACCCGCGGGGGTGATTTTTGAGATTCGGCACCCGCGGGGCTGGTTTTCGAGATTCGGCACCCGCGGGGCTGATTTTCGAGATTCGGCACCCGCGGCGGTACTTTTCGAGATTCGGCACTCGCAATGGTGATTTTCGAGATTCGGCACCCGCGGGACTGATTTTCGAGATTCGGCACCCGCTGGGCTGATTTTCGAGATTTGGCACCCGCGGACCTGATTTTCGAGATTCGGCACCCGCGGCGGTGCTTCTCGAGATTCGGCACTCGCTATGGTGATTTTCGAGATTCAGCACCCGCGGCACTGATTTTCGAGATTCGGCACCCGCGGGGCTGATTTTCGAGATTCGGCACCCGCGGGGCTGATTTTCGAGATTCGGCACCCGCGGCGGTACTTTTCGAGATTCGGCACTCGCAATGGTGATTTTCGAGATTCGGCACCCGCGGGACTGATTTTCGAGATTCGGCACCCGCTGGGCTGATTTTCGAGATTCGGCACCCGCAGGGCTGATTTTTGAGATTTGGCACCCGCGGCGGTGCTTCTCGAGATTCGGCACTCGCTATGGTGATTTTCGAGATTCGGCACCCGCGGCAGTGATTTTTGAGATTTGGCACCTGCGGGGCTGATTTTCGAGATTCGGCACCCGTGGGGCTGATTTTCGAGATTCAGCACCCGCGGCACTGATTTTCGAGATTCGGCACCCGCGGGGCTGATTTTCGAGATTCGGCACTTGCGGGGCTGATTTTCGAGATTCGGCACCCGCGGCGGTGCATTTCGAGATTCGGCACCCGCGGGACTGATTTTCGAGATTCGGCACCCGCTGGGCTGATTTTCGAGATTCGGCACCCGCGGGTCTGATTTTCGAGATTCGGCACCCGCGGCGGTGCTTCTCGAGATTCGGCACCCGCGGGGCTGATTTTCGAGATTCGGCACCCGTGGGGCTGATTTTCGAGATTCAGCACCCGCGGCACTGATTTTCGAGATTTGGCACCCGCGGGGCTGATTTTCGAGATTCGGCACCCGCGGGGCTGATTTTCGAGATTTGGCACTCGCGGGGCTGATTTTCGAGATTCGGCACCAGTGGCGGTGATTTTCGAGATTCGGCACCCGCAGGGCCGATTTTCGAGATTTGGCACCCGCGATGCTGATTTTCGAGATTCGGCACCAGTGGCGGTGATTTTCGAGATTCGGCACCCGCGGGGCCGATTTTCGAGATTTGGCACCCGCGGTGGTGATTTTCAAGATTCGGCACCTGCGGCGGTGATTTTCGAGATTCGTCACCCACGGGGCTGATTTTCGAGATTCGGAACCCGCGGCGGTGATTTTTGAGATTCGGCACCCGCGGGGCTGATTTTCGAGAATCGGCACCCACGGTGGGGATTTTTGAGATTCGGAACGCGCAGCACTGATTTTTGAGATTCGGCACCCGCGGGCCTGATTTTCGAGATTCGGCACCCGCGGCAGTGATTTTCGAGATTCAGCACCCGCGGGGCTGATTTTCGAGATTTGGCACCCGCGGCACTGATTTTCGAGATTCGGCACCCGCGGGGCTGATTTTCGAGATTCGGCACCCACGGCGGTGATTTCCAAGATTCGGCACCCGCGGGGCTGATTTTCGAGATTCGGCACCCGTGGCACTGATTTTCGAGATTCGGCACCCGCGGCGGTGTTTTTCGAGATTTGGCACTCGCGGGGCTGATTTTCGAGATTTGGCACCTGCGGCACTGATTTTCGAGATTCGGCACCCGCGGGGCTGATTTTCTAGATTCGGCACCCGCGGCAGTGACTTCCGAGATTCGGCACCCGCGGCACTGGTTTTCGAGATTCGGCACCCGCGGCTGTGATTTTCGAGATTCGGCTCCCGCGGGGCTGATTTTCAAGATTCGGCACCCGCGGCACTGATTTTTGAGATTCGGCACCCTCGGGGCTGATTTTCGAGATTCGGCACTCGCGGGGCTGATTTTTGAGGTTTGGCACCCGCGGGGGTGATTTTTGAGATTCGGCACCCGCGTGGCTGATTTTCGAGATTTGCACCCACTGTATTGATTTTCAAGATTCGGCACCCGCGGCGGTGATTTTCAAGATTCGGCACCCGCGTGGCTGATTTTCGAGATTCGGCACCAGTGGCGGTGATTTTCGAGATTCGGCAACCGCGGCAGTGATTTTTGAGATTCGGCACCCGCGGCGCTGATTTTCGAGATTCGGCACCTTGCGGAAGTGATTTTTGAGATTCGGCACCTGCGGGGCTGATTTTCGAGATTCGGCAACGGCGGCGGTGATTTTCGAGATTCGGCACCCGCGGGGCTGATTTTCAAGATTCGGCACCCGCGGCACTGATTTTCGAGATTCGGCATCCGCGGGGCTGATTTTCGAGACTCGGCACCCGCGGCACTGATTTTCGAGATTCGGCACCCGCGGGGCTGATTTTCGAGACTCGGCACCCGCGGCGGTGCTTTTCGAGATTTGGCACTCGTGGTGGTGAATTTCGAGATTCGGCACCAGCGGCACTGATTTTGGAGATTCGACACCCGCGGGGCTGATTTTCGAGATTCGGCAACCACAGCGGTGATTTCCGAGATTTGGCACCCGAGGAACTGATTTTCGAGATTCGGCACCCGCGGCGGTGCTTTTCGAGATTCGGCACCCGTGGGGCTGATATTCGAGATTCGGCACCCGTGGCACTGATTTTCGAGATTCGGCACCCGAGGAACTGATTTTCGAGATTCGGCACCCACGGCACTGATTTTCTAGATTCGGCACCCGCGGCAGTGATTTCCGAGATTCGGCACCCGCGGGGCTTATTTTCGAGATTCGGCACCCGCGGCACTGATTTTTGAGATTCGGCACCCACGGGGCTGATTTGCGAGATTCAGCACTCGCGGTGGTGATTTTCGAGATTCGGTACCCGCGGCTGTGATTTTCGAGATTCAGCTCCTGCGGGGCTGATTTTCGAGATTTGGCACTCACGGGGCTGATTTTTGAGATTTGGCATCCGCGGGGGTGATTTTAAAGATTCGGCACCCGCAGGGCTGATTTTCGAGATTCGGCACCAGTGGTGGAGATTTTCGAGATTCGTCACCCACGGGGCTGATTTTTGAGATTTGGCACCCGCGGTGGTGATTTTCGAGATTCGGAACCCGCGGCGGTGATTTTTGAGATTTGGCACCCGCGAGGCTGATTTTCGAGAATCGGCACCCGCGGTGGTGATTTCCAAGATTCGACACCCGCGGGGCTGATTTTCGAGATTCGGCACCCGCGGCACTGATTTTCGACATTCGGCACCCATGGCACTGATTTTCGAGATTCAGCACCCGCGGGGCTGATTTTTGGGATTCGGCACCCGCGGGGCTGATTTTCGAGATTCGGCACCCGCGGCACTGATTTTCGAGATTCGGCACCCGCGGGGCTGATTTTCGAGATTCGGCACCCGCGGAAGTGATTTTCGAGATTCGCCACCCGCGGGGCTAATTTTCGAGATTCGGCACCGGCGGCAGTGATTTTCGAGATTCGGCACCCGCGGCAGTGATTTTTGAGATTCGGCACCCGCGGCACTGATTTTCGAGATTCGGCACTCACGGGGCTGATTTTCGAGATTTGGCACCCGCGGCACTGATTTTCGAGATTCGGCACTCGCGGGGCTGACTTTTGAGATTTGGCACCCGCGGGGGTGATTTTTGAGATTCGGCACCCGCGTGGCTGATTTTCGAGATTTGCACCCACTGTATTGATTTTCAAGATTCGGCACCTGCGGCGGTGATTTTCAAGATTCGGCACCCGCGTGGCTGATTTTCGAGATTCGGCACCAGTGGCGGTGATTTTCGAGATTCGGCACCCGCGGGGCTGATTTTCGAGATTCGGCACTCGCGGCGGTGATTTTTGAGATTCGGCACCCGCGGCAGTGATTTTTGAGATTCGGCACCCGTGGCGCTGATTTTCGAGATTCGGCACCCGTGGGGCTGATTTTCGAGATTCGGCACCCGCGGCGGTGCTTTTCGATATTCGGCACCCGCGGGGCTGATTTTCGAGATTCGGCACCCGCGGCTGTGCATTTCGAGATTCGGCACTCGCAATGGTGATTTTCGAGATTCGGCACCCGCGGGACTGATTTTCGAGATTCGGCACCCGCTGGGCTGAATTTCGAGATTCGGCACCCGCGGGGCTGATTTTCGAGATTCGGCACCCGCAGCGGTGCTTCTCGAGATTCGGCACTCGCTATGGTGATTTTCGAGATTCGGCACCCGCGGCAGTGATTTTTGAGATTTGGCACCCGCGGGGCTGATTTTCGAGATTCGGCACCCGTGGGGCTGATTTTCGAGATTCAGCACCCGCGGCACTGATTTTCGAGATTCGGCACCCGCGGCTGTGATTTTCGAGATTCGGCAACCGCGGGGCTGATTTTTGAGATTCGGCACTGGCGGCGGTGATTTTCGAGATTCGGCACCCGCGGGACTGATTTTCGAGATTCGGCACCCGCGGCACTGATTTTCAAGATTCGGCACCCGCGGGGCTGATTTTCGAGATTCGGCACCCGCGGCGGTGCTTTTCAAGATTCGGCACTTGCGGTGGTGATTTTTGAGATTCGGCACCCGCGGCACTGATTTTCAACATTCGGCAACCGCGGGGCTGATTTTCCAGATTCGGCACCCGCGGCAGTGATTTTCGAGATTCAGCACCCGCGGTGGTGATTTTCAAGATTCGGCACCCGCGGCACTGATTTTCGAGATTTGGCACCCGCGGAGTTCATTTTCGAGATTCGGCACCCGCGGCACTGATTTTTGAGATTCGGCACCCGCGGCGGTGATTTTTGAGATTCGGCACCCGCGGGGCTGATTTTCGAGGATTGGCACACACGGTGGTGATTTTCGAGATTCGGCACCCGCGGGGCTGATTTTCGAGAATCGGCACCCGCGGCGGTGATTTTTGAGATTCGGCACCAGCGGGGCTGATTTTCGAGGATTGGCACACACGGTGGTGATTTTCGAGATTCGGCACCCGCGGGGCTGATTTTCGAGATTCGGCACCCGCGGCACTGATTTTCGAGATTCGGCACCCGCGGGGCTGATTTTCGAGATTCGGCACCCGCCGCAGTGATTTTCGAGATTCGGCACTCGCTATGGTGATTTTCGAGATTCGGCACCCGCGGGGCTGATTTTCGAGATTCGGCACCCGCGGCACTGATTTTCGAGATTTGGCACCCGCGGGGTTGATATTCGAGATTCGGCACCCGCGGCACTGATTTTCGAGTTTCCGCACCCGCGGGGCTGATTTTCGAGATTCGGCACCCGCGGGGCTGATTTTCGAAATTCGGCACCCGCGGCACTGATTTTCGAGATTCGGCACCCGCGGGGCTGATTTTCGAGATTCGGCACTCGCAATGGTGATTTTCAAGATTCGGCACCCGCGGGACTGATTTTCGAGATTCGGCACCCGTGGGGCTGATTTTCAAGATTCAGCACCCGCGGCACTGATTTTCGAGATTCGGCACCCGCTGGGCTGATTTTCGAGATTTGGCACCCGCGGACCTGATTTTCGAGATTCGGCACCCGCGGCGGTGCTTCTCGAGATTCGGCACTCGCTATGGTGATTTTCGAAATTCGGCACCCACGGCAGTGATTTTTGAGATTTGGCACCCGCGGGGCTGATTTTCGAGATTCGGCACCCGTGGGGCTGATTTTCGAGATTCAGCACCCGCGGCACTGATTTTCGAGATTCGGCACCCGCGGGGCTGATTTTCGAGATTCGGCACCCGCTGGGCTGATTTTAGAGATTCGGCACCCGCTGGGCTGATTTTCGAGATTCGGCACCCGCGGGGCTGATTTTCGAGATTCGGCACCCGCGGCGGTGCTTTTCGAGATTCGGCACTCGCAATGGTGATTTTCGAGATTCGGCACCCGCGGGACTGATTTTCGAGATTCGGCACCCGCTGGGCTGATTTTCGAGATTCGGCACCCGCAGGGCTGATTTTTGAGATTTGGCACCCGCGGCGGTGCTTCTCGAGATTCGGCACTCGCTATGGTGATTTTCGAGATTCGGCACCCGCGGCAGTGATTTTTGAGATTTGGCACCTGCGGGGCTGATTTTCGAGATTCGGCAGCCGTGGGGCTGATTTTCGAGATTCAGCACCCGCGGCACTGATTTTCGAGATTCGGCACCCGCTGGGCTGATTTTCGAGATTCGTCACCCGCGGCGGTGCTTCTCGAGATTTGGCACCCGCGGGGCTGATTTTCGAGATTCGGCACCCGTGGGGCTGATTTTCGAGATTCAGCACCCGCGGCACTGATTTTCGAGATTTGGCACCCGCGGGGCTGATTTTCGAGATTCGGCACCCGCGGGGCTGATTTTCGAGATTCGGCACCCGCGGGGCTGATTTTCGAGATTCGGCACCCGCGGCTGTGATTTTCAAGATTCGGCTCCTGCGGGGCTGATTTTCGAGATTTGGCACTCGCGGGACTGATTTTCGAGATTCGGCACCAGTGGCGGTGATTTTCGAGATTCGGCACCCGCGGGGCCGATTTTCGAGATTTGGCACCCGCGATGCTGATTTTCGAGATTCGGCACCAGTGGCGGTGATTTTCGAGATTCGGCACCCGCGGGGCCGATTTTCGAGATTTGGCACCCGCGGTGGTGATTTTCAAGATTCGGCACCTGCGGCGGTGATTTTCGAGATTCGTCACCCACGGGGCTGATTTTCGAGATTTGGCACCCGCGGTGGTGATTTTCGAGAATCGGCACCCACGGTGGTGATTTTTGAGATTCGGCACGCGCGGCACTGATTTTTGAGATTCGGCACCCGCGGGGCTGATTTTCGAGATTCGGCACCCGCGGCAGTGATTTTCGAGATTCAGCACCCGCGGGGCTGATTTTCGAGATTTGGCACCCGCGGGGCTGATTTTCTAGATTCGGCACCCGCGGCAGTGACTTCCGAGATTCGGCACCCGCGGCACTGATTTTCGAGATTCGGCACCCGCGGGGCTGATTTTCAAGATTCGGCACCCGCGGCACTGATTTTTGAGATTCGGCACCCTCGGGGCTGATTTTCGAGATTCGGCACTCGCGGGGCTGATTTTTGAGATTTGGCACCCGCGGGGGTGATTTTTGAGATTCGGCACCCGCGTGGCTGATTTTCGAGATTTGCACCCACTGTATTGATTTTCAAGATTCGGCACCCGCGGCGGTGATTTTCAAGATTCGGCACCCGCGTGGCTGATTTTCGAGATTCGGCACCAGTGGCGGTGATTTTCGAGATTCGGCACCCGCGGGGCTGATTTTCGAGATTCGGCACTCGCGGTGGTGATTTTCGAGATTCGGCAACCGCGGCAGTGATTTTTGAGATTCGGCACCCGTGGGGCTGATTTTCGAGATTTGGCACCTGCAGGGCTGATTTTCGAGATTCGGCACCCGCAGGGCTGATTTTCGAGATTCGGCACCTGCGGCGGTGCTTTTCGAGATTCGGCACCCGTGGGGCTGATTTTCGAGATTCGGCACCCGCTGGGCTGATTTTCGAGATTTGGCAGCGCGGGGCTGATTTTCGAGATTCGGCACCCGCGGCGGTGCTTCTCGAGATTCGGCACTCGCTATGGTGATTTTCGAGATTCGGCACCCGCGGCAGTGATTTTTGAGATTTGGCACCCGCGGGGCTGATTTTCGAGATTCGGCACCCGTGGGGCTGATTTTCGAGATTCAGCACCCGCGGCACTGATTTTCGAGATTCGGCACCCGCGGGGCTGATTTTCGAGATTTGGCACCCGCGGGGCTGATTTTCGAGATTCGGCACCCGCGGGGCTGATTTTCGAGATTCGGCACCCGCTGGGCTGATTTTCGAGATTCGGCACCCGCGGCGGTGCTTCTCGAGATTTGGCACCCGCGGGGCTGATTTTCGAGATTCGGCACCCGTGGGGCTGATTTTCGAGATTCAGCACCCGCGGCACTGATTTTCGAGATTTGGCACCCGCGGGGCTGATTTTCGAGATTCGGCACCCGCGGGGCTGATTTTCGAGATTCGGCACCCGCGGGGCTGATTTTCGAGATTCGGCACCCGCGGCTGTGATTTTCAAGATTCGGCTCCTGCGGGGCTGATTTTCGAGATTCGGCACCCGTGGGGCTGATTTTCGAGATTCAGCACCCGCGGCACTGATTTTCGAGATTTGGCACCCGCAGGGCTGATTTTCGAGATTCGGCACCCGCGGGGCTGATTTTCGAGATTCGGCACCCGCGGGGCTGATTTTCGAGATTCGGCACCCGCGGCTGTGATTTTCAAGATTCGGCTCCTGCGGGGCTGATTTTCGAGATTCGGCACCCGTGGGGCTGATTTTCGAGATTCAGCACCCGCGGCACTGATTTTCGAGATTTGGCACCCGCGGGGCTGATTTTCGAGATTCGGCACCCGCGGGGCTGATTTTCGAGATTCGGCACCCGCTGGGCTGATTTTCGAGATTCGGCACCCGCGGCGGTGCTTCTCGAGATTTGGCACCCGCGGGGCTGATTTTCGAGATTCGGCACCCGTGGGGCTGATTTTCGAGATTCAGCACCCGCGGCACTGATTTTCGAGATTCGGCACCCGCGGGGCTGATTTTCGAGATTCGGCACCCGCGGTGGTGATTTTCAAGATTCGGCACCTGCGGCGGTGATTTTCGAGATTCGTCACCCACGGGGCTGATTTTCGAGATTTGGCACCCGCGGTGGTGATTTTCGAGAATCGGCACCCACGGTGGTGATTTTTGAGATTCGGCACGCGCGGCACTGATTTTTGAGATTCGGCACCCGCGGGGCTGATTTTCGAGATTCGGCACCCGCGGCAGTGATTTTCGAGATTCAGCACCCGCGGGGCTGATTTTCGAGATTTGGCACCCGCGGGGCTGATTTTCTAGATTCGGCACCCGCGGCAGTGACTTCCGAGATTCGGCACCCGCGGCACTGATTTTCGAGATTCGGCACCCGCGGGGCTGATTTTCAAGATTCGGCACCCGCGGCACTGATTTTTGAGATTCGGCACCCTCGGGGCTGATTTTCGAGATTCGGCACTCGCGGGGCTGATTTTTGAGATTTGGCACCCGCGGGGGTGATTTTTGAGATTCGGCACCCGCGTGGCTGATTTTCGAGAATTGCACCCACTGTATTGATTTTCAAGATTCGGCACCCGCGGCGGTGATTTTCAAGATTCGGCACCCGCGTGGCTGATTTTCGAGATTCGGCACCAGTGGCGGTGATTTTCGAGATTCGGCACCCGCGGGGCTGATTTTCGAGATTCGGCACTCGCGGTGGTGATTTTCGAGATTCGGCAACCGCGGCAGTGATTTTTGAGATTCGGCACCCGCGGCGCTGATTTTCGAGATTCGGCACCCGTGGGGCTGATTTTCGAGATTTGGCACCTGCAGGGCTGATTTTCGAGATTCGGCACCCGCAGGGCTGATTTTCGAGATTCGGCACCTGCGGCGGTGCTTTTCGAGATTCGGCACCCGTGGGGCTGATTTTCGAGATTCGGCACCCGCTGGGCTGATTTTCGAGATTTGGCAGCGCGGGGCTGATTTTCGAGATTCGGCACCCGCGGCGGTGCTTCTCGAGATTCGGCACTCGCTATGGTGATTTTCGAGATTCGGCACCCGCGGCAGTGATTTTTGAGATTTGGCACCCGCGGGGCTGATTTTCGAGATTCGGCACCCGTGGGGCTGATTTTCGAGATTCAGCACCCGCGGCACTGATTTTCGAGATTCGGCACCCGCGGGGCTGATTTTCGAGATTTGGCACCCGCGGGGCTGATTTTCGAGATTCGGCACCCGCGGGGCTGATTTTCGAGATTCGGCACCCGCTGGGCTGATTTTCGAGATTCGGCACCCGCGGCGGTGCTTCTCGAGATTTGGCACCCGCGGGGCTGATTTTCGAGATTCGGCACCCGTGGGGCTGATTTTCGAGATTCAGCACCCGCGGCACTGATTTTCGAGATTTGGCACCCGCGGGGCTGATTTTCGAGATTCGGCACCCGCGGGGCTGATTTTCGAGATTCGGCACCCGCGGGGCTGATTTTCGAGATTCGGCACCCGCGGCTGTGATTTTCAAGATTCGGCTCCTGCGGGGCTGATTTTCGAGATTCGGCACCCGTGGGGCTGATTTTCGAGATTCAGCACCCGCGGCACTGATTTTCGAGATTTGGCACCCGCGGGGCTGATTTTCGAGATTCGGCACCCGCGGGGCTGATTTTCGAGATTCGGCACCCGCGGGGCTGATTTTCGAGATTCGGCACCCGCGGCTGTGATTTTCAAGATTCGGCTCCTGCGGGGCTGATTTTCGAGATTCGGCACCCGTGGGGCTGATTTTCGAGATTCAGCACCCGCGGCACTGATTTTCGAGATTTGGCACCCGCGGGGCTGATTTTCGAGATTCGGCACCCGCGGGGCTGATTTTCGAGATTCGGCACCCGCTGGGCTGATTTTCGAGATTCGGCACCCGCGGCGGTGCTTCTCGAGATTTGGCACCCGCGGGGCTGATTTTCGAGATTCGGCACCCGTGGGGCTGATTTTCGAGATTCAGCACCCGCGGCACTGATTTTCGAGATTTGGCACCCGCGGGGCTGATTTTCGAGATTCGGCACCCGCGGGGCTGATTTTCGAGATTCGGCACCCGCGGGGCTGATTTTCGAGATTCGGCACCCGCGGCTGTGATTTTCAAGATTCGGCTCCTGCGGGGCTGATTTTCGAGATTTGGCACTCGCGGGACTGATTTTCGAGATTCGGCACCAGTGGCGGTGATTTTCGAGATTCGGCACCCGCGGGGCCGATTTTCGAGATTTGGCACCCGCGATGCTGATTTTCGAGATTCGGCACCAGTGGCGGTGATTTTCGAGATTCGGCACCCGTGGGGCCGATTTTCGAGATTTGGCACCCGCGGTGGTGATTTTCGAGATTCGTCACCCACGGGGCTGATTTTCGAGATTTGGCACCCGCGGTGGTGATTTTCGAGAATCGGCACCCACGGTGGTGGTTTTTGAGATTCGGCACGCGCGGCACTGATTTTTGAGATTCGGCACCCGCGGGGCTGATTTTCGAGATTCGGCACCCGCGGCAGTGATTTTCGAGATTCAGCACCCGCGGGGCTGATTTTCAAGATTTGGCACCCGCGGGGCTGATTTTCTAGATTCGGCACCCGCGGCAGTGACTTCCGAGATTCGGCACCCGCGGGGCTGATTTTCAAGATTCGGCACCCGCGGCACTGATTTTTGAGATTCGGCACCCTCGGGGCTGATTTTCGAGATTCGGCACTCGCGGGGCTGATTTTTGAGATTTGGCACCCGCGGGGGTGATTTTTGAGATTCGGCACCCGCGTGGCTGATTTTCGAGATTTGCACCCACTGTATTGATTTTCAAGATTCGGCACCCGCGGCGGTGATTTTCAAGATTCGGCACCCGCGTGGCTGATTTTCGAGATTCGGCACCAGTGGCGGTGATTTTCGAGATTCGGCACCCGTGGGGCTGATTTTCGAGATTCGGCACTCGCGGCGGTGATTTTCGAGATTCGGCAACCGCGGCAGTGATTTTTGAGATTCGGCACCCGCGGCGCTGATTTTCGAGATTCGGCACCCGTGGGGCTGATTTTCGAGATTTGGCACCTGCAGGGCTGATTTTCGAGATTCGGCACCCGCAGGGCTGATTTTCGAGATTCGGCACCTGCGGCGGTGCTTTTCGAGATTCGGCACCCGTGGGGCTGATTTTCGAGATTCGGCACCCGCTGGGCTGATTTTCGAGATTTGGCACCCGCGGGGCTGATTTTCGAGATTCGGCACCCGCGGCGGTGCTTCTCGAGATTCGGCACTCGCTATGGTGATTTTCGAGATTCGGCACCCGCGGCAGTGATTTTTGAGATTTGGCACCCGCGGGGCTGATTTTCGAGATTCAGCACCCGCGGCACTGATTTTCGAGATTCGGCACCCGTGGGGCTGATTTTCGAGATTCAGCACCCGCGGCACTGATTTTCGAGATTCGGCACCCGCGGGGCTGATTTTCAAGATTCGGCACCCACGGGGCTGATTTTCGAGATTCGGCACCCGCGGGACTGATTTTCGAGATTTGGCACCCGCGGGGCTGATTTTCGAGATTCGGCACCCGCGGGGCTGATTTTCGAGATTCGGCACCAGTGGGGCTGATTTTCGAGATTCGGCACCCACGGCTGTGATTTTCGAGATTCGGCTCCTGCGGGGCTGATTTTCGAGATTTGGCACTCGCGGGGCTGATTTTTGAGATTTGGCACTCGCGGCGGTGATTTTCGAGATTCGGCACCCGCGGCAGTGATTTTTGAGATTCGGGACCCGCGGCGCTGATTTTCGAGATTCGGCACCCGTGGGGCTGATTTTCGAGATTCAGCATCTGCAGGGCTGATTTTAGAGATTCGGCACCCGCCGGGCTGATTTTCGAGATTCGGCACCCACGGGGCTGATTTTCGAGATTCGGCACCCGCAGCGGTGCTTTTCGAGATTCGGCACCCGCGGGGCTGATTTTCGAGATTCGGCACCCGCGGCGGTGCTTTTCGAGATTCGGCACTCGCAATGGTGATTTTCGAGATTCGGCACCCGCGGGACTGATTTTCGAGATTCGGCACCCACGGGGCTGAATTTCGAGATTCGGCACCCGCGGGGCTGATTTTCGAGATTCGGCACCCGCGGCGATGCTTCTCGAGATTCGGCACTCGCTATGGTGATTTTCGAGATTCGGCACCCGCAGCAGTGATTTTTGAGATTTGGCACCCGCGGGGCTGATTTTCGAGATTCGGCACCCGTGGGGCTGATTTTCGAGATTCAGCACCCGCGGCACTGATTTTCGAGATTCGGCACCCGCGGGGCTGATTTTCGAGATTCGGCACCCGCGGGGCTGATTTTCGAGATTCGGCACCCGCGGCGGTACTTTTCGAGATTCGGCACTCGCAATGGTGATTTTCGAGATTCGGCACCCGCAGGACTGATTTTCGAGATTCGGCACCCGCTGGGCTGATTTTCGAGATTTGGCACCCGCGGGCCTGATTTTCGAGATTCGGCACCCGCGGCGGTGCTTCTCGAGATTCGGCACTCGCTATGGTGATTTTCGAAATTCGGCACCCACGGCAGTGATTTTTGAGATTTGGCACCCGCGGGGCTGATTTTCGAGATTCGGCACCCGTGGGGCTGATTTTTGAGATTCAGCACCCGCGGCACTGATTTTCGAGATTCTGCACCCGCGGGGCTGATTTTCGAGATTCGGCACCCGCGGGGCTGATTTTCGAGATTCGGCACCCGCGGGGCTGATTTTCGAGATTCGGCACTTGCGGGGCTGATTTTCGAGATTCGGCACCCGCGGGGCTGATTTTCGAGATTCGGCACCCGCGGGGCTGATTTTCGAGATTCGGCACCCGCGGGGCTGATTTTCGAGATTCGGCACCCGCGGGGCTGATTTTCGAGATTCGGCACCCGCGGCTGTGATTTTCGAGATTCGGCTCCTGCGGGGCTGATTTTCGAGATTCGACACTCGCGGGGCTGATTTTTGAGATTTGTAAATAGAAATAGAGACAGGTAGAGGGCACCACCAAATGCGTATGACTAGGCAATAATACACTGGGGCTCACCAAGGACTTGACAAACTGCAGCGAAATCAAGAAAAAGAAAAAAGGATCATGTCCATAGAAATGGGAGCACCTCAGACAAAAATCAAAAAATACAAAGTTCTTTATTAATCAGTATGACTATATACCACACACAAAAAAACAGAGTTAAAAACATTTAAAAATACAGCACCAAAAAACACAGCAGTCATATCCTAGTATAGGGAAAATGACAACCCACAACCCAATCCCCTCCCAACAGACAGAAATATATAGGCAATAAACAAATGCAATAATCCCAAACAAGATGATATATTAACATGCACTATATGAGAAAATATAAAAATATATATATAGCAAAACTCTCAACCTCAAATGGAGCGGTACACATTATACACACGCAGCGGACTACTAATATCACAGTACCATACAGCCCTAAAAGGACAATAATAATGTGCTGACCGATGCGTAACAACCAGGTCTAGGCAGCTGTGATAAGAGGGAACTCAATCCACAAGAGTAATAAGCATGCCGGACATGGCAGTCACACATATATCAAAGTATGGCAAGAATACAAATAGAATACCCACGCCCGAAAACAGGTCCATCTGCGTGTGGACGACCAAATGATATGCAAATTAAAGAGGGAGAGGTATGGGAGAGAGGGAGAAAAGGGCTGTGGGGTGCAACCCACGCGTATCGCCGCAGCTGTGGCGGCTTCCTCAGGGAAAAGAATAGCATACTGTGTAGGACGAAACACACGAATTTAAACTAAATCATAATGACATAAAAGGTATTCACCTGTAACAGAATGTGACGCTAGCGAGAGGCACACATGGAGCGAGGAGGCCGCGGCCATCTTGTAAGTCCAGGACCATGGCATCTGACTAATAAAGTTGCGCGAACAAACGGCGCCGGCGCATGCGCACTGTGCACGATAAACCTGTGCACTCGCGCGTCTATTGTGAGTCCCTAGCGACCCGGTTCCTATGTAAACAGTATGAATTGGGAGCGCTGCAACAGAAACGCCCACCTATCAAGGAGAAACTCCCAAACAGATGCCGTATCTACTGCAGCGAACCCGCAGTGGAAGAAACACGCTGGGCATCCTCAAACTAAAGATAACAATAATGTTAATAGATCTTAGAAATAAGTGAGAGGGTGCAAGGGAACAATGAATATGGCACATACACATCATAACCACAAACCACCACACTCAACTGAATTCAGATACATACTTCAACCACATACTCGTGGGATAAAGATATAAACACACCCCACAGGTATCACACAGACTGGATAATGTGAAAATAACGAAAATAAGGGCACACCAAACCCTTGTACAAAACCAACTAGTGCAGCACAGCTGCACAAATATGCATAAGGTTTTGTAGGAGAGGGAAATATACAATAAGTACTATAAGGCAGTGTGATATCTATCAAGCATAAACGCGAAGTTTTTATTATTTTTAAGTTTTCGGTGTCCCAAGGATGCATGGACCATCAACCTTATGAAAACCGTATCCAACTTGTATAATGTACAGTATCTATATTCCTCTAATGTTTAAGAGTCGTATGAATCAGCAACCCTGGAGAGAACTAGTAGATAGTAGACCATTGATAGATATACAAAAAAAAAAAACAAAAAAAAAAAAGCCAAGAAAATAAGGGCACATATAAAAATAGAAAGATAAAAGGGTCAAAAAATTAGAGACAACCATGCCATATGGTACTGTGATATGAACTAAAGCACAATAGACGAAAGACAGACCAAGCTTGGTATATGATAAGCAATAAAATGTGTCACAACATACCAAAAACCGAACACCCAGAACCCCTCAAAAAGGGTACCACCCCAGATTCGAGTCTCAAGCATAGAAGCCATTGAACAAAAGTTCTTCATTGAGTCCATTTGGAGATGTAGACTTCAGATCATAAATCCAACGTGCTTCACGTCGTAAGTCTCCTCCACGGATGTTGTCCAAAACCTGGTCCACCACCATAATCCGCATACCTTGATGTCTGCTATTATGGAACTCCATATAGTGGGCTGCAACAGAGGAGATGGTCTTGGCTTTTGCAATATCCGATTTAGCATTTGTTATGCTTGACATGTGCTGTTGGACTCTCCGTCTCACTTCTTGTGTGGTCTGTCCAATATACAGCTTCGGACAGGAGCAAATCAAAATGTAGACGAGATTCCTCGATCTGCAATTGGCATAGCCCCTCGCTTTTATTTCTCCTGGAAAAATCGGTAGGGTTAGAGATTTAGTAGCAACCATGTACGGACACACATTGCAGTTTCCACAAGGGTAAGTCCCCTCTAACCTACTTCCTGAACCCAATCTCACTGTGGGTCTTTTAAAATGGCTGGTGGTGAGAACATCTTTGAAATTTCTAGCCCTCCTAGCAATGACCCTTGGTTTATCTGACAGGAAAGGCCTTAAATTCTTCTCATTGAGCAATATTTCCCAATGTTTGCCCAAAATATTATAAACATCCTGCCACTGATTATTATATGCCGTGATGACATTAATAGTGGGCATGTCTTTAGGGGCTTTTTTCTCCAATAGACTCGATCTATCACTACTTCGTGAGTGCTCAAAGGCACGTGCTATAGTCTTACGCGGGTATCCTCTTTTAGACAGACGATTACTAAGATCAGAAGACCCCTCCCGAAAATCCGGATCTGAGCTACAGTTGCGTCTAATTCTCAAGAATTGACCCTTCGGGAGATTATCACGTACATGTTGAGGATGGAAGCTTGAATAATGAAGGACGTTGTTTGTCGCTGTTGTTTTTCGAAAAATCTTAGTTCGAATCTGGTTCCCAACCTTCATGACCTTCAAGTCCAAAAAATCAACTGATGTCATAGACAAGGAAGCTGTTAAAGAAATATTCAGCTGATTACTGTTCAATGTAGCGATAAAATTCCTGCAATCAATTTCGGAACCCGTCCAAAAAAACAGCAGGTCGTCGATGTACCGAAACCAACGAAGCACATTGATTTTGTACTCCTGTAGGGGGCGCACCTGTGTTTCCTCCCACCAGCCCATAAAAAGGTTGGCGTAGGAGGGCGCACAGCGAGCCCCCATAGCTGTGCCAACTATTTGTTTGTAAAACACTCTGTCAAATACAAAGTAACTGTTGGATAAAACAAACAATAAAAGATCCAAGATGAAAGATTGATGTCTACGGTCACCTGTAACTTGTTGGTTCAGGAAAAATGAGACAGCTTCAATGCCCAGCGTGTGTCCAATACACGTGTATAATGATGTAACATCCATCGTGACAAGGATGGTGTTCTCAGGAACCGTCAGATCTTGCAGTTGTCGAATCAGGTGAGAGGTGTCCTGAATGTAAGAGCCTAAACGGATGACAAACGGTTGCAGAAAATGATCCAAGTAGATACAAGGCCTCTCATAAAGGCCACCAATACCTGACACAATGGGCCTGCCAGGTGGCTCCTGGATTGATTTGTGTACCTTCGGAAGAAGATATAGGGTAGGAACCACCGGGGACACCGTGGTCAGGTATTTAAGTTCTTTGTTGTCCAAGATGTTATTATGCTTAGCAGAGATGAGGAGGCGATCCAGTTTCTTCTTAAAAATACCTGTGGGATCAGAAGGTAAGACCTGGTAGCATTTTATGTCACTCAGTTGACGCCTGGCTTCTCTTAAATACATGTCAATAGGCCAAAGGACAATATTACCGCCCTTATCGGCCTCCTTTATGATAAAGGACGTATTTTCTTTAAGCCTAGTCAAAATCCGCCTATCTCTAATGCCCAGGTTCTCTCCTTGATATTTCTTAAGCTGAAGTCTGGCCACATCCTGACTTACCATGTCATAAAAGATTTGTATCGCTGGAGATATTGCAAAAGATGGCGTGATCTGAGAAGGTAAATGCCAGGACTTCTGATCATCCCGGGCACCTGAGAATTCATTTTCTTCCAATAATTGTAAAAGGTCGCTGAAGACCTGTCT
This sequence comes from Ranitomeya imitator, assembly GCF_032444005.1. Taxonomy (NCBI): domain Eukaryota; kingdom Metazoa; phylum Chordata; class Amphibia; order Anura; family Dendrobatidae; genus Ranitomeya; species Ranitomeya imitator. Next base: position 26,170,376 of record NC_091291.1, on the reverse strand, counting down.
CTCATCCTGCGGTAGAGAGTCCACAACAGAGGGCTGATGATACATAAGTTTGAATACCAATTGTCTACAAAATAAATACACATCCTTGATAAGGGTGAATTTATCAAGCCTATTCATGGGGGAAAAAGATAAACCCAAAGACAGTACACGCCTTTCATCTTCTGACAAAGCATATTCTGACAGATTTATAATTTGTAAATTACCTGCATCATTAGCATCCGTCTCTAAGGCTATATCCTCCTGTTGTGCCTCAATGATCTCTTGTAGGTCGGGGACCAAGCTTGGTACCTCCGTCCCTTTTTCTTTGGGATTGGCTGATTTCCGGCGACCTTTTCTATTGCGCTTTCTTGATCGCTTGCGCCTGATTTTTGAGATTTGGCACCCGCGGGGGTGATTTTAAAGATTCGGCACCCGCGGGGCTGATTTTCGAGATTGGGCACCAGTGGCGGTGATTTTCGAGATTCGGCACCCGCGGAGCCGATTTTCGAGATTTGGCACCCGCGGTGGTGATTTTCGAGATTCGGCACCAGTGGCGGTGATTTTCGAGATTCGGCACCCGCGGGGCCGATTTTCGAGATTTGGCACCGGCGGTGGTGATTTTCAAGATTCGGCACCTGCGGCGGTGATTTTCGAGATTCGTCACCCACGGGGCTGATTTTCGAGATTTGGCACCCGCGGTGGTGATTTTCGAGATTCGGCACCCGCGGCACTGATTTTTGAGATTCGGCACCCGCGGGGCTGATTTTCGAGATTCGGCACCCGCGGCAGTGATTTTCGAGATTCAGCACCCGCGGGGCTAATTTTCGAGATTCGGCACCGGCGGCGGTGATTTTCGAGATTCGGCACCTGCGGCAGTGATTTTTGAGATTCGGCACCCGCGCCACTGATTTTCGAGATTCGGCACCCGCGCCACTGATTTTCGAGATTCGGCACTTGCGGGGCTGATTTTTGAGATTTGGCACCCGCGGCACTGATTTTCGAGATTCAGCACCCAAGGCTGTGATTTTCGAGATTCGGCTCCCGCGGGGCTGATTTTCAAGATTCGGCACCCGCGGCACTGATTTTTGAGATTCGGCACCCGCGGGGCTGATTTTCGAGCTTTGGCACCCACGGTGATTTTCAAGATTTTGCACCCGCGGGGCTGATTTTCGAGATTCAGCACCAGTGGCGGTGATTTTCGAGATTCGGCACCCGCTGCGGTGCTTTTCGAGATTCGGCACTTGCGGGGCTGATTTTCGAGATTCGGCACCCGCGGGGCTGATTTTCTAGATTCGGCACCCGCGGCAGTGATTTCCGAGATTCGGCACCCGCGGCACTGATTTTCGAGATTCGGCACCCGCGGCTGTGATTTTCGAGATTCGGCTCCCGCGGGGCTGATTTTCAAGATTCGGCACCCTCGGCACTGATTTTGGAGATTTGGCACTCGCGGGGCTGATTTTTGAGATTCGGCACCCGCGGGGCTGATTTTCGATATTTGGCACCCACGGTGGTGATTTTCGAGATTCGGCACCTGCGGGCCTGATTTTCGAGATTCGCCAACGTCGGCGGTGATTTTCGAGATTCGGCACCCGCGGGGCTGATTTTCGAGATTTGGCACCCGCGGCACTGATTTTCGAGATTCGGCACCCGTGGGGCTGATTTTCGAGATTTGGCACCCGCGGTGGTGATTTTCGAGATTCTGCACCTGTGGCGGTGATTTTTGAGATTCGGCACCCGCGGGGCTGATTTACGAGATTCGGCACCCGCGGCAGTGCTTCTCGAGATTCGGCACTTGCTATGGTGATTTTCGAGATTCGGCACCCGCGGCACTGATTTTCGAGATAGGGCACCCGTGGTGTTGATTTTTGAGATTCGGCACCCGCGGCGGTGATTTCCAAGATTTGGCACTCGCGGCGGTGATTTTCGAGATTCGGCACCCGCGGAGCTGATTTTCGAGATTCGGCACCTGCGGAAGTGATTTTTGAGATTCGGCACCTGCGGGGCTGATTTTCGAGATTCGGCAACGGCGGCGGTGATTTTCGAGATTCGGCACCCGCGGGGCTGATTTTCAAGATTCGGCACCCGCGGCACTGATTTTCGAGATTCGGGACCCGCGGGGCTGATTTTCGAGACTCGGCACCTGCGGCACTGATTTTCGAGATTCGGCACCCGCGGGGCTGATTTTCGAGACTCGGCACCCGCGGCGGTGCTTTTCGAGATTTGGCACTCGCGGTGGTGAATTTCGAGATTCGGCACCAGCGGCACTGATTTTGGAGATTCGACACCCGCGGGGCTGATTTTCGAGATTCGGCAACCACAGCGGTGATTTCCGAGATTTGGCACCCGAGGAACTGATTTTCGAGATTCGGCACCCGCGGCGGTGCTTTTCGAGATTCGGCACCCGTGGGGCTGATATTCGAGATTCGGCACCCGTGGCACTGATTTTCGAGATTCGGCACCCGAGGAACTGATTTTCGAGATTCGGCACCCACGGCACTGATTTTCTAGATTCGGCACCCGCGGCAGTGATTTCCGAGATTCGGCACCCGCGGGGCTTATTTTCGAGATTCGGCACCCGCGGCACTGATTTTCGAGATTCGGCACCCACGGGGCTGATTTTCGAGATTCAGCACTCGCGGTGGTGATTTTCGAGATTCGGTACCCGAGGCTGTGATTTTCGAGATTCAGCTCCTGCGGGGCTGATTTTCGAGATTTGGCACTCACGGGGCTGATTTTTGAGATTTGGCAGCCGCGGGGGTGATTTTAAAGATTCGGCACCCGCAGGGCTGATTTTCGAGATTCGGCACCCGCGGGGCCGATTTTTGAGATTTGGCACCCACGGTGGTGATTTTTGAGATTCGGCACCAGTGGCGGTGATTTTCGAGATTCGTCACCCACGGGGCTGATTTTTGAGATTTGGCACCCGCGGTGGTGTTTTTCGAGATTCGGAACCCGCGGCGGTGATTTTTGAGATTCGGCACCCGCGAGGCTGATTTTCGAGAATCGGCACCCGCGGTGGTGATTTTTGAGATTCGGCACGTGCGGCACTGATTTTTGAGATTCGGCACCCGCGGGGCTGATTTTCGAGATTCGGCACCCGCGGCACTGATTTTCGAGATTCGGCACCCGCGGGGCTGATTTTCGTGATTCGGCACCCGCGGCGGTGCTTTTCGAAATTCGGCACCGGCGGGGCTGATTTTCGAGATTCGGCACCCGCGGCGGTGCATTTCGAGATTCGGCACTCGCAATGGTGATTTTCGAGATTCGGCACCCGCGGGACTGATTTTCGAGATTCGGCACCCGCTGGGCTGAATTTCGAGATTCGGCACCCGCGGGGCTGATTTTCGAGATTCGGCACCCGCGGCGGTGCTTCTCGAGATTCGGCACTCGCTATGGTGATTTTCGAGATTCGGCACCCGCGGCAGTGATTTTCGAGATTCGGCACCCGTGGGGCTGATTTTCGAGATTCAGCACCCGCGGCACTGATTTTCGAGATTCGGCACCCGCGGCTGTGATTTTCGAGATTCGGCACCCCTCGGGGCTGATTTTTGAGATTCGGCACTGGCGGCGGTGATTTTCGAGATTCGGCACCCGCGGGACTGATTTTCGAGATTCGGCACCCGCGGCACTGATTTTCAAGATTCGGCACCCGCGGGGCTGATTTTCGAGATTCGGCACCCGCGGCGGTGCTTTTCAAGATTCGGCACTTGCGGTGGTGATTTTCGACATTCGGCACCCGCGGGGCTGATTTTCCAGATTCGGCACCCGCGGCAGTGATTTTCGAGATTCAGCACCCGCGGGGCCTATTTTCGAGATTTGGCACCCGCGGTGGTGATTTTCAAGATTCGGCACCCGCGGCACTGATTTTCGAGATTTGGCACCCGCGGGGTTCATTTTCGAGATTCGGCACCCGCGGCACTGATTTTCCAGATTCGGCACCCGCGGCGGTGATTTTTGAGATTCGGCACCCGTGGGGCTGATTTTCGAGATTCGGCACCCGCCGCAGTGATTTTCGAGATTCGGCACTCGCTATGGTGATTTTCGAGATTCGGCACCCGCGGGGCTGATTTTCGAGATTCGGCACCCGCGGCTCTGATTTTCGAGATTTGGCACCCGCAGGGTTGATATTCGAGATTCGGCACCCGCGGCACTGATTTTCGAGTTTCCGCACCCGCGGGGCTGATTTTCGAGATTCGGCACCCGCGGGGCTGATTTTCGAGATTCGGCACCCGTGGGGCTGATTTTCGAGATTCGGCACCCGCCGCAGTGATTTTCGAGATTCGGCACCCGCGGCACTGATTTTCGAGATTCGGCACCCGCGGCACTGATTTTCGAGATTCGGCACTCGCGGCACTGATTTTCGAGATTCGGCACCCGCGGCGGTGCTTCTCGAGATTCGGCACTCGCTATGGTGATTTTCGAAATTCAGCACCCACGGCAGTGATTTTTGAGATTTGGCACCCGCGGGGCTGATTTTCGAGATTCGGCACCCGTGGGGCTGATTTTCGAGATTCAGCACCCGCGGCACTGATTTTCGAGATTTGGCACCCGCGGGGCTGATTTTCGAGATTCGGCACCCGCGGGGCTGATTTTCGAGATTCGGCACCCGCGGGGCTGATTTTCGAGATTCGGCACCCGCGGGGCTGATTTTCGAGATTCGGCACCCGCGGCTGTGATTTTCGAGATTCGGCACCAGTGGCGGTGATTTTCGAGATTCGGCACCCGCGGAGCCGATTTTCGAGATTCGGCACCTGCGGTGGTGATTTTCGAGATTCGGCACCAGTGGCGGTGATTTTCGAGATTCGGCACCCGCGGGGCCGATTTTCGAGATTTGGCACCCGCGGTGGTGATTTTCGAGATTCGGCACTCGCTATGGTGATTTTCGAGATTCGGCACCCGCGGGGCTGATTTTCGAGATTCGGCACCCGCGGCACTGATTTTCGAGATTTGGCACCCGCAGGGTTGATATTCGAGATTCGGCACCCGCGGCACTGATTTTCGAGTTTCCGCACCCGCGGGGCTGATTTTCGAGATTCGGCACCCGCGGCACTGATTTTCGAGATTCGGCACCCGCGGCACTGATTTTCGAGATTCGGCACCCGCGGGGCTGATTTTCGAGATTCGGCACCCGCGGCACTGATTTTCGAGATTCGGCACCCGCGGCACTGATTTTCGAGATTCGGCACCCGCGGCACTGATTTTCGAGATTCGGCACTCGCGGCACTGATTTTCGAGATTTGGCACCCGCGGGGTTGATATTCGAGATTCGGCACCCGCGGCGGTTCTTTTCGAGATTCGGCACTCGCAATGGTGATTTTCGAGATTCGGCACCCGTGGGACTGATTTTCGAGATTCGGCACCCGCTGGGCTGAATTTCGAGATTCGGCACCCGCGGGGCTGATTTTCGAGATTCGGCACCCGCGGCGATGCTTCTCGAGATTCGGCACTCGCTATGGTGATTTTCGAGATTCGGCACCCGCGGCAGTGATTTTTGACATTTGGCACCCGCGGGGCTGATTTTCGAGATTCGGCACCCGTTGGGCTGATTTTCGAGATTCAGCACCCGCACCACTGATTTTCGAGATTCGGCACCCGTGGGGCTGATTTTCGAGATTCAGCACTCGCGGTGGTGATTTTCGAGATTCGGTACCCGAGGCTGTGATTTTCGAGATTCAGCTCCTGCGGGGCTGATTTTCGAGATTTGGCACTCACGGGGCTGATTTTTGAGATTTGGCAGCCGCGGGGGTGATTTTAAAGATTCGGCACCCGCAGGGCTGATTTTCGAGATTCGGCACCCGCGGGGCCGATTTTTGAGATTTGGCACCCACGGTGGTGATTTTTGAGATTCGGCACCAGTGGCGGTGATTTTCGAGATTCGTCACCCACGGGGCTGATTTTTGAGATTTGGCACCCGCGGTGGTGTTTTTCGAGATTCGGAACCCGCGGCGGTGATTTTTGAGATTCGGCACCCGCGAGGCTGATTTTCGAGAATCGGCACCCGCGGTGGTGATTTTTGAGATTCGGCACGTGCGGCACTGATTTTTGAGATTCGGCACCCGCGGGGCTGATTTTCGAGATTCGGCACCCGCGGCACTGATTTTCGAGATTCGGCACCCGCGGGGCTGATTTTCGTGATTCGGCACCCGCGGCGGTGCTTTTCGAAATTCGGCACCGGCGGGGCTGATTTTCGAGATTCGGCACCCGCGGCGGTGCATTTCGAGATTCGGCACTCGCAATGGTGATTTTCGAGATTCGGCACCCGCGGGACTGATTTTCGAGATTCGGCACCCGCTGGGCTGAATTTCGAGATTCGGCACCCGCGGGGCTGATTTTCGAGATTCGGCACCCGCGGCGGTGCTTCTCGAGATTCGGCACTCGCTATGGTGATTTTCGAGATTCGGCACCCGCGGCAGTGATTTTCGAGATTCGGCACCCGTGGGGCTGATTTTCGAGATTCAGCACCCGCGGCACTGATTTTCGAGATTCGGCACCCGCGGCTGTGATTTTCGAGATTCGGCACCCCTCGGGGCTGATTTTTGAGATTCGGCACTGGCGGCGGTGATTTTCGAGATTCGGCACCCGCGGGACTGATTTTCGAGATTCGGCACCCGCGGCACTGATTTTCAAGATTCGGCACCCGCGGGGCTGATTTTCGAGATTCGGCACCCGCGGCGGTGCTTTTCAAGATTCGGCACTTGCGGTGGTGATTTTCGACATTCGGCACCCGCGGGGCTGATTTTCCAGATTCGGCACCCGCGGCAGTGATTTTCGAGATTCAGCACCCGCGGGGCCTATTTTCGAGATTTGGCACCCGCGGTGGTGATTTTCAAGATTCGGCACCCGCGGCACTGATTTTCGAGATTTGGCACCCGCGGGGTTCATTTTCGAGATTCGGCACCCGCGGCACTGATTTTCCAGATTCGGCACCCGCGGCGGTGATTTTTGAGATTCGGCACCCGTGGGGCTGATTTTCGAGATTCGGCACCCGCCGCAGTGATTTTCGAGATTCGGCACTCGCTATGGTGATTTTCGAGATTCGGCACCCGCGGGGCTGATTTTCGAGATTCGGCACCCGCGGCTCTGATTTTCGAGATTTGGCACCCGCAGGGTTGATATTCGAGATTCGGCACCCGCGGCACTGATTTTCGAGTTTCCGCACCCGCGGGGCTGATTTTCGAGATTCGGCACCCGCGGGGCTGATTTTCGAGATTCGGCACCCGTGGGGCTGATTTTCGAGATTCGGCACCCGCCGCAGTGATTTTCGAGATTCGGCACCCGCGGCACTGATTTTCGAGATTCGGCACCCGCGGCACTGATTTTCGAGATTCGGCACTCGCGGCACTGATTTTCGAGATTCGGCACCCGCGGCGGTGCTTCTCGAGATTCGGCACTCGCTATGGTGATTTTCGAAATTCAGCACCCACGGCAGTGATTTTTGAGATTTGGCACCCGCGGGGCTGATTTTCGAGATTCGGCACCCGTGGGGCTGATTTTCGAGATTCAGCACCCGCGGCACTGATTTTCGAGATTTGGCACCCGCGGGGCTGATTTTCGAGATTCGGCACCCGCGGGGCTGATTTTCGAGATTCGGCACCCGCGGGGCTGATTTTCGAGATTCGGCACCCGCGGGGCTGATTTTCGAGATTCGGCACCCGCGGCTGTGATTTTCGAGATTCGGCACCAGTGGCGGTGATTTTCGAGATTCGGCACCCGCGGAGCCGATTTTCGAGATTCGGCACCTGCGGTGGTGATTTTCGAGATTCGGCACCAGTGGCGGTGATTTTCGAGATTCGGCACCCGCGGGGCCGATTTTCGAGATTTGGCACCCGCGGTGGTGATTTTCGAGATTCGGCACTCGCTATGGTGATTTTCGAGATTCGGCACCCGCGGGGCTGATTTTCGAGATTCGGCACCCGCGGCACTGATTTTCGAGATTTGGCACCCGCAGGGTTGATATTCGAGATTCGGCACCCGCGGCACTGATTTTCGAGTTTCCGCACCCGCGGGGCTGATTTTCGAGATTCGGCACCCGCGGCACTGATTTTCGAGATTCGGCACCCGCGGCACTGATTTTCGAGATTCGGCACCCGCGGGGCTGATTTTCGAGATTCGGCACCCGCGGCACTGATTTTCGAGATTCGGCACCCGCGGCACTGATTTTCGAGATTCGGCACCCGCGGCACTGATTTTCGAGATTCGGCACTCGCGGCACTGATTTTCGAGATTTGGCACCCGCGGGGTTGATATTCGAGATTCGGCACCCGCGGCGGTTCTTTTCGAGATTCGGCACTCGCAATGGTGATTTTCGAGATTCGGCACCCGTGGGACTGATTTTCGAGATTCGGCACCCGCTGGGCTGAATTTCGAGATTCGGCACCCGCGGGGCTGATTTTCGAGATTCGGCACCCGCGGCGATGCTTCTCGAGATTCGGCACTCGCTATGGTGATTTTCGAGATTCGGCACCCGCGGCAGTGATTTTTGACATTTGGCACCCGCGGGGCTGATTTTCGAGATTCGGCACCCGTTGGGCTGATTTTCGAGATTCAGCACCCGCACCACTGATTTTCGAGATTCGGCACCCGTGGGGCTGATTTTCGAGATTCAGCACCCGCAGCACTGATTTTCGAGATTCTGCACCCGCGGGGCTGATTTTCGAGATTCGGCACTCACAATGGTGATTTTCGAGATTCGGCACCCGTGGGGCTGATTTTCGAGATTCAGCACCCGCGGCACTGATTTTCGAGATTCGGCACCCGCGGGGCTGATTTTCGAGATTCGACACCCGCGGAGCTGATTTTCGAGATTCGGCACTCGCGGGGCTGATTTTCGAGATTCGGCACCCGCGGGGCTGATTTTCGAGATTCGGCACCCGCGGGGCTGATTTTCGAGATTCGGCACCAGTGGCGGTGATTTTCGAGATTCGGCACCCGCGGAGCCGATTTTCGAGATTCGGCACCTGCGGTGGTGATTTTCGAGATTCGGCACCAGTGGCGGTGATTTTCGAGATTCGGCACCCGCGGGGCCGATTTTCGAGATTTGGCACCCGCGGTGGTGATTTTCGAGATTCGGCACTCGCTATGGTGATTTTCGAGATTCGGCACCCGCGGGGCTGATTTTCGAGATTCGGCACCCGCGGCACTGATTTTCGAGATTTGGCACCCGCAGGGTTGATATTCGAGATTCAGCACCCGCGGCACTGATTTTCGAGTTTCCGCACCCGCGGGGCTGATTTTCGAGATTCGGCACCCGCGGCACTGATTTTCGAGATTCGGCACCCGCGGGGCTGATTTTCGAGATTCGGCACCCGCCGCAGTGATTTTCGAGATTCGGCACCCGCGGCACTGATTTTCGAGATTCGGCACCCGCGGCACTGATTTTCGAGATTCGGCACTCGCGGCACTGATTTTCGAGATTTGGCACCCGCGGGGTTGATATTCGAGATTCGGCACCCGCGGCGGTTCTTTTCGAGATTAGGCACTCGCAATGGTGATTTTCGAGATTCGGCACCCGTGGGACTGATTTTCGAGATTCGGCACTCGCGGGGCTGATTTTCGAGATTCGGCACCCGCGGGGCTGATTTTCGAGATTCGGCACCCGCGGGGCTGATTTTCGAGATTCGGCACCAGTGGCGGTGATTTTCGAGATTCGGCACCCGCGGAGCCGATTTTCGAGATTCGGCACCTGCGGTGGTGATTTTCGAGATTCGGCACCAGTGGCGGTGATTTTCGAGATTCGGCACCCGCGGGGCCGATTTTCGAGATTTGGCACCCGCGGTGGTGATTTTCGAGATTCGGCACTCGCTATGGTGATTTTCGAGATTCGGCACCCGCGGGGCTGATTTTCGAGATTCGGCACCCGCGGCACTGATTTTCGAGATTTGGCACCCGCAGGGTTGATATTCGAGATTCGGCACCCGCGGCACTGATTTTCGAGTTTCCGCACCCGCGGGGCTGATTTTCGAGATTCGGCACCCGCGGCACTGATTTTCGAGATTCGGCACCCGCGGGGCTGATTTTCGAGATTCGGCACCCGCCGCAGTGATTTTCGAGATTCGGCACCCGCGGCACTGATTTTCGAGATTCGGCACCCGCGGCACTGATTTTCGAGATTCGGCACTCGCGGCACTGATTTTCGAGATTTGGCACCCGCGGGGTTGATATTCGAGATTCGGCACCCGCGGCGGTTCTTTTCGAGATTAGGCACTCGCAATGGTGATTTTCGAGATTCGGCACCCGTGGGACTGATTTTCGAGATTCGGCACCCGCTGGGCTGAATTTCGAGATTCGGCACCCGCGGGGCTGATTTTCGAGATTCGGCACCCGCGGCGATGCTTCTCGAGATTCGGCACTCGCTATGGTGATTTTCGAGATTCGGCACCCGCGGCAGTGATTTTTGACATTTGGCACCCGCGGGGCTGATTTTCGAGATTCGGCACCCGTTGGGCTGATTTTCGAGATTCAGCACCCGCACCACTGATTTTCGAGATTCGGCACCCGTGGGGCTGATTTTCGAGATTCAGCACCCGCAGCACTGATTTTCGAGATTCTGCACCCGCGGGGCTGATTTTCGAGATTCGGCACTCGCAATGGTGATTTTCGAGATTCGGCACCCGTGGGGCTGATTTTCGAGATTCAGCACCCGCGGCACTGATTTTCGAGATTCGGCACCCGCGGGGCTGATTTTCGAGATTCGACACCCGCGGAGCTGATTTTCGAGATTCGGCACTCGCGGGGCTGATTTTCGAGATTCGGCACCCGCGGGGCTGATTTTCGAGATTCGGCACCCGCGGGGCTGATTTTCGAGATTCGGCACCAGTGGCGGTGATTTTCGAGATTCGGCACCCGCGGAGCCGATTTTCGAGATTCGGCACCTGCGGTGGTGATTTTCGAGATTCGGCACCAGTGGCGGTGATTTTCGAGATTCGGCACCCGCGGGGCCGATTTTCGAGATTTGGCACCCGCGGTGGTGATTTTCAAGATTCGGCACCTGCGGCGGTGATTTTCGAGATTCGTCACCCACGGGGCTGATTTTCGAGATTTGGCACCCGCGGCGGTGATTTTCGAGATTCAGCACCCGCGGCACAGATTTTCGAGATTCGGCACCCGCGGGGCTGATTTTCGAGATTCGGCACCCGCGGGGCTGATTTTCGAGATTCGGCACCCGCGGGGCTGATTTTCGAGATTCGGCACCCGCGGGGCTGATTTTCGAGATTCGGCACCCGCGGGGCTGATTTTCGAGATTCGGCACCCGCGGCTGTGATTTTCGAGATTCGGCTCCTGCGGGGCTGATTTTTGAGATTTGGCACTCGCGGGGCTGATTTTTGAGATTTGGCACCCGCGGGGGTGATTTTAAAGATTCGGCACCCGCGGGGCTGATTTTCGAGATTCGGCACCAGTGGCGGTGATTTTCGAGATTCGGCACCCACGATGGTGATTTTCGAGATTCGGCACCAGTGGCGGTGATTTTCGAGATTCGGCACCCGCGGGGCCGATTTTCGAGATTTGGCACCCGCGGTGGTGATTTTCAAGATTCGGCACCAGTGGCGGTGATTTTCGAGATTCGGCACCCGTGGGGCCGATTTTCGAGATTTGGCACCCGCGGTGGTGATTTTCAAGATTCGGCACCTGCGGCGGTGATTTTCGAGATTCGTCACCCACGGGGCTGATTTTCGAGATTCGGCACCCGCGGCAGTGATTTTCGAGATTCAGCACCCGCGGGGCTAATTTTCGAGATTCGGCACCGGCGGTGGTGATTTTCGAGATTCGGCACCTGCGGCAGTGATTTTTGAGATTCGGCACCCGCGTCACTGATTTTCGAGATTCGGCACCCGCGGCGGTGCTTTTCGAGATTCGGCACTCGCGGGGCTGATTTTTGAGATTTGGCACCCGCGGCACTGATTTTCGAGATTCAGCACCCGCGGCACTGATTTTCGAGATTCAGCACCCGCGGCACTGATTTTCGAGATTCGGCTCCCGCGGGGCTGATTTTCAAGATTCGGCACCCGCGGGGCTGATTTTCGAGATTCGGCACCAGTGGCGGTGATTTTCGAGATTCGGCATCCGCGGCGGTGCTTTTCGAGATTCGGCACTCGCGGGGCTGATTTTCGAGATTTGGCACCCGCGGCACTGATTTTCGAGATTCGGCAGCCGCGGGGCTGATTTTCTAGATTCGGCACCCGCGGCAGTGATTTCCGAGATTCGGCACCCGCGGCTGTGATTTTCGAGATTCGGCTCCCGCGGGGCCGATTTTCAAGATTCGGCACCCTCGGCACTGATTTTTGAGATTTGGCACTCGCGGGGCTGATTTTTGAGATTCGGCACCCGCGGGGCTGATTTTCGATATTTGGCACCCACGGTGGTGATTTTCGAGATTCGGCACCTGCGGGCCTGATTTTCGAGATTCGCCAACGTCGGCGGTGATTTTCGAGATTCGGCACCCGCGGGGCTGATTTTCGAGATTTGGCACCCGCGGCACTGATTTTCGAGATTCGGCACCCGTGGGGCTGATTTTCGAGATTTGGCACCCGCGGTGGTGATTTTCGAGATTCTGCACCTGTGGCGGTGATTTTTGAGATTCGGCACCCGCGGGGCTGATTTACGAGATTCGGCACCCGCGGCAGTGCTTCTCGAGATTCGGCACTTGCTATGGTGATTTTCGAGATTCGGCACCCGCGGCACTGATTTTCGAGATAGGGCACCCGTGGTGTTGATTTTTGAGATTCGGCACCCGCGGCGGTGATTTCCAAGATTTGGCACTCGCGGTGGTGATTTTCGAGATTCGGCACCTGCGGCGGTGATTTTCGAGATTCGGCACCCGCGGAGCTGATTTTCGAGATTCGGCACCTGCAGAAGTGATTTTTGAGATTCGGCACCTGCGGGGCTGATTTTCGAGATTCGGCAACGGCGGCGGTGATTTTCGAGATTCGGCACCCGCGGGGCTGATTTTCAAGATTCGGCACCCGCGGCACTGATTTTTGAGATTCGGGACCCGCGGGGCTGATTTTCGAGACTCGGCACCTGCGGCACTGATTTTCGAGATTCGGCACCCGCGGGGCTGATTTTCGAGACTCGGCACCCGCGGCGGTGCTTTTCGAGATTTGGCACTCGCGGTGGTGAATTTCGAGATTCGGCACCAGCGGCACTGATTTTGGAGATTCGACACCCGCGGGGCTGATTTTCGAGATTCGGCAACCACAGCGGTGATTTCCGAGATTTGGCACCCGAGGAACTGATTTTCGAGATTCGGCACCCGCGGCGGTGCTTTTCGAGATTCGGCACCCGTGGGGCTGATATTCGAGATTCGGCACCCGTGGCACTGATTTTCGAGATTCGGCACCCGAGGAACTGATTTTCGAGATTCGGCAACCACAGCGGTGATTTCCGAGATTTGGCACCCGCGGCAGTGATTTCCGAGATTCGGCACCCGCGGGGCTTATTTTTGAGATTCGGCACCCGCGGCACTGATTTTCGAGATTCGGCACCCACGGGGCTGATTTTCGAGATTCAGCACTCGCGGTGGTGATTTTCGAGATTCGGTACCCGAGGCTGTGATTTTCGAGATTCAGCTCCTGCTGGGCTGATTTTCGAGATTTGGCACTCACGGGGCTGATTTTTGAGATTTGGCACCCGCGGGGGTGATTTTAAAGATTCGGCACCCGCAGGGCTGATTTTCGAGATTCGGCACCCGCGGGGCCGATTTTTGAGATTTGGCACCCACGGTGGTGATTTTCGAGATTCGGCACCAGTGGCGGTGATTTTCGAGATTCGTCACCCACGGGGCTGATTTTTGAGATTTGGCACCCGCGGTGGTGATTTTCGAGATTCGGAACCCGCGGCGGTGATTTTTGAGATTCGGCACCCGCGAGGCTGATTTTCGAGAATCGGCACCCGCGGTGGTGATTTTTGAGATTCGGCACGTGCGGCACTGATTTTTGAGATTCGGCACCCGCGGGGCTGATTTTCGAGATTCGGCACCCGCGTCACTGATTTTCGAGATTCGGCACCCGCGGGGCTGATTTTCGAGATTCGGCACCCACGGCGGTGATTTCCAAGATTCGACACCCGCGGGGCTGATTTTCGAGATTCGGCACACGCGGCACTGATTTTCGAGATTCGGCACCCGCCGGGCTGATTTTCGAGATTCGGCACCCGTGGGGCTGATTTTCGAGATTCAGCACCCGCGGCACTGATTTTCGAGATTCGGCACCCGCGGCTGTGATTTTCGAGATTCGGCACCCCTCGGGGCTGATTTTTGAGATTCGGCACTGGCGGCGGTGATTTTCGAGATTCGGCACCCGCGGGACTGATTTTCGAGATTCGGCACCCGCGGCACTGATTTTCAAGATTCGGCACCCGCGGGGCTGATTTTCGAGATTCGGCACCTGCGGCAGTGCTTTTCAAGATTCGGCACTTGCGGTGGTGATTTTCGACATTCGGCACCCGCGGGGCTGATTTTCCAGATTCGACACCCGCGGCAGTGATTTTCGAGATTCAGCACCCGCGGGGCCTATTTTCGAGATTTGGCACCCGCGGTGGTGATTTTCAAGATTCGGCACCCGCGGCACTGATTTTCGAGATTTGGCACCCGCGGGGTTCATTTTCGAGATTCGGCACCCGCGGCACTGATTTTCCAGATTCGGCACCCGCGGCGGTGATTTTTGAGATTCGGCACCCGCGGGGCTGATTTTCGAGATTCGGCACCCGCCGCAGTGATTTTCGAGATTCGGCACTCGCTATGGTGATTTTCGAGATTCGGCACCCGCGGGGCTGATTTTCGAGATTCGGCACCCGCGGCACTGATTTTCGAGATTTGGCACCCGCAGGGTTGATATTCGAGATTCGGCACCCGCGGCACTGATTTTCGAGTTTCCGCACCCGCGGGGCTGATTTTCGAGATTCGGCACCCGCGGGGCTGATTTTCGAGATTCGGCACCCGCGGCACTGATTTTCGAGATTCGGCACCCGCGGGGCTGATTTTCGAGATTCGGCACCCGCCGCAGTGATTTTCGAGATTCGGCACCCGCGGCACTGATTTTCGAGATTCGGCACCCGCGGCACTGATTTTCGAGATTCGGCACTTGCGGCACTGATTTTCGAGATTCGGCACTTGCGGCACTGATTTTCGAGATTTGGCACCCGCGGGGTTGATATTCGAGATTCGGCACCCACGGCGGTGCTTTTCGAGATTCGGCACTCGCAATGGTGATTTTCGAGATTCGGCACCCGTGGGACTGATTTTCGAGATTCGGCACCCGCTGGGCTGAATTTCGAGATTCGGCACTCGCGGCGATGCTTCTCGAGATTCGGCACTCGCTATGGTGATTTTCGAGATTCGGCACCCGCGGCAGTGATTTTTGACATTTGGCACCCGCGGGGCTGATTTTCGAGATTCGGCACCCGTGGGGCTGATTTTCGAGATTCAGCACCCGCAGCACTGATTTTCGAGATTCGGCACCCGCGGGGCTGATTTTCGAGATTCGGCACACGCGGGGCTGATTTTCGAGATTCGGCACTCGCAATGGTGATTTTCGAGATTCGGCACCCGCGGCGGTGATTTTTGAGATTCCTCACCAGCGGGGCTGAATTTCGAGATTCGGCACCCGCGGCGGTGCTTCTCGAGATTCGGCACTCGCTATGGTGATTTTCGAAATTCAGCACCCACGGCAGTGATTTTTGAGATTTGGCACCCGCGGGGCTGATTTTCGAGATTCGGCACCCGTGGGGCTGATTTTCGAGATTCAGCACCCGCGGCACTGATTTTCGAGATTTGGCACCCGCGGGGCTGATTTTCGAGATTCGGCACCCGCGGGGCTGATTTTCGAGATTCGGCACCCGCGGGGCTGATTTTCGAGATTCGGCACCCGCGGGGCTGATTTTCGAGATTCGGCACCCGCGGCTGTGATTTTCGAGATTCGGCACCCGCGGAGCCGATTTTCGAGATTCGGCACCTGCGGTGGTGATTTTCGAGATTCGGCACCAGTGGCGGTGATTTTCGAGATTCGGCACCCGCGGGGCCGATTTTCGAGATTTGGCACCCGCGGTGGTGATTTTCGAGATTCGGCACTCGCTATGGTGATTTTCGAGATTCGGCACCCGCGGGGCTGATTTTCGAGACTCGGCACCCGCGGCACTGATTTTCGAGATTTGGCACCCGCAGGGTTGATATTCGAGATTCGGCACCCGCGGCACTGATTTTCGAGTTTCCGCACCCGCGGGGCTGATTTTCGAGATTCGGCACCCGCGGCACTGATTTTCGAGATTCGGCCCCCGGGGGCTGATTTTCGAGATTCGGCACCCGCCGCAGTGATTTTCGAGATTCGGCACCCGCGGCACTGATTTTCGAGATTCGGCACCCGCGGCACTGATTTTCGAGATTCGGCACTCGCGGCACTGATTTTCGAGATTTGGCACCGGCGGGGTTGATATTCGAGATTCGGCACCCGCGGCGGTTCTTTTCGAGATTCGGCACTCGCAATGGTGATTTTCGAGATTCGGCACCCGTGGGACTGATTTTCGAGATTCGGCACCCGCTGGGCTGAATTTCGAGATTAGGCACCCGCGGGGCTGATTTTCGAGATTCGGCACCCGCGGCGATGCTTCTCGAGATTCGGCACTCGCTATGGTGATTTTCGAGATTCGGCACCCGCGGCAGTGATTTTTGACATTTGGCACCCGCGGGGCTGATTTTCGAGATTCGGCACCCGTTGGGCTGATTTTCGAGATTCAGCACCCGCACCACTGATTTTCGAGATTCGGCACCCGTGGGGCTGATTTTCGAGATTCAGCACCCGCAGCACTGATTTTCGAGATTCTGCACCCGCGGGGCTGATTTTCGAGATTCGGCACTCGCAATGGTGATTTTCGAGATTCGGCACCCGTGGGGCTGATTTTCGAGATTCAGCACCCGCGGCACTGATTTTCGAGATTCGGCACCCGCGGGGCTGATTTTCGAGATTCGACACCCGCGGAGCTGATTTTCGAGATTCGGCACTCGCGGGGCTGATTTTCGAGATTCGGCACCCGCGGGGCTGATTTTCGAGATTCGGCACCCGCGGGGCTGATTTTCGAGATTCGGCACCCGCGGCTGTGATTTTCGAGATTCGGCACCAGTGGCGGTGATTTTCGAGATTCGGCACCCGCGGAGCCGATTTTCGAGATTCGGCACCTGCGGTGGTGATTTTCGAGATTCGGCACCAGTGGCGGTGATTTTCGAGATTCGGCACCCGCGGGGCCGATTTTCGAGATTTGGCACCCGCGGTGGTGATTTTCAAGATTCGGCACCTGCGGCGGTGATTTTCGAGATTCGTCACCCACGGGGCTGATTTTCGAGATTTGGCACCCGCGGCGGTGATTTTTGAGATTCGGCACCCGCGGGGCTGATTTTCGAGATTCGGCACCCGCGGCAGTGATTTTCGAGATTCAGCACCCGCGGGGCTAATTTTCGAGATTCGGCACCGGCGGCGGTGATTTTCGAGATTCGGCACCTGCTGCAGTGATTTTTGAGATTCGGCACCCGCGGCACTGATTTTCGAGATTCAGCACCCGCGGCTGTGATTTTCGAGATTCGGCTCCCGCGGGGCTGATTTTCAAGATTCGGCACCCGCGGCACTGATTTTTGAGATTCGGCACCCTCGGGGCTGATTTACGAGATTCGACACTCGCGGGGCTGATTTTTGAGATTTGGCACCCGCGGGGGTGATTTTTGAGATTCGGCATCCGCGGGGCTGATTTTCGAGCTTTGGCACCCACGGTGATTTTCAAGATTCGGCACCCGCGGCGGTGATTTTCAAGATTCGGCACCCGCGGGGCTGATTTTCGAGATTCGGCACCAGTGGCGGTGATTTTCGAGATTCGGCACCCGCGGCGGTGCTTTTCGAGATTCGGCACTCGCGGGGCTGATTTTCGAGATTTGGCACCCGCGGCACTGATTTTCGAGATTCGGCACCCGCGGGGCTGATTTTCTAGATTCGGCACCCGCGGCAGTGATTTCCGAGATACGGCACCCGCGGCACTGATTTTCGAGATTCGGCACTCGCGGCTGTGATTTTCGAGATTCGGCTCCCGCGGGGCTGATTTTCAAGATTCGGCACCCTCGGCACTGATTTTTGAGACTTGGCACTCGCGGGGCTGATTTTTGACATTTGGCAGCCGCGGGGGTGATTTTTGAGATTCGGCACCCGCGGGACTGATTTTCGAGATTTGGCACCCACGGTGGTGATTTCCGAGATTCGGCACCTGCGGCAGTGATTTTCGAGATTCGGCACCTGCGGGCCTGATTTTCGAGATTTGTCACCCGCGGCACTGATTTTCGAGATTCGGCACCCGTGGGGCTGATTTTCGAGATTTGGCACCCGCGGTGGTGATTTTCGAGGCTCTGCACCTGTGGCGGTGATTTTTGAGATTCGGCACCAGCGGGGCTGATTTACGAGATTCGGCACCCGCGGCAGTGCTTCTCGAGATTCGGCACTCGCTATGGTGATTTTCGAGATTTGGCACCCGCGGCACTGATTTTCGAGATTCGGCACCCGCGGGGCTGATTTTCGAGATTCGGCACCCGCGGGGCTGATTTTCGAGATTCGGCACCCGCGGCTGTGATTTTCGAGATTCGGCACCAGTGGCGGTGATTTTCGAGATTCGGCACCCGCGGAGCCGATTTTCGAGATTCGGCACCTGCGGTGGTGATTTTCGAGATTCGGCACCAGTGGCGGTGATTTTCGAGATTCGGCACCCGCGGGGCCGATTTTCGAGATTTGGCACCCGCGGTGGTGATTTTCGAGATTCGGCACCCGCGGCGGTGATTTTCGAGATTCGGCACCCGCGGGGCTGATTTTCGAGATTCGGCACCTGCGGAAGTGATTTTTGAGATTCGGCACCTGCGGGGCTGATTTTCGATATTCGGCAACGGCGGCGGTGATTTTCGAGATTCGGCACCCGCGGGGCTGATTTTCAAGATACGGCACCCGCGGCACTGATTTTCGAGACTCGGCACCCGCGGTGGTGCTTTTCGAGATTTGGCACTCGCGGTGGTGAATTTCGAGATTCGGCACCAGCGGCACTGATTTTGGAGATTCGACACCCGAGGGGCTGATTTTCGAGATTCGGCAACCACGGCTGTGATTTCCGAGATTTGGCACCCGAGGAACTGATTTTCGAGATTCGGCACCCGCGGCGGTGCTTTTCGAGATTCGGCACCCGTGGGGCTGATATTCGAGATTCGGCACCCGTGGCACTGATTTTCGAGATTCGGCATCCGAGGAACTGATTTTCGAGATTCGGCACCTGCGGGGCTGATTTTCGAGATTCGGCACCTGCGGCGGTGCTTTTCGAGTTTCGGCACTCGCGGTGGTGATTTTCGAGATTCGGCACCCGCGGCACTGATTTTCGAGATTCGGCACCCAATGGGCTGATTTTCGAGATTCAGCACTCGCGGTGGTGATTTTCGAGATTCGGTACCCGCGGCTGTGATTTTCGAGATTCAGCTCCTGCTGGGCCGATTTTCGAGATTTGGCACCCGCGGGGGTGATCTTAAAGATTCGGCACCCGCGGGGCTGATTTTCGAGATTCGGCACCAGTGGTGGTGATTTTCGAAATTCGGCACCCGCGGGGCCGATTTTCGAGATTTGGCACCCGCGGTGGTGATTTTCGAGATTCGGCACCAGTGGCGGTGATTTTCGAGATTCGGCACCCGCGGGGCCGATTTTTGAGATTTGGCACCCGCGGTGGTGATTTTCAAGATTCGGCACCTGCGGCGGTGATTTTCGAGATTCGTCACCCACGGGGCTGATTTTCGAGATTTGGCACCCGCGGGGCTGATTTTCGAGAATCGGCACCCGCGGTGGTGATTTTTGAGATTCGGCACGCTCGGCACTGATTTTTGAGATTCGGCACCCGCGGGGCTGATTTTCGAGATTCGGCACCCGCGGCAGTGATTTTCGAGATTCAGCACCCGCGGGGCTGATTTTCGAGAATTGGCACCCGCGGCACTGATTTTCGAGATTCGGCACCCGCGGGGCTGATTTTCGAGATTCGGCACCCACGGCGGTGATTTCCGAGATTCGGCACCCGCGGGGCTGATTTTCGAGATTCGGCACCCGCGGCACTGATTTTCGAGATTCGGCACCCAATGGGCTGATTTTCGAGATTCAGCACTCGCGGTGGTGATTTTCGAGATTCGGTACCAGTGGCTGTGATTTTCGAGATTCAGCTCCTGCGGGGCTGATTTTAGAGATTTGGCACTCGCGGGGCTGATTTTTGAGATTTGGCACCCGCGGGGGTGATTTTAAAGATTCGGCACCCGCGGGGCTGATTTTCGAGATTCGGCACCAGTGGCGGTGATTTTCGAGATTCGGCACCCGCGGGGCCGATTTTCGAGATTTGGCACCCGCGGTGGTGATTTTCGAGATTCGGCACCAGTGGCGGTGATTTTCGAAATTCGGCACCCGCGGGGCCGATTTTTGAGATTTGGCACCCGCGGTGGTGATTTTCAAGATTCGGCACCTGCGGCGGTGATTTTCGAGATTCGTCACCCACGGGGCTGATTTTCGAGATTTGGCACCCGCGGAGCTGATTTTCGAGAATCGGCACCCGCGGTGGTGATTTTTGAGATTCGGCACGCGCGGCACTGATTTTTGAGATTCGACACCCGCGGGGCTGATTTTCGAGATTCGGCACCCGCGGCAGTGATTTTCGAGATTCAGCACCCGCGGGGCTGATTTTCGAGATTCGGCACCCGCGGGGCTGATTTTCGAGATTCGGCACCCGCGGCACTGATTTTCGAGATTCGGCACCCGCGGGGCTGATTTTCGAGATTCGGCACCCACGGCGGTGATTTTCGAGAATCGGCACCCGCGGTGGTGATTTTTGAGATTCGGCACGCGCGGCACTGATTTTTGAGATTCGGCACCCGCGGCACTGATTTTCGAGATTCGAAACCCGCGGCGGTGTTTTTCGAGATTCGGCACTCGCGGGGCTGATTTTCGAGATTCGGCACCCGCGGCACTGATTTTCGAGATTCGGCACCCGCGGGGCTGATTTTCGAGATTCGGCACCCGCGGCAGTGACTTCCGTGATTCGGCACCCGCGGCACTGATTTTCGAGATTCGGCACCCGTGGCTGTGATTTTCGAGATTCGGCTCCTGCGGGGCTGATTTTCAAGATTCGGCACCCGCGGCACTGATTTTTGAGATTCGGCACCCTCGGGGCTGATTTTCGAGATTCGGCACTCGCGGGGCTGATTTTTGAGATTTGGCACCCGCGGGGGTGATTTTTGAGATTCGGCACCCGCGTGGCTGATTTTCGAGATTTGCACCCACTGTATTGATTTTCAAGATTCGGCACCCGCGGCAGTGATTTTCAAGATTCGGCACCCGCGTGGCTGATTTTCGAGATTCGGCACCAGTGGCGGTGATTTTCGAGATTCGGCACCCGCGGGGCTGATTTTCAAGATTTGGCACTTGCGGCGGTGAGTTTCGAGATTCGGCACCCGCGGCAGTGATTTTTGAGATTCGGCACCCGCAGCGCTGATTTTCGAGATTCGGCACCCGTGGGGCTGATTTTCGAGATTCAGCACCTGCAGGGCTGATTTTAGAGATTCGGCACAAGCCGGGCTGATTTTCGAGATTCGGCACCCTCGGGGCTGATTTTCGAGATTCGGCACCCGCGGCGGTGATTTTCGAGATTCGGCACCCGCGGGGCTGATTTTCGAGATTCGGCACCCGCGGCGGTGCTTTTTGAGATTCGGCACTCGCAATGGTGATTTTCGAGATTCGGCACCCGCGGGACTGATTTTCGAGATTCGGCACCCGCTGGGCTGAATTTCGAGATTCGGCACCCGCGGGGCTGATTTTCGAGATTCGGCACCTGCGGTGGTGCTTCTCGAGATTCGGCACTCGCTGTGGTGATTTTCGAGATTCGGCACCCGCGGCAGTGATTTTTGAGATTTGGCACCCGCGGGGCTGATTTTCGAGATTCGGCACCCGTGGGGCTGATTTTCGAGATTCAGCACCCGCGGCACTGATTTTCGAGATTCGGAACCCGCGGAGCTGAATTTCGAGATTCGGCACCCGCGGGGCTGATTTTTGAGATTCGGCACCAGCGGAGCTGATTTACGAGATTCGGCACCCGCGGCAGTGCTTCTCGAGATTCGGCACTCGCTATGGTGATTTTCGAGATTTGGCACCCGCGGCACTGATTTTCGAGATTCGGCACCCGCCGGGGTTGATTTTTGAGATTCGGCACCCGCGGCGGTGATTTCCAAGATTTGGCACTCGCGGTGGTGATTTTCGAGATTCGGCACCCGCGGCGGTGATTTTCGAGATTCGGCACCCGCGGGGCTGATTTTCGAGATTCGGCACCTGCGGAAGTGATTTTTGAGATTCGGCACCTGCGGGGCTGATTTTCGATATTCGGCAACGGCGGCGGTGATTTTCGAGATTCGGCACCCGCGGGGCTGATTTTCGAGATTCGGCACCCACGGCGGTGATTTTCGAGAATCGGCACCCGCGGTGGTGATTTTTGAGATTCGGCACGCGCGGCACTGATTTTTGAGATTCGGCACCCGCGGCACTGATTTTTGAGATTCGGCACCCGCGTGGCTGATTTTCGAGATTCGGCACCTGCGGCAGTGATTTTCGAGATTCAGCACCCGCGGGGCTGATTTTCGAGATTCGGCACCCGCGGCACTGATTTCCGAGATTCGGCACCCGCGGGGCTAATTTTCGAGATTCGGCACCGGCGGCAGTGATTTTCGAGATTCGGCACCCGCGGCAGTGATTTTTGAGATACGGCACCCGCGGCACTGATTTTCGAGATTCGAAACCCGCGGCGGTGTTTTTCGAGATTCGGCACTCGCGGGGCTGATTTTCGAGATTCGGCACCCGCGGCACTGATTTTCGAGATTCGGCACCCGCGGGGCTGATTTTCGAGATTCGACACCCGCGGCAGTGACTTCCGTGATTCGGCACCCGCGGCACTGATTTTCGAGATTCGGCACCCGTGGCTGTGATTTTCGAGATTCGGCTCCTGCGGGGCTGATTTTCAAGATTCGGCACCCGCGGCACTGATTTTTGAGATTCGGCACCCTCGGGGCTGATTTTCGAGATTCGGCACTCGCGGGGCTGATTTTTGAGATTTGGCACCCGCGGGGGTGATTTTTGAGATTCGGCACCCGCGTGGCTGATTTTCGAGATTTGCACCCACTGTATTGATTTTCAAGATTCGGCACCCGCGGCAGTGATTTTCAAGATTCGGCACCCGCGTGGCTGATTTTCGAGATTCGGCACCAGTGGCGGTGATTTTCGAGATTCGGCACCCGCGGGGCTGATTTTCGAGATTTGGCACTTGCGGCGGTGAGTTTCGAGATTCGGCACCCGCGGCAGTGATTTTTGAGATTCGGCACCCGCAGCGCTGATTTTCGAGATTCGGCACCCGTGGGGCTGATTTTCGAGATTCAGCACCTGCAGGGCTGATTTTAGAGATTCGGCACAAGCCGGGCTGATTTTCGAGATTCGGCACCCGCGGGGCTGATTTTCGAGATTCGGCACCCGCGGCGGTGCTTTTCGAGATTCGGCACTCGCAATGGTGATTTTCGAGATTCGGCACCCGCGGGACTGATTTTCGAGATTCGGCACCCGCTGGGCTGAATTTCGAGATTCGGCACCCGCGGGGCTGATTTTCGAGATTCGGCACCTGCGGTGGTGCTTCTCGAGATTCGGCACTCGCTGTGGTGATTTTCGAGATTCGGCACCCGCGGCAGTGATTTTTGAGATTTGGCACCCGCGGGGCTGATTTTCGAGATTCGGCACCCGTGGGGCTGATTTTCGAGATTCAGCACCCGCGGCACTGATTTTCGAGATTCGGAACCCGCGGAGCTGAATTTCGAGATTCGGCACCCGCGGGGCTGATTTTTGAGATTCGGCACCGGCGGCGGTGATTTTCGAGATTCGGCACCCGCGGGACTGATTTTCGAGATTCGGCACCCGCGGCACTGATTTTCAAGATTCGGCACCCGCGGGGCTGATTTTCGAGATTCGGCACCCGCGGCACTGATTTTCGAGATTTGGCACCCGCGGGGTTCATTTTCGAGATTCGGCAACCGCGGCACTGATTTTCGAGATTCGGCACCTGCGGCACTGATTTTCGAGATTCGGCACCCGCGGGGCTGATTTTCGAGATTCGGCACCCGCCGCAGTGATTTTCGAGATTCGGCACCCGCGGCACTGATTTTCGAGATTCGGCACTCGCGGCACTGATTTTCAAGACTCGGCACCCGCGGCACTGATTTTCGAGATTTGGCACCCGCGGGGTTGATTTTCGAGATTCGGCACCCGCGGCACTGATTTTCGAGATTCGGCACCCGCGGCGGTGATTTTTGAGATTCCTCTGAATCTCAGCGGGGCTGAATTTCGAGATTCGGCACCCGCGGGGCTGATTTTCGAGATTTGGAACCCGCGGCGGTGATTTTCGAGATTCGGCACCCGCGGGGCTGATTTTCGAGATTCGGCACCCGCGGCACTGGTTTTCGAGATTCGGCACCCGCGGGGCTGATTTTCGAGATTCGGCACCCACGGGGCTGATTTTCGAGATTCGGCACCCGCGGGGCTGATTTTCGAGATTCGGCACCCGCGGTACTGATTTTCGAGATTCGGCACCCGCGGCACTGATTTTCGAGATTCGGCACCCGCGGTGCTGATTTTCGAGATTCGGCACCCGCGGGGCTGATTTACGAGATTTGGCACCCGCGGCAGTGATTTTCGAGATTCGGCACCCGCGGCACTGATTTTCGAGATTCGGCACCCGCGAGGCTGATTTACGAGATTTGGCACCCGCGGCACTGATTTTCGACATTCGGCACCCGTGGGGCTGATTTTCGAGATTCGGCACCCGCGGGGATGATTTTCGAGATTCGGCACCCGCGGGGATGATTTTTGAGATTCGGCACCCGCGGGGCTGATTTTCGAGATTTGGCACCCGCGGCACTGATTTTCGAGATTCGGCACCCGCGGGGCTGATTTTCGAGATTCGGCACCCGCGAGGCTGATTTACGAGATTTGGCACCCGCGGCACTGATTTTCGAGATTCGGCACCCGCGGCGGTGATTTTTGAGATTCGGCACCCGCGGGGCTGATTTTCGAGTATTGGCACCCACGGTGGTGATTTTCGAGATTCGGCACCCGCGAGACTGATTTTCGAGATTCGGCACCCGCTGGGCTGATTTTCGAGATTCGGCACCCGCGGCACTGATTTTCGAGATTCGGCACTCACGTGGCTGATTTTCGATATTTGGCACCCGCGGCACTGATTTTCGAGATTCGGCACCCACGGGGCTGATTTTCGAGATTTGGCACCCGCGGCACTGATTTTCGAGATTCGGCACCCACGGGGCTGATTTTCGAGATTTGGCACCCGCGGCAGTGATTTTTGAGATTCGTCACCCACCGGCTGATTTTCGAGATTCGGCACCCGCGGCACTGATTTTCGAGATTCGGCACCCGCGGGGCTGATTTTCGAGATTTGGCACCCACGGGGCTGATTTTCGAGATTCTACACTCGCGGTGGTGATTTTCGAGATTCGGCACCCGCGGCGGTGATTTTCGAGATTCGGCACCCGCGGGGCTGATTTTCGAGATTCGGCAACCGCGGCGGTGATTTTCGAGATTCGGCACTCGCGGGGCTGATTTTTGAGATTCGTCACCGGCGGCGGTGATTTTCGAGATTCAGCACCCGCGGGGCTGATTTTTGAGATTTGGCACCCGCGGCACTGATTTTCGAGATTTGGCACCTGCGGGGCTGATTTTCGAGATTCGGCACCCGCGGGGCTGATTTTCGAGATTCGGCACACGCGGCAGTGATTTTCGAGATTCAGCACCCGCGGGGCCTATTTTCGAGATTTGGCACCCGCGGTGGTGATTTTCAAGATTGGGCACCCGCGGGGCTGATTTTCGAGATTCAGCACCCGCGGCACTGATTTTCGAAATTCAGCACCCACGGGGCTGATTTTCGAGATTCGGCACCAGCGGGGCTGATTTTCGAGATTCGGCACCCGCGGGGCAGATTTTTGAGATTCGGCAGCCGCGGCGGTGATTTTCGAGATTCGGCACCCGCGGTGCTGATTTTCGAGATTCGGCACCTGCTGCAGTGATTTTCGAGATTCGGCACCCGCGGGGCTGATTTTCAAGATTCGGCACCTGCGGCACTGATTTTCGAGATTCGGCATCCGTGGGGCTAATTTTCGAGAATCCGTACCCGTGGCGGTGCTTTTCGAGATTCGGCACTCGCGGTGGTGAATTTCGAGATTCGGCACCAGCGGCACTGATTTTGGAGATTCGGCACCCGCGGGGCTGATTTTCGAGATTCGGCAACCACGGTGGTGATTTCCGAGATTTGGCACCCGAGGAACTGATTTTCGAGATTCGGCACCCACGGGGCTGATTTTCGAGATTCGGCACCCGCGGGGCCGATTTTCGAGATTTGGCACCCGCGGCACTGATTTTCGAGATTCGGCACCCACGGGGCTGATTTTCGAGATTCGGCACCCGCGGGGCTGATTTTCGAGATTTGGCACCCGCGGCACTGATTTTCGAGATTCGGCACCCACGGGGCTGATTTTCGAGATTTGGCACCAGCGGCAGTGATTTTTGAGATTCGTCACCCACCGGCTGATTTTCGAGATTCGGCACCCGCGGCACTGATTTTCGAGATTCGGCACCCGCGGGGCTGATTTTCGAGATTTGGCACCCACGGGGCTGATTTTCGAGATTCTGCACTCGCGGTGGTGATTTTCGAGATTCGGCACCCGCGGCGGTGATTTTCCAGATTCGGCACCCGCGGGGCTGATTTTCGAGATTCGGCAACCGCGGCGGTGATTTTCGAGATTCGGCACTCGCGGGGCTGAATTTTGAGATTCGTCACCGGTGGCGGTGATTTTCGAGATTCGGCACCCGCGGGGTCTGATTTTCGAGATTTGGCACCCGCAGCACTGATTTTCGAGATTCGGCACCCGCGGGGCTGATTTTCGAGATTCGGCACCCGCGGGGCTGATTTTCGAGATTCGGCACCCGCGGCGGTGCTTTTCGAGATTCGGCACTTGCGGTGGTGATTTTCGAGATTCGGCACCCGCGGCACTGATTTTCGACGTTCGGCACCCGCGGCACTGATTTTCGAGATTCGGCACCTGCGGGGCTGATTTTCGAGATTCGGCACACGCGGCAGTGATTTTCGAGATTCAGCACCCGCGGGGCCTATTTTCGAGATTTGGCACCCGCGGTGGTGATTTTCAAGATTGGGCACCCGTGGGGCTGATTTTCGAGATTCGGCACCCGCGGCACTGATTTTCGAGATTCGGCACCCGCGGCACTGATTTTCGAGATTCAGCACCCACGGGGCTGATTTTCGAGATTCGGCACCCGCGGGGCTGATTTTCGAGATTCGGCACCCGCGGGGCTGATTTTCGAGATTCGGCAGCCGCGGCGGTGATTTTCGAGATTCGGCACCCGCGTGGCTGATTTTCGAGATTCGGCACCTGCGGCAGTGATTTGTGAGATTCGGCACCCGCGGGGCTGATTTTCAAGATTCGGCACCCGCGGCACTGATTTTCGAGATTCGGCATCCGCGGGGCTAATTTTCGAGAATCCGCACCCGTGGCGGTGCTTTTCGAGATTCGGCACTCGCGGTGGTGAATTTCGAGATTCGGCACCAGCGGCACTGATTTTGGAGATCCGGCACCCACGGTGGTGATTTTCGAGATTCAGCACCCACGGAGCTGATTTTCGAGATTCGGCACCCGCGGGGCTGATTTTCGAGATTTGGCACCCGCGGGGCTGATTTTCGAGATTCGGCAGCCGCAGCGGTGATTTTCGAGATTCGGCACCCGCGGTGCTGATTTTCGAGATTCGGCACCTGCGGCAGTGATTTTCGAGATTCGGCACCTGCGGGGCAGATTTTCGAGATTCGGCAACGGCGGCGGTGATTTTCGAGATTCGGCACCCGCGGGGCTGATTTTCAAGATTCGGCACCCGCGGCACTGATTTTCGAGATTCGGCACCCGCAGGGCTAAATTTCGAGACTCCGCACCCGTGGCGGTGCTTTTCGAGATTAGGCACTCGCGGTGGTGAATTTCGAGATTCGGCACCAGCGGCACTGATTTTGGAGATTCGGCACCCGCGGGGCTGATTTTTGAGATTCGGCAACCACGGCGGTAATTTCCGAGATTTGGCACCCGAGGAACTGATTTTCGAGATTCAGCACCCGCGGCGGTGCTTTTCGAGATTTGGCACTCGCGGGGCTGATTTTCGAGATTCGGCACCCGTGGCACTGATTTTCGAGATTCGGCACCCGAGGAACTGATTTTCGAGATTCGGCACCCACGGGGCTGATTTTCGAGATTCGGCACCCACGGGGCTGATTTTCGAGATTCGGCACTCGCGGTGGTGCTTTTCGAGATTCGGCACCCGCGGCACTGATTTTCGAGATTCGGCACTCGCGGGGCTGATTTTTGAGATTTGGCACCCGCGGGGGTGATTTTAAAGATTCGGCACCCGCGGCAGTGATTTTCGAGATTCGGCACCCGTGGCGGTGCTTTTCGAGATTCGGCACTCGCGGGGCTAATTTTCGAGATTTGGCACCCGCGGCACTGATTTTCGAGATTCGGCACCCGCGGGCCTGATTTTCTAGATTCGGCACCCACGGCAGTGATTTTTGAGATTCGGCACCCGCGGCACTGATTTTCGAGATTCGGCACCCGCGGGCCTGATTTTTGAGATTCGGCACCCGCGGCAGTGATTTTCGAGATTTGGCACCCGCGGCTGTGATTTTCGAGATTCGGCACCCTCGGGGCTGATTTTCGAGATTTGGCACTCGCGGGGGTGATTTTTGAGATTCGGCACCCGCGGGGCTGATTTTCGAGATTTGGCACTCACGGTGGTGATTTTCAAGATTCGGCACCCGCGGCGGTGATTTTCAAGATTCGGCACCCGCGGGGCTGATTTTCGAGATTCGGAACCCGCAGGGCTGATTTTCGAGATTCGGCACCCGTGGGGCTGATTTTCGAGATTCGGCACCCACGGCGGTGATTTCCGAGATTCGGCACTCGCGGGGCTGATTTTCGGGATTCGGCACCCGCGGGGCTGATTTTCGAGATTCGGCACCCGCGGCACTGATTTTCGAGATTCGGCACCCGCGGGGCTGATTTTCGGGATTCGGCACCCGCGGGGCTGATTTTCGAGATTCGGCACCCGCGGCACTGATTTTCGAGATTCGGCACCCGCGGGGCTAATTTTCGAGATTCGGCACCGGCGGCAGTGATTTTCGAGATTCGGCACCCGCGGCAGTGATTTTTGAGATTCAGCACCCGCGGCACTGATTTTCGAGATTCGAAACCCGCGGCGGTGTTTTTCGAGATTCGGCACTCGCGGGGCTGATTTTCGAGATTCGGCACCCGCGGCACTGATTTTCGAGATTCGGCACCAGCGGGGCTGATTTTCTAGATTCGGCACCCGCGGCAGTGACTTCCGTGATTCGGCACCCGCGGCACTGATTTTCGAGATTCGGCACCCGTGGCTGTGATTTTCGAGATTCGGCTCCTGCGGGGCTGATTTTCAAGATTCGGCACCCGCGGCACTGATTTTTGAGATTCGGCACCCTCGGGGCTGATTTTCGAGATTCGGCACTCGCGGGGCTGATTTTTGAGATTTGGCACCCGCGGGGGTGATTTTTGAGATTCGGCACCCGCGTGGCTGATTTTCGAGATTTGCACCCACTGTATTGATTTTCAAGATTCGGCACCCGCGGCAGTGATTTTCAAGATTCGGCACCCGCGTGGCTGATTTTCGAGATTCGGCACCAGTGGCGGTGATTTTCGAGATTCGGC
This sequence comes from Ranitomeya imitator, assembly GCF_032444005.1. Lineage (NCBI taxonomy): Eukaryota > Metazoa > Chordata > Amphibia > Anura > Dendrobatidae > Ranitomeya > Ranitomeya imitator. The sequence goes on along the minus strand of NC_091291.1, from coordinate 26,140,534 downwards.
ACCCGCGGGGCTGATTTTCGAGATTCGGCACCTGCGGGGCTGATTTTCGAGATTCGGCACACGCGGCAGTGATTTTCGAGATTCAGCACCCGCGGGGCCTATTTTCGAGATTTGGCACCCGCGGTGGTGATTTTCAAGATTTGGCACCCGCGGGGCTGATTTTCGAGATTCAGCACCCGCGGCACTGATTTTCGAAATTCAGCACCCACGGGGCTGATTTTCGAGATTCGGCACCAGCGGGGCTGATTTTCGAGATTCGGCACCCGCGGGGCAGATTTTTGAGATTCGGCAGCCGCGGCGGTGATTTTCGAGATTCGGCACCCGCGGTGCTGATTTTCGAGATTCGGCACCTGCGGCAGTGATTTTCGAGATTCGGCACCCGCGGGGCTGATTTTCAAGATTCGGCACCTGCGGCACTGATTTTCGAGATTCGGCATCCGTGGGGCTAATTTTCGAGAATCCGTACCCGTGGCGGTGCTTTTCGAGATTCGGCACTCGCGGTGGTGAATTTCGAGATTCGGCACCAGCGGCACTGATTTTGGAGATTCGGCACCCGCGGGGCTGATTTTCGAGATTCGGCAACCACGGTGGTGATTTCCGAGATTTGGCACCCGAGGAACTGATTTTCGAGATTCGGCACCCACGGGGCTGATTTTCGAGATTCGGCACCCGCGGGGCCGATTTTCGAGATTTGGCACCCGCGGCACTGATTTTCGAGATTCGGCACCCACGGGGCTGATTTTCGAGATTCGGCACCCGCGGGGCTGATTTTCGAGATTTGGCACCCGCGGCACTGATTTTCGAGATTCGGCACCCACGGGGCTGATTTTCGAGATTTGGCACCAGCGGCAGTGATTTTTGAGATTCGTCACCCACCGGCTGATTTTCGAGATTCGGCACCCGCGGCACTGATTTTCGAGATTCGGCACCCGCGGGGCTGATTTTCGAGATTTGGCACCCACGGGGCTGATTTTCGAGATTCTGCACTCGCGGTGGTGATTTTCGAGATTCGGCACCCGCGGCGGTGATTTTCCAGATTCGGCACCCGCGGGGCTGATTTTCGAGATTCGGCAACCGCGGCGGTGATTTTCGAGATTCGGCACTCGCGGGGCTGAATTTTGAGATTCGTCACCGGTGGCGGTGATTTTCGAGATTCGGCACCCGCGGGGCTGATTTTCGAGATTTGGCACCCGCAGCACTGATTTTCGAGATTCGGCACCCGCGGGGCTGATTTTCGAGATTCGGCACCCGCGGGGCTGATTTTCGAGATTCGGCACCCGCGGCGGTGCTTTTCGAGATTCGGCACTTGCGGTGGTGATTTTCGAGATTCGGCACCCGCGGCACTGATTTTCGACGTTCGGCACCCGCGGCAGTGATTTTCGAGATTCAGCACCCGCGGGGCCTATTTTCGAGATTTGGCACCCGCGGTGGTGGTTTTCAAGATTGGGCACCCGTGGGGCTGATTTTCGAGATTCGGCACCCGCGGCACTGATTTTCGAGATTCGGCACCCGCGGCACTGATTTTCGAGATTCAGCACCCACGGGGCTGATTTTCGAGATTCGGCACCCGCGGGGCTGATTTTCGAGATTCGGCACCCGCGGGGCTGATTTTCGAGATTCGGCAGCCGCGGCGGTGATTTTCGAGATTCGGCACCCGCGTGGCTGATTTTCGAGATTCGGCACCTGCGGCAGTGATTTGTGAGATTCGGCACCCGCGGGGCTGATTTTCAAGATTCGGCACCCGCGGCACTGATTTTCGAGATTCGGCATCCGCGGGGCTAATTTTCGAGAATCCGCACCCGTGGCGGTGCTTTTCGAGATTCGGCACTCGCGGTGGTGAATTTCGAGATTCGGCACCAGCGGCACTGATTTTGGAGATCCGGCACCCACGGTGGTGATTTTCGAGATTCAGCACCCACGGAGCTGATTTTCGAGATTCGGCACCCGCGGGGCTGATTTTCGAGATTCGGCACCCGCGGGGCTGATTTTCGAGATTCGGCAGCCGCAGCGGTGATTTTCGAGATTCGGCACCCGCGGTGCTGATTTTCGAGATTCGGCACCTGCGGCAGTGATTTTCGAGATTCGGCACCTGCGGGGCAGATTTTCGAGATTCGGCAACGGCGGCGGTGATTTTCGAGATTCGGCACCCGCGGGGCTGATTTTCAAGATTCGGCACCCGCGGCACTGATTTTCGAGATTCGGCACCCGCAGGGCTAAATTTCGAGACTCCGCACCCGTGGCGGTGCTTTTCGAGATTCGGCACTCGCGGTGGTGAATTTCGAGATTCGGCACCAGTGGCACTGATTTTGGAGATTCGGCACCCGCGGGGCTGATTTTTGAGATTCGGCAACCACGGCGGTAATTTCCGAGATTTGGCACCCGAGGAACTGATTTTCGAGATTCAGCACCCGCGGCGGTGCTTTTCGAGATTTGGCACTCGCGGGGCTGATTTTCGAGATTCGGCACCCGTGGCACTGATTTTCGAGATTCGGCACCCGAGGAACTGATTTTCGAGATTCGGCACCCACGGGGCTGATTTTCGAGATTCGGCACCCACGGGGCTGATTTTCGAGATTCGGCACTCGCGGTGGTGCTTTTCGAGATTCGGCACCCGCGGCACTGATTTTCGAGATTCGGCACTCGCGGGGCTGATTTTTGAGATTTGGCACCCGCGGGGGTGATTTTAAAGATTCGGCACCCGCGGCAGTGATTTTTGAGATTTGGCACCTGCGGCACTGATTTTCGAGATTCGGCACCCGTGGCGGTGCTTTTCGAGATTCGGCACTCGCGGGGCTAATTTTCGAGATTTGGCACCCGCGGCACTGATTTTCGAGATTCGGCACCCGCGGGCCAGATTTTCTAGATTCGGCACCCGCGGCAGTGATTTTTGAGATTCGGCACCTGCGGCACTGATTTTCGAGATTCGGCACCCGTGGCGGTGCTTTTCGAGATTCGGCACTCGTGGGGCTGATTTTCGAGATTTGGCACCCGCGGCTGTGATTTTCGAGATTCGGCACCCTCGGGGCTGATTTTCGAGATTTGGCACTCGCGGGGGTGATTTTTGAGATTCTGCACCCGCGGGGCTGATTTTCGAGATTTGGCACCCACGGTGGTGATTTTCAAGATTCGGCACCCGCGGCGGTGATTTTCAAGATTCGGCACCCGCGGGGCTGATTTTCGAGATTCGGCACCCGCAGGGCTGATTTTCGAGATTTGGCACCCGCGGCAGTGACTTCCGTGATTCGGCACCCGCGGCACTGATTTTCGAGATTCGGCACCCGTGGCTGTGATTTTCGAGATTCGGCTCCTGCGGGGCTGATTTTCAAGATTCGGCACCCGCGGCACTGATTTTTGAGATTCGGCACCCTCGGGGCTGATTTTCGAGATTCGGCACTCGCGGGGCTGATTTTTGAGATTTGTCACCCTCGGGGGTGATTTTTGAGATTCGGCACCCGCGTGGCTGATTTTCGAGATTTGCACCCACTGTATTGATTTTCAAGATTCGGCACCCGCGGCAGTGATTTTCAAGATTCGGCACCCGCGTGGCTGATTTTCGAGATTCGGCACCAGTGGCGGTGATTTTCGAGATTCGGCACCCGCGGGGCTGATTTTCGAGATTTGGCACTTGCGGCGGTGAGTTTCGAGATTCGGCACCCGCGGCAGTGATTTTTGAGATTCGGCACCCGCGGCGCTGATTTTCGAGATTCGGCACCCGCGGGGCTGATTTTCGAGATTCGGCACCCGCGGCGGTGCTTTTCGAGATTCGGCACCCGCGGGGCTGATTTTCGAGATTCGGCACCCGCGGCGGTGCTTTTCGAGATTCGGCACTCGCAATGGTGATTTTCGAGATTCGGCACCCGCGGGACTGATTTTCGAGATTCGGCACCCGCTGGGCTGAATTTCGAGATTCGGCACCCGCGGGGCTGATTTTCGAGATTCGGCACCTGCGGTGGTGCTTCTCGAGATTCGGCACTCGCTGTGGTGATTTTCGAGATTCGGCACCCGCGGCAGTGATTTTTGAGATTTGGCACCCGCGGGGCTGATTTTCGAGATTCGGCACCCGTGGGGCTGATTTTCGAGATTCAGCACCCGCGGCACTGATTTTCGAGATTTGGAACCCGCGGAGCTGAATTTCGAGATTCGGCACCCGCGGGGCTGATTTTTGAGATTCGGCACCGGCGGCGGTGATTTTCGAGATTCGACACCCGCGGGACTGATTTTCGAGATTCGGCACCCGCGGCACTGATTTTCAAGATTCGGCACCAGCGGGGCTGATTTTCGAGATTCGGCACCCGCGGCACTGATTTTCGAGATTTGGCACCCGCGGGGTTCATTTTCGAGATTCGGCAACCGCGGCACTGATTTTCGAGATTCGGCACCCGCGGCACTGATTTTTGAGATTCGGCACCCGCGGGGCTGATTTTCGAGATTCGGCACCCGCCGCAGTGATTTTCGAGATTCGGCACCCGTGGCACTGATTTTCGAGATTCGGCACTCGCGGCACTGATTTTCAAGACTCGGCACCCGCGGCACTGATTTTCGAGATTTGGCACCCGCGGGGTTGATTTTCGAGATTCGGCACCCGCGGCACTGATTTTCGAGATTCGGCACCCGCGGCGATGATTTTTGAGATTCCTCTGAATCTCAGCGGGGCTGAATTTCGAGATTCGGCACCCGCGGGGCTGATTTTCGAGATTTGGCACCCTCGGCGGTGATTTTCGAGATTCGGCACCCGCGGGGCTGATTTTCGAGATTCGGCACCCGCGGCACTGGTTTTCGAGATTCGGCACCCGCGGGGCTGATTTTCGAGATTCGGCACCCACGGGGCTGATTTTCGAGATTCGGCACCCGCGGGGCTGATTTTCGAGATTCGGCACCCGCGGGGCTGTTTTTCGAGATTCGGCACCCGCGGGGCTGATTTTCGAGATTCGGCACCCGCGGTACTGATTTTCGAGATTCGGCACCCGTGGCACTGATTTTCGAGATTCGGCACCCGCGGCACTGATTTTCGAGATTCGGCACCCGCGGTGCTGATTTTCGAGATTCGGCACCCGCGGGGCTGATTTACGAGATTTAGCACCCGCGGCAGTGATTTTCGAGATTCGGCACCCGCGGCACTGATTTTCGAGATTCGGCACCCGCCAGGCTGATTTACGAGATTTGGCACCCGCGGCACTGATTTTCGACATTCGGCACCCGTGGGGCTGATTTTCGAGATTCGGCACCCGCGGGGATGATTTTCGAGATTCGGCACCCGCGGGGATGATTTTTGAGATTCGGCACCCGCGGGGCTGATTTTCGAGATTCGGCACCCGCGAGGCTGATTTACGAGATTTGGCACCCGCGGCACTGATTTTCGAGATTCGGCACCCGCGGGGCTGATTTTCGAGATTCGGCACCCGCGAGGCTGATTTACGAGATTTGGCACCCGCGGCACTGATTTTCGAGATTCGGCACCCGCGGCGGTGATTTTTGAGATTCGGCACCCGCGGGGCTGATTTTCGAGTATTGGCACCCACAGTGGTGATTTTCGAGATTCGGCACCCGCGGGACTGATTTTCGAGATTCGGCACCCGCTGGGCTGATTTTCGAGATTCGGCACCCGCGGCACTGATTTTCGAGATTCGGCACTCACGTGGCTGATTTTCGATATTTGGCACCCGCGGCACTGATTTTCGATATTCGGCACCCACGGGGCTGATTTTCGAGATTTGGCACCCGCGGCACTGATTTTCGAGATTCGGCACCCACGGGGCTGATTTTCGAGATTTGGCACCCGCGGCAGTGATTTTTGAGATTCGTCACCCACCGGCTGATTTTCGAGATTCGGCACCCGCGGCACTGATTTTCGAGATTCGGCACCCGCGGGGCTGATTTTCGAGATTTGGCACCCACGGGGCTGATTTTCGAGATTCTGCACTCGCGGTGGTGATTTTCGAGATTCGGCACCCGCGGCGGTGATTTTCGAGATTCGGCACCCGCGGGGCTGATTTTCGAGATTCGGCAACCGCGGCGGTGATTTTCGAGATTCGGCACTCGCGGGGCTGATTTTTGAGATTCGTCACCGGCGGCGGTGATTTTCGAGATTCAGCACCCGCGGGGCTGATTTTTGAGATTTGGCACCCGCGGCACTGATTTTCGAGATTTGGCACCCGCGGGGCTGATTTTCGAGATTCAGCACCCGCGGGGCCTATTTTCGAGATTCAGCACCCGCGGCACTGATTTTCGAGATTCAGCACCCACGGGGCTGATTTTTGAGATTCGGCACCAGCGGGGCTGATTTTCGAGATTCGGCACCCGCGGGGCAGATTTTCGAGATTCGGCAGCCGCGGCGGTGATTTTCGAGATTCGGCACCCGCGGTGCTGATTTTCGAGATTCGGCACCTGCGGCAGTGATTTTCGAGATTCGGCACCCGCGGGGCTGATTTTCAAGATTCGGCACCTGCGGCACTGATTTTCGAGATTCGGCATCCGTGGGGCTAATTTTCGAGAATCCGTACCCGTGGCGGTGCTTTTCGAGATTCGGCACTCGCGGTGGTGAATTTCGAGATTCGGCACCAGCGGCACTGATTTTGGAGATTCGGCACCCGCGGGGCTGATTTTCGAGATTCGGCAACCACGGTGGTGATTTCCGAGATTTGGCACCCGAGGAACTGATTTTCGAGATTCAGCACCCGCGGGGCCGATTTTCGAGATTTGGCACCCGCAGCACTGATTTTCGAGATTCGGCACCCACGGGGCTGATTTTCGAGATTCGGCACCCGCGGGGCTGATTTTCGAGATTTGGCACCCGCGGCACTGATTTTCGAGATTCGGCACCCGCGGGGCTGATTTTCGAGATTTGGCACCAGCGGCAGTGATTTTTGAGATTCGTCACCCACCGGCTGATTTTCGAGATTCGGCACCCGCGGCACTGATTTTCGAGATTCGGCACCCGCGGGGCTGATTTTCGAGATTTGGCACCCACGGGGCTGATTTTCGAGATTCTGCACTCGCGGTGGTGATTTTCGAGATTCAGCACCCACGGGGCTGATTTTTGAGATTCGGCACCAGCGGGGCTGATTTTCGAGATTCGGCACCCGCGGGGCAGATTTTCGAGATTCGGCAGCCGCGGCGGTGATTTTCGAGATTCGGCACCCGCGGGGCTGATTTTCGAGATTTGGCACCCGCGGCACTGATTTTCGAGATTCGGCACCCACGGGGCTGATTTTCGAGATTTGGCACCCGCGGCAGTGATTTTTGAGATTCGTCACCCACCGGCTGATTTTCGAGATTCGGCACCCGCGGCACTGATTTTCGAGATTCGGCACCCGCGGCACTGATTTTGGAGATTCGGCACCCGCGGGGCTGATTTTCGAGATTCGGCAACCACGGTGGTGATTTCCGAGATTTGGCACCCGAGGAACTGATTTTCGAGATTCAGCACCCGAGGGGCCGATTTTCGAGATTTGGCACCCGCAGCACTGATTTTCGAGATTCGGCACCCACGGGGCTGATTTTCGAGATTCGGCACCCGCGGGGCTGATTTTCGAGATTTGGCACCCGCGGCACTGATTTTCGAGATTCGGCACCCGCGGGGCTGATTTTCGAGATTTGGCACCCACGGGGCTGATTTTCGAGATTCTGCACTCGCGGTGGTGATTTTCGAGATTCAGCACCCACGGGGCTGATTTTTGAGATTCGGCACCAGCGGGGCTGATTTTCGAGATTCGGCACCCGCGGGGCAGATTTTCGAGATTCGGCAGCCGCGGCGGTGATTTTCGAGATTCGGCACCCGCGGGGCTGATTTTCGAGATTTGGCACCCGCGGCACTGATTTTCGAGATTCGGCACCCACGGGGCTGATTTTCGAGATTTGGCACCCGCGGCAGTGATTTTTGAGATTCGTCACCCACCGGCTGATTTTCGAGATTCGGCACCCGCGGCACTGATTTTCGAGATTCGGCACCCGCGGGGCTGATTTTCGAGATTTGGCACCCACGGGGCTGATTTTCGAGATTCTGCACTCGCGGTGGTGATTTTCGAGATTCGGCACCCGCGGCGGTGATTTTCGAGATTCGGCACCCGCGGGGCTGATTTTCGAGATTCGGCAACCGCGGCGGTGATTTTCGAGATTCGGCACTCGCGGGGCTGATTTTTGAGATTCGTCACCGGCGGCGGTGATTTTCGAGATTCAGCACCCGCGGGGCTGATTTTTGAGATTTGGCACCCGCGGCACTGATTTTCGAGATTTGGCACCCGCGGGGCTGATTTTCGAGATTCAGCACCCGCGGGGCCTATTTTCGAGATTCAGCACCCGCGGCACTGATTTTCGAGATTCAGCACCCACGGGGCTGATTTTTGAGATTCGGCACCAGCGGGGCTGATTTTCGAGATTCGGCACCCGCGGGGCAGATTTTCGAGATTCGGCAGCCGCGGCGGTGATTTTCGAGATTCGGCACCCGCGGTGCTGATTTTCGAGATTCGGCACCTGCGGCTGTGATTTTCGAGATTCGGCACCCGCGGGGCTGATTTTCAAGATTCGGCACCTGCGGCACTGATTTTCGAGATTCGGCATCCGTGGGGCTAATTTTCGAGAATCCGTACCCGTGGCGGTGCTTTTCGAGATTCGGCACTCGCGGTGGTGAATTTCGAGATTCGGCACCAGCGGCACTGATTTTGGAGATTCGGCACCCGCGGGGCTGATTTTCGAGATTCGGCAACCACGGTGGTGATTTCCGAGATTTGGCACCCGAGGAACTGATTTTCGAGATTCAGCACCCGCGGGGCCGATTTTCGAGATTTGGCACCCGCAGCACTGATTTTCGAGATTCGGCACCCACGGGGCTGATTTTCGAGATTCGGCACCCGCGGGGCTGATTTTCGAGATTTGGCACCCGCGGCACTGATTTTCGAGATTCGGCACCCACGGGGCTGATTTTCGAGATTTGGCACCAGCGGCAGAGATTTTTGAGATTCGTCACCCACCGGCTGATTTTCGAGATTCGGCACCCGCGGCACTGATTTTCGAGATTCGGCACCCGCGGGGCTGATTTTCGAGATTTGGCACCCACGGGGCTGATTTTCGAGATTCTGCACTCGCGGTGGTGATTTTCGAGATTCAGCACCCACGGGGCTGATTTTTGAGATTCGGCACCAGCGGGGCTGATTTTCGAGATTCGGCACCCGCGGGGCAGATTTTCGAGATTCGGCAGCCGCGGCGGTGATTTTCGAGATTCGGCACCCGCGGTGCTGATTTTCGAGATTCGGCACCTGCGGCAGTGATTTTCGAGATTCGGCACCCGCGGGGCTGATTTTCAAGATTCGGCACCTGCGGCACTGATTTTCGAGATTCGGCATCCGTGGGGCTAATTTTCGAGAATCCGTACCCGTGGCGGTGCTTTTCGAGATTCGGCACTCGCGGTGGTGAATTTCGAGATTCGGCACCAGCGGCACTGATTTTGGAGATTCGGCACCCGCGGGGCTGATTTTCGAGATTCGGCAACCACGGTGGTGATTTCCGAGATTTGGCACCCGAGGAACTGATTTTCGAGATTCGGCACCCACGGGGCTGATTTTCGAGATTCGGCACCCGCGGGGCTGATTTTCGAGATTTGGCACCCGCGGCACTGATTTTGGAGATTCGGCACCCGCGGGGCTGATTTTCGAGATTCGGCAACCACGGTGGTGATTTCCGAGATTTGGCACCCGCAGCACTGATTTTCGAGATTCGGCACCCACGGGGCTGATTTTCGAGATTCGGCACCCGCGGGGCTGATTTTCGAGATTTGGCACCCGCGGCACTGATTTTCGAGATTCGGCACCCACGGGGCTGATTTTCGAGATTTGGCACCAGCGGCAGTGATTTTTGAGATTCGTCACCCACCGGCTGATTTTCGAGATTCGGCACCCGCGGCACTGATTTTCGAGATTCGGCACCCGCGGGGCTGATTTTCGAGATTTGGCACCCACGGGGCTGATTTTCGAGATTCTGCACTCGCGGTGGTGATTTTCGAGATTCGGCACCCGCGGCGGTGATTTTCCAGATTCGGCACCCGCGGGGCTGATTTTCGAGATTCGGCAACCGCGGCGGTGATTTTCGAGATTCGGCACTCGCAGGGCTGAATTTTGAGATTCGTCACCGGTGGCGGTGATTTTCGAGATTCGGCACCCGCGGGGCTGATTTTCGAGATTCGGCACCCGCAGCACTGATTTTCGAGATTCGGCACCCGCGGGGCTGATTTTCGAGATTCGGCACCCACGGGGCTGATTTTCGAGATTCGGCACCCGCGGCGGTGCTTTTCGAGATTCGGCACTTGCGGTGGTGATTTTCGAGATTCGGCACCCGCGGCACTGATTTTCGACGTTCGGCACCCGCGGCACTGATTTTCGAGATGCGGCACCTGCGGGGCTGATTTTTGAGATTCGGCACACGCGGCAGTGATTTTCGAGATTCAGCACCCGCGGGGCCTATTTTCGAGATTTGGCACCCGCGGTGGTGATTTTCAAGATTGGGCACCCGTGGGGCTGATTTTCGAGATTCGGCACCCGCGGCACTGATTTTTGAGATTCGGCACCCGCGGCACTGATTTTCGAGATTCAGCACCCACGGGGCTGATTTTCGAGATTCGGCACCCGCGGGGCTGATTTTCGAGATTCGGCACCCGCGGGGCTGATTTTCGAGATTCGGCAGCCGCGGCGGTGATTTTCGAGATTCGGCAGCCGCGGCGGTGATTTTCGAGATTCGGCACCTGCGGCACTGATTTTCGAGATTCGGCACCCGCGGGGCTGATTTTCGGGATTCGGCACCCGCGGGGCTGATTTTCGAGATTCGGCACCCGCGGCACTGATTTTCGAGATTCGGCACCCGCGGGGCTAATTTTCGAGATTCGGCACCGGCGGCAGTGATTTTCGAGATTCGGCACCCGCGGCAGTGATTTTTGAGATTCAGCACCCGCGGCACTGATTTTCGAGATTCGAAACCCGCGGCGGTGTTTTTCGAGATTCGGCACTCGCGGGGCTGATTTTCGAGATTCGGCACCCGCGGCACTGATTTTCGAGATTCGGCACCCGCGGGGCTGATTTTCTAGATTCGGCACCCGCGGCAGTGACTTCCGTGATTCGGCACCCGCGGCACTGATTTTCGAGATTCGGCACCCGTGGCTGTGATTTTCGAGATTCGGCTCCTGCGGGGCTGATTTTCAAGATTCGGCACCCCCGGCACTGATTTTTGAGATTCGGCACCCTCGGGGCTGATTTTCGAGATTCGGCACTCGCGGGGCTGATTTTTGAGATTTGGCACCCGCGGGGGTGATTTTTGAGATTCCGGACCCGCGTGGCTGATTTTCGAGATTTGCACCCACTGTATTGATTTTCAAGATTCGGCACCCGCGGCAGTGATTTTCAAGATTCGGCACCCGCGTGGCTGATTTTCGAGATTCGGCACCCGCGGGGCTGATTTTCGAGATTCGGCACCCGCGGCAGTGATTTTTGAGATTCGGCACCCGCGGCGCTGATTTTCGAGATTCGGCACCCGCGGGGCTGATTTTCGAGATTCGGCACCCGCGGCGGTGCTTTTCGAGATTCGGCACCCGCGGGGCTGATTTTCGAGATTCGGCACCCGCTGGGCTGAATTTCGAGATTCGGCACACGCGGGGCTGATTTTCGAGATTCGGCAATCGCAATGGTGATTTTCGAGATTCGGCACCCGCGGGACTGATTTTCGAGATTCGGCACCCGCTGGGCTGAATTTCGAGATTCGGCACACGCGGGGCTGATTTTCGAGATTCGGCACCTGCGGTGGTGCTTCTCGAGATTCGGCACTCGCTGTGGTGATTTTCGAGATTCGGCACCCGCGGCAGTGATTTTTGAGATTTGGCACCCGCGGGGCTGATTTTCGAGATTCGGCACCCGTGGGGCTGATTTTCGAGATTCACACCCGCGGCACTGATTTTCGAGATTCGGAACCCGCGGAGCTGAATTTCGAGATTCGGCACCCGCGGGGCTGATTTTTGAGATTCGGCACCGGCGGCGGTGATTTTCGAGATTCGGCACCCGCGGGACTGATTTTCGAGATTCGGCACCCGCGGCACTGATTTTCAAGATTCGGCACCCGCGGGGCTGATTTTCGAGATTCGGCACCCGCGGCACTGATTTTCGAGATTTGGCACCCGCGGGGTTCATTTTCGAGATTCGGCAACCGCGGCACTGATTTTCGAGATTCGGCACCCGCGGCACTGATTTTCGAGATTCGGCACCCGCGGGGCTGATTTTCGAGATTCGGCACCCGCCGCAGTGATTTTCGAGATTCGGCACCCGCGGCACTGATTTTCGAGATTCGGCACTCGCGGCACTGATTTTCAAGACTCGGCACCCGCGGCACTGATTTTCGAGATTTGGCACCCGCGGGGTTGATTTTCGAGATTCGGCACCCGCGGCACTGATTTTCGAGATTCGGCACCCGCGGCGGTGATTTTTGAGATTCCTCTGAATCTCAGCGGGGCTGAATTTCGAGATTTGGCACCCGCGGGGCTGATTTTCGAGATTTGGCACCCTCGGCGGTGATTTTCGAGATTCGGCACCCGCGGAGCTGATTTTCGAGATTCGGCACCCGCGGCACTGGTTTTCGAGATTCGGCACCCGCGGGGCTGATTTTCGAGATTCGGCACCCACGGGGCTGATTTTCGAGATTCGGCACCCGCGGGGCTGATTTTCGAGATTCGGCACCCGCGGGGCTGTTTTTCGAGATTCGGCACCCGCGGGGCTGATTTTCGAGATTCGGCACCCGCGGTACTGATTTTCGAGATTCGGCACCCGTGGCACTGATTTTCGAGATTCGGCACCCGCGGCACTGATTTTCGAGATTCGGCACCCGCGGTGCTGATTTTCGAGATTCGGCACCCGCGGGGCTGATTTACGAGATTTGGCACCCGCGGCAGTGATTTTCGAGATTCGGCACCCGCGGCACTGATTTTCGAGATTCGGCACCCGCGAGGCTGATTTACGAGATTTGGCACCCGCGGCACTGATTTTCGACATTCGGCACCCGTGGGGCTGATTTTCGAGATTCGGCACCCGCGGGGATGATTTTCGAGATTCGGCACCCGCGGGGATGATTTTTGAGATTCGGCACCCGCGGGGCTGATTTTCGAGATTCGGCACCCGCGAGGCTGATTTACGAGATTTGGCACCCGCGGCACTGATTTTCGAGATTCGGCACCCGCGGGGCTGATTTTCGAGATTCGGCACCCGCGAGGCTGATTTACGAGATTTGGCACCCGCGGCACTGATTTTCGAGATTCGGCACCCGCGGCGGTGATTTTTGAGATTCGGCACCCGCGGGGCTGATTTTCGAGTATTGGCACCCACGGTGGTGATTTTCGAGATTCGGCACCCGCGGGACTGATTTTCGAGATTCGGCACCCGCTGGGCTGATTTTCGAAATTCGGCACCCGCGGCACTGATTTTCGAGATTCGGCACTCACGTGGCTGATTTTCGATATTTGGCACCCGCGGCACTGATTTTCGAGATTCGGCACCCACGGGGCTGATTTTCGAGATTTGGCACCCGCGGCACTGATTTTCGAGATTCGGCACCCACGGGGCTGATTTTCGAGATTTGGCACCCGCGGCAGTGATTTTTGAGATTCGTCACCCACCGGCTGATTTTCGAGATTCGGCACCCGCGGCACAGATTTTCGAGATTCGGCACCCGCGGGGCTGATTTTCGAGATTTGGCACCCACGGGGCTGAATTTCGAGATTCTGCACTCGCGGTGGTGATTTTCGAGATTCGGCACCCGCGGCGGTGATTTTCGAGATTCGGCACCCGCGGGGCTGATTTTCGAGATTCGGCAACCGCGGCGGTGATTTTCGAGATTCGGCACTCGCGGGGCTGATTTTTGAGATTCGTCACCGGCGGCGGTGATTTTCGAGATTCAGCACCCGCGGGGCTGATTTTTGAGATTTGGCACCCGCGGCACTGATTTTCGAGATTTGACACCCGCGGGGCTGATTTTCGAGATTCAGCACCCGCGGGGCCTATTTTCGAGATTTGGCACCCGCGGTGGTGATTTTCAAGATTGGGCACCCGCGGGGCTGATTTTCGAGATTCAGCACCCGCGGCACTGATTTTCGAGAATCAGCACCCACGGGGCTGATTTTCGATATTCGGCACCAGCGGGGCTGATTTTCGAGATTCGGCACCCGCGGGGCAGATTTTCGAGATTCGGCAGCCGCGGCGGTGATTTTCGAGATTCGGCACCCGCGGTGCTGATTTTCGAGATTCGTCACCTGCGGCAGTGATTTTCGAGATTCGGCACCCGCGGGGCTGATTTTCAAGATTCGGCACCTGCGGCACTGATTTTCGAGATTCGGCATCCATGGGGCTAATTTTCGAGAATCCGTACCCGTGGCGGTGCTTTTCGAGATTCGGCACTCGCGGTGGTGAATTTCGAGATTCGGCACCAGCGGCACTGATTTTGGAGATTCGGCACCCGCGGGGCTGATTTTCGAGATTCGGCAACCACGGTGGTGATTTCCGAGATTTGGCACCCGAGGAACTGATTTTCGAGATTCGGCACCCACGGGGCTGATTTTCGAGATTCGGCACCCGCGGGGCCGATTTTCGAGATTTGGCACCCGCGGCACTGATTTTCGAGATTCGGCACCCACGGGGCTGATTTTCGAGATTCGGCACCCGCGGGGCTGATTTTCGAGATTTGGCACCCGCGGCACTGATTTTCGAGATTCGGCACCCACGGGGCTGATTTTCGAGATTTGGCACCAGCGGCAGTGATTTTTGAGATTCATCACCCACCGGCTGATTTTCGAGATTCGGCACCCGCGGCACTGATTTTCGAGATTCGGCACCCACGGGGCTGATTTTCGAGATTCGGCACCAGCGGGGCTGATTTTCGAGATTCGGCACCCGCGGGGCAGATTTTCGAGATTCAGCACCCGCGGCACTGATTTTCGAGATTCAGCACCCACGGGGCTGATTTTCGAGATTCGGCACCAGCGGGGCTGATTTTCGAGATTCGGCACCCGCGGGGCAGATTTTCGAGATTCGGCAGCCGCGGCGGTGATTTTCGAGATTCGGCACCCGCGGTGCTGATTTTCGAGATTCGTCACCTGCGGCAGTGATTTTCGAGATTCGGCACCCGCGGGGCTGATTTTCAAGATTCGGCACCTGCGGCACTGATTTTCGAGATTCGGCATCCGTGGGGCTAATTTTCGAGAATCCGTACCCGTGGCGGTGCTTTTCGAGATTCGGCACTCGCGGTGGTGAATTTCGAGATTCGGCACCAGCGGCACTGATTTTGGAGATTCGGCACCCGCGGGGCTGATTTTCGAGATTCGGCAACCACGGTGGTGATTTCCGAGATTTGGCACCCGAGGAACTGATTTTCGAGATTCGGCACCCACGGGGCTGAATTTCGAGATTCGGCACCCGCGGGGCCGATTTTCGAGATTTGGCACCCGCGGCACTGATTTTCGAGATTCGGCACCCACGGGGCTGATTTTCGAGATTCGGCACCCGCGGGGCTGATTTTCGAGATTTGGCACCCGCGGCACTGATTTTCGAGATTCGGCACCCACGGGGCTGATTTTCGAGATTTGGCACCAGCGGCAGTGATTTTTGAGATTCATCACCCACCGGCTGATTTTCGAGATTCGGCACCCGCGGCACTGATTTTCGAGATTCGGCACCCACGGGGCTGATTTTCGAGATTCTGCACTCGCGGTGGTGATTTTCGAGATTCGGCACCCGCGGCGGTGATTTTCCAGATTCGGCACCCGTGGGGCTGATTTTCGAGATTCGGCAACCGCGGCGGTGATTTTCGAGATTCGGCACTCGCGGGGCTGAATTTTGAGATTCGTCACCGGTGGCGGTGATTTTCGAGATTCGGCACCCGCGGGGCTGATTTTCGAGATTTGGCACCCACGGGGCTGATTTTCGAGATTCTGCACTCGCGGTGGTGATTTTCGAGATTCGGCACCCGCGGCGGTGATTTTCCAGATTCGGCACCCGTGGGGCTGATTTTCGAGATTCGGCAACCGCGGCGGTGATTTTCGAGATTCGGCACTCGCGGGGCTGAATTTTGAGATTCGTCACCGGTGGCGGTGATTTTCGAGATTCGGCACCCGCGGGGCTGATTTTCGAGATTCGGCACCCGCAGCACTGATTTTCGAGATTCGGCACCCGCGGGGCTGATTTTCGAGATTCGGCACCCGCGGGGCTGATTTTCGAGATTCGGCACCCGCGGCGGTGCTTTTCGAGATTCGGCACTTGCGGTGGTGATTTTCGAGATTCGGCACCCGCGGCACTGATTTTCGACGTTCGGCACCCGCGGCACTGATTTTCGAGATTCGGCACCTGCGGGGCTGATTTTCGAGATTCGGCACACGCGGCAGTGATTTTCGAGATTCAGCACCCGCGGGGCCTATTTTCGAGATTTGGCACCCGCGGTGGTGATTTTCAAGATTGGGCACCCGTGGGGCTGATTTTCGAGATTCGGCACCCGCGGCACTGATTTTTGAGATTCGGCACCCGCGGCAGTGATTTTTGAGATTCGGCACCTGCGGCACTGATTTTCGAGATTCGGCACCCGTGGCAGTGCTTTTCGAGATTCGGCACTCGTGGGGCTGATTTTCGAGATTTGGCACCCGCGGCTGTGATTTTCGAGATTCGGCACCCTCGGGGCTGATTTTCGAGATTTGGCTCTCGCGGGGGTGATTTTTGAGATTCGGCACCCGCGGGGCTGATTTTCGAGATTTGGCACCCACGGTGGTGATTTTCAAGATTCGGCACCCGCGGGGCTGATTTTCGAGATTCGGCACCCGTGACGGTGCTTTTCGAGATTCGGCACTCGCGGTGGTGAATTTCGAGATTCGGCACCAGCGGCACTGATTTTGGAGATCCGGCACCCACGGTGGTGATTTTCGAGATTCAGCACCCACGGGGCTGATTTTCGAGATTCGGCACCCGCGGGGCTGATTTTCGAGATTCGGCACCCGCGGGGCTGATTTTCGAGATTCGGCAGCCGCAGCGGTGATTTTCGAGATTCGGCACCCGCGGTGCTGATTTTCGAGATTCGGCACCTGCGGCAGTGATTTTCGAGATTCGGCACCTGCGGGGCAGATTTTCGAGATTCGGCAACGGCGGCGGTGATTTTCGAGATTCGGCACCCGCGGGGCTGATTTTCAAGATTCGGCACCCGCGGCACTGATTTTCGAGATTCAGCACCCGCAGGGCTAAATTTCGAGACTCCGCACCCGTGGCGGTGCTTTTCGAGATTCGGCACTCGCGGTGGTGAATTTCGAGATTCGGCACCAGCGGCACTGATTTTGGAGATTCGGCACCCGCGGGGCTGATTTTTGAGATTCGGCAACCACGGCGGTAATTTCCGAGATTTGGCACCCGAGGAACTGATTTTCGAGATTCAGCAACCGCGGCGGTGCTTTTCGAGATTTGGCACTCGCGGGGCTGATTTTCGAGATTCGGCACCCGTGGCACTGATTTTCGAGATTCGGCACCCGAGGAACTGATTTTCGAGATTCGGCACCCATGGGGCTGATTTTCGAGATTCGGCACCCACGGGGCTGATTTTCGAGATTCGGCACTCGCGGTGGTGCTTTTCGAGATTCGGCACCCGCGGCACTGATTTTCGAGATTCGGCACTCGCGGGGCTGATTTTTGAGATTTGGCACCCGCGGGGGTGATTTTAAAGATTCGGCACCCGCGGCAGTGATTTTTGAGATTTGGCACCTGCAGCACTGATTTTCGAGATTCGGCACCCGTGGCAGTGCTTTTCGAGATTCGGCACTCGCGGGGCTAATTTTCGAGATTTGGCACCCGCGGCACTGATTTTCGAGATTCGGCACCCGCGGGCCTGATTTTCTAGATTCGGCACCCGCGGCAGTGATTTTTGAGATTTGGCACCTGCAGCACTGATTTTCGAGATTCGGCACCCGTGGCGGTGCTTTTCGAGATTCGGCACTCGGGCTGATTTTCGAGATTTGGCACCCGCGGCTGCGATTTTCGAGATTCGGCACCCTCGGGGCTGATTTTCGAGATTTGGCACTCGCGGGGGTGATTTTTGAGATTCGGCACCCGCGGGGCTGATTTTCGAGATTTGGCACCCACGGTGGTGATTTTCAAGATTCGGCACCCGCGGCGGTGATTTTCAAGATTCGGCACCCGCGGGGCTGATTTTCGAGATTCGGCACCCGCAGGGCTGATTTTCGAGATTCGGCACCCGCGGGGCTGATTTTCAAGATTCGGCACCCGCGGTGGTGCTTTTCGAGATTCGGCACCCGCGGGGCTGATTTTCGAGATTCGGCACCCACGGCGGTGCTTTTTGAGATTCGGCACTCGCAATGGTGATTTTCGAGATTCGGCACCCGCGGGACTGATATTCGAGATTCGGCAGCCGCTGGGCTGATTTTCGAAATTCGGCACCCGCGGCACTGATTTTCGAGATTCGGCACCCACGGGGCTGATTTTCGAGATTTGGCACCCGTGGCACTGATTTTCGAGATTCGGCACCCACGGGGCTGATTTTCGAGATTTGGCACCCGCGGCAGTGATTTTTGAGATTCGGCACCCGCCGGCTGATTTTCGATATTCGGCACCCGCGGCACTGATTTTCGAGATTTGGCACCCGCGGGGCTGATTTTCGAGATTTGGCACCCACGGGGCTGATTTTCGAGATTCTGCACTCGCGGTGGTGATTTTCAAGATTCGGCACCCGCGGCGGTGATTTTCAAGATTCGGCACCCGCGGGGCTGATTTTCGAGATTCGGCACCCGCAGGGCTGATTTTCGAGATTCGGCACCCGCGGGGCTGATTTTCAAGATTCGGCACCCGCGGTGGTGCTTTTCGAGATTCGGCACCCGCGGGGCTGATTTTCGAGATTCGGCACCCACGGCGGTGCTTTTTGAGATTCGGCACTCGCAATGGTGATTTTCGAGATTCGGCACCCGCGGGACTGATATTCGAGATTCGGCAGCCGCTGGGCTGATTTTCGAAATTCGGCACCCGCGGCACTGATTTTCGAGATTCGGCACCCACGGGGCTGATTTTCGAGATTTGGCACCCGTGGCACTGATTTTCGAGATTCGGCACCCACGGGGCTGATTTTCGAGATTTGGCACCCACGGTGGTGATTTTCGAGATTCGGCACCCGCGGGACTGATTTTCGAGATTCGGCACCCGCTGGGCTGATTTTCGAAATTCGGCACCCGCGGCACTGATTTTCGAGATTCGGCACTCACGTGGCTGATTTTCGATATTTGGCACCCGCGGCACTGATTTTCGAGATTCGGCACCCACGGGGCTGATTTTCGAGATTTGGCACCCGCGGCACTGATTTTCGAGATTCGGCACCCACGGGGCTGATTTTCGAGATTTGGCACCCGCGGCAGTGATTTTTGAGATTCGTCACCCACCGGCTGATTTTCGAGATTCGGCACCCGCGGCACAGATTTTCGAGATTCGGCACCCGCGGGGCTGATTTTCGAGATTTGGCACCCACGGGGCTGAATTTCGAGATTCTGCACTCGCGGTGGTGATTTTCGAGATTCGGCACCCGCGGCGGTGATTTTCGAGATTCGGCACCCGCGGGGCTGATTTTCGAGATTCGGCAACCGCGGCGGTGATTTTCGAGATTCGGCACTCGCGGGGCTGATTTTTGAGATTCGTCACCGGCGGCGGTGATTTTCGAGATTCAGCACCCGCGGGGCTGATTTTTGAGATTTGGCACCCGCGGCACTGATTTTCGAGATTTGACACCCGCGGGGCTGATTTTCGAGATTCAGCACCCGCGGGGCCTATTTTCGAGATTTGGCACCCGCGGTGGTGATTTTCAAGATTGGGCACCCGCGGGGCTGATTTTCGAGATTCAGCACCCGCGGCACTGATTTTCGAGAATCAGCACCCACGGGGCTGATTTTCGATATTCGGCACCAGCGGGGCTGATTTTCGAGATTCGGCACCCGCGGGGCAGATTTTCGAGATTCGGCAGCCGCGGCGGTGATTTTCGAGATTCGGCACCCGCGGTGCTGATTTTCGAGATTCGTCACCTGCGGCAGTGATTTTCGAGATTCGGCACCCGCGGGGCTGATTTTCAAGATTCGGCACCTGCGGCACTGATTTTCGAGATTCGGCATCCATGGGGCTAATTTTCGAGAATCCGTACCCGTGGCGGTGCTTTTCGAGATTCGGCACTCGCGGTGGTGAATTTCGAGATTCGGCACCAGCGGCACTGATTTTGGAGATTCGGCACCCGCGGGGCTGATTTTCGAGATTCGGCAACCACGGTGGTGATTTCCGAGATTTGGCACCCGAGGAACTGATTTTCGAGATTCGGCACCCACGGGGCTGATTTTCGAGATTCGGCACCCGCGGGGCCGATTTTCGAGATTTGGCACCCGCGGCACTGATTTTCGAGATTCGGCACCCACGGGGCTGATTTTCGAGATTCGGCACCCGCGGGGCTGATTTTCGAGATTTGGCACCCGCGGCACTGATTTTCGAGATTCGGCACCCACGGGGCTGATTTTCGAGATTTGGCACCAGCGGCAGTGATTTTTGAGATTCATCACCCACCGGCTGATTTTCGAGATTCGGCACCCGCGGCACTGATTTTCGAGATTCGGCACCCACGGGGCTGATTTTCGAGATTCGGCACCAGCGGGGCTGATTTTCGAGATTCGGCACCCGCGGGGCAGATTTTCGAGATTCAGCACCCGCGGCACTGATTTTCGAGATTCAGCACCCACGGGGCTGATTTTCGAGATTCGGCACCAGCGGGGCTGATTTTCGAGATTCGGCACCCGCGGGGCAGATTTTCGAGATTCGGCAGCCGCGGCGGTGATTTTCGAGATTCGGCACCCGCGGTGCTGATTTTCGAGATTCGTCACCTGCGGCAGTGATTTTCGAGATTCGGCACCCGCGGGGCTGATTTTCAAGATTCGGCACCTGCGGCACTGATTTTCGAGATTCGGCATCCGTGGGGCTAATTTTCGAGAATCCGTACCCGTGGCGGTGCTTTTCGAGATTCGGCACTCGCGGTGGTGAATTTCGAGATTCGGCACCAGCGGCACTGATTTTGGAGATTCGGCACCCGCGGGGCTGATTTTCGAGATTCGGCAACCACGGTGGTGATTTCCGAGATTTGGCACCCGAGGAACTGATTTTCGAGATTCGGCACCCACGGGGCTGAATTTCGAGATTCGGCACCCGCGGGGCCGATTTTCGAGATTCGGCAACCACGGTGGTGATTTCCGAGATTTGGCACCCGAGGAACTGATTTTCGAGATTCGGCACCCACGGGGCTGAATTTCGAGATTCGGCACCCGCGGGGCTGATTTTCGAGATTTGGCACCCGCGGCACTGATTTTCGAGATTCGGCACCCACGGGGCTGATTTTCGAGATTTGGCACCAGCGGCAGTGATTTTTGAGATTCATCACCCACCGGCTGATTTTCGAGATTCGGCACCCGCGGCACTGATTTTCGAGATTCGGCACCCACGGGGCTGATTTTCGAGATTCTGCACTCGCGGTGGTGATTTTCGAGATTCGGCACCCGCGGCGGTGATTTTCCAGATTCGGCACCCGTGGGGCTGATTTTCGAGATTCGGCAACCGCGGCGGTGATTTTCGAGATTCGGCACTCGCGGGGCTGAATTTTGAGATTCGTCACCGGTGGCGGTGATTTTCGAGATTCGGCACCCGCGGGGCTGATTTTCGAGATTTGGCACCCACGGGGCTGATTTTCGAGATTCTGCACTCGCGGTGGTGATTTTCGAGATTCGGCACCCGCGGCGGTGATTTTCCAGATTCGGCACCCGTGGGGCTGATTTTCGAGATTCGGCAACCGCGGCGGTGATTTTCGAGATTCGGCACTCGCGGGGCTGAATTTTGAGATTCGTCACCGGTGGCGGTGATTTTCGAGATTCGGCACCCGCGGGGCTGATTTTCGAGATTCGGCACCCGCAGCACTGATTTTCGAGATTCGGCACCCGCGGGGCTGATTTTCGAGATTCGGCACCCGCGGGGCTGATTTTCGAGATTCGGCACCCGCGGCGGTGCTTTTCGAGATTCGGCACTTGCGGTGGTGATTTTCGAGATTCGGCACCCGCGGCACTGATTTTCGACGTTCGGCACCCGCGGCACTGATTTTCGAGATTCGGCACCTGCGGGGCTGATTTTCGAGATTCGGCACACGCGGCAGTGATTTTCGAGATTCAGCACCCGCGGGGCCTATTTTCGAGATTTGGCACCCGCGGTGGTGATTTTCAAGATTGGGCACCCGTGGGGCTGATTTTCGAGATTCGGCACCCGCGGCACTGATTTTTGAGATTCGGCACCCGCGGCAGTGATTTTTGAGATTCGGCACCTGCGGCACTGATTTTCGAGATTCGGCACCCGTGGCAGTGCTTTTCGAGATTCGGCACTCGTGGGGCTGATTTTCGAGATTTGGCACCCGCGGCTGTGATTTTCGAGATTCGGCACCCTCGGGGCTGATTTTCGAGATTTGGCTCTCGCGGGGGTGATTTTTGAGATTCGGCACCCGCGGGGCTGATTTTCGAGATTTGGCACCCACGGTGGTGATTTTCAAGATTCGGCACCCGCGGCGGTGATTTTCAAGATTCGGCACCCGCGGGGCTGATTTTCGAGATTCGGCACCCGTGACGGTGCTTTTCGAGATTCGGCACTCGCGGTGGTGAATTTCGAGATTCGGCACCAGCGGCACTGATTTTGGAGATCCGGCACCCACGGTGGTGATTTTCGAGATTCAGCACCCACGGGGCTGATTTTCGAGATTCGGCACCCGCGGGGCTGATTTTCGAGATTCGGCACCCGCGGGGCTGATTTTCGAGATTCGGCAGCCGCAGCGGTGATTTTCGAGATTCGGCACCCGCGGTGCTGATTTTCGAGATTCGGCACCTGCGGCAGTGATTTTCGAGATTCGGCACCTGCGGGGCAGATTTTCGAGATTCGGCAACGGCGGCGGTGATTTTCGAGATTCGGCACCCGCGGGGCTGATTTTCAAGATTCGGCACCCGCGGCACTGATTTTCGAGATTCAGCACCCGCAGGGCTAAATTTCGAGACTCCGCACCCGTGGCGGTGCTTTTCGAGATTCGGCACTCGCGGTGGTGAATTTCGAGATTCGGCACCAGCGGCACTGATTTTGGAGATTCGGCACCCGCGGGGCTGATTTTTGAGATTCGGCAACCACGGCGGTAATTTCCGAGATTTGGCACCCGAGGAACTGATTTTCGAGATTCAGCAACCGCGGCGGTGCTTTTCGAGATTTGGCACTCGCGGGGCTGATTTTCGAGATTCGGCACCCGTGGCACTGATTTTCGAGATTCGGCACCCGAGGAACTGATTTTCGAGATTCGGCACCCATGGGGCTGATTTTCGAGATTCGGCACCCACGGGGCTGATTTTCGAGATTCGGCACTCGCGGTGGTGCTTTTCGAGATTCGGCACCCGCGGCACTGATTTTCGAGATTCGGCACTCGCGGGGCTGATTTTTGAGATTTGGCACCCGCGGGGGTGATTTTAAAGATTCGGCACCCGCGGCAGTGATTTTTGAGATTTGGCACCTGCAGCACTGATTTTCGAGATTCGGCACCCGTGGCAGTGCTTTTCGAGATTCGGCACTCGCGGGGCTAATTTTCGAGATTTGGCACCCGCGGCACTGATTTTCGAGATTCGGCACCCGCGGGCCTGATTTTCTAGATTCGGCACCCGCGGCAGTGATTTTTGAGATTTGGCACCTGCAGCACTGATTTTCGAGATTCGGCACCCGTGGCGGTGCTTTTCGAGATTCGGCACTCGGGCTGATTTTCGAGATTTGGCACCCGCGGCTGCGATTTTCGAGATTCGGCACCCTCGGGGCTGATTTTCGAGATTTGGCACTCGCGGGGGTGATTTTTGAGATTCGGCACCCGCGGGGCTGATTTTCGAGATTTGGCACCCACGGTGGTGATTTTCAAGATTCGGCACCCGCGGCGGTGATTTTCAAGATTCGGCACCCGCGGGGCTGATTTTCGAGATTCGGCACCCGCAGGGCTGATTTTCGAGATTCGGCACCCGCGGGGCTGATTTTCAAGATTCGGCACCCGCGGTGGTGCTTTTCGAGATTCGGCACCCGCGGGGCTGATTTTCGAGATTCGGCACCCACGGCGGTGCTTTTTGAGATTCGGCACTCGCAATGGTGATTTTCGAGATTCGGCACCCGCGGGACTGATATTCGAGATTCGGCAGCCGCTGGGCTGATTTTCGAAATTCGGCACCCGCGGCACTGATTTTCGAGATTCGGCACCCACGGGGCTGATTTTCGAGATTTGGCACCCGTGGCACTGATTTTCGAGATTCGGCACCCACGGGGCTGATTTTCGAGATTTGGCACCCGCGGCAGTGATTTTTGAGATTCGGCACCCGCCGGCTGATTTTCGATATTCGGCACCCGCGGCACTGATTTTCGAGATTTGGCACCCGCGGGGCTGATTTTCGAGATTTGGCACCCACGGGGCTGATTTTCGAGATTCTGCACTCGCGGTGGTGATTTTCGAGATTCGGCACCCGCGGCGGTGATTTTCCAGATTCGGCACCCGTGGGGCTGATTTTCGAGATTCGGCAACCGCGGCGGTGATTTTCGAGATTCGGCACTCGCGGGGCTGAATTTTGAGATTCGTCACCGGTGGCGGTGATTTTCGAGATTCGGCACCCGCGGGGCTGATTTTCGAGATTCGGCACCCGCAGCACTGATTTTCGAGATTCGGCACCCGCGGGGCTGATTTTCGAGATTCGGCACCCGCGGGGCTGATTTTCGAGATTCGGCACCCGCGGCGGTGCTTTTCGAGATTCGGCACTTGCGGTGGTGATTTTCGAGATTCGGCACCCGCGGCACTGATTTTCGACGTTCGGCACCCGCGGCACTGATTTTCGAGATTCGGCACCTGCGGGGCTGATTTTCGAGATTCGGCACACGCGGCAGTGATTTTCGAGATTCAGCACCCGCGGGGCCTATTTTCGAGATTTGGCACCCGCGGTGGTGATTTTCAAGATTGGGCACCCGTGGGGCTGATTTTCGAGATTCGGCACCCGCGGCACTGATTTTTGAGATTCGGCACCCGCGGCAGTGATTTTTGAGATTCGGCACCTGCGGCACTGATTTTCGAGATTCGGCACCCGTGGCAGTGCTTTTCGAGATTCGGCACTCGTGGGGCTGATTTTCGAGATTTGGCACCCGCGGCTGTGATTTTCGAGATTCGGCACCCTCGGGGCTGATTTTCGAGATTTGGCTCTCGCGGGGGTGATTTTTGAGATTC
Organism: Ranitomeya imitator; assembly: GCF_032444005.1. NCBI lineage: Eukaryota > Metazoa > Chordata > Amphibia > Anura > Dendrobatidae > Ranitomeya > Ranitomeya imitator. The sequence goes on along the minus strand of NC_091291.1, from coordinate 26,115,205 downwards.
GGCACCCACGGTGGTGATTTTCAAGATTCGGCACCCGCGGCGGTGATTTTTGAGATTCGGCACCTGCGGCACTGATTTTCGAGATTCGGCACCCGTGGCAGTGCTTTTCGAGATTCGGCACTCGTGGGGCTGATTTTCGAGATTTGGCACCCGCGGCTGTGATTTTCGAGATTCGGCACCCTCGGGGCTGATTTTCGAGATTTGGCACCCACGGTGGTGATTTTCAAGATTCGGCACCCGCGGCGGTGATTTTCAAGATTCGGCACCCGCGGGGCTGATTTTCGAGATTCGGCACCCGTGACGGTGCTTTTCGAGATTCGGCACTCGCGGTGGTGAATTTCGAGATTCGGCACCAGCGGCACTGATTTTGGAGATCCGGCACCCACGGTGGTGATTTTCGAGATTCAGCACCCGCGGCGGTGATTTTCAAGATTCGGCACCCGCGGGGCTGATTTTCGAGATTCGGCACCCGTGACGGTGCTTTTCGAGATTCGGCACTCGCGGTGGTGAATTTCGAGATTCGGCACCAGCGGCACTGATTTTGGAGATCCGGCACCCACGGTGGTGATTTTCGAGATTCAGCACCCACGGGGCTGATTTTCGAGATTCGGCACCCGCGGGGCTGATTTTCGAGATTCGGCACCCGCGGGGCTGATTTTCGAGATTCGGCAGCCGCAGCGGTGATTTTCGAGATTCGGCACCCGCGGTGCTGATTTTCGAGATTCGGCACCTGCGGCAGTGATTTTCGAGATTCGGCACCTGCGGGGCAGATTTTCGAGATTCGGCAACGGCGGCAGTGATTTTCGAGATTCGGCACCCGCGGGGCTGATTTTCAAGATTCGGCACCCGCGGCACTGATTTTCGAGATTCAGCACCCGCAGGGCTAAATTTCGAGACTCCGCACCCGTGGCGGTGCTTTTCGAGATTCGGCACTCGCGGTGGTGAATTTCGAGATTCGGCACCAGCGGCACTGATTTTGGAGATTCGGCACCCACGGGGCTGATTTTTGAGATTCGGCAACCACGGCGGTAATTTCCGAGATTTGGCACCCGAGGAACTGATTTTCGAGATTCAGCACCCGCGGCGGTGCTTTTCGAGATTTGGCACTCGCGGGGCTGATTTTCGAGATTCGGCACCCGTGGCACTGATTTTCGAGATTCGGCACCCGAGGAACTGATTTTCGAGATTCGGCACCCACGGGGCTGATTTTCGAGATTCGGCACCCACGGGGCTGATTTTCGAGATTCGGCACTCGCGGTGGTGCTTTTCGAGATTCGGCACCCGCGGCACTGATTTTCGAGATTCGGCACTCGCGGGGCTGATTTTTGAGATTTGGCACCCGCGGGGGTGATTTTAAAGATTCGGCACCCGCGGCAGTGATTTTTGAGATTTGGCACCTGCAGCACTGATTTTCGAGATTCGGCACCCGTGGCAGTGCTTTTCGAGATTCGGCACTCGTGGGGCTAATTTTCGAGATTTGGCACCCGCGGCACTGATTTTCGAGATTCGGCACCCGCGGGCCTGATTTTCTAGATTCGGCACCCGCGGCAGTGATTTTTGAGATTCGGCACCTGCGGCACTGATTTTCGAGATTCGGCACCCGTGGCGGTGCTTTTCGAGATTCGGCACTCGTGGGGCTGATTTTCGAGATTTGGCACCCGCGGCTGCGATTTTCGAGATTCGGCACCCTCGGGGCTGATTTTCGAGATTTGGCACTCGCGGGGGTGATTTTTGAGATTCGGCACCCGCGGGGCTGATTTTCGAGATTTGGCACCCACGGTGGTGATTTTCAAGATTCGGCACCCGCGGCGGTGATTTTCAAGATTCGGCACCCGCGGGGCTGATTTTCGAGATTCGGCACCCGCAGGGCTGATTTTCGAGATTCGGCACCCGCGGGGCTGATTTTCAAGATTCGGCACCCGCGGTGGTGCTTTTCGAGATTCGGCACCCGCGGGGCTGATTTTCGAGATTCGGCACCCACGGCGGTGCTTTTTGAGATTCGGCACTCGCAATGGTGATTTTCGAGATTCGGCACCCGCGGGACTGATATTCGAGATTCGGCAGCCGCTGGGCTGATTTTCGAAATTCGGCACCCGCGGCACTGATTTTCGAGATTCGGCACCCACGGGGCTGATTTTCGAGATTTGGCACCCGTGGCACTGATTTTTGAGATTCGGCACCCGCCGGCTGATTTTCGATATTCGGCACCCGCGGCACTGATTTTCGAGATTTGGCACCCGCGGGGCTGATTTTCGAGATTCGGCACTCGCGGTGGTGATTTTCGAGATTCGGCACCCGCGCCCCTGATTTTCTAGATTCGGCACTCGCGGGGCTGATTTTTTAGATTTGGCACTCGCGGTGGTGCTTTTCGAGATTCGGCACCCGCGGGGCTGATTTTCGAGATTCGGCACCCACGGCGGTGCTTTTTGAGATTCGGCACTCGCAATGGTGATTTTCGAGATTCGGCACCCGCGGGACTGATATTCGAGATTCGGCAGCCGCTGGGCTGATTTTCGAAATTCGGCACCCGCGGCACTGATTTTCGAGATTCGGCACCCACGGGGCTGATTTTCGAGATTTGGCACCCGCGGCAGTGATTTTTGAGATTCGGCACCCGCCGGCTGATTTTCGATATTCGGCACCCGCGGCACTGATTTTCGAGATTTGGCACCCGCGGGGCTGATTTTCGAGATTTGGCACCCACGGGGCTGATTTTCGAGATTCTGCACTCGCGGTGGTGATTTTCGAGATTCGGCAGCCGCGGCGGTGATTTTCGAGATTCGGCACCCTCAGGGCTGATTTTCGAGATTCGGCACTCGCGGTGGTGATTTTCGAGATTCGGCACCCGCGCCCCTGATTTTCTAGATTCGGCACTCGCGGGGCTGATTTTTTGGATTTGGCACTCGCGGTGGTGATTTTCGAGATTCGGCAGCCGCGGCGGTGATTTTCGAGATTCGGCACCCTCGGGGCTGATTTTCGAGATTCGGCACTCGCGGCAGTGATTTTTGAGATTCGGCACCTGCGGCACTGATTTTCGAGATTCGGCACCCGTGGCAGTGCTTTTCGAGATTCGGCACTCGTGGGGCTGATTTTCGAGATTTGGCACCCGCGGCTGTGATTTTCGAGATTCGGCACCCTCGGGGCTGATTTTCGAGATTTGGCTCTCGCGGGGGTGATTTTTGAGATTCGGCACCCGCGGGGCTGATTTTCGAGATTTGGCACCCACGGTGGTGATTTTCAAGATTCGGCACCCGCGGCGGTGATTTTCAAGATTCGGCACCCGCGGGGCTGATTTTCGAGATTCGGCACCAGTGGCAGTGATTTTCGAGATTCGGCACCCGCGGGGCTGATTTTCGAGATTCGGCATCCGCAGCAGTGATTTCTGAGATTCGGCACCCGCGGCACTGATTTTCGAGATTCGGCACCCTCGGGGCTGATTTTCGAGATTTGGCACTCGCGGGGGTGATTTTTGAGATTCGGCACCCGCGGGGCTGATTTTCGAGATTTGGCACCCACGGTGGTGATTTTCAAGATTCGGCACCAGTGGCGGTGATTTTCGAGATTCGGCACCCGTGGGGCTGATTTTCGAGATTCGGCACTCTCGGCGGTGATTTTCGAGATTCGGCAGCCGCGGGGCTGATTTTCGAGATTCGGCACCCGCGGGGCTGATTTTCGAGATTCGGCAGCCGCGGGGCTGATTTTCGAGATTCGGCACCCACGGGGCTGATTTTCGAGATTCTGCACTCGCGGTGGTGATTTTCGAGATTCGCAGCCGCGGCGGTGAATTTCGAGATTCGGCACCCACGGGGCTGATTTTCGAGATTCGGCACCTGCGGCAGTGATTTTCGAGATTCGGCACCTGCGGGGCAGATTTTCGAGATTTGGCAACGGCGGCGGTGATTTTCGAGATTCGGCACCCGCGGGGCTGATTTTCAAGATTCGGCACCCGCCGGGCTGATTTTCGAGATTCGGCACCCGCGGCACTGATTTTCGAGATTCGGCACCCGCGGGGCTGATTTTCGAGATTCGGCACCCGCCGCAGTGAATTTCGAGATTCGGCACCCACGGGGCTGATTTTCGAGATTCGGCACCTGCGGCAGTGATTTTCGAGATTCGGCACCTGCGGGGCAGATTTTCGAGATTTGGCAACGGCGGCGGTGATTTTCGAGATTCGGCACCCGCGGGGCTGATTTTCAAGATTCGGCACCCGCCGGGCTGATTTTCGAGATTCGGCACCCGCCGCAGTGATTTTCGAGATTCGGCACCCGCGGCACTGATTTTCGAGATTCGGCACTCGCGGCACTGATTTTCAAGACTCGGCACCCGCGGCACTGATTTTCGAGATTTGGCACCCGCGGGGTTGATTTTCGAGATTCGGCACCCGCGGCACTGATTTTCGAGATTCGGCACCCGCGGCGGTGATTTTTGAGATTCCTCTGAATCTCAGCGGGGCTGAATTTCGAGATTTGGCACCCTCGGCGGTGATTTTCGAGATTCGGCACCCGCGGAGCTGATTTTCGAGATTCGGCACCCGCGGCACTGGTTTTCGAGATTCGGCACCCGCGGGGCTGATTTTCGAGATTCGGCACCCACGGGGCTGATTTTCGAGATTCGGCACCCGCGGGGCTGATTTTCGAGATTCGGCACCCGCGGGGCTGTTTTTCGAGATTCGGCACCCGCGGGGCTGATTTTCGAGATTCGGCACCCGCGGTACTGATTTTCGAGATTCGGCACCCGTGGCACTGATTTTCGAGATTCGGCACCCGCGGCACTGATTTTCGAGATTCGGCACCCGCGGTGCTGATTTTCGAGATTCGGCACCCGCGGGGCTGATTTACGAGATTTGGCACCCGCGGCAGTGATTTTCGAGATTCGGCACCCGCGGCACTGATTTTCGAGATTCGGCACCCGCGAGGCTGATTTACGAGATTTGGCACCCGCGGCACTGATTTTCGACATTCGGCACCCGTGGGGCTGATTTTCGAGATTCGGCACCCGCGGGGATGATTTTCGAGATTCGGCACCCGCGGGGATGATTTTTGAGATTCGGCACCCGCGGGGCTGATTTTCGAGATTCGGCACCCGCGAGGCTGATTTACGAGATTTGGCACCCGCGGCACTGATTTTCGAGATTCGGCACCCGCGGGGCTGATTTTCGAGATTCGGCACCCGCGAGGCTGATTTACGAGATTTGGCACCCGCGGCACTGATTTTCGAGATTCGGCACCCGCGGCGGTGATTTTTGAGATTCGGCACCCGCGGGGCTGATTTTCGAGTATTGGCACCCACGGTGGTGATTTTCGAGATTCGGCACCCGCGGGACTGATTTTCGAGATTCGGCACCCGCTGGGCTGATTTTCGAAATTCGGCACCCGCGGCACTGATTTTCGAGATTCGGCACTCACGTGGCTGATTTTCGATATTTGGCACCCGCGGCACTGATTTTCGAGATTCGGCACCCACGGGGCTGATTTTCGAGATTTGGCACCCGCGGCACTGATTTTCGAGATTCGGCACCCACGGGGCTGATTTTCGAGATTTGGCACCCGCGGCAGTGATTTTTGAGATTCGTCACCCACCGGCTGATTTTCGAGATTCGGCACCCGCGGCACAGATTTTCGAGATTCGGCACCCGCGGGGCTGATTTTCGAGATTTGGCACCCACGGGGCTGAATTTCGAGATTCTGCACTCGCGGTGGTGATTTTCGAGATTCGGCACCCGCGGCGGTGATTTTCGAGATTCGGCACCCGCGGGGCTGATTTTCGAGATTCGGCAACCGCGGCGGTGATTTTCGAGATTCGGCACTCGCGGGGCTGATTTTTGAGATTCGTCACCGGCGGCGGTGATTTTCGAGATTCAGCACCCGCGGGGCTGATTTTTGAGATTTGGCACCCGCGGCACTGATTTTCGAGATTTGACACCCGCGGGGCTGATTTTCGAGATTCAGCACCCGCGGGGCCTATTTTCGAGATTTGGCACCCGCGGTGGTGATTTTCAAGATTGGGCACCCGCGGGGCTGATTTTCGAGATTCAGCACCCGCGGCACTGATTTTCGAGAATCAGCACCCACGGGGCTGATTTTCGATATTCGGCACCAGCGGGGCTGATTTTCGAGATTCGGCACCCGCGGGGCAGATTTTCGAGATTCGGCAGCCGCGGCGGTGATTTTCGAGATTCGGCACCCGCGGTGCTGATTTTCGAGATTCGTCACCTGCGGCAGTGATTTTCGAGATTCGGCACCCGCGGGGCTGATTTTCAAGATTCGGCACCTGCGGCACTGATTTTCGAGATTCGGCATCCATGGGGCTAATTTTCGAGAATCCGTACCCGTGGCGGTGCTTTTCGAGATTCGGCACTCGCGGTGGTGAATTTCGAGATTCGGCACCAGCGGCACTGATTTTGGAGATTCGGCACCCGCGGGGCTGATTTTCGAGATTCGGCAACCACGGTGGTGATTTCCGAGATTTGGCACCCGAGGAACTGATTTTCGAGATTCGGCACCCACGGGGCTGATTTTCGAGATTCGGCACCCGCGGGGCCGATTTTCGAGATTTGGCACCCGCGGCACTGATTTTCGAGATTCGGCACCCACGGGGCTGATTTTCGAGATTCGGCACCCGCGGGGCTGATTTTCGAGATTTGGCACCCGCGGCACTGATTTTCGAGATTCGGCACCCACGGGGCTGATTTTCGAGATTTGGCACCAGCGGCAGTGATTTTTGAGATTCATCACCCACCGGCTGATTTTCGAGATTCGGCACCCGCGGCACTGATTTTCGAGATTCGGCACCCACGGGGCTGATTTTCGAGATTCGGCACCAGCGGGGCTGATTTTCGAGATTCGGCACCCGCGGGGCAGATTTTCGAGATTCAGCACCCGCGGCACTGATTTTCGAGATTCAGCACCCACGGGGCTGATTTTCGAGATTCGGCACCAGCGGGGCTGATTTTCGAGATTCGGCACCCGCGGGGCAGATTTTCGAGATTCGGCAGCCGCGGCGGTGATTTTCGAGATTCGGCACCCGCGGTGCTGATTTTCGAGATTCGTCACCTGCGGCAGTGATTTTCGAGATTCGGCACCCGCGGGGCTGATTTTCAAGATTCGGCACCTGCGGCACTGATTTTCGAGATTCGGCATCCGTGGGGCTAATTTTCGAGAATCCGTACCCGTGGCGGTGCTTTTCGAGATTCGGCACTCGCGGTGGTGAATTTCGAGATTCGGCACCAGCGGCACTGATTTTGGAGATTCGGCACCCGCGGGGCTGATTTTCGAGATTCGGCAACCACGGTGGTGATTTCCGAGATTTGGCACCCGAGGAACTGATTTTCGAGATTCGGCACCCACGGGGCTGAATTTCGAGATTCGGCACCCGCGGGGCCGATTTTCGAGATTTGGCACCCGCGGCACTGATTTTCGAGATTCGGCACCCACGGGGCTGATTTTCGAGATTCGGCACCCGCGGGGCTGATTTTCGAGATTTGGCACCCGCGGCACTGATTTTCGAGATTCGGCACCCACGGGGCTGATTTTCGAGATTTGGCACCAGCGGCAGTGATTTTTGAGATTCATCACCCACCGGCTGATTTTCGAGATTCGGCACCCGCGGCACTGATTTTCGAGATTCGGCACCCACGGGGCTGATTTTCGAGATTCTGCACTCGCGGTGGTGATTTTCGAGATTCGGCACCCGCGGCGGTGATTTTCCAGATTCGGCACCCGTGGGGCTGATTTTCGAGATTCGGCAACCGCGGCGGTGATTTTCGAGATTCGGCACTCGCGGGGCTGAATTTTGAGATTCGTCACCGGTGGCGGTGATTTTCGAGATTCGGCACCCGCGGGGCTGATTTTCGAGATTTGGCACCCACGGGGCTGATTTTCGAGATTCTGCACTCGCGGTGGTGATTTTCGAGATTCGGCACCCGCGGCGGTGATTTTCCAGATTCGGCACCCGTGGGGCTGATTTTCGAGATTCGGCAACCGCGGCGGTGATTTTCGAGATTCGGCACTCGCGGGGCTGAATTTTGAGATTCGTCACCGGTGGCGGTGATTTTCGAGATTCGGCACCCGCGGGGCTGATTTTCGAGATTCGGCACCCGCAGCACTGATTTTCGAGATTCGGCACCCGCGGGGCTGATTTTCGAGATTCGGCACCCGCGGGGCTGATTTTCGAGATTCGGCACCCGCGGCGGTGCTTTTCGAGATTCGGCACTTGCGGTGGTGATTTTCGAGATTCGGCACCCGCGGCACTGATTTTCGACGTTCGGCACCCGCGGCACTGATTTTCGAGATTCGGCACCTGCGGGGCTGATTTTCGAGATTCGGCACAGGCGGCAGTGATTTTCGAGATTCAGCACCCGCGGGGCCTATTTTCGAGATTTGGCACCCGCGGTGGTGATTTTCAAGATTGGGCACCCGTGGGGCTGATTTTCGAGATTCGGCACCCGCGGCACTGATTTTTGAGATTCGGCACCCGCGGCAGTGATTTTTGAGATTCGGCACCTGCGGCACTGATTTTCGAGATTCGGCACCCGTGGCAGTGCTTTTCGAGATTCGGCACTCGTGGGGCTGATTTTCGAGATTTGGCACCCGCGGCTGTGATTTTCGAGATTCGGCACCCTCGGGGCTGATTTTCGAGATTTGGCTCTCGCGGGGGTGATTTTTGAGATTCGGCACCCGCGGGGCTGATTTTCGAGATTTGGCACCCACGGTGGTGATTTTCAAGATTCGGCACCCGCGGCGGTGATTTTCAAGATTCGGCACCCGCGGGGCTGATTTTCGAGATTCGGCACCCGTGACGGTGCTTTTCGAGATTCGGCACTCGCGGTGGTGAATTTCGAGATTCGGCACCAGCGGCACTGATTTTGGAGATCCGGCACCCACGGTGGTGATTTTCGAGATTCAGCACCCACGGGGCTGATTTTCGAGATTCGGCACCCGCGGGGCTGATTTTCGAGATTCGGCACCCGCGGGGCTGATTTTCGAGATTCGGCAGCCGCAGCGGTGATTTTCGAGATTCGGCACCCGCGGTGCTGATTTTCGAGATTCGGCACCTGCGGCAGTGATTTTCGAGATTCGGCACCTGCGGGGCAGATTTTCGAGATTCGGCAACGGCGGCGGTGATTTTCGAGATTCGGCACCCGCGGGGCTGATTTTCAAGATTCGGCACCCGCGGCACTGATTTTCGAGATTCAGCACCCGCAGGGCTAAATTTCGAGACTCCGCACCCGTGGCGGTGCTTTTCGAGATTCGGCACTCGCGGTGGTGAATTTCGAGATTCGGCACCAGCGGCACTGATTTTGGAGATTCGGCACCCGCGGGGCTGATTTTTGAGATTCGGCAACCACGGCGGTAATTTCCGAGATTTGGCACCCGAGGAACTGATTTTCGAGATTCAGCAACCGCGGCGGTGCTTTTCGAGATTTGGCACTCGCGGGGCTGATTTTCGAGATTCGGCACCCGTGGCACTGATTTTCGAGATTCGGCACCCGAGGAACTGATTTTCGAGATTCGGCACCCATGGGGCTGATTTTCGAGATTCGGCACCCACGGGGCTGATTTTCGAGATTCGGCACTCGCGGTGGTGCTTTTCGAGATTCGGCACCCGCGGCACTGATTTTCGAGATTCGGCACTCGCGGGGCTGATTTTTGAGATTTGGCACCCGCGGGGGTGATTTTAAAGATTCGGCACCCGCGGCAGTGATTTTTGAGATTTGGCACCTGCAGCACTGATTTTCGAGATTCGGCACCCGTGGCAGTGCTTTTCGAGATTCGGCACTCGCGGGGCTAATTTTCGAGATTTGGCACCCGCGGCACTGATTTTCGAGATTCGGCACCCGCGGGCCTGATTTTCTAGATTCGGCACCCGCGGCAGTGATTTTTGAGATTTGGCACCTGCAGCACTGATTTTCGAGATTCGGCACCCGTGGCGGTGCTTTTCGAGATTCGGCACTCGGGCTGATTTTCGAGATTTGGCACCCGCGGCTGCGATTTTCGAGATTCGGCACCCTCGGGGCTGATTTTCGAGATTTGGCACTCGCGGGGGTGATTTTTGAGATTCGGCACCCGCGGGGCTGATTTTCGAGATTTGGCACCCACGGTGGTGATTTTCAAGATTCGGCACCCGCGGCGGTGATTTTCAAGATTCGGCACCGGCGGGGCTGATTTTCGAGATTCGGCACCCGCAGGGCTGATTTTCGAGATTCGGCACCCGCGGGGCTGATTTTCAAGATTCGGCACCCGCGGTGGTGCTTTTCGAGATTCGGCACCCGCGGGGCTGATTTTCGAGATTCGGCACCCACGGCGGTGCTTTTTTTGAGATTCGGCACTCGCAATGGTGATTTTCGAGATTCGGCACCCGCGGGACTGATATTCGAGATTCGGCAGCCGCTGGGCTGATTTTCGAAATTCGGCACCCGCGGCACTGATTTTCGAGATTCGGCACCCACGGGGCTGATTTTCGAGATTTGGCACCCGTGGCACTGATTTTCGAGATTCGGCACCCACGGGGCTGATTTTCGAGATTTGGCACCCGCGGCAGTGATTTTTGAGATTCGGCACCCGCCGGCTGATTTTCGATATTCGGCACCCGCGGCACTGATTTTCGAGATTTGGCACCCGCGGGGCTGATTTTCGAGATTTGGCACCCACGGGGCTGATTTTCGAGATTCTGCACTCGCGGTGGTGATTTTCGAGATTCGGCACCCGCGGCGGTGATTTTCCAGATTCGGCACCCGTGGGGCTGATTTTCGAGATTCGGCAACCGCGGCGGTGATTTTCGAGATTCGGCACTCGCGGGGCTGAATTTTGAGATTCGTCACCGGTGGCGGTGATTTTCGAGATTCGGCACCCGCGGGGCTGATTTTCGAGATTCGGCACCCGCAGCACTGATCTTCGAGATTCGGCACCCGCGGGGCTGATTTTCGAGATTCGGCACCCGCGGGGCTGATTTTCGAGATTCGGCACCCGCGGCGGTGCTTTTCGAGATTCGGCACTTGCGGTGGTGATTTTCGAGATTCGGCACCCGCGGCACTGATTTTCGACGTTCGGCACCCGCGGCACTGATTTTCGAGATTCGGCACCTGCGGGGCTGATTTTCGAGATTCGGCACACGCGGCAGTGATTTTCGAGATTCAGCACCCGCGGGGCCTATTTTCGAGATTTGGCACCCGCGGTGGTGATTTTCAAGATTGGGCACCCGTGGGGCTGATTTTCGAGATTCGGCACCCGCGGCACTGATTTTTGAGATTCGGCACCCGCGGCAGTGATTTTTGAGATTCGGCACCTGCGGCACTGATTTTCGAGATTCGGCACCCGTGGCAGTGCTTTTCGAGATTCGGCACTCGTGGGGCTGATTTTCGAGATTTGGCACCCGCGGCTGTGATTTTCGAGATTCGGCACCCTCGGGGCTGATTTTCGAGATTTGGCTCTCGCGGTGGTGATTTTCGAGATTCGGCACCCGCGGCGGTGATTTTCCAGATTCGGCACCCGTGGGGCTGATTTTCGAGATTCGGCAACCGCGGCGGTGATTTTCGAGATTCGGCACTCGCGGGGCTGAATTTTGAGATTCGTCACCGGTGGCGGTGATTTTCGAGATTCGGCACCCGCGGGGCTGATTTTCGAGATTCGGCACCCGCAGCACTGATCTTCGAGATTCGGCACCCGCGGGGCTGATTTTCGAGATTCGGCACCCGCGGGGCTGATTTTCGAGATTCGGCACCCGCGGCGGTGCTTTTCGAGATTCGGCACTTGCGGTGGTGATTTTCGAGATTCGGCACCCGCGGCACTGATTTTCGACGTTCGGCACCCGCGGCACTGATTTTCGAGATTCGGCACCTGCGGGGCTGATTTTCGAGATTCGGCACACGCGGCAGTGATTTTCGAGATTCAGCACCCGCGGGGCCTATTTTCGAGATTTGGCACCCGCGGTGGTGATTTTCAAGATTGGGCACCCGTGGGGCTGATTTTCGAGATTCGGCACCCGCGGCACTGATTTTTGAGATTCGGCACCCGCGGCAGTGATTTTTGAGATTCGGCACCTGCGGCACTGATTTTCGAGATTCGGCACCCGTGGCAGTGCTTTTCGAGATTCGGCACTCGTGGGGCTGATTTTCGAGATTTGGCACCCGCGGCTGTGATTTTCGAGATTCGGCACCCTCGGGGCTGATTTTCGAGATTTGGCTCTCGCGGGGGTGATTTTTGAGATTCGGCACCCACGGTGGTGATTTTCAAGATTCGGCACCCGCGGCGGTGATTTTTGAGATTCGGCACCTGCGGCACTGATTTTCGAGATTCGGCACCCGTGGCAGTGCTTTTCGAGATTCGGCACTCGTGGGGCTGATTTTCGAGATTTGGCACCCGCGGCTGTGATTTTCGAGATTCGGCACCCTCGGGGCTGATTTTCGAGATTTGGCACCCACGGTGGTGATTTTCAAGATTCGGCACCCGCGGCGGTGATTTTCAAGATTCGGCACCCGCGGGGCTGATTTTCGAGATTCGGCACCCGTGACGGTGCTTTTCGAGATTCGGCACTCGCGGTGGTGAATTTCGAGATTCGGCACCAGCGGCACTGATTTTGGAGATCCGGCACCCACGGTGGTGATTTTCGAGATTCAGCACCCACGGGGCTGATTTTCGAGATTCGGCACCCGCGGGGCTGATTTTCGAGATTCGGCACCCGCGGGGCTGATTTTCGAGATTCGGCAGCCGCAGCGGTGATTTTCGAGATTCGGCACCCGCGGTGCTGATTTTCGAGATTCGGCACCTGCGGCAGTGATTTTCGAGATTCGGCACCTGCGGGGCAGATTTTCGAGATTCGGCAACGGCAGCGGTGATTTTCAAGATTCGGCACCCGCGGGGCTGATTTTCAAGATTCGGCACCCGCGGCACTGATTTTCGAGATTCAGCACCCGCAGGGCTAAATTTCGAGACTCCGCACCCGTGGCGGTGCTTTTCGAGATTCGGCACTCGCGGTGGTGAATTTCGAGATTCGGCACCAGCGGCACTGATTTTGGAGATTCGGCACCCACGGGGCTGATTTTTGAGATTCGGCAACCACGGCGGTAATTTCCGAGATTTGGCACCCGAGGAACTGATTTTCGAGATTCAGCACCCGCGGCGGTGCTTTTCGAGATTTGGCACTCGCGGGGCTGATTTTCGAGATTCGGCACCCGTGGCACTGATTTTCGAGATTCGGCACCCGAGGAACTGATTTTCGAGATTCGGCACCCACGGGGCTGATTTTCGAGATTCGGCACCCACGGGGCTGATTTTCGAGATTCGGCACTCGCGGTGGTGCTTTTCGAGATTCGGCACCCGCGGCACTGATTTTCGAGATTCGGCACTCGCGGGGCTGATTTTTGAGATTTGGCACCCGCGGGGGTGATTTTAAAGATTCGGCACCCGCGGCAGTGATTTTTGAGATTTGGCACCTGCAGCACTGATTTTCGAGATTCGGCACCCGTGGCAGTGCTTTTCGAGATTCGGCACTCGTGGGGCTAATTTTCGAGATTTGGCACCCGCGGCACTGATTTTCGAGATTCGGCACCCGCGGGCCTGATTTTCTAGATTCGGCACCCGCGGCAGTGATTTTTGAGATTCGGCACCTGCGGCACTGATTTTCGAGATTCGGCACCCGTGGCGGTGCTTTTCGAGATTCGGCACTCGTGGGGCTGATTTTCGAGATTTGGCACCCGCGGCTGCGATTTTCGAGATTCGGCACCCTCGGGGCTGATTTTCGAGATTTGGCACTCGCGGGGGTGATTTTTGAGATTCGGCACCCGCGGGGCTGATTTTCGAGATTTGGCACCCACGGTGGTGATTTTCAAGATTCGGCACCCGCGGCGGTGATTTTCAAGATTCGGCACCCGCGGGGCTGATTTTCGAGATTCGGCACCCGCAGGGCTGATTTTCGAGATTCGGCACCCGCGGGGCTGATTTTCAAGATTCGGCACCCGCGGTGGTGCTTTTCGAGATTCGGCACCCGCGGGGCTGATTTTCGAGATTCGGCACCCACGGCGGTGCTTTTTGAGATTCGGCACTCGCAATGGTGATTTTCGAGATTCGGCACCCGCGGGACTGATATTCGAGATTCGGCAGCCGCTGGGCTGATTTTCGAAATTCGGCACCCGCGGCACTGATTTTCGAGATTCGGCACCCACGGGGCTGATTTTCGAGATTTGGCACCCGTGGCACTGATTTTTGAGATTCGGCACCCGCCGGCTGATTTTCGATATTCGGCACCCGCGGCACTGATTTTCGAGATTTGGCACCCGCGGGGCTGATTTTCGAGATTCGGCACTCGCGGTGGTGATTTTCGAGATTCGGCACCCGCGCCCCTGATTTTCTAGATTCGGCACTCGCGGGGCTGATTTTTTAGATTTGGCACTCGCGGTGGTGCTTTTCGAGATTCGGCACCCGCGGGGCTGATTTTCGAGATTCGGCACCCACGGCGGTGCTTTTTGAGATTCGGCACTCGCAATGGTGATTTTCGAGATTCGGCACCCGCGGGACTGATATTCGAGATTCGGCAGCCGCTGGGCTGATTTTCGAAATTCGGCACCCGCGGCACTGATTTTCGAGATTCGGCACCCACGGGGCTGATTTTCGAGATTTGGCACCCGCGGCAGTGATTTTTGAGATTCGGCACCCGCCGGCTGATTTTCGATATTCGGCACCCGCGGCACTGATTTTCGAGATTTGGCACCCGCGGGGCTGATTTTCGAGATTTGGCACCCACGGGGCTGATTTTCGAGATTCTGCACTCGCGGTGGTGATTTTCGAGATTCGGCAGCCGCGGCGGTGATTTTCGAGATTCGGCACCCTCAGGGCTGATTTTCGAGATTCGGCACTCGCGGTGGTGATTTTCGAGATTCGGCACCCGCGCCCCTGATTTTCTAGATTCGGCACTCGCGGGGCTGATTTTTTGGATTTGGCACTCGCGGTGGTGATTTTCGAGATTCGGCAGCCGCGGCGGTGATTTTCGAGATTCGGCACCCTCGGGGCTGATTTTCGAGATTCGGCACTCGCGGCAGTGATTTTTGAGATTCGGCACCTGCGGCACTGATTTTCGAGATTCGGCACCCGTGGCAGTGCTTTTCGAGATTCGGCACTCGTGGGGCTGATTTTCGAGATTTGGCACCCGCGGCTGTGATTTTCGAGATTCGGCACCCTCGGGGCTGATTTTCGAGATTTGGCTCTCGCGGGGGTGATTTTTGAGATTCGGCACCCGCGGGGCTGATTTTCGAGATTTGGCACCCACGGTGGTGATTTTCAAGATTCGGCACCCGCGGCGGTGATTTTCAAGATTCGGCACCCGCGGGGCTGATTTTCGAGATTCGGCACCAGTGGCAGTGATTTTCGAGATTCGGCACCCGCGGGGCTGATTTTCGAGATTCGGCATCCGCAGCAGTGATTTCTGAGATTCGGCACCCGCGGCACTGATTTTCGAGATTCGGCACCCTCGGGGCTGATTTTCGAGATTTGGCACTCGCGGGGGTGATTTTTGAGATTCGGCACCCGCGGGGCTGATTTTCGAGATTTGGCACCCACGGTGGTGATTTTCAAGATTCGGCACCAGTGGCGGTGATTTTCGAGATTCGGCACCCGTGGGGCTGATTTTCGAGATTCGGCACTCTCGGCGGTGATTTTCGAGATTCGGCAGCCGCGGGGCTGATTTTCGAGATTCGGCACCCGCGGGGCTGATTTTCGAGATTCGGCAGCCGCGGGGCTGATTTTCGAGATTCGGCACCCACGGGGCTGATTTTCGAGATTCTGCACTCGCGGTGGTGATTTTCGAGATTCGCAGCCGCGGCGGTGAATTTCGAGATTCGGCACCCACGGGGCTGATTTTCGAGATTCGGCACCTGCGGCAGTGATTTTCGAGATTCGGCACCTGCGGGGCAGATTTTCAAGATTCGGCACCCGCCGGGCTGATTTTCGAGATTCGGCACCTGTGGCAGTGATTTTCGAGATTCGGCACCTGCGGGGCAGATTTTCGAGATTCGGCAACGGCGGCGGTGATTTTCGAGATTCGGCACCCGCGGGGCTGATTTTCAAGATTCGGCACCCGCGGTGGTGCTTTTCGAGATTCGGCACCCGCGGGGCTGATTTTCGAGATTCGGCACCCACGGCGGTGCTTTTTGAGATTCGGCACTCGCAATGGTGATTTTCGAGATTCGGCACCCGCGGGACTGATATTCGAGATTCGGCAGCCGCTGGGCTGATTTTCGAAATTCGGCACCCGCGGCACTGATTTTCGAGATTCGGCACCCACGGGGCTGATTTTCGAGATTTGGCACCCGTGGCACTGATTTTCGAGATTCGGCACCCACGGGGCTGATTTTCGAGATTTGGCACCCGCGGCAGTGATTTTTGAGATTCGGCACCCGCCGGCTGATTTTCGATATTCGGCACCCGCGGCACTGATTTTCGAGATTTGGCACCCGCGGGGCTGATTTTCGAGATTTGGCACCCACGGGGCTGATTTTCGAGATTCTGCACTCGCGGTGGTGATTTTCGAGATTCGGCACCCGCGGCGGTGATTTTCCAGATTCGGCACCCGTGGGGCTGATTTTCGAGATTCGGCAACCGCGGCGGTGATTTTCGAGATTCGGCACTCGCGGGGCTGAATTTTGAGATTCGTCACCGGTGGCGGTGATTTTCGAGATTCGGCACCCGCGGGGCTGATTTTCGAGATTCGGCACCCGCAGCACTGATTTTCGAGATTCGGCACCCGCGGGGCTGATTTTCGAGATTCGGCACCCGCGGGGCTGATTTTCGAGATTCGGCACCCGCGGGGCTGATTTTCGAGATTCGGCACCCGCGGCGGTGCTTTTCGAGATTCGGCACTTGCGGTGGTGATTTTCGAGATTCGGCACCCGCGGGGCTGATTTTCGAGATTCGGCACCCGCGGGGCTGATTTTCGAGATTCGGCACCCGCGGCGGTGCTTTTCGAGATTCGGCACTTGCGGTGGTGATTTTCGAGATTCGGCACCCGCGGCACTGATTTTCGACGTTCGGCACCCGCGGCACTGATTTTCGAGATTCGGCACCTGCGGGGCTGATTTTCGAGATTCGGCACACGCGGCAGTGATTTTCGAGATTCAGCACCCGCGGGGCCTATTTTCGAGATTTGGCACCCGCGGTGGTGATTTTCAAGATTGGGCACCCGTGGGGCTGATTTTCGAGATTCGGCACCCGCGGCACTGATTTTTGAGATTCGGCACCCGCGGCAGTGATTTTTGAGATTCGGCACCTGCGGCACTGATTTTCGAGATTCGGCACCCGTGGCAGTGCTTTTCGAGATTCGGCACTCGTGGGGCTGATTTTCGAGATTTGGCACCCGCGGCTGTGATTTTCGAGATTCGGCACCCTCGGGGCTGATTTTCGAGATTTGGCTCTCGCGGGGGTGATTTTTGAGATTCGGCACCCACGGTGGTGATTTTCAAGATTCGGCACCCGCGGCGGTGATTTTTGAGATTCGGCACCTGCGGCACTGATTTTCGAGATTCGGCACCCTTGGCAGTGCTTTTCGAGATTCGGCACTCGTGGGGCTGATTTTCGAGATTTGGCACCCGCGGCTGTGATTTTCGAGATTCGGCACCCTCGGGGCTGATTTTCGAGATTTGGCACCCACGGTGGTGATTTTCAAGATTCGGCACCCGCGGCGGTGATTTTCAAGATTCGGCACCCGCGGGGCTGATTTTCGAGATTCGGCACCCGTGACGGTGCTTTTCGAGATTCGGCACTCGCGGTGGTGAATTTCGAGATTCGGCACCAGCGGCACTGATTTTGGAGATCCGGCACCCACGGTGGTGATTTTCGAGATTCAGCACCCACGGGGCTGATTTTCGAGATTCGGCACCCGCGGGGCTGATTTTCGAGATTCGGCACCCGCGGGGCTGATTTTCGAGATTCGGCAGCCGCAGCGGTGATTTTCGAGATTCGGCACCCGCGGTGCTGATTTTCGAGATTCGGCACCTGCGGCAGTGATTTTCGAGATTCGGCACCTGCGGGGCAGATTTTCGAGATTCGGCAACGGCGGCGGTGATTTTCGAGATTCGGCACCCGCGGGGCTGATTTTCAAGATTCGGCACCCGCGGCACTGATTTTCGAGATTCAGCACCCGCAGGGCTAAATTTCGAGACTCCGCACCCGTGGCGGTGCTTTTCGAGATTCGGCACTCGCGGTGGTGAATTTCGAGATTCGGCACCAGCGGCACTGATTTTGGAGATTCGGCACCCACGGGGCTGATTTTTGAGATTCGGCAACCACGGCGGTAATTTCCGAGATTTGGCACCCGAGGAACTGATTTTCGAGATTCAGCACCCGCGGCGGTGCTTTTCGAGATTTGGCACTCGCGGGGCTGATTTTCGAGATTCGGCACCCGTGGCACTGATTTTCGAGATTCGGCACCCGAGGAACTGATTTTCGAGATTCGGCACCCACGGGGCTGATTTTCGAGATTCGGCACCCACGGGGCTGATTTTCGAGATTCGGCACCCGTGACGGTGCTTTTCGAGATTCGGCACTCGCGGTGGTGAATTTCGAGATTCGGCACCAGCGGCACTGATTTTGGAGATCCGGCACCCACGGTGGTGATTTTCGAGATTCAGCACCCACGGGGCTGATTTTCGAGATTCGGCACCCGCGGGGCTGATTTTCGAGATTCGGCACCCGCGGGGCTGATTTTCGAGATTCGGCAGCCGCAGCGGTGATTTTCGAGATTCGGCACCCGCGGTGCTGATTTTCGAGATTCGGCACCTGCGGCAGTGATTTTCGAGATTCGGCACCTGCGGGGCAGATTTTCGAGATTCGGCAACGGCGGCGGTGATTTTCGAGATTCGGCACCCGCGGGGCTGATTTTCAAGATTCGGCACCCGCGGCACTGATTTTCGAGATTCAGCACCCGCAGGGCTAAATTTCGAGACTCCGCACCCGTGGCGGTGCTTTTCGAGATTCGGCACTCGCGGTGGTGAATTTCGAGATTCGGCACCAGCGGCACTGATTTTGGAGATTCGGCACCCACGGGGCTGATTTTTGAGATTCGGCAACCACGGCGGTAATTTCCGAGATTTGGCACCCGAGGAACTGATTTTCGAGATTCAGCACCCGCGGCGGTGCTTTTCGAGATTTGGCACTCGCGGGGCTGATTTTCGAGATTCGGCACCCGTGGCACTGATTTTCGAGATTCGGCACCCGAGGAACTGATTTTCGAGATTCAGCACCCACGGGGCTGATTTTCGAGATTCGGCACCCACGGGGCTGATTTTCGAGATTCGGCACTCGCGGTGGTGCTTTTCGAGATTCGGCACCCGCGGCACTGATTTTCGAGATTCGGCACTCGCGGGGCTGATTTTTGAGATTTGGCACCCGCGGGGGTGATTTTAAAGATTCGGCACCCGCGGCAGTGATTTTTGAGATTTGGCACCTGCAGCACTGATTTTCGAGATTCGGCACCCGTGGCAGTGCTTTTCGAGATTCGGCACTCGTGGGGCTAATTTTCGAGATTTGGCACCCGCGGCACTGATTTTCGAGATTCGGCACCCGCGGGCCTGATTTTCTAGATTCGGCACCCGCGGCAGTGATTTTTGAGATTCGGCACCTGCGGCACTGATTTTCGAGATTCGGCACCCGTGGCGGTGCTTTTCGAGATTCGGCACTCGTGGGGCTGATTTTCGAGATTTGGCACCCGCGGCTGCGATTTTCGAGATTCGGCACCCTCGGGGCTGATTTTCGAGATTTGGCACTCGCGGGGGTGATTTTTGAGATTCGGCACCCGCGGGGCTGATTTTCGAGATTTGGCACCCACGGTGGTGATTTTCAAGATTCGGCACCCGCGGCGGTGATTTTCAAGATTCGGCACCCGCGGGGCTGATTTTCGAGATTCGGCACCCGCAGGGCTAATTTTCGAGATTCGGCACCCGCGGGGCTGATTTTCAAGATTCGGCACCCGCGGTGGTGCTTTTCGAGATTCGGCACCCGCGGGGCTGATTTTCGAGATTCGGCACCCACGGCGGTGCTTTTTGAGATTCGGCACTCGCAATGGTGATTTTCGAGATTCGGCACCCGCGGGACTGATATTCGAGATTCGGCAGCCGCTGGGCTGATTTTCGAAATTCGGCACCCGCGGCACTGATTTTCGAGATTCGGCACCCACGGGGCTGATTTTCGAGATTTGGCACCCGTGGCACTGATTTTCGAGATTCGGCACCCACGGGGCTGATTTTCGAGATTTGGCACCCGCGGCAGTGATTTTTGAGATTCGGCACCCGCCGGCTGATTTTCGATATTCGGCACCCGCGGCACTGATTTTCGAGATTTGGCACCCGCGGGGCTGATTTTCGAGATTTGGCACCCACGGGGCTGATTTTCGAGATTCTGCACTCGCGGTGGTGATTTTCGAGATTCGGCAGCCGCGGCGGTGATTTTCGAGATTCGGCACCCTCAGGGCTGATTTTCGAGATTCGGCACTCGCGGTGGTGATTTTCGAGATTCGGCACCCGCGCCCCTGATTTTCTAGATTCGGCACTCGCGGGGCTGATTTTTTAGATTTGGCACTCGCGGTGGTGATTTTCGAGATTCGGCAGCCGCGGCGGTGATTTTCGAGATTCGGCACCCTCGGGGCTGATTTTCGAGATTCGGCACTCGCGGCAGTGATTTTTGAGATTCGGCACCTGCGGCACTGATTTTCGAGATTCGGCACCCGTGGCAGTGCTTTTCGAGATTCGGCACTCGTGGGGCTGATTTTCGAGATTTGGCACCCGCGGCTGTGATTTTCGAGATTCGGCACCCTCGGGGCTGATTTTCGAGATTTGGCTCTCGCGGGGGTGATTTTTGAGATTCGGCACCCGCGGGGCTGATTTTCGAGATTTGGCACCCACGGTGGTGATTTTCAAGATTCGGCACCCGCGGCGGTGATTTTCAAGATTCGGCACCCGCGGGGCTGATTTTCGAGATTCGGCACCAGTGGCGGTGATTTTCGAGATTCGGCACCCGCGGGGCTGATTTTCGAGATTCGGCATCCGCAGCAGTGATTTCTGAGATTCGGCACCCGCGGCACTGATTTTCGAGATTCGGCACCCTCGGGGCTGATTTTCGAGATTTGGCACTCGCGGGGGTGATTTTTGAGATTCGGCACCCGCGGGGCTGATTTTCGAGATTTGGCACCCACGGTGGTGATTTTCAAGATTCGGCACCCGCGGGGCTGATTTTCGATATTCGGCACCAGTGGCGGTGATTTTCGAGATTCGGCACCCGTGGGGCTGATTTTCGAGATTCGGCACTCTCGGCGGTGATTTTCGAGATTCGGCAGCCGCGGGGCTGATTTTCGAGATTCGGCACCCGCGGGGCTGATTTTCGAGATTCGGCAGCCGCGGGGCTGATTTTCGAGATTCGGCACCCACGGGGCTGATTTTCGAGATTCTGCACTCGCGGTGGTGATTTTCGAGATTCGCAGCCGCGGCGGTGAATTTCGAGATTCGGCACCCACGGGGCTGATTTTCGAGATTCGGCACCTGCGGCAGTGATTTTCGAGATTCGGCACCTGCGGGGCAGATTTTCGAGATTCGGCAACGGCGGCGGTGATTTTCGAGATTCGGCACCCGCCGGGCTGATTTTCGAGATTCGGCACCTGTGGCAGTGATTTTCGAGATTCGGCACCTGCGGGGCAGATTTTCGAGATTCGGCAACGGCGGCGGTGATTTTCGAGATTCGGCACCCGCGGGGCTGATTTTCAAGATTCGGCACCCACCGGGCTGATTTTCGAGATTCGGCACCTGTGGCAGTGATTTTCGAGATTCGGCACCTGCGGGGCAGATTTTCGAGATTCGGCAATGGCGGCGGTGCTTTTCGAGATTCGGCACTCGCGGTGGTGAATTTCGAGATTCGGCACCAGCGGCACTGATTTTGGAGATTCGGCACCCGCGGGGCTGATTTTCGAGATTCGGCAACCACGGCGGTGATTTCCGAGATTTGGCACCCGAGGAACTGATTTTCGAGATTCGGCACCCGCGGCGGTGCTTTTCGAGATTCGGCACTCGCGGGGCTGATTTTCGAGATTCGGCACCCGTGGCACTGATTTTCGAGATTCGGCACCCGAGGAACTGATTTTCGAGATTCGGCACCCGAGGAACTGATTTTTGAGATTCGGCACCCGCCGCGGTGCTTTTCGAGATTCGGCACTCGCAGTGGTGATTTTCGAGATTCAGCACCCGCGGCACTGATTTTCTAGTTTCGGCACTCGCGGGGCTGATTTTTAGATTTGGCACCCGCGGGGGTGATTTTAAAGATTCGGCACCCGCGGGGCTGATTTTCGAGATTCGGCACCCGCGGCAGTGATTTTTGAGATTCGGCACCTGCGGTGCTTTTCGAGATTCGGCACTCGCGGGGCTGATTTTCGAGATTCGGCACCCGCGGCACTGATTTTCGAGATTAGGCACCCGCGGGGCTGATTTTCTAGATTCGACACCCGCGGCAGTGATTTCCGAGATTCGGCACCCGCTGCACTGATTTTCGAGATTCG
Source organism: Ranitomeya imitator (assembly GCF_032444005.1). Lineage (NCBI taxonomy): Eukaryota > Metazoa > Chordata > Amphibia > Anura > Dendrobatidae > Ranitomeya > Ranitomeya imitator. The sequence goes on along the minus strand of NC_091291.1, from coordinate 26,092,684 downwards.
GCACCCGCGGCTGTGATTTTCGAGATTCGGCACACTCTGGGCTGATTTTCGAGATTCGGCACTCGCGGGGGTGATTTTTGAGATTCGGCACCCGCGGGGCTGATTTTCGAGATTTGGCACCCACGGTGGTGATTTTCAAGATTCGGCACCCGCGGCGGTGATTTTCAAGATTCGGCACCCGCGGGGCACCCGCGGAGCTGATTTTCGAGATTCGGCACCAGTGGCGGTGATTTTCGAGATTCGGCACCCGCGGGGCTGATTTTCGAGATTCGGCACCCGCGGTGGTGCTTTTCGAGATTCGGAACCCGCGGGGCTGATTTTCGAGATTCGGCACCCACGGCGGTGCTTTTTGAGATTCGGCACTCGCAATGGTGATTTTCGAGATTCGGCACCCGCTGGGCTGATTTTCGAGATTCTGCACTCGCGGTGGTGATTTTCGAGATTCGGCACCCGCGGGGCAGATTTTCGAGATTCGGCAACGGCGGCGGTGATTTTCGAGATTCGGCACCCGCGGGGCTGATTTTCAAGATTCGGCACCCGCCGGGCTGATTTTCGAGATTCGGCACCTGTGGCAGTGATTTTCGAGATTCGGCACCTGCGGGCAGATTTTCGAGATTCGGCAACGGCGGCGGTGATTTTCGAGATTCTGCACTCGCGGTGGTGATTTTCGAGATTCGGCAGCCTCAGGGCTGATTTTCGAGATTCGGCACTCGCGGTGGTGATTTTCGAGATTCGGCACCCGCGGCACTGATTTTCTAGATTCGGCACTCGCGGGGCTGATTTTTTTGATTTGGCACTCGCGGTGGTGATTTTCGAGATTCGGCAGCCGCGGCGGTGATTTTCGAGATTCGGCACCCTCGGGGCTGATTTTCGAGATTCGGCACTCGCGGCAGTGATTTTTGAGATTCGGCACCTGCGGCACTGATTTTCGAGATTCGGCAGCCGCGGCGGTGATTTTCGAGATTCGGCACCCTCGGGGCTGATTTTCGAGATTCGGCACTCGCGGCAGTGATTTTTGAGATTCGGCACCTGCGGCACTGATTTTCGAGATTCGGCACCCGTGGCGGTGCTTTTCGAGATTCGGCACTCGCGGGGCTGATTTTCGAGATTTGGCACCCGCGGCACTGATTTTCGAGATTCGGCACCCGCGGGAGTGATTTTCTAGATTCGGCACCCGCGGCAGTGATTTTTGAGATTCGGCACCTGCGGCACTGATTTTCGAGATTCGGCACCCGTGGCAGTGCTTTTCGAGATTCGGCACTCGTGGGGCTGATTTTCGAGATTTGGCACCCGCGGCTGTGATTTTCGAGATTCGGCACCCTCGGGGCTGATTTTCGAGATTTGGCTCTCGCGGGGGTGATTTTTGAGATTCGGCACCCGCGGGGCTGATTTTCGAGATTTGGCACCCACGGTGGTGATTTTCAAGATTCGGCACCCGCGGCGGTGATTTTCAAGATTCGGCACCCGCGGGGCTGATTTTCGAGATTCGGCACCAGTGGCGGTGATTTTCGAGATTCGGCACCCGCGGGGCTGATTTTCGAGATTCGGCATCCGCAGCAGTGATTTCTGAGATTCGGCACCCGCGGCACTGATTTTCGAGATTCGGCACCCGCGGCTGTGATTTTTGAGATTCGGCACCCTCGGGGCTGATTTTCGAGATTTGGCACTCGCGGGGGTGATTTTTGAGATTCGGCACCTGCGGGGCTGATTTTCGAGATTTGGCACCCACGGTGGTGATTTTCAAGATTCGGCAGCCGCGGGGCTGATTTTCGAGATTCGGCACCCGCGGGGCTGATTTTCGAGATTCGGCAGCCGCGGGGCTGATTTTCGAGATTCGGCACCCACGGGGCTGATTTTCGAGATTCTGCACTCGCGGTGGTGATTTTCGAGATTCGCAGCCGCGGCGGTGAATTTCGAAATTCGGCACCCACGGGGCTGATTTTCGAGATTCGGCACCTGCGGCAGTGATTTTCGAGATTCGGCACCTGCGGGGCAGATTTTCGAGATTCGGCAACGGCGGCGGTGATTTTCGAGATTCGGCACCCGCGGGGCTGATTTTCAAGATTCGGCACCCGCCGGGCTGATTTTCGAGATTCGGCACCTGTGGCAGTGATTTTCGAGATTCGGCACCTGCGGGGCAGATTTTCGAGATTCGGCAACAGCGGCGGTGATTTTCGAGATTCGGCACCCGCGGGTCTGATTTTCAAGATTCGGCACCCACCGGGCTGATTTTCGAGATTCGGCACCTGTGGCAGTGATTTTCGAGATTCGGCACCTGCGGGGCAGATTTTCGAGATTCGGCAATGGCGGCGGTGCTTTTCGAGATTCGGCACTCGCGGTGGTGAATTTCGAGATTCGGCACCAGCGGCACTGATTTTGGAGATTCGGCACCCGCGGGGCTGATTTTCGAGATTCGGCAACCACGGCGGTGACTTCCGAGATTTGGCACCCGAGGAACTGATTTTCGAGATTCGGCACCCGCGGCGGTGCTTTTCGAGATTCGGCACTCGCGGGGCTGATTTTCGAGATTCGGCACCCGTGGCACTGATTTTCGAGATTCGGCACCCGAGGAACTGATTTTCGAGATTCGGCACCCACGGGGCTGATTTTTGAAATTCGGCACCCGCCGCGGTGCTTTTCGAGATTCGGCACTCGCAGTGGTGATTTTCGAGATTCGGCACCCGCGGCACTGATTTTCTAGTTTCGGCACTCGCGGGGCTGATTTTTAGATTTGGCACCCGCGGGGGTGATTTTAAAGATTCGGCACCCGCGGGGCTGATTTTCGAGATTCGGCACCCGCGGCAGTGATTTTTGAGATTCGGCACCTGCGGTGCTTTTCGAGATTCGGCACTCGCGGGGCTGATTTTCGAGATTCGGCACCCGCGGCACTGATTTTCGAGATTAGGCACCCGCGGGGCTGATTTTCTAGATTTGACACCCGCGGCACTGATTTCCGAGATTCGGCACCCGCTGCACTGATTTTCGAGATTCGGCACCCGCGGCTGTGATTTTCGAGATTCGGCACACTCTGGGCTGATTTTCGAGATTCGGCACTCGCGGGGGTGATTTTTGAGATTCGGCACCCGCGGGGCTGATTTTCGAGATTTGGCACCCACGGTGGTGATTTTCAAGATTCGGCACCCGCGGCGGTGATTTTCAAGATTCGGCACCCGCGGGGCTGATTTTCGAGATTCGGCACCAGTGGCGGTGATTTTCGAGATTCGGCACCCGCGGGGCTGATTTTCGAGATTCGGCACCCGCGGTGGTGCTTTTCGAGATTCGGAACCCGCGGGGCTGATTTTCGAGATTCGGCACCCACGGCGGTGCTTTTTGAGATTCGGCACTCGCAATGGTGATTTTCGAGATTCGGCACCCGCTGGGCTGATTTTCGAGATTCTGCACTCGCGGTGGTGATTTTCGAGATTCGCAGCCGCGGCGGTGAATTTCGAGATTCGGCACCTGCTGCAGTGATTTTCGAGATTCGGCACCTGCGGGGCAGATTTTCGAGATTCGGCAACGGCGGCGGTGATTTTCGAGATTCGGCACCCGCAGGGCTGATTTTCAAGATTCGGCACCCGCCGGGCTGATTTTCGAGATTCGGCACCTGTGGCAGTGATTTTCGAGATTCGGCACCTGCGGGCAGATTTTCGAGATTCGGCAACGGCGGCGGTGATTTTCGAGATTCGGCACCCGCGGGGCTGATTTTCAAGATTCGGCACCCGCCGGGCTGATTTTCGAGATTCGGCACCTGTGGCAGTGATTTTCGAGATTCGGCAACTGCGGGGCAGATTTTCGAGATTCGGCAATGGCGGCGGTGCTTTTCGAGATTCGGCACTCGCGGTGGTGAATTTCGAGATTCGGCACCAGTGGCACTGATTTTGGAGATTCGGCACCCGCGGGGCTGATTTTCGAGATTCGGCAACCACGGCGGTGATTTCCGAGATTTGGCACCCGAGGAACTGATTTTCGAGATTCGGCACCCGCGGCGGTGCTTTTCGAGATTCGGCACTCGCGGGGCTGATTTTCGAGATTCGGCACCCGTGGCACTGATTTTCTAGATTCGGCACTCGCGGGGCTGATTTTTGAGATTTGGCACCCGCGGGGGTGATTTTAAAGATTCGGCACCCGCGGGGCTGATTTTCGAGATTCGGCACCCGCGGCAGTGATTTTTGAGATTCGGCACCTGCGGTGCTTTTCGAGATTCGGCACTCGCGGGGCTGATTTTCGAGATTCGGCACCCGCGGCACTGATTTTCGAGATTAGGCACCCGCGGGGCTGATTTTCTAGATTCGACACCCGCGGCAGTGATTTCCGAGATTCGGCACCCGCTGCACTGATTTTTGAGATTCGGCACCCGCGGATGTGATTTTCGAGATTCGGCACACTCTGGGCTGACTTTCGAGATTCGGCACTCGCGGGGGTGATTTTTGAGATTCGGCACCCGCGGGGCTGATTTTCGAGATTTGGCACCCACGGTGGTGATTTTCAAGATTCGGCACCCGCGGCAGTGATTTTCAAGATTCGGCACCCGCGGGGCTGATTTTCGAGATTCGGCACCAGTGGCGGTGATTTTCGAGATTCGGCACCCTCGGGGCTGATTTTCGAGATTCGGCACTCGCGGCGGTGATTTTCGAGATTCGGCAGCCACGGGGCTGATTTTCGAGATTCGGCACCCGCGGTGGTGCTTTTCGAGATTCGGAACCCGCGGGGCTGATTTTCGAGATTCGGCACCCACGGCGGTGCTTTTTGAGATTCGGCACTCGCAATGGTGATTTTCGAGATTCGGCACCCGCTGGGCTGATTTTCGAAATTCGGCACCCGCGGCACTGATTTTCGAGATTCGGCACCCACGGGGCTGATTTTCGACATTTGGTAACGTGGCACTGATTTTCGAGATTCGGCACCCACGGGGCTGATTTTCGAGATTTGGCACCCGCGGTAGTGATTTTTGAGATTCGGCACCCACCGGCTGATTTTCGAGATTCGGCACCCGCGGCACTGATTTTCGAGATTCGGCACCCGCGGGGCTGATTTTCGAGATTTGGCACCCAAGGGGCTGATTTTCGAGATTCTGCACTCGCGGTGGTGATTTTCGAGATTCGGCAGCCGCGGCGGTGATTTTCGAGATTCGGCACCCGCGGGGCAGATTTTCAAGATTCGGCAACGGCGGCGGTGATTTTCGAGATTCGGCACCCACCGGGCTGATTTTCAAGATTCGGCACCCGCTGCACTGATTTTCGAGATTCGGCACCCGCGGGGCTGATTTTCGAGATTTGGCACCTGCGGCAGTGATTTTCGAGATTCGGCACCTGCGGGGCAGATTTTTGAGATTCGGCACCCGCGGCACTGATTTTCGAGATTCGGCACCCGCGGGGCTAATTTTCGAGACTCGGCACCCGTGGCGTTGCTTTTCGAGATTCGGCACTCACGGTGGTGAATTTCGAGATTCGGCAACAGCGGCACTGATTTTGGAGATTCGGCACCCGCGGGGCTAATTTTCGAGATTCGGCAACCACGGCGGTGATTTCCGAGATTTGGCACCCGAGGAACTGATTTTCGAGATTCGGCACCCGCGGCGGTGCTTTTCGAGATTCGGCACTCGCGGGGCTGATTTTCGAGATTTGGCACCCGTGGCACTTATTTTCGAGATTCGGCACCCGAGGAACTGATTTTCAAGATTCGGCACCCACGGGGCTGATTTTCGAGATTCGGCACCCGCGGCGGTGCTTTTCGAGATTCGGCACTCGCGGTGGTGATTTTCGAAATTCGGCACCCGCGGCACTGATTTTCTTGATTCGGCACTTGCGGGGTTGATTTTTTAGATTTGGCACCCGCGGGGGTGATTTTTGAGATTCGGCACCCGCTGCTGAGATTTTCGAGATTCGGCACCCACGGTGGTGATTTTCAAGATTCGGCACCAGCGGGGCTGATTTTCGATATTCGGCACCAGTGGCGGTGATTTTCGAGATTCGGCACCCGTGGGGCTGATTTTCGAGATTCGGCACTCTCGGCGGTGATTTTCGAGGTTCGGCAGCCGCGGGGCTGATTGTCGAGATTCGGCACCCACGGGGCTGATTTTCGAGATTCGGCAGCCGCGGGGCTGATTTTCGAGATTCGGCACCTGCGGGGCAGATTTTCGAGATTCGGCAACGGCGGCGGTGATTTTCGAGATTTGGCACCCGCGGGGCTGATTTTCAAGATTCGGCACCCGCCGGGCTGATTTTCGAGATTCGGCACCTGTGGCAGTGATTTTCAAGATTCGGCACCTGCGGGGCAGATTTTCGAGATTCGGCAACGGCGGCGGTGATTTTCGAGATTCGGCACCCGCGGGGCTGATTTTCAAGATTCGGCACCCACCGGGCTGATTTTCGAGATTCGGCACCTGTGGCAGTGATTTTCGAGATTCGGCACCTGCGGGGCAGATTTTCGAGATTCGGCAACGGCGGCGGTGCTTTTCGAGATTCGGCACTCGCGGTGGTGAATTTCGAGATTCGGCACCAGCGGCACTGATTTTGGAGATTCGGCACCAGCGGGGCTGATTTTCGAGATTCGGCAACCACGGCGGTGATTTCCGAGATTTGGCACCCGAGGAACTGATTTTCGAGATTCGGCACCCGCGGCGGTGCTTTTCGAGATTCGGCACTCGCGGGGCTGATTTTCGAGATTCGGCACCCGTGGCACTGATTTTCGAGATTCGGCACCCGAGGAACTGATTTTCGAGATTCGGCACCCACGGGGCTGATTTTTGAGATTCGGCACCCGCCGCGGTGCTTTTCGAGATTCGGCACTCGCGGTGGTGATTTTCGAGATTCGGCACCCGCAGCACTGATTTTCTAGATTCGGCACTCGCGGGGCTGATTTTTGAGATTTGGCACCCGCGGGGGTGATTTTAAAGATTCGACACCCGCGGGGCTGATTTTCGAGATTTGGCACCCGCGGCAGTGATTTTTGAGATTCCGCACCTGCGGTGCTTTTCGAGATTCGGCACTCGCGGGGCTGATTTTCGAGATTCGGCACCCGCGGCACTGATTTTCGAGATTAGGCACCCGCGGGGCTGATTTTCTAGATTCGACACCCGCGGCAGTGATTTCCGAGATTCGGCACCCGCTGCACTGATTTTCGAGATTCGGCACCCGCGGCTGTGATTTTCGAGATTCGGCACACTCTGGGCTGATTTTCGAGATTCGGCACTCGCGGGGGTGATTTTTGAGATTCGGCACCCGCGGGGCTGATTTTCGAGATTTGGCACCCACGGTGGTGATTTTCAAGATTCGGCACCCGCGGCGGTGATTTTCAAGATTCGGCACCCGCGGGGCTGATTTTCGAGATTCGGCACCAGTGGCGGTGATTTTCGAGATTCGGCACCCGCGGGGCTGATTTTCGAGATTCGGCACTCGCGGCGGTGATTTTCGAGATTCGGCAGCCGCGGGGCTGATTTTCGAGATTCGGCACCCGCGGTGGTGCTTTTCGAGATTCGGAACCCGCGGGGCTGATTTTCGAGATTCGGCACCCACGGCGGTGCTTTTTGAGATTCGGCACTCGCAATGGTGATTTTCGAGATTCGGCACCCGCTGGGCTGATATTCGAGATTCTGCACTCGCGGTGGTGATTTTCGAGATTCGCAGCCGCGGCGGTGAATTTCGAGATTCGGCACCCGCGGGGCTGATTTTCGAGATTCGGCACCTGCGGCAGTGATTTTCGAGATTCGGCACCTGCGGGGCAGATTTTCAAGATTCGGCAACGGCGGCGGTGATTTTCGAGATTCGGCACCCGCGGGGCTGATTTTCAAGATTCGGCACCCGCCGGGCTGATTTTCGAGATTCGGCACCTGTGGCAGTGATTTTCGAGATTCGGCACCTGCGGGCAGATTTTCGAGATTCGGCAACGGCGGCGGTGATTTTCGAGATTCGGCACCCACGGGGCTGATTTTCAAGATTCGGCACCCGCCGGGATGATTTTCGAGATTCGGCACCTGTGGCAGTGATTTTCGAGATTCGGCAACTGCGGGACAGATTTTCGAGATTCGGCAATGGCGGCGGTGCTTTTCGAGATTCGGCACTCGCGGTGGTGAATTTCGAGATTCGGCACCAGTGGCACTGATTTTGGAGATTCGGCACCCGCGGGGCTGATTTTCGAGATTCGGCAACCACGGCGGTGATTTCCGAGATTTGGCACCCGAGGAACTGATTTTCGAGATTCGGCACCCGCGGCGGTGCTTTTCGAGATTCGGCACTCGCGGGGCTGATTTTCGAGATTCGGCACCCGTGGCACTGATTTTTGAGATTCGGCACCCGAGGAACTGATTTTCGAGATTCGGCACCCACGGGGCTGATTTTTGAGATTCGGCACCCGCCGCGGTGCTTTTCGAGATTCGGCACTCGCGGTGGTGATTTTCGAGATTCGGCACCCGCGGCACTGATTTTCTAGATTCGGCACTCGCGGGGCTGATTTTTGAGATTTGGCACCCGCGGGGGTGATTTTAAAGATTCGGCACCCGCGGGGCTGATTTTCGAGATTCGGCACCCGCGGCAGTGATTTTTGAGATTCGGCACCTGCGGTGCTTTTCGAGATTCGGCACTCGCGGGGCTGATTTTCGAGATTCGGCACCCGCGGCACTGATTTTCGAGATTAGGCACCCGCGGGGCTGATTTTCTAGATTCGACACCCGCGGCAGTGATTTCCGAGATTCGGCACCCGCTGCACTGATTTTCGAGATTCGGCACCCGCGGATGTGATTTTTGAGATTCGGCACCCGCGGGGGTGATTTTTGAGATTCGGCACCCGCGGGGCTGATTTTCGAGATTTGGCACCCACGGTGGTGATTTTCAAGATTCGGCACCCGCGGCGGTGATTTTCAAGATTCGGCACTCGCGGGGCTGATTTTCGAGATTCGGCACCAGTGGCGGTGATTTTCGAGATTCGGCACCCGCGGGTCTGATTTTCGAGATTTGGCACCCACGGGGCTGATTTTCGAGATTCTGCACTCGCGGTGGTGATTTTCGAGATTCGGCACCCGCGGGGCTGATTTTCGAGATTTGGCACCCACGGTGGTGATTTTCAAGATTCGGCACCCGCGGCGGTGATTTTCAAGATTCGGCACCCGCGGGGCTGATTTTCGAGATTCGGCACCAGTGGCGGTGATTTTCGAGATTCGGCACCCGCGGGTCTGATTTTCGAGATTTGGCACCCACGGGGCTGATTTTCGAGATTCTGCACTCGCGGTGGTGATTTTCGAGATTCGGCAGCCGCGGCGGTGATTTTCGAGATTCGGCACCCGCGGGGCTGATTTTCGAGATTCGGCACCTGCGGCAGTGATTTTCGAGATTCGGCACCTGCGGGGCAGATTTTCAAGATTCGGCAACGGCAGCGGTGATTTTCGAGATTCGGCACCCACCAGGCTGATTTTCAAGATTCGGCACCCGCTGCACTGATTTTCGAGATTCGGCACCCGCGGGGCTGATTTTCGAGATTCGGCACCTGCGGCAGTGATTTTCGAGATTCGGCACCTGCGGGGCAGATTTTTGAGATTCGGCAACGGCGGCGGTGATTTTCGAGATTCGGCACCCGCGGGGCTGATTTTCAAGATTCGGCACCCGCGGCACTGATTTTCGAGATTCGGCACCCGCGGGGCTAATTTTCGAGACTCGACACCCGTGGCGTTGCTTTTCGAGATTCGGCACTCACGGTGGTGAATTTCGAGATTCGGCAACAGCGGCACTGATTTTGGAGATTCGGCATCCGCGGGGCTAATTTTCGAGATTCGGCAACCACGGCGGTGATTTCCGAGATTTGGCACCCGAGGAACTGATTTTCGAGATTCGGCACCCGCGGCGGTGCTTTTCGAGATTCGGCACTCGCGGGGCTGATTTTCGAGATTTGGCACCCGTGGCACTGATTTTCGAGATTCGGCACCCGAGGAACTGATTTTCGAGATTCGGCACCCACGGGGCTGATTTTCGAGATTCGGCACCCGCGGCGGTGCTTTTCGAGATTCGGCACTCGCGGTGATGATTTTCGAAATTCGGCACCCGCGGCACTGATTTTCTAGATTCGGCACTCGCGGGGTTGATTTTTTAGATTTGGCACCCGCGGGGGTGATTTTAAAGATTCGGCACCTGCGGCACTGATTTTCGAGATTCGGCACCCGTGGCGGTGCTTTTCGAGATTCGGCACTTGCGGGGCTGATTTTCGAGATTTGGCACCCGCGGGGCTGATTTTCTAGATTCGACACCCGCGGCACTGATTTTCGAGATTCGGCACCCGCTGCTGAGATTTTCGAGATTCGGCACCCTCGGGGCTGATTTTTGAGATTTGGCACCCGCGGGGGTGATTTTAAAGATTCGGCACCCGCGGGGCTGATTTTCGAGATTCGGCACCCGCGGCAGTGATTTTTGAGATTCGGCACCTGCGGTGCTTTTCGAGATTCGGCACTCGCGGGGCTGATTTTCGAGATTCGGCACCCGCGGCACTGATTTTCGAGATTAGGCACCCGCGGGGCTGATTTTCTAGATTCGACACCCGCGGCAGTGATTTCCGAGATTCGGCACCCGCTGCACTGGTTTTCGAGATTCGGCACCCGCGGCTGTGATTTTCGAGATTCGGCACACTCTGGGCTGATTTTCGAGATTCGGCACTCGCGGGGGTGATTTTTGAGATTCGGCACCCGCGGGGCTGATTTTCGAGATTTGGCACCCACGGTGGTGATTTTCAAGATTCGGCACCCGCGGCGGTGATTTTCAAGATTCGGCACCCGCGGGGCTGATTTTCGAGATTCGGCACCAGTGGCGGTGATTTTCGAGATTCGGCACCCGCGGGGCTGATTTTCGAGATTCGGCACCCGCGGTGGTGCTTTTCGAGATTCGGAACCCGCGGGGCTGATTTTCGAGATTCGGCACCCACGGCGGTGCTTTTTGAGATTCGGCACTCGCAATGGTGATTTTCGAGATTCGGCACCCGCTGGGCTGATTTTCGAGAATCTGCACTCGCGGTGGTGATTTTCGAGATTCGCAGCCGCGGTGGTGAATTTCGAGATTCGGCACCTGCGGCAGTGATTTTCGAGATTCGGCACCTGCGGGGCAGATTTTCGAGATTCGGCAACGGCGGCGGTGATTTTCGAGATTCGGCACCCGCGGGGCTGATTTTCAAGATTCGGCACCCGCCGGGCTGATTTTCGAGATTCGGCACCTGTGGCAGTGATTTTCGAGATTCGGCACCTGCGGGCAGATTTTCGAGATTCGGCAACGGCGGCGGTGATTTTCGAGATTCGGCACCCGCGGGGCTGATTTTCAAGATTCGGCACCCGCCGGGCTGATTTTCGAGATTCGGCACCTGTGGCAGTGATTTTCGAGATTCGGCAACTGCGGGGCAGATTTTCGAGATTCGGCAATGGCGGCGGTGCTTTTCGAGATTCGGCACTCGCGGTGGTGAATTTCGAGATTCGGCACCAGTGGCACTGATTTTGGAGATTCGGCACCCGCGGGGCTGATTTTCGAGATTCGGCAACCACGGCGGTGATTTCCGAGATTTGGCACCCGAGGAACTGATTTTCGAGATTCGGCACCCGCGGCGGTGCTTTTCGAGATTCGGCACTCGCGGGGCTGATTTTCGAGATTCGGCACCCGTGGCACTGATTTTTGAGATTCGGCACCCGAGGAACTGATTTTCGAGATTCGGCACCCACGGGGCTGATTTTTGAGATTCGGCACCCGCCGCGGTGCTTTTCGAGATTCGGCAGTCGCGGTGGTGATTTTCGAGATTCGGCACCCGCGGCACTGATTTTCTAGATTCGGCACTCGCGGGGCTGATTTTTGAGATTTGGCACCCGCGGGGGTGATTTTAAAGATTCGGCACCCGCGGGGCTGATTTTCGAGATTCGGCACCTGCGGCAGTGATTTTTGAGATTCGGCACCTGCGGTGCTTTTCGAGATTCGGCACTCGCGGGGCTGATTTTCGAGATTCGGCACCCGCGGCACTGATTTTCGAGATTAGGCACCCGCGGGGCTGATTTTCTAGATTCGACACCCGCGGCAGTGATTTCCGAGATTCGGCACCCGCTGCACTGATTTTTGAGATTCGGCACCCGCGGATGTGATTTTCGAGATTCGGCACACTCTGGGCTGACTTTCGAGATTCGGCACTCGCGGGGGTGATTTTTGAGATTCGGCACCCGCGGGGCTGATTTTCGAGATTTGGCACCCACGGTGGTGATTTTCAAGATTCGGCACCCGCGGCGGTGATTTTCAAGATTCGGCATCCGCGGGGCTCATTTTCGAGATTCGGCACCAGTGGCGGTGATTTTCGAGATTCGGCACCCTCGGGGCTGATTTTCGAGATTCGGCACTCGCGGCGGTGATTTTCGAAATTCGGCAGCCGCGGGGCTGATTTTCGAGATTCGGCACCTGCGGTGGTGCTTTTCGAGATTCGGAACCCGCGGGGCTGATTTTCGAGATTCGGCACCCACGGCGGTGCTTTTTGAGATTCGGCACTCGCAATGGTGATTTTCGAGATTCGGCACCCGCTGGGCTGATTTTCGAAATTCGGCACCCGCGGCACTGATTTTCGAGATTCGGCACCCACGGGGCTGATTTTCGACATTTTGTAACGCGGCACTGATTTTCGAGATTCGGCACCCACGGGGCTGATTTTCGAGATTTGGCACCCGCGGCAGTGATTTTTGAGATTCGGCACCCGCCGGCTGATTTTCGAGATTCGGCACCCGCGGCACTGATTTTCGAGATTCGGCACCCGCGGGGCTGATTTTCGAGATTTGGCACCCACGGGGCTGATTTTCGAGATTCTGCACTCGCGGTGGTGATTTTCGAGATTCGGCAGCCGCGGCGGTGATTTTCGAGATTCGGCACCTGCGGCAGTGATTTTCGAGATTCGGCACCTGCGGGGCAGATTTTCAAGATTCGGCAACGGCGGCGGTGATTTTCGAGATTCGGCACCCACCGGGCTGATTTTCAAGATTCGGCACCCGCTGCACTGATTTTCGAGATTCGGCACCCGCGGGGCTGATTTTCGAGATTTGGCACCTGCGGCAGTGATTTTCGAGATTCGGCACCTGCGGGGCAGATTTTTGAGATTCGGCACCCGCGGCACTGATTTTCGAGATTCGGCACCCGCGGGGCTAATTTTCGAGACTCGGCACCCGTGGCGTTGCTTTTCGAGATTCGGCACTCACGGTGGTGAATTTCGAGATTCGGCAACAGCGGCACTGATTTTGGAGATTCGGCACCCGCGGGGCTAATTTTCGAGATTCGGCAACCACGGCGGTGATTTCCGAGATTTGGCACCCGAGGAACTGATTTTCGAGATTCGGCACCCGCGGCGGTGCTTTTCGAGATTCGGCACTCGCGGGGCTGATTTTCGAGATTCGGCACCCGTGGCACTGATTTTTGAGATTCGGCACCCGAGGAACTGATTTTCGAGATTCGGCACCCACGGGGCTGATTTTTGAGATTCGGCACCCGCCGCGGTGCTTTTCGAGATTCGGCACTCGCGGTGGTGATTTTCGAGATTCGGCACCCGCGGCACTGATTTTCTAGATTCGGCACTCGCGGGGCTGATTTTTGAGATTTGGCACCCGCGGGGGTGATTTTAAAGATTCGGCACCCGCGGGGCTGATTTTCGAGATTCGGCACCCGCGGCAGTGATTTTTGAGATTCGGCACCTGCGGTGCTTTTCGAGATTCGGCACTCGCGGGGCTGATTTTCGAGATTCGGCACCCGCGGCACTGATTTTCGAGATTAGGCACCCGCGGGGCTGATTTTCTAGATTCGACACCCGCGGCAGTGATTTCCGAGATTCGGCACCCGCTGCACTGATTTTCGAGATTCGGCACCCGCGGATGTGATTTTCGAGATTCGGCACACTCTGGGCTGATTTTCGAGATTCGGCACTCGCGGGGGTGATTTTTGAGATTCGGCACCCGCGGGGCTGATTTTCGAGATTTGGCACCCACGGTGGTGATTTTCAAGATTCGGCACCCGCGGCGGTGATTTTCAAGATTCGGCACCCGCGGGGCTGATTTTCGAGATTCGGCACCAGTGGCGGTGATTTTCGAGATTCGGCACCCGCGGGTCTGATTTTCGAGATTTGGCACCCACGGGGCTGATTTTCGAGATTCTGCACTCGCGGTGGTGATTTTCGAGATTCGGCAGCCGCGGCGGTGATTTTCGAGATTCGGCACCCGCGGGGCTGATTTTCGAGATTCGGCACCTGCGGCAGTGATTTTCGAGATTCGGCACCTGCGGGGCAGATTTTCAAGATTCGGCAACGGCAGCGGTGATTTTCGAGATTCGGCACCCACCAGGCTGATTTTCAAGATTCGGCACCCGCTGCACTGATTTTCGAGATTCGGCACCCGCGGGGCTGATTTTCGAGATTCGGCACCTGCGGCAGTGATTTTCGAGATTCGGCACCTGCGGGGCAGATTTTTGAGATTCGGCAACGGCGGCGGTGATTTTCGAGATTCGGCACCCGCGGGGCTGATTTTCAAGATTCGGCACCCGCGGCACTGATTTTCGAGATTCGGCACCCGCGGGGCTAATTTTCGAGACTTGGCACCCGTGGCGTTGCTTTTCGAGATTCGGCACTCACGGTGGTGAATTTCGAGATTCGGCAACAGCGGCACTGATTTTGGAGATTCGGCATCCGCGGGGCTAATTTTCGAGATTCGGCAACCACGGCGGTGATTTCCGAGATTTGGCACCCGAGGAACTGATTTTCGAGATTCGGCACCCGCGGCGGTGCTTTTCGAGATTCGGCACTCGCGGGGCTGATTTTCGAGATTTGGCACCCGTGGCACTGATTTTCGAGATTCGGCACCCGAGGAACTGATTTTCGAGATTCGGCACCCACGGGGCTGATTTTCGAGATTCGGCACCCGCGGCGGTGCTTTTCGAGATTCGGCACTCGCGGTGATGATTTTCGAAATTCGGCACCCGCGGCACTGATTTTCTAGATTCGGCACTCGCGGGGTTGATTTTTTAGATTTGGCACCCGCGGGGGTGATTTTAAAGATTCGGCACCTGCGGCACTGATTTTCGAGATTCGGCACCCGTGGCGGTGCTTTTCGAGATTCGGCACTCGCGGGGCTGATTTTCGAGATTTGGCACCCGCGGGGCTGATTTTCTAGATTCGACACCCGCGGCACTGATTTTCGAGATTCGGCACCCGCTGCTGAGATTTTCGAGATTCGGCACCCTCGGGGCTGATTTTTGAGATTTGGCACCCGCGGGGGTGATTTTAAAGATTCGGCACCCGCGGGGCTGATTTTCGAGATTCGGCACCCGCGGCAGTGATTTTTGAGATTCGGCACCTGCGGTGCTTTTCGAGATTCGGCACTCGCGGGGCTGATTTTCGAGATTCGGCACCCGCGGCACTGATTTTCGAGATTAGGCACCCACGGGGCTGATTTTCTAGATTCGACACCCGCGGCAGTGATTTCCGAGATTCGGCACCCGCTGCACTGATTTTCGAGATTCGGCACCCGCGGCTGTGATTTTCGAGATTCGGCACACTCTGGGCTGATTTTCGAGATTCGGCACTCGCGGGGGTGATTTTTGAGATTCGGCACCCGCGGGGCTGATTTTCGAGATTTGGCACCCACGGTGGTGATTTTCAAGATTCGGCACCCGCGGCGGTGATTTTCAAGATTCGGCACCCGCGGGGCTGATTTTCGAGATTCGGCACCAGTGGCGGTGATTTTCGAGATTCGGCACCCGCGGGGCTGATTTTCGAGATTCGGCACCCGCGGTGGTGCTTTTCGAGATTCGGAACCCGCGGGGCTGATTTTCAAGATTCGGCACCCGCCGGGCTGATTTTCGAGATTCGGCACCTGTGGCAGTGATTTTCGAGATTCGGCACCTGCGGGCAGATTTTCGAGATTCGGCAATGGCGGCGGTGATTTTCGAGATTCGGCACCCGCGGGGCTGATTTTCAAGATTCGGCACCCGCCGGGCTGATTTTCGAGATTCGGCACCTGTGGCAGTGATTTTCGAGATTCGGTAACTGCGGGGCAGATTTTCGAGATTCGGCAATGGCGGCGGTGCTTTTCGAGATTCGGCACTCGCGGTGGTGAATTTCGAGATTCGGCACCAGTGGCACTGATTTTGGAGATTCGGCACCCGCGGGGCTGATTTTCGAGATTCGGCAACCACGGCGGTGATTTCCGAGATTTGGCACCCGAGGAACTGATTTTCGAGATTCGGCACCCGCGGCGGTGCTTTTCGAGATTCGGCACTCACGGGGCTGATTTTCGAGATTCGGCACCCGTGGCACTGATTTTTGAGATTCGGCACCCGAGGAACTGATTTTCGAGATTCGGCACCCACGGGGCTGATTTTTGAGATTCGGCACCCGCCGCGGTGCTTTTCGAGATTCGGCAGTCGCGGTGGTGATTTTCGAGATTCGGCACCCGCGGCACTGATTTTCTAGATTCGGCACTCGCGGGGCTGATTTTTGAGATTTGGCACCCGCGGGGGTGATTTTAAAGATTCGGCACCCGCGGGGCTGATTTTCGAGATTCGGCACCCGCGGCACTGATTTTCGAGATTAGGCACCCGCGGGGCTGATTTTCTAGATTCGACACCCGCGGCAGTGATTTCCGAGATTCGGCACCCGCTGCACTGATTTTTGAGATTCGGCACCCGCGGATGTGATTTTCGAGATTCGGCACACTCTGGGCTGACTTTCGAGATTCGGCACTCGCGGGGGTGATTTTTGAGATTCGGCACCCGCGGGGCTGATTTTCGAGATTTGGCACCCACGGTGGTGATTTTCAAGATTCGGCACCCGCGGCGGTGATTTTCAAGATTCGGCACCCGCGGGGCTGATTTTCGAGATTCGGCACCAGTGGCGGTGATTTTCGAGATTCGGCACCCTCGGGGCTGATTTTCGAGATTCGGCACTCGCGGCGGTGATTTTCGAAATTCGGCAGCCGCGGGGCTGATTTTCGAGATTCGGCACCCGCGGTGGTGCTTTTCGAGATTCGGAACCCGCGGGGCTGATTTTCGAGATTCGGCACCCACGGCGGTGCTTTTTGAGATTCGGCACTCGCAATGGTGATTTTCGAGATTCGGCACCCGCTGGGCTGATTTTCGAAATTCGGCACCCGCGGCACTGATTTTCGAGATTCGGCACCCACGGGGCTGATTTTCGACATTTTGTAACGCGGCACTGATTTTCGAGATTCGGCACCCACGGGGCTGATTTTCGAGATTTGGCACCCGCGGCAGTGATTTTTGAGATTCGGCACCCGCCGGCTGATTTTCGAGATTCGGCACCCGCGGCACTGATTTTCGAGATTCGGCACCCGCGGGGCTGATTTTCGAGATTTGGCACCCACGGGGCTGATTTTCGAGATTCTGCACTCGCGGTGGTGATTTTCGAGATTCGGCAGCCGCGGCGGTGATTTTCGAGATTCGGCACCCGCGGGGCTGATTTTCGAGATTCGGCACCTGCGGCAGTGATTTTCGAGATTCGGCACCTGCGGGGCAGATTTTCAAGATTCGGCAACGGCGGCGGTGATTTTCGAGATTCGGCACCCACCGGGCTGATTTTCAAGATTCGGCACCCGCTGCACTGATTTTCGAGATTCGGCACCCGCGGGGCTGATTTTCGAGATTTGGCACCTGCGGCAGTGATTTTCGAGATTCGGCACCTGCGGGGCAGATTTTTGAGATTCGGCACCCGCGGCACTGATTTTCGAGATTCGGCACCCGCGGGGCTAATTTTCGAGACTCGGCACCCGTGGCGTTGCTTTTCGAGATTCGGCACTTACGGTGGTGAATTTCGAGATTCGGCAACAGCGGCACTGATTTTGGAGATTCGGCACCCGCGGGGCTAATTTTCGAGATTCGGCAACCACGGCGGTGATTTCCGAGATTTGGCACCCGAGGAACTGATTTTCGAGATTCGGCACCCGCGGCGGTGCTTTTCGAGATTCGGCACTCGCGGGGCTGATTTTCGAGATTCGGCACCCGTGGCACTGATTTTTGAGATTCGGCACCCGAGGAACTGATTTTCGAGATTCGGCACCCACGGGGCTGATTTTTGAGATTCGACACCCGCCGCGGTGCTTTTCGAGATTCGGCACTCGCGGTGGTGATTTTCGAGATTCGGCACCCGCGGCACTGATTTTCTAGATTCGGCACTCGCGGGGCTGATTTTTGAGATTTGGCACCCGCGGGGGTGATTTTAAAGATTCGGCACCCGCGGGGCTGATTTTCGAGATTCGGCACCCGCGGCAGTGATTTTTGAGATTCGGCACCTGCGGTGCTTTTCGAGATTCGGCACTCGCGGGGCTGATTTTCGAGATTCGGCACCCGCGGCACTGATTTTCGAGATTAGGCACCCGCGGGGCTGATTTTCTAGATTCGACACCTGCGGCAGTGATTTCCGAGATTCGGCACCCGCTGCACTGATTTTCGAGATTCGGCACCCGCGGATGTGATTTTCGAGATTCGGCACACTCTGGGCTGATTTTCGAGATTCGGCACTCGCGGTGGTGATTTTTGAGATTCGGCACCCGCGGGGCTGATTTTCGAGATTTGGCACCCACGGTGGTGATTTTCAAGATTCGGCACCCGCGGCGGTGATTTTCAAGATTCGGCACCCGCGGGGCTGATTTTCGAGATTCGGCACCAGTGGCGGTGATTTTCGAGATTCGGCACCCGCGGGTCTGATTTTCGAGATTTGGCACCCACGGGGCTGATTTTCGAGATTCTGCACTCGCGGTGGTGATTTTCGAGATTCGGCAGCCGCGGCGGTGATTTTCGAGATTCGGCACCCGCGGGGCTGATTTTCGAGATTCGGCACCTGCGGCAGTGATTTTCGAGATTCGGCACCTGCGGGGCAGATTTTCAAGATTCAGCAACGGCAGCGGTGATTTTCGAGATTCGGCACCCACCAGGCTGATTTTCAAGATTCGGCACCCGCTGCACTGATTTTCGAGATTCGGCACCCGCGGGGCTGATTTTCGAGATTCGGCACCTGCGGCAGTGATTTTCGAGATTCGGCACCTGCGGGGCAGATTTTTGAGATTCGGCAACGGCGGCGGTGATTTTCGAGATTCGGCACCCGCGGGGCTGATTTTCAAGATTCGGCACCCGCGGCACTGATTTTCGAGATTCGGCACCCGCGGGGCTAATTTTCGAGACTCAGCACCCGTGGCATTGCTTTTCGAGATTCGGCACTCACGGTGGTGAATTTCGAGATTCGGCAACAGCGGCACTGATTTTGGAGATTCGGCATCCGCGGGGCTAATTTTCGAGATTCGGCAACCACGGCGGTGATTTCCGAGATTTGGCACCCGAGGAACTGATTTTCGAGATTCGGCACCCGCGGCGGTGCTTTTCGAGATTCGGCACTCGCGGGGCTGATTTTCGAGATTTGGCACCCGTGGCACTGATTTTCGAGATTCGGCACCCGAGGAACTGATTTTCGAGATTCGGCACCCACGGGGCTGATTTTCGAGATTCGGCACCCGCGGCGGTGCTTTTCGAGATTCGGCACTCGCGGTGATGATTTTCGAAATTCGGCACCCGCGGCACTGATTTTCTAGATTCGGCACTCGCGGGGTTGATTTTTTAGATTTGGCACCCGCGGGGGTGATTTTAAAGATTCGGCACCTGCGGCACTGATTTTCGAGATTCGGCACCCGTGGCGGTGCTTTTCGAGATTCGGCACTCGCGGGGCTGATTTTCGAGATTTGGCACCCGCGGGGCTGATTTTCTAGATTCGACACCCGCGGCACTGATTTTCGAGATTCGGCACCCGCTGCTGAGATTTTCGAGATTCGGCACCCTCGGGGCTGATTTTTGAGATTTGGCACCCGCGGGGGTGATATTAAAGATTCGGCACCCGCGGGGCTGATTTTCGAGATTCGGCACCCGCGGCAGTGATTTTTGAGATTCGGCACCTGCGGTGCTTTTCGAGATTCGGCACTCGCGGGGCTGATTTTCGAGATTCGGCACCCGCGGCACTGATTTTCGAGATTAGGCACCCGCGGGGCTGATTTTCTAGATTCGACACCCGCGGCAGTGATTTCCGAGATTCGGCACCCGCTGCACTGATTTTCGAGATTCGGCACCCGCGGCTGTGATTTTCGAGATTCGGCACACTCTGGGCTGATTTTCGAGATTCGGCACTCGCGGGGGTGATTTTTGAGATTCGGCACCCGCGGGGCTGATTTTCGAGATTTGGCACCCACGGTGGTGATTTTCAAGATTCGGCACCCGCGGCGGTGATTTTCAAGATTTGGCACCCGCGGGGCTGATTTTCGAGATTCGGCACCAGTGGCGGTGATTTTCGAGATTCGGCACCCGCGGGGCTGATTTTCGAGATTCGGCACCCGCGGTGGTGCTTTTCAAGATTCGGAACCCGCGGGGCTGATTTTCAAGATTCGGCACCCGCCGGGCTGATTTTCGAGATTCGGCACCTGTGGCAGTGATTTTCGAGATTCGGCACCTGCGGGCAGATTTTCGAGATTCGGCAACGGCGGCGGTGATTTTCGAGATTCGGCACCCGCGGGGCTGATTTTCAAGATTCGGCACCCGCCGGGCTGATTTTCGAGATTCGGCACCTGTGGCAGTGATTTTCGAGATTCGGCAACTGCGGGGCAGATTTTCGAGATTCGGCAATGGCGGCGGTGCTTTTCGAGATTCGGCACTCGCGGTGGTGAATTTCGAGATTCGGCACCAGTGGCACTGATTTTGGAGATTCGGCACCCGCGGGGCTGATTTTCGAGATTCGGCAACCACGGCGGTGATTTCCGAGATTTGGCACCCGAGGAACTGATTTTCGAGATTCGGCACCCGCGGCGGTGCTTTTTGAGATTCGGCACTCGCGGGGCTGATTTTCGAGATTCGGCACCCGTGGCACTGATTTTTGAGATTCGGCACCCGAGGAACTGATTTTCGAGATTCGGCACCCACGGGGCTGATTTTTGAGATTCGGCAGTCGCGGTGGTGATTTTCGAGATTCGGCACCCGCGGCACTGATTTTCTAGATTCGGCACTCGCGGGGCTGATTTTTGAGATTTGGCACCCGCGGGGGTGATTTTAAAGATTCGGCACCCGCGGGGCTGATTTTCGAGATTCGGCACCCGCGGCAGAGATTTTTGAGATTCGGCACCTGCGGTGCTTTTCGAGATTCGGCACTCGCGGGGCTGATTTTCGAGATTCGGCACCCGCGGCACTGATTTTCGAGATTAGGCACCCGCGGGGCTGATTTTCTAGATTCGACACCCGCGGCAGTGATTTCCGAGATTCGGCACCCGCTGCACTGATTTTTGAGATTCGGCACCCGCGGATGTGATTTTCGAGATTCGGCACACTCTGGGCTGACTTTCGAGATTCGGCACTCGCGGGGGTGATTTTTGAGATTCGGCACCCGCGGGGCTGATTTTCGAGATTTGGCACCCACGGTGGTGATTTTCAAGATTCGGCACCCGCGGCGGTGATTTTCAAGATTCGGCACCCGCGGGGCTGATTTTCGAGATTCGGCACCAGTGGCGGTGATTTTCGAGATTCGGCACCCTCGGGGCTGATTTTCGAGATTCGGCACTCGCGGCGGTGATTTTCGAAATTCGGCAGCCGCGGGGCTGATTTTCGAGATTCGGCACCCGCGGTGGTGCTTTTCGAGATTCGGAACCCGCGGGGCTGATTTTCGAGATTCGGCACCCACGGCGGTGCTTTTTGAGATTCGGCACTCGCAATGGTGATTTTCGAGATTCGGCACCCGCTGGGCTGATTTTCGAAATTCGGCACCCGCGGCACTGATTTTCGAGATTCGGCACCCACGGGGCTGATTTTCGACATTTTGTAACGCGGCACTGATTTTCGAGATTCGGCACCCACGGGGCTGATTTTCGAGATTTGGCACCCGCGGCAGTGATTTTTGAGATTCGGCACCCGCCGGCTGATTTTCGAGATTCGGCACCCGCGGCACTGATTTTCGAGATTCGGCACCCGCGGGGCTGATTTTCGAGATTTGGCACCCACGGGGCTGATTTTCGAGATTCTGCACTCGCGGTGGTGATTTTCGAGATTCGGCAGCCGCGGCGGTGATTTTCGAGATTCGGCACCCGCGGGGCTGATTTTCGAGATTCGGCACCTGCGGCAGTGATTTTCGAGATTCGGCACCTGCGGGGCAGATTTTCAAGATTCGGCAACGGCGGCGGTGATTTTCGAGATTCGGCACCCACCGGGCTGATTTTCAAGATTCGGCACCCGCTGCACTGATTTTCGAGATTCGGCACCCGCGGGGCTGATTTTCGAGATTTGGCACCTGCGGCAGTGATTTTCGAGATTCGGCACCTGCGGGGCAGATTTTTGAGATTCGGCACCCGCGGCACTGATTTTCGAGATTCGGCACCCGCGGGGCTAATTTTCGAGACTCGGCACCCGTGGCGTTGCTTTTCGAGATTCGGCACTCACGGTGGTGAATTTCGAGATTCGGCAACAGCGGCACTGATTTTGGAGATTCGGCACCCGCGGGGCTAATTTTCGAGATTCGGCAACCACGGCGGTGATTTCCGAGATTTGGCACCCGAGGAACTGATTTTCGAGATTCGGCACCCGCGGCGGTGCTTTTCGAGATTCGGCACTCGCGGGGCTGATTTTCGAGATTCGGCACCCGTGGCACTGATTTTTGAGATTCGGCACCCGAGGAACTGATTTTCGAGATTCGGCACCCACGGGGCTGATTTTTGAGATTCGGCACCCGCCGCGGTGCTTTTCGAGATTCGGCACTCGCGGTGGTGATTTTCGAGATTCGGCACCCGCGGCACTGATTTTCTAGATTCGGCACTCGCGGGGCTGATTTTTGAGATTTGGCACCCGCGGGGGTGATTTTAAAGATTCGGCACCCGCGGTGCTGATTTTCGAGATTCGGCACCCGCGGCAGTGATTTTTGAGATTCGGCACCTGCGGTGCTTTTCGAGATTCGGCACTCGCGGGGCTGATTTTCGAGATTCGGCACCCGCGGCACTGATTTTCGAGATTAGGCACCCGCGGGGCTGATTTTCTAGATTCGACACCCGCTGCACTGATTTTCGAGATTCGGCACCCGCGGATGTGATTTTCGAGATTCGGCACACTCTGGGCTGATTTTCGAGATTCGGCACTCGCGGGGGTGATTTTTGAGATTCGGCACCCGCGGGGCTGATTTTCGAGATTTGGCACCCACGGTGGTGATTTTCAAGATTCGGCACCCGCGGCGGTGATTTTCAAGATTCGGCACCCGCGGGGCTGATTTTCGAGATTCGGCACCAGTGGCGGTGATTTTCGAGATTCGGCACCCTCGGGGCTGATTTTCGAGATTCGGCACTCGCGGCGGTGATTTTCGAAATTCGGCAGCCGCGGGGCTGATTTTCGAGATTCGGCACCCGCGGTGGTGCTTTTCGAGATTCGGAACCCGCGGGGCTGATTTTCGAGATTCGGCACCCACGGCGGTGCTTTTTGAGATTCGGCACTCGCAATGGTGATTTTCGAGATTCGGCACCCGCTGGGCTGATTTTCGAAATTCGGCACCCGCGGCACTGATTTTCGAGATTCGGCACCCACGGGGCTGATTTTCGACAATTTGTAACGCGGCACTGATTTTCGAGATTCGGCACCCACGGGGCTGATTTTCGAGATTTGGCACCCGCGGCAGTGATTTTTGAGATTCGGCACCCGCCGGCTGATTTTCGAGATTCGGCACCCGCGGCACTGATTTTCGAGATTCGGCACCCGCGGGGCTGATTTTCGAGATTTGGCACCCACGGGGCTGATTTTCGAGATTCTGCACTCGCGGTGGTGATTTTCGAGATTCGGCAGCCGCGGCGGTGATTTTCGAGATTCGGCACCCGCGGGGCTGATTTTCGAGATTCGGCACCTGCGGCAGTGATTTTCGAGATTCGGCACCTGCGGGGCAGATTTTCAAGATTCGGCAACGGCGGCGGTGATTTTCGAGATTCGGCACCCACCGGGCTGATTTTCAAGATTCGGCACCCGCTGCACTGATTTTCGAGATTCGGCACCCGCGGGGCTGATTTTCGAGATTTGGCACCTGCGGCAGTGATTTTCGAGATTCGGCACCTGCGGGGCAGATTTTTGAGATTCGGCACCCGCGGCACTGATTTTCGAGATTCGGCACCCGCGGGGCTAATTTTCGAGACTCGGCACCCGTGGCGTTGCTTTTCGAGATTCGGCACTCACGGTGGTGAATTTCGAGATTCGGCAACAGCGGCACTGATTTTGGAGATTCGGCACCCGCGGCACTGATTTTCGAGATTCGGCACCCGCGGGGCTAATTTTCGAGACTCGGCACCCGTGGCGTTGCTTTTCGAGATTCGGCACTCGCGGTGGTGATTTTCGAGATTCGGCACCCGCGGCACTGATTTTCTAGATTCGGCACTCGCGGGGCTGATTTTTGAGATTTGGCACCCGCGGGGGTGATTTTAAAGATTCGGCACCCGCGGTGCTGATTTTCGAGATTCGGCACCCGCGGCAGTGATTTTTGAGATTCGGCACCTGCGGTGCTTTTCGAGATTCGGCACTCGCGGGGCTGATTTTCGAGATTCGGCACCCGCGGCACTGATTTTCGAGATTAGGCACCCGCGGGGCTGATTTTCTAGATTCGACACCCGCTGCACTGATTTTCGAGATTCGGCACCCGCGGATGTGATTTTCGAGATTCGGCACACTCTGGGCTGATTTTCGAGATTCGGCACTCGCGGGGGTGATTTTTGAGATTCGGCACCCGCGGGGCTGATTTTCGAGATTTGGCACCCACGGTGGTGATTTTCAAGATTCGGCACCCGCGGCGGTGATTTTCAAGATTCGGCACCCGCGGGGCTGATTTTCGAGATTCGGCACCAGTGGCGGTGATTTTCGAGATTCGGCACCCGCGGGTCTGATTTTCGAGATTTGGCACCCACGGGGCTGATTTTCGAGATTCTGCACTCGCGGTGGTGATTTTCGAGATTCGGCAGCCGCGGCGGTGATTTTCGAGATTCGGCACCCGCGGGGCTGATTTTCGAGATTCGGCACCTGCGGCAGTGATTTTCGAGATTCGGCACCTGCGGGGCAGATTTTCAAGATTCGGCAACGGCAGCGGTGATTTTCGAGATTCGGCACCCACCAGGCTGATTTTCAAGATTCGGCACCCGCTGCACTGATTTTCGAGATTCGGCACCCGCGGGGCTGATTTTCGAGATTCGGCACCTGCGGCAGTGATTTTCGAGATTCGGCACCTGCGGGGCAGATTTTTGAGATTCGGCAACGGCGGCGGTGATTTTCGAGATTCGGCACCCGCGGGGCTGATTTTCAAGATTCGGCACCCGCGGCACTGATTTTCGAGATTCGGCACCCGCGGGGCTAATTTTCGAGACTCGGCACCCGTGGCGTTGCTTTTCGAGATTCGGCACTCACGGTGGTGAATTTCGAGATTCGGCAACAGCGGCACTGATTTTGGAGATTCGGCATCCGCGGGGCTAATTTTCGAGATTCGGCAACCACGGCGGTGATTTCCGAGATTTGGCACCCGAGGAACTGATTTTCGAGATTCGGCACCCGCGGCGGTGCTTTTCGAGATTCGGCACTCGCGGGGCTGATTTTCGAGATTTGGCACCCGTGGCACTGATTTTCGAGATTCGGCACCCGAGGAACTGATTTTCGAGATTCGGCACCCACGGGGCTGATTTTCGAGATTCGGCACCCGCGGCGGTGCTTTTCGAGATTCGGCACTCGCGGTGATGATTTTCGAAATTCGGCACCCGCGGCACTGATTTTCTAGATTCGGCACTCGCGGGGTTGATTTTTTAGATTTGGCACCCGCGGGGGTGATTTTAAAGATTCGGCACCTGCGGCACTGATTTTCGAGATTCGGCACCCGTGGCGGTGCTTTTCGAGATTCGGCACTCGCGGGGCTGATTTTCGAGATTTGGCACCCGCGGGGCTGATTTTCTAGATTCGACACCCGCGGCACTGATTTTCGAGATTCGGCACCCGCTGCTGAGATTTTCGAGATTCGGCACCCTCGGGGCTGATTTTTGAGATTTGGCACCCGCGGGGGTGATTTTAAAGATTCGGCACCCGCGGGGCTGATTTTCGAGATTCGGCACCCGCGGCAGTGATTTTTGAGATTCGGCACCTGCGGTGCTTTTCGAGATTCGGCACTCGCGGGGCTGATTTTCGAGATTCGGCACCCGCGGCACTGATTTTCGAGATTAGGCACCCGCGGGGCTGATTTTCTAGATTCGACACCCGCGGCTGTGATTTTCGAGATTCGGCACACTCTGGGCTGATTTTCGAGATTCGGCACCCGCGGCACTGATTTTCGAGATTCGGCACCCGCTGCTGAGATTTTCGAGATTCGGCACCCTCGGGGCTGATTTTTGAGATTTGGCACCCGCGGGGGTGATTTTAAAGATTCGGCACCCGCGGGGCTGATTTTCGAGATTCGGCACCCGCGGCAGTGATTTTTGAGATTCGGCACCTGCGGTGCTTTTCGAGATTCGGCACTCGCGGGGCTGATTTTCGAGATTCGGCACCCGCGGCACTGATTTTCGAGATTAGGCACCCGCGGGGCTGATTTTCTAGATTCGACACCCGCGGCTGTGATTTTCGAGATTCGGCACACTCTGGGCTGATTTTCGAGATTCGGCACTCGCGGGGGTGATTTTTGAGATTCGGCACCCGCGGGGCTGATTTTCGAGATTTGGCACCCACGGTGGTGATTTTCAAGATTCGGCACCCGCGGCGGTGATTTTCAAGATTCGGCACCCGCGGGGCTGATTTTCGAGATTCGGCACCAGTGGCGGTGATTTTCGAGATTCGGCACCCGCGGGGCTGATTTTCGAGATTCGGCACCCGCGGTGGTGCTTTTCGAGATTCGGAACCCGCGGGGCTGATTTTCAAGATTCGGCACCCGCCGGGCTGATTTTCGAGATTCGGCACCTGTGGCAGTGATTTTCGAGATTCGGCACCTGCGGGCAGATTTTCGAGATTCGGCAACGGCGGCGGTGATTTTCGAGATTCGGCACCCGCGGGGCTGATTTTCAAGATTCGGCACCCGCCGGGCTGATTTTCGAGATTCGGCACCTGTGGCAGTGATTTTCGAGATTCGGCAACTGCGGGGCAGATTTTCGAGATTCGGCAATGGCGGCGGTGCTTTTCGAGATTCGGCACTCGCGGTGGTGAATTTCGAGATTCGGCACCAGTGGCACTGATTTTGGAGATTCGGCACCCGCGGGGCTGATTTTCGAGATTCGGCAACCACGGCGGTGATTTCCGAGATTTGGCACCCGAGGAACTGATTTTTGAGATTCGGCACCCGCGGCGGTGCTTTTCGAGATTCGGCACTCGCGTGGCTGATTTTCGAGATTCGGCACCCGTGGCACTGATTTTTGAGATTCGGCACCCGAGGAACTGATTTTCGAGATTCGGCACCCACGGGGCTGATTTTTGAGATTCGGCACCCGCCGCGGTGCTTTTCGAGATTCGGCAGTCGCGGTGGTGATTTTCGAGATTCGGCACCCGCGGCACTGATTTTCTAGATTCGGCACTCGCGGGGCTGATTTTTGAGATTTGGCACCCGCGGGGGTGATTTTAAAGATTCGGCACCCGCGGGGCTGATTTTCGAGATTCGGCACCCGCGGCAGTGATTTTTGAGATTCGGCACCTGCGGTGCTTTTCGAGATTCGGCACTCGCGGGGCTGATTTTCGAGATTCGGCACCCGCGGCACTGATTTTCGAGATTAGGCACCCGCGGGGCTGATTTTCTAGATTCGACACCCGCGGCAGTGATTTCCGAGATTCGGCACCCGCTGCACTGATTTTTGAGATTCGGCACCCGCGGATGTGATTTTCGAGATTCGGCACACTCTGGGCTGACTTTCGAGATTCGGCACTCGCGGGGGTGATTTTTGAGATTCGGCACCCGCGGGGCTGATTTTCGAGATTTGGCACCCACGGTGGTGATTTTCAAGATTCGGCACCCGCGGCGGTGATTTTCAAGATTCGGCACCCGCGGGGCTGATTTTCGAGATTCGGCACCAGTGGCGGTGATTTTCGAGATTCGGCACCCTCGGGGCTGATTTTCGAGATTCGGCACTCGCGGCGGTGATTTTCGAAATTCGGCAGCCGCGGGGCTGATTTTCGAGATTCGGCACCCGCGGTGGTGCTTTTCGAGATTCGGAACCCGCGGGGCTGATTTTCGAGATTCGGCACCCACGGCGGTGCTTTTTGAGATTCGGCACTCGCAATGGTGATTTTCGAGATTCGGCACCCGCTGGGCTGATTTTCGAAATTCGGCACCCGCGGCACTGATTTTCGAGATTCGGCACCCACGGGGCTGATTTTCGACATTTTGTAACGCGGCACTGATTTTCGAGATTCGGCACACACGGGGCTGATTTTCGAGATTTGGCACCCGCGGCAGTGATTTTTGAGATTCGGCACCCGCCGGCTGATTTTCGAGATTCGGCACCCGCGGCACTGATTTTCGAGATTCGGCACCCGCGGGGCTGATTTTCGAGATTTGGCACCCACGGGGCTGATTTTCGAGATTCTGCACTCGCGGTGGTGATTTTCGAGATTCGGCAGCCGCGGCGGTGATTTTCGAGATTCGGCACCCGCGGGGCTGATTTTCGAGATTCGGCACCTGCGGCAGTGATTTTCGAGATTCGGCACCTGCGGGGCAGATTTTCAAGATTCGGCAACGGCGGCGGTGATTTTCGAGATTCGGCACCCACCGGGCTGATTTTCAAGATTCGGCACCCGCTGCACTGATTTTCGAGATTCGGCACCCGCGGGGCTGATTTTCGAGATTTGGCACCTGCGGGGCTGATTTTCGATATTCGGCACCAGTGGCGGTGATTTTCGAGATTCGGCACCCGTGGGGCTGATTTTCGAGATTCGGCACTCTCGGCGGTGATTTTCGAGGTTCGGCAGCCGCGGGGCTGATTGTCGAGATTCGGCACCCGCGGGGCTGATTTTTGAGATTCGGCAGCCGCGGGGCTGATTTTCGAGATTCGGCACCTGCGGGGCAGATTTTCGAGATTCGGCAACGGCGGCGGTGATTTTCGAGATTCGGCACCCGCGGGGCTGATTTTCAAGATTCGGCACCCGCCGGGCTGATTTTCGAGATTCGGCACCTGTGGCAGTGATTTTCAAGATTCGGCACCTGCGGGGCAGATTTTCGAGATTCGGCAACGGCGGCGGTGATTTTCGAGATTCGGCACCCGCGGGGCTGATTTTCAAGATTCGGCACCCACCGGGCTGATTTTCGAGATTCGGCACCTGTGGCAGTGATTTTCGAGATTCGGCACCTGCGGGGCAGATTTTCGAGATTCGGCAACGGCGGCGGTGCTTTTCGAGATTCGGCACTCGCGGTGGTGAATTTCGAGATTCGGCACCAGCGGCACTGATTTTGGAGATTCGGCACCAGCGGGGCTGATTTTCGAGATTCGGCAACCACGGCGGTGATTTCCGAGATTTGGCACCCGAGGAACTGATTTTCGAGATTCGGCACCCGCGGCGGTGCTTTTCGAGATTCGGCACTCGCGGGGCTGATTTTCGAGATTCGGCACCCGTGGCACTGATTTTCGAGATTCGGCACCCGAGGAACTGATTTTCGAAATTCGGCACCCACGGGGCTGATTTTTGAGATTCGGCACCCGCCGCGGTGCTTTTCGAGATTCGGCACTCGCGGTGGTGATTTTCGAGATTCGGCACCCGCGGCACTGATTTTCTAGATTCGGCACTCGCGGGGCTGATTTTTGAGATTTGGCACCCGCGGGGGTGATTTTAAAGATTCGGCACCCGCGGGGCTGATTTTCGAGATTCGGCACCCGCGGCAGTGATTTTTGAGATTCGGCACCTGCGGTGCTTTTCGAGATTCGGCACTCGCGGGGCTGATTTTCGAGATTCGGCACCCGCGGCACTGATTTTCGAGATTAGGCACCCGCGGGGCTGATTTTCTAGATTCGACACCCGCGGCAGTGATTTCCGAGATTCGGCACCCGCTGCACTGATTTTCGAGATTCGGCACCCGCGGCTGTGATTTTCGAGATTCGGCACACTCTGGGCTGATTTTCGAGATTCGGCACTCGCGGGGGTGATTTTCGAGATTCGGCACCCGCGGGGCTGATTTTCGAGATTCGGCACTCGCGGCGGTGATTTTCGAGATTCGGCAGCCGCGGGGCTGATTTTCGAGATTCGGCACCCGCGGTGGTGCTTTTCGAGATTCGGAACCCGCGGGGCTGATTTTCGAGATTCGGCACCCACGGCGGTGCTTTTTGAGATTCGGCACTCGCAATGGTGATTTTCGAGATTCGGCACCCGCTGGGCTGATTTTCGAGATTCTGCACTCGCGGTGGTGATTTTCGAGATTCGCAGCCGCGGCGGTGAATTTCGAGATTCGGCACCCGCGGGGCTGATTTTCGAGATTCGGCACCTGCGGCAGTGATTTTCGAGATTCGGCACCTGCGGGGCAGATTTTCAAGATTCGGCAACGGCGGCGGTGATTTTCGAGATTCGGCACCCGCGGGGCTGATTTTCAAGATTCGGCACCCGCCGGGCTGATTTTCGAGATTCGGCACCTGTGGCAGTGATTTTCGAGATTCGGCACCTGCGGGCAGATTTTCGAGATTCGGCAACGGCGGCGGTGATTTTCGAGATTCGGCACCCGCGGGGCTGATTTTCAAGATTCGGCACCCGCCGGGCTGATTTTCGAGATTCGGCACCTGTGGCAGTGATTTTCGAGATTCGGCAACTGCGGGACAGATTTTCGAGATTCGGCAATGGCGGCGGTGCTTTTCGAGATTCGGCACTCGCGGTGGTGAATTTCGAGATTCGGCACCAGTGGCACTGATTTTGGAGATTCGGCACCCGCGGGGCTGATTTTCGAGATTCGGCAACCACGGCGGTGATTTCCGAGATTTGGCACCCGAGGAACTGATTTTCGAGATTCGGCACCCGCGGCGGTGCTTTTCGAGATTCGGCACTCGCGGGGCTGATTTTCGAGATTCGGCACCCGTGGCACTGATTTTTGAGATTCGGCACCCGAGGAACTGATTTTCGAGATTCGGCACCCACGGGGCTGATTTTTGAGATTCGGCACCCGCCGCGGTGCTTTTCGCGATTCGGCACTCGCGGTGGTGATTTTCGAGATTCGGCACCCGCGGCACTGATTTTCTAGATTCGGCACTCGCGGGGCTGATTTTTGAGATTTGGCACCCGCGGGGGTGATTTTAAAGATTCGGCACCCGCGGGGCTGATTTTCGAGATTCGGCACCCGCGGCAGTGATTTTTGAGATTCGGCACCTGCGGTGCTTTTCGAGATTCGGCACTCGCGGGGCTGATTTTCGAGATTCGGCACCCGCGGCACTGATTTTCGAGATTAGGCACCCGCGGGGCTGATTTTCTAGATTCGACACCCGCGGCAGTGATTTCCGAGATTCGGCACCCGCTGCACTGATTTTCGAGATTCGGCACCCGCGGATGTGATTTTCGAGATTCGGCACACTCTGGGCTGATTTTCGAGATTCGGCACTCGCGGGGGTGATTTTTGAGATTCGGCACCTGCGGGGCTGATTTTCGAGATTTGGCACCCACGGTGGTGATTTTCAAGATTCGGCACCCGCGGCGGTGATTTTCAAGATTCGGCACCCGCGGGGCTGATTTTCGAGATTCGGCACCAGTGGCGGTGATTTTCGAGATTCGGCACCCGCGGGTCTGATTTTCGAGATTTGGCACCCACGGGGCTGATTTTCGAGATTCTGCACTCGCAGTGGTGATTTTCGA